>NC_140592.1:63734071-64350350 GCF_964204655.1 Triturus cristatus
GATCCCTCCTCTGAGTGTCTCATGATTTTTTGGACCAATTTTAGTCATGTGCGACATTCGCTCAACTCATCACACGCCTGTCTATTAACAGGAGTGCCCACACATTGAAACCAAAATCAATTTCGAAAATACAATAAATTATGTAAGACTTTTAAAAAAAAGATGAAATGTAGAGGCCCAGGATCTGGAGATAACTGGTAGGATTAAAGTAAAAAAATGTCCCCAATGTGGGAAATTCGTAACCAAAATTGTTCTTGTGTGCTGGTAGAGAAAAGACATTTTGCAGCAAAGAAACATAAATGTAGGGAAGTCTGGAAAAAGTGTATTTACATTGACTGGGAGGTAAAAGTATGGAAAGAAAAGTTAAACGTCTAAAATAAAAAGGCCCAACATAAGTCCAAAATTCCAGATTCTTTGTCAATTGAACTCAAAAGTTCGAAATTGTCCAAATAAACTCATCCTCGTCCTCCATGTGCAATGTTATGTCCACCTGGGGGATAGGGCTTGGAAGAGTGGATTATGAATGTCTTCCTTCTGCACTTGCGTTATCAAACGTCCTGTTGGTAATGCATAGCTGGAAACTCACCCTGCTAGATCTACATCGAAGTAGTAGGGTGGAGAAATGTGCCTGCACTACATATTTTACAAAGTGGGGCAGAGAAAGTAGTGAATAAGAGAGAGGGTGAATGGGACAACTTGTGTCATGGGTGGCACTCTAGTGGTGTCACACAACGCTTTCTAGTGAAATTATTCACTCAGAAAAATATATATGAAATGTACAATCCAAGATATGTGGGTGTACTCAGAGTGTATTTCTTTATGCATTTGCAGCGTGTCATGATCTGAAGGGAGATACAAGTGTGGTAGAGTGGCATATGTAGGTGGAAGATGGAAGTAGTTGAGTTTAGTGTGTGCAGATACATCTTGCATTATTGGGAGAAAGGTTGCCTGTGACATTATGGTAGTGCAACAGTGGTGTTGCTGACTGGTATGTGTGAACGTGTCATAGTCCTTCTTATTGGAGTCAACTCTGTCTAACCGCTGAAATGCAGTAACCAAACTAGCAGCTCACATGAAATGTGAGACCACTACTTGTTCAGGCACCTGCAGTCTAGGACCTCTGAGCTGCTCGCACCCTGGAGATCAGGATGGGAATATAGTGTAGGGTTCAGCTCTGGAGAAGAATTCCACGGAATTGGAGTAATTTTGGTCACTCTGCGTTACTCTCCAACGCAAAGTTCTGGTTAAATTCCACCAATCACCACGTGGCGAAATATTTCTCCTGCAAGACTCCAGAAAATGCAAGCTGATGAGCACCAATAAAATTTGGGGCCCCCTAGCGCGATTTTCTAATGCGGGCGGTCGCAATGGTCGCGGTGAGAGGGCCGCAACTCGATTAGATTTGCTGGCTCTCGAGTAGATTTTCTACTTCAGCGGCAGCAAAATCAGCTCGAATGGCCGTGCGCTTGTACACAACGTATGGTGCTGTCCGCATTGATTTTTCAGCACTGCTTGTGCTACTACTGCATAATTGCAGCGTGAACAGCCCGAGCTTCATATTTTCCGCCCACTTATGTAACCTTGCAGAATTCCATGCAGTGAAACTTGGCGAGTTCCGCTCACTCCTACAATTGATTCAGTGTAATGGTCAAACACTGCTGGCATGGATGAAAATCCCCCCCAAGAGGATATCGCTAAGCACTGTGTTGAAAGATAACAATTGATTCCACATTACAAAAGGAGCACAACTCGTTTAATTTAAAAGGGTCTTCTTTAGTATGTCAAAGTCTCTCTTAGTATGTTTGTCTCGATCTAATGTGGTCCACGTTCTTCCAGAGAGACCCACTTTGGTTAAAAAGTTCATCCTTAGTTCAAATCTGTTCAAATTGGTCTAAAGTGTTTATCCTTGGTTTAAATTAGTTTGCTTTAGTCTAAAAACCACAACTTTACATTATACGTTTGGTTTATTTTTATACAGTCTTAACATAGCACAAACGCGACCCAAGGGCATTGGAGCCCTTTACATAAGCAACGGATTACATTACACAAGGTCAGAATTATTTTTTGTTTTTGTGTTTTTAGGCACAGGGAATGATTTGCCAAAGAATCACAGGATGTTGAGCTTACACCAGGGCTAGAACCGAGATCCTGAGTTCCAAGGTCAGTAGCTCTTGCTACATAGTCCAACCTTATGCTAGTCCCCATCACACAGACCACCTCAGCGGACACCAAACAACACCGGAAATGCTTCTCAATAGCAGATCGGCTATGAAACATGCGGCGAACATCGCTGACCTCATCCTTGCACACAAGCTTGACCTATTATTCCTAACAGAAACATGGCTAAATGACTCCTCTACACGAATCCTTGACATACTAGTCCCACCTAGCTAAGACATTATAAGATCAGAAAGGCCAATCATACCGGGTACCACAGTAACCTCATGGTGAATCAGTTATTAACCGTCGAGTTATCTTCGTGTGAATTCCTATGCCTAAACATTGCGAGTAACAACAGACCACTTTGCAAATTGCACCTGATATACCACAAACCAAGTGACAACCTATCATTCATCTAATAAATTATGGAAATCATCACTACCCACGTAGGGCATCACTGCACCCAGATCTTCCTCAAAGATTTCAACCTACACTGGAAAGACCTGAATGACCCCTCAGTTAACAGCCTAAAAACCTCCTTAGCGGACTTCAACCTGAACCAAATCTGCAACAGCCCTACGCACAACCTAGGTGCAACCTTGGATCTAGTCATTGCTAGGGCAAACTCAATTCAACTTGAATCTATTGTCCCATGCGACTGGATGGACCATCACCACATCACCTACCTCATCACTGAATCAGTGAAGACACATAAACCTCAACTTAAGAAACCCAGGCACTGGAAAAGGATCACTCATGACATAAACTTCAATGATTTGACATCCCTCAGCAATAACATCTTGCCTCCTCCTGCGGTCATGTCAGATTTCCATGACCTTGCAAACCACTGCAACAACTCCATGACGATCATTCTGGACACGTGTGTGATTACAGCTACAAACCAAGGTAAAATGGGAGCCTAAACAAAGAAACACGCAATCTGAGACTAGCTGAACAAGCGTGGAGATCCCAACCATTCCTAGAACACCTCAGGCACCTGAGATCACCGAGGGGCACTTACAACAATCGCATCAAAATCTCAATAGCAAATTTCTTTAGAGTTCAACTAGACAAGGCAGGCAGTCACTCAAAAAAAAAGTTCGAAATTGTCAAACATCAATCAATTAAAAAAAATACCCCTTCTCAATTGGTTCTAATCTGCATCCAAAGTCCAATGAATTTGCCTCCGGCTTCCTTAAAAAGACAAATAAGATTGAAAGTGATCTCCAGACAGCAATAGAGCAACTCCCGATGATACCTCCAAATTGCCCCCGCCAGCCTCTGATCGCTCTAGGATTCACCCTCAAAAACAACGCGCTGTGGAACAAATTCAAAGCCATTGATGAAAATGCCATTCTTAATATCTTAACAACACTTAAACCTTCAAACCACTTCTGCGACCCACTACCATCTACCTTCTTCAAGGAGATTAAAACGTCTTTACTCCCACTTTGGCCGAAGATAGTGAATGCTTTACTACTTCAAGGGGCTATATCAGACTGCCTAAAATCAGGGCAAGTAACCCCCATTCTAAAAAAAACCTCAGCAGATCACTCAAGCCCAAATAACTTCCATCCAGTCTCCACCATTCCCTCTCTGGCAAGGCTCCTGGAGAAACGTGTCCGTACCCAACTATGCAATCACATAAATCTGTTCCACCTTATTGACCAATTCCAATCTGGCTTGCGTCAGGGTCACAGCGCGTAAACAGTCCTGACATACATAGTTGAAGATGCACTTAAAATGCTAGATCAGAACGCATCTTGCCTCCATATCCTCCTGGCCCTCTTGTCATCCTTCGATAGGGTCAAACATGACAGCCTAGTTGCCTTACTTGAACGCACAATGGGGTTATCAGAGGTCGTTCTAAACAGGTTTGCTTCGTTTCTATGCAGTAGAACTCAAAGAATCAAGCTTAACCAGTCCCTGTCCAATACCATTCTGGTCACTTCAGGAGTCCCACGGGGTCCACCCATTCATCTTCTCTCTTCAACCTGTTCCATGGAGCCTTTACCCAATTTTTTTTAATTCTCCAACATGAAATACCACATGTATGCAGATGACAACCAACTGTATCTAAAAATCTCCTCCCCTGAAGATAGCCGTCTACTCAACATAGCTTTGCAAAAAAAAAACTGACTGACCAGAAACCACCTCAAACTTAACTCGCTCAAAACTGAATTCCTCTTAATCACCCCACCAAAACGATCCCTCGACATCAAAGATTGGATAAAGCATTTAACAGCCTTCAACTGCCTTCCACACGTTATAGATTTCACGAGATCACTGGGGATAACACTTGATAAGAATCTCAAAATGTAGGAATACATCAGCTCAGCCACCAAACGAGCCAACCTTCAAATGAACATTCTAAGGAAAATAAAACACTTCCTCCCTTTCGGCGACCTCAAAGCAGCTGTGCAAGCTCCAGTGATCCCCAAATTAGACTATGGAAGCGCTACCCTATGTGGTCTGCCGAGTTCCAAGCTGACTCCACTAAGGGTATCCCTTAACTCTACTGATAGGCTCAGCACTGGATCGAAGAGAAATAACCACATCACTCCCGATCTGAAGGCACTAAACTGGCTCCCATATGGGGCAAGGATACAGCTGGAAATTGCGTGCTTGACCCATAAAGCCCTACACTCCAACACACCGAAGTACCTAGCTGATAAACTGGAGCTGTCTGGCGGCTGCAGATCCTCTAGAAGCACAAGCAACTTATTGTTGAAACCTCCAAAAGTTTGGAAAAAGAAAACCTACAGCCGAGCTTTCTCCGGAATGGCCCATAGAATTTGGAACTCCCTACCCCCTGAAATCAGGCTGAACCCATCAATCACATCATTCAAAAAAGAAGTCAAACTGCTTTTGATGAACAAAACTCTACCCTAGAACACACAGTATATGGATAATTATTTGACACAGTGACTCAACCTGGGCTTCCCTTGCCGCATACGTCCTGGTTAATAACTCACTGACCTTCTCCTGATTTGCAACTGGTATTGTCAGCATTTGTGTTTCTTGGTTGTCATGTTTTCTTCTTGCCTAACCATCTGATACCCTACTGGGGGCAAGTTTGCACTACATAAAACTTTATAAAATAAATAAATATCTAAGATTGTGTTACTCTGTGTGTAGTTCCTCTCTCCTCCTAAGTAATATCCTAAAAATGTGGGGTGAGGAAACAAACACATACACTGGCATGCGAAAAAATGTGTTTCCCTTATGGCCAAGGGCTGTGTGATTAGTTGATAACATGGTGGGTTTCACCTGATAATGAGTGTGGTGGCCACTACTCTTTCCTTATGTTGAAGAGTTGTCTGGAAGTGGGACTGAAAGTGCCACTTACATTAAGTCTGGCCCAAGTAAGTAATACCTTAAAGCCATCCTGCAATGAAAAGCGCAAAGTGCCTTTCAGTAAAGAAAATGATAGCAGTCATTACAGAGTGCTGGCACTAACTGGGTTGAGTCTGAATGTGCAAAGAATATTCTTCATGGCAAGGCACCAGCAGTGAACTACATTTCCCAGTAGGCCTCCAACTCTCTGTTCTCTGAAGAGATGGCAGCCATCTTGGATATTCAGGTATAACCTTCCTCATGGCACGCGGCATCCTAGCTAGGCATTCAGGCTACAATGTTGCCTAGACCTCACTACGTGGATGTTGAATTTCTAGAGTCAACACCTCTTGCTTCCTAAAAGATTGTACTTTGTGACATTGCGGATTACAGAGAAGTATCTTGCAATTGTGTGTATTTGAAAACAAATTCTGAACTAACCCGTGCACGTTTATTTGTTAGACTGGGTAATATTTCCTGGCACACTTAAGAATAGGGTTGTATGTTTTCGTAAAAAAGTTTCTTTGAAGGAAAATGACAGAGTAGATAAAAACTATTCTCATTATCAACAAAAGAGCCTGCAGTGACATAGTGTGAGAAGTTATTTTAAATACAGAGACCAGTGTAAGTGTGCGTGTATTGTTCACTATTTTCACTGTTTTCCAAACATCTGTTTCTTGGTTCTAGAATAAAGGCTAGTCACAACTACTGAAATGGGATTTCCTGGAGTGAGATAAGGAATTCTCTCAAAACCAGTTAGAATTGTGGGCCATGTTTTGGGATCAGCAAAGGGGACGTTATGTTAGGGCCCTGTTTAATTAGATCGCTTATAATATAGGATATCTTTAGTTGGAGTCAGCCTTCCATGCCCATGTCTTTATTCTGCTCTAACAGGAGTCCAAGCGAAACACAACAATCCTGGCCTTTGTCGTCTTCCAAAATCTCTCCAGTACCTTCCTATCCCCTTTTGGTCTGTTGGAAGTAGTTTATGGTCGACCATATCAAAGCCACAGACATGTCCAGAAGAACCACTAGGATCAGCATATACAGTAGGTTACTCCTCTAATCAACTAACTAATTTACATGAAATAAGGGCTACAGTATCCCTCCAGATATCATGTTGCAGGCTGTAATTCTCGGATCAGTAAAAATAGTGGGGCAGATCTATGTTGGAGTTGCGCCACTTTTACGCCGCTGTTGCGTCACTTTTGTGACGCAGCGGCAGCGTAAACCCTGCGCCACGTTGCGCCCTATTTACATCGTGACGCATCTATGGAGATGCGTCACGGTGTAAAGCCCTGCGCCACATGAAACCTGCGTCAGGTTTCATGTGGGCGTTTCCACGCAGGGGGGGCGTTCCGTCACAGGAACGCCCCTGAAAAGTGACTCAGTGAAATCTATAAGATTTCACTGAGTCACTTTCCCAACGCTGATGCGTCAAAACCCTGCGCCTGCTTGAAGCAGGCGTAAGGCTTGATGCACCATGTTAGGTATGGGGTAGGTTGGCACAGTGCTGAAGTTGCGTCGCGCTTGAGACACAACTTCAGCACTGCGCCAACCTTACGCCGGCAGATACGTCATGCATCTGCTTGTCCTTGCGCCACGATGCACCGCATTGTAAATGCGGCACATCTGCGGTGGCGCAAGGGCAAACTTGCGTGACGCATCTTCCCTGGCGCATCCATGCTGATTTGCAGGGATGTGCCAGGGAACATAAATCTGCCCCAGTGTCTGTAATAATACAAGTTTCCATGCAATCCAACTACTTTAGATTGAATGTTTGAGCCAGCCAGCAATATAGTGCAATTGAAGGGCACTGTAAGGCATGTGTTCAGTTTATCTATATTTGTACACAGCACATGATAATAGGACTCCTTTATTTGGAAAAACTCCAATATGTGTGTGTGTGTATATATATATATATATATTTCCCGAAAAAAACAAAGGTTACAAGGACATTATAGTTAGGAAATAGAATTAAAAATCCTTAGAAATTCACCAAAGAAAACAAAGGTTATAGTGACATTAGACTTAGGTTCAGATTTTACACACACAAAAACAGAGAAATTCCACAGTTATAGTTATCTCAAGTAACTTGCCCTAAGGTAACTAAAACTCGCGTCCCCTCCATGCACAGTTTTCTCATCAACAATTTCACTGGAAATGTTGCAGTGATGTTATCAATGATGTGATAGAATATGTCATGAGTGATGTAATATTTAAGGTCACTAGCAGTGCATGGTGAGGGCGTGAGTTATAGTTACCTTACTGCATGAGTTATAGGGGCATATCAGTAAGGCGAGGCAATAGAATTATCGCCGCTTTTGCGGCCGTTTTCGGCCGAAAAGCGGCGATAATTTTATCGCCTAATTAGCAAGCTCACGCTAATCCGTGAAAACTTGCGTTAGCGCATGAATTCCGAACGCCCAGATTTGCATCTCTAATGAGATGCAAAGTGGGCGTTCCTGCCCTGACATAACTGGAGAAATGTCGCTAAGCGACATTTCTCCTATCATCAAGTTCCACGCTATGAAGCATAGCGGCAAGAAAAGTGGCGATAACCCCTGCTATCGCTACTTTCCTTACGCCTGCTTCAGGACTGACTTAGCCATGATATCCTATGGAAGGTGGATACCATGGCTAAGTTTGTGAGTCCCTATCATCAAGCTAATGCCACATTTCGTGAGATTATCGCTGGGTTTCCAGCGATAATCTCACGTTAGGCTGTTAGCGCGAGGATTTTTATCGCTTTTGAGATAAGCGTTGCTAATAGCACGCTATCTCAGTGCTAAAAATCCACGCTAGCCGGTGATAATTATCCTAGCGCTAAGTGCGCTTAGCGATAATTATCGCCGGTTGTTGCTGATATGCCCCATAGTTACTTGGGATAACTGTAACTGCTGAATTTCTATGGTTTTGTGTGTAAAATATGAACCTAACTATAACGTACCTGTAATCTTTGTTTTTTTAGTGAATTTCTGCACTTCTTTAATGCTATTTCCTAACTGTAATGTCTCTGTAACCTTTGGTTTTGTGTGAGTGTGTGAATGGATGTGTGAGTGGGTGTGTAAGTGGCTGTGTGTGAGTGTGTCAATGGGTGTATGAGTGGGTGTTTGAGTGGCTGTATGGGTACGTGAGTGGTTGTGTGGGTGTGTAAGTGGTGTGTGAATGTATGAGTGCGTGTGTGAATGGGCATAGTAGTGGCTGTATGGGTCTGTGAGTGGGTGTGTGAGTGGTTTGTGAATGTGAGAGTGGTTGTGTGGGTGTGTAAGTGAGTGTGTGAATGTGTTTTTGAGGGACTGTGTGGGTCTGTGAGTGGGTGTGTGAGTGGCTGTATGAGTGTGTGAGTGGGTGTGTGAGTGGTGATGTGGGTGTGTAAGTGGGTGTGTGAGTGTGTGGGTGAAGGTGTGAGCAGGTGATTAAGTGGCCGTGTGGAACTGTGAGTGGGTGTGTGAGTTGTTTTGTAGGTCTGTGTGTGGTGGTGTGAGTAGCAGTATGGGAGTGTGAGTGGGTGTGTAAGTGGTTGTGTGGGTGTGCAAGTGGGTGTGTGAGTATGCGAATGGGTGTGTGAGCAGCTGTGTGGGTCTATGAGTGGGTGTGCGAGGGGTTTTGTGGGTCTGTGAGTGGCTTTATGAGTATATGAGTGGGTGCGTGGATGGAGATATGGGTGTGTAAGTGGGTGTGTGGGTGGAGGTGTGAGCGGGTGTGTAAGTGGCTGTGTGGAACTGTGAGTGGGTGTGTGAGTTGTTTTGTAGGTCTGTGAGTGGTGGTGTGAGTAGCTTTATGGGAGTGTGAGTAGGTATGTAAGTGGTTGTGTGGGTGTGCAAGCGGGTGTGTGAGTGTGTGAATGGGTGTGTGAGCAGTGTGTGAGCAGCTGTGTGGTTCTATGAATGGGTGTGGGAGTGGTTTTGTGAGTCTGTGAGTGGGTGTGTGAGTTGTTTTGTAGGTCTGTGAGTGGTGGTGTGAGTAGCTGTATGGGGGTGTGAGTGGGTATGTAAGTGGTTGTGTGGGTGTGTAAGTGGGTGTGTGAGTGTGTGAATGGGTGTGTGAGCAGTTGTGTGGGTCTATGAGTGGGTGTGTGAGTGGTTTTATGGGTCTGTGAGTGGGTCTGTGAGTGGTTGTATGGATGTGTGAGTGGGTGCGAGAGTGGTTGTGCTGGTGTGTGAGTGGGTGTGTGAGTGGCTGTATGAGTGTGTGAGTGTGTGAGTGGGTGTGTGAGTGGTGATGTGGGTGTGTAAGCGGGTGTGTGAGTGTATGGGTGGAGGTGTGAGCAAGTGATTGAGTGGCCGTGTGGAACTGTGAGTGGGTGTGTGAGTTGTTTTGTAGGTCTGTGAGTGGTGGTGTGAGTAGCAGTATGGGAGTGTGAGTGGGTGTGTAAGTGGTTGTGTGGGTGTGCAAGTGTGAGTATGTGAATGGGTGTGTGAGCAGCTCTGTGGGTCTATGAGTGGGTGTACGAGGGGGTTTGTGGGTCTGTGAGTGGGTCTGTGAGTGGTTGTATGGATGTGTGAGTGGGTGCGAGAGTGGTTGTGCTGGTGTGTGAGTAGATGTGTGAGTGGCTGTGTGGGTGTGTAAATAGGTGTGTGAGTGGGTGTGTGAGTGACTGTGTAGGTCTGTGAGTGGGTGTGTGGGTGGCTGTATGGGTGTGTGAGTTGGTGTGTGAGTGGTTGGGTTTGTGAGTGGGTATGTGAGTGGTTGGGTGGGTATGCAAGTGGGTGTGTGAGTGGTCCATGAGTGGGTTTGTGAGTGGCTGTATGGCTGTGTGAGTGGGTGAGTGAGTGGTTGTGTTGGTGTGTGAGAGTGTGTGAATGGGTGTGTAAGTATGTGTGTGAGTGGGTTTGTGAGTGCGTGTGTAAGTGGCTGTGTGGGTCTGTGAAACCACAGCCAAATGTCAATTCAAGGAGGTTTTAACTCCAAATCGTCAGTTTGGGACAATTTTGATGCTGCTTGAGGAGAGAATCTTCCCCAGATTGCAGCCGCGGTAGATCTTGCGCGTTCAGGATCGCGTACAGCGGAATACATCCACTGGAAGTCACTGGCGCACCTGAAAGACGTGTTTGCAGTGCAAATCTGGGGCGAGCATGTGGCTGGGTAGCAAATCTCAAGGCACCCGCAAACGGCCCTAAAAATCTCATGGGTAATCTTGAGCGCCCAGCCACTTGTTCCTGCACGTGCAAAATGACGTTTCGAGCACACAGACCAAAATAAAACTCTGCTCCGTTGTGGAGTGCGGAGTTTAACGGTAGCGGAGTTCCCAAATTCCACAGACTCTGTGAATGGAGCGTAGTTTTACGCCTGGGCTTAGTCTTGATCCGCAGATCTGCCAAGGATTTACATGGGGCTTCGCACTGAGTACCGCAGTGTATCAGTGGATCCTCGCGCTCGAAAAATAAAACATTTTTGGACAATTTCTTGCTCACAAGGGATTCCTCACAGACCCCTCCATCAGTCCCATGGGGTCAGGATAACTTTATCCTGACACCTTATATCCTATTCACACTTTATTCCCTCTAGGAACCGTGTCCTAATTGACAAAATGGGAACTGCAACTTTTCGCTCAGGTTGCGACCAGCCAATCATGGCATTGCTGCTGGCACAAGGATACCCGGATCCACCGCAGTGGATCCGCGTCTCTAGATACACATCATTTGTTTCTTTTAATAACTCCAAAACTGTTGAACATATTTACACCAAATTACAAAAAGCACTCTTTTTGTACCAAGATTTAGCTTTCTGCCAAATTTGGTGTAATTCCGTTCAGTGGTTCAGGCTATAGTCATGTCTAAAATCCCTACAGGAAATTGTATGGAGAAAATGTGTTTCGGTACCCCCCCCCCCTTTTTCTTGGCCCCAGAAATGTTCCCTGTTGTATGCTGTATGAAAAGCATTTCAAGATTTGGGAATAAACCACGTTGAAACTGCAGCTCGTCCCTAGTGCATGTCATTTCTTCTGTATCGGCTGAGTCGGGAAGTTGCAATGTTAATATGGTGAACTTTGAAGTAAGGAGGGGGAAAGAAACAGGTCCCAGTCCCTTAGCGACCATATTATTGAGTATAATATTAGTTGGGTTTTTGTCCTCAAAAAGTGGGTGAACCCCCGTCCCACTGATAGAAATAACGTTTCAAAGGGTGTTTTGGACAAATGTTGGTTTGAACCGACCGATCAGGACCTGACCACTTAGGCGACGCGCCTTAATAGATAACCGAGAACCACTTCCAATTTATATTTTGAACCAACAGGACCTAAGAGTGCACTCGATTTACCTACGCCCTGAGGAAGCCCCAGGCCGGATGGCCAACTCAATGGGGTGAAACACGTGTTGGCAGCACTTCTCTAGTTGATGTTCACACAAAAATTCACAAATACCTCATGCAACTGCAATTAAAAACTTCTCCTATGCTAAAATCGCAACTGCTGACTTTGGAATTTTTCTCCACAACTATCAACAAAAAACCAACATTTGTCCTAAACACCCTTTTGAAACGTTAATATGGTGCAGGGAAGCCTCCATTGGACGTGCACCGGTGTTGATAGGACTTAAGGGTTATGCAGGGCCCAGGAGAGAAGGACGTATAAATGTTACATATAATATGCACACATATATAAATATATTCAGATGACCTGAAGTGATTGCCTTAATCCCCACAAGATAGTAAAGTGGGACAATGAGGCTTGGAACCCAGGTCTGTATGCTTCATAATACACTGTTGTTATATTATGTGTATTTCTATAGTGCACAACTCACAGGGGAGGGTGTTATCCTGGCGCTAAAGCAGCAGCTGCATGGGCCGAGCCACGGTAGGGGCCAAGAGAAGAGCCCGGTATTCAGTTTCTTCCCGAATTGAAGAACTGAGGCGTAGGTACAGATGTGTAGTGGCAGGTTATTCCAGGGTTTAGGAGTGAGGTCGGAGATTGCCGGATCTCGTACTGTGCATATGTGGGGGGTGGGAAGGGTGCAAGTAGGAGTCCAGTTGAGCGAAGAGGTCTGGTGGGTTTGTGGAGGTTTATTCAGTTGTTGAGGCATGTGGGGCCAATGTTGTGTAAGGCTCTGTATGTGTGCAGGAGGAATTTGAAGAGTGCGCGTTTGTGATTTGGGATCCAGTTTAACTCTTTGATGTGCGGGGTGATGTGAGTGCAGGGTGGGAGGTTGAGGGTGAGCCTGGCCACTCAGTTTTGCATGATCTGCAGTCTTCTAATCAGTTGAGTGTTGATCCCAGCACAGAGTTTATTGCCGTAGTCTGCCTTCCTGTGATGAGTGCTTGGGTGATGTTTCTGCAAGAGTTGATGGAGAGCCATTGAAGATATTCTTGAGCATCTTGAGTGTGTGGAAGCAGAAGACAGACGGCATTCACTTCACTGGTCATGCTGGAGTCTGGATTCAGCCAGTAATCCACAAGTGTATCCGCCGCTCAGCTGTGACTGGTGCCGCAGACACAGCAACTGCTATGAGGATGGACTCTTGATGAAGGATGTGGCCAACAGCTAAAGCGGTCGACTTCGAAGCGTGGAAACCGAGTTCGAGTCTCGGCAGGGGCGCTGAACATCCTGTGATTCTGGGCAAATCACTTAATCTCCCCGCGCCTACCAGAAAAATGAATGTGTCCGTCTGTAATGTAACTGGTGCTCATGTAAAGCGCTTTGATACCTTTGGGTCGAGTTCGTGCTACATAAGACTCCCCCCAAAAAAAAAAACATCGACTGTGAGTGGCCACTGGACTGCATCCTGGTCAACCCTACTGATTTAGGCACCCGGCCACTGCTTTTTTGGCAGCCCTACAGTTTTAAATCAGTGATTCCACTACTTCCAGGCAAACAGTGGATTGTATCTGGCAAACTCCAGCTTCCGAAGCAGGCCGAGAATTACCAACAAGCCCCGTAAGGCTGTGCGGTGGTTTAAAATCTGCATGCCTCTCGTCTGCAGCTAGAAATAATATTTGACAATCTGTAAATGCGGTTAGGGCAAGCCACATTGGTTAAAGCGCACTCATTTCTCACGTCATTTGTACCTCATGATGTCATCCAGGTAAGAAGCCACGCAATGATATCATTCGATCTGGATCTCATTTCATGCCATGCCATCTTCTATGAGTTAATTGTTGGGCCAAAGGTCATGTGATGTCATTTCCGGTGATGTCATCAGTGGGTTCATTAGCAGCTCTGAAATCTATCTGAAAACTCTGCCCTCCTTTTGGTTACAGCATGTTGGGAAGCATAGGACCACCGTTGCAGCTCGCGGGCATTAAGGATGCGCTGCAGTGATACACAGAGACCCTCTGGCTTCTTTCCTGCTCCATAACAATGGAAGGAGAAGGGCCGGGCGCACGTTTCTCTGCTCTGCTGTTCTAACTGGGGCAGTGGAGAGGGGGAGGGGCAGGTACAGGCCCTGCGCTCCATCACGCGGGGCCTGCTCATTAATCTGACTGTGCCCATAACTTCACACAGATGCATTCTAGGTCAGATACCAGGGAAGGTTTCACATAACTAAAGACCGGTATAAAATATATTGTTGTCAAGGAGCCGCAGGGCTCGGCACGGGGAGCCAGGCTGGAAGCCTCCGGGGGATATCAGTCTGTCTGACTGAAGGCAAGCCCCGTTGTCATTACTTGCAGGTAAGAGGCCAGCGCGCGACTGAAAAATCCATAAACTTAGTGGAAATGACCAGAATGGGTTTATTCAGCTCATAAAGCCGAAGGTGAACGAAGAGCGCACACGAAAATAGCTCATTCTGCACCGACAAGAAACCCAAAACATTGATACATTCAGGTGCCTGATCACAAAGGTAAATTACACATGCACATTTACTCATGTGTAAATGTACTCTTCCACTTTGGGTTTACATGACTACTTTTAGTTATTCAACATTGCTATGTGTAAGTTACTCCAAAGTGTAGATTTACATGTCTCCACCTCCTCAGGTCTGCATAAACGTAATTTGCTAACTTATCCCATTCATACCCCAAGACCCTCTCAAACCCTACAAATACCTAGATGTTTTCAGGACATTTCCTTTATTTATACTTTGTTCACACAGCTATTCTTTCAGGTAGAGTTTGGAGCAGGAGTCATCGCAAGCACAGTATGGGAGGGCTCAAGGGAGGCCTCTCATTGCAACCCCAGCTGCAAACACTGACATGTCTTTTATGCTAAGAATGGCTCTACCACACTACAGGGACTTTCAATGACTTGAGTCCCGATTCAGATCTTGGTTGACGGGCTACTCCGTCTCAATGGTGACGGATATCCTGCCCGCTGAAATATAAAACCCAGTATATCCCATGGGGTTTGTATTTCAGCGGGCTGGATATCCGTCACCGTTGTGATGGAGTAATCCGTCCGCCAAGATCTGAATCACGCCCTTGGTTTGTTACCCATAATGCTATATTTTACAAATAGTTTTCATGAATTAAAACTGTATTTAAGTATGACCTTCACATTTACATTGCTAAGCAACTACACACTCATAACCCTTCTCCATTCTCTTCTGTGATCTTGTGCACACTACCTGCCGCAACATTCTTTTGCCTCTGGCATTTGCACAACATCCCATACTGGTCCCACAGAGCACACGGATGGTAGCAACATATAAGTTAAATGCCTGCTCTTTGGGATTGCGTCTAACCTCTTTTTTTGTTACTGACTGGTTGCCTGTATGTCTATTGTCACACATCCCTATTTGCACACTCTTCAATGTGTAATGCTGTAGTTGAATAAGCTATTTTTTATCTGACAAAAAAGGCCCTTAGACTTGTCATTGTTAGGGACGCATTATAATTAAGGCTCCCTGTTTTCAGTTTTTACGGATTTTTACACATAAATACAGACAGAAAACAATGTATTTTCCATCTGCATTTTTATTTAAAAGTGGATAAATACAGAAAATATGGCTTCTTTTAAGTGACTCTCAGTGCTGTCTTTCATGAATTATAGGCCAACAGCTGAGCAGATGGACAGCATGGAAAATAAAAAAACAAGATGATATCCCATTAAATAATGCCATGTGTCGACATACATTGGTGGTATAATGCTAATATTTACCAGTGGATGTTTCGTTATATAATATTTGGCATCTGAAATAACTAAAACAGACAGACATCAAAGTTTGAGGCCACGTCTATAATTTAAATAAATATTGAAATATATCGTTTTGCAACTTTATTTATCCACAAAACAAAAAATACATATGGATAAATACAGATAAAGTGGGCAAAAAATAAATATGGATAAATACAGACGGAAATGCTAAAAAAATAAATACCACAAAACCGGGAGCCCTAATTATAATATATCTGTTGGACCTTGTCTTAGCTTGCTAGTGAGGAGTGTGTTTGCTTTCAAGCTTTGGATTCAAACCATCAAACTCTCATCTTCATGAATGATTTAGGAAGGTTTACTACCACATGTCTCTTCTGTCAGCTTCTGTCGTAAAACAGCCCCAAGCGTCCACCTTATGAACATCAACATTGATGACATCATGGGGTACCTGACAGCAGCAGTTAGGCCCCATACCATCTACCAGTCATGCAGGTCAGGCGACCTCTGACTTTCACCTCTACATCTCATCATTAGTCCTTTCACCATTTTTTTCATTTTGGTATTTTATAGAACATGTTAAAAGTGTTTTATTGATCTTCTTTTCGTGTATTTATCTCTAATATCAGCCTTTGTGATGAAGGTCACTTTTATATTTTGTAAAAAATCATTTAACACTTCTTTCTGTGGCTGGTGGATCAGGAGATACCTTGGCAACTATAACTACGAGGGCACTGCTTCAGCAGCTGGTGTCACGCAGGTCCTCCAGAAATGAAACATCTGTGGTTGGCAGCAGATGACCATTCAACATTGTTGAGATATAATAACCATTAACATCACGTTTCTTTATGGTCACAGGGTACTAACTTTGTATACATTTTCAGAAAATTGTCATTTAAGTACTGTGTAGAACTTTCGGCAAAAAATTGCGTTTGCTGTTCTTCCGCTGTTTATGTCATCTTCTTGCAGGTACAGGGGGCAATGCCCGCGATGATGCTGCTGAGTCATCTACAAGTGGAGGACGGTGGGCAAGCCAAGGAGAGAATGCAATTTTCCCCAAACAACTATCTCAGCAGGCAACAATAAACAAAAAGAAGGGCGGGTGAGCAGGAACTGATTGAATTGGACTACGACCCGGACGAGGTCATTGCTATCCCCAAACAGAACATCTCCAAGATGGCCACTTTATGGCTGGGCAGTAGCCTTCCTCCAAAATCAGTTCGAAGGATTGTCTGTACCCAGTCTACAACTAAGCTTCCATTGATGCTTATTTGGCCTAGTTGTCTGGGCTCAACACAGCCGTCGACTAACAGGTATACCTCTGTACAATTTCCTTCACACTCCTCCCATAAAGGTGTATCTCTGGGCTTCTCTCATGCAACAGCCGAGGTGAGGAACAGGTCTGTCCCATTCAACATTCTCACCCACAGCTGCAAGGTGGCACCAATTTCTTTGATGATCAACCTGCTAGCCATGTCAGATAGCCACACATGTGGGGGGTGTTGTCATGGTCCAATGTTTTTATCTGGAAGGATCATTTTTTGCAAACAACAGTCTCTAATGTGTGAAAGGATATTCATGCAATGAGAATACTCACCATGAGATATATGTCGCCCTTAAAAGACCCCTCAGATGATTGATAGGCAGATAAATGCCATAAATAATGTTACAAAATGGTAAAAAGACATGGCATAGATGCACCAAGAACATCTGTAAAGTCTGAAGAAAGAGAATGCAAGACAATATACCATGGCTTGCACAAGATACTACAGAGACACCACAACCTAGGATAGACATACCAATAGCCATCTCACACCTCTGCCACATGCACTTGCACCACCTCCACTTACACCACCTCTACCCGAACCACCTCAGCCTCCACCACCTTCAACTCAACCACAACGAATTCAACCAACCACAAGACAAACACACTCTCAATCTCAACACCAGTATTGGGTAGGTGAGCAGTAGCATCAATCCACCATAATAACTTTTTGGGGAGAAGTTTCTCAACTCTATCCACAACACACTCACTAAAAACCTTTAAAAAATAAAGTACTGTATACCTCCTTTTATGGAAAGAAAACTGTGTCTGTTTTACATCTGTGTTGAATGATTGATGTTGAAGTTACCACACGGGAAAATGTTATTTACGCTCTGTTCTTTGTTCACCTTCAAAGTGCTTTACATTTAAAAAGTCATCATGAAACGGAAAGCATCTTCTAAGTAACTAAACACTTATTTTGCCTTATATTCAATGCTTAAATCTGCGAATATTTTAAAATTCAAGAAATATATTAATCTTTAAAATTTTTGTTGTTTTTCATGTGATGTAGAAAAGGTTGTTTTTGCAAAAATATTACTTTGGTGACAAATATCGACTATGCGTATATGAATATATATGTGTTACCCAGGGCTTTAAGTGGGCCGGGTCATCCCGGTGCTCAGCACCGGCAGTTTTTAAAAGCAGGTGCAGGGACAGGTTCCTATCGGGCTCTCCATTTTTACCCTCAGGGTGGAAAAAAAAACCTTAACTCTGCAATAGTACAACCCGTCATTGCCTTTGATGTAACTTCGAAGAGACTCATTTTTCATTTTAAAATAGTGCAAACTTGAAGTGCTTTACATGAGCACCAGTTACATTACATAAGGCCATATTCATTTTTTGAATCACAGGATGTCAGGCTCAAACCTGTTTTCTGAGCTCGAAGGTCCGCTGCTTTAGCCTCACGCCACAACTTCTCCCACAGGAGCGAGTAGCATTTTCAATATTATATGCAACAAAGTGATAGTTGTTGCTTATTTATCTTATGCGATTTACAACCATTGACAAAGCAGATAGCTCTGGCTTGTAGGTGTAATGTTACTTGTTGTGTTATATATCTGGATGAATGGACAGAAGCAGCAAAATACCGGTCGGGCGGCACAGAGATTTATTGCTGATGTGTTTTAAGCCACACCCTTAATTACAGCAGCTACGCCCCTGTGAGAGACCCCCCAGTTTTTTCATCCCACTTAAAGACCTGGTGTTACCTACTGGCGGTCGCCAGTAAGTAGTTATATTTTGGACCTAGTTTCCGTAGGAAAAGCGTTTTTCGACTTGTCTATATCTTTGGCTCCGGTTGACAAATCTTTATGATATTTTCCTCAAAAAGTGTCAAGTTGGGTCTTGTTGTGCATGGAAAGGTTCGGGATGATCTGTCAAGTGGGGGCCGAGAAAAAGGGGGGATAAAAAACAACTGTTTTTTCCATGTTGTTTCGTGTAGAGATTTTAGACACAACTATAGCCTGAACTGCTGGTCGGAATTTCACCAAATTGGCAGACAGGTAGGTTTTGGTCGAGAAAGTACCCTTTTCATTATTTGGTGTAAATCCGGTCAGTGTTTTTCGAGATATTAAAAAAATCCAAATTTGCAAATCTAGGGTCACAATTAATTCGCTATTATTTAGCGACGTTTCACAAATTCACATGACAACAGGAATGCCACGATTGGCTTGCCGCAACCTGAGCAAAAAATTATGCCTGCCATTTTAAGTAGCGGGACACAGACCCTGACGGAGAAAGTAAAACATAAAAGTGGTATAAGGAGTCAGGGTAGCAGTACCAAGACCCCCTGAGTGGCATAAAGTGGTGTTTGTGGGACCCCTTATGTGTAAATCATGCCAAAAAATGTTTTTTTCCACGTGCAATATTCGTGAATGCTTATGCGACGAGTTCACGAAGATCACTGACAAAATAAAATAAAGAATAATTTCGGATACTCAATCTGACACTAACATACTCATTCAGAGATCCACTCACACTGTTACATCCACTCACAGGCCCACTGAAAGTATCACACAGCAACACAGAGACCCACTCATGCATCTAATTAAAGACCCACTGAGACAGTCATGCACTCACTCACAAAACTACTCAGACACTCATGCACCCTCTCACAGACCCACTCAGAGATTCACACACCCACTGACAGACCCACTAGACACTCATGCATCCACACACAGCCCCACTCAAACACTCTCACATCCACTGACAGACCCACTCAGACACTCATGCACCTACTCAGAGATCCACTGAGAGACACATAGCTACTCACAGACCCACTCAGGGACTCCACGCCTGCTGACAGACCCACTAGACGTGCATGCATCCACTCACAGACCCACTCAGACACTCATGCATCCACTCAGATCCACTGAGAGACACACAGCTACTCACAGACCCACTCAGACACTCATGCACCCACTCACAGACCCACTAGATGCTCATGTATCCACTCACAGACCCTCTCAGGCACTCAGGCATCCACTCACAGACCCACTCAGTCATTCACACACCCACCCACAGAACCACTCAGACTCACTCACCCACTCACAGATACACTCATACACCCACTCGCACACTCATGCACCCTTTCACAGACCCACTCAGACACTCTTGCACCCACTCATAGACACATTCAGAGACTCACCCACCCACTCACAGACCCATTCAGACATTCAGGCACCCACTCACAGACCCACTCAGAGACTCCCGCACCCACTCATAGACTCACTCAGACACTCACACACCCACTCACGGACTCGCTCAGAGACATAATGAAAAATACTAAAACTAAACACACACAAGAACATATGTCAAAATGTTACATTTGTTATTTACTCGTATGGTTGTCTGATGACAGAGACTTACATCTGCAGTGCAGTATGTATTAAACATTATAAAAAACAATGTATATTCACTTAAAAGGCAAAGGTTACAGGGACGTCATAGTTAGGAAATACCTAGTCTTCCTGAGGCGTGAGCCGGGATAGACATTTTGTAAAGGTAACGCTGGATATTGCCTCTGTATTTGTGGTTTTAACGTAACTCCTGTGTGTTTTAACCTCGATACTGTAAAGGGCAGCTTTCCCGCGCACTAATCTCTCCACAGCGCAATTGCCTTGGTTTGGAATTGTTTTTACTGTTTTTAATTCCTAAAATCAAAGAACTGTAAACGACAATTGTAGCGCTTTTATTTTTGCTCACCTCTTTGCGAATTTGCACGCTTGTTTCCCGCCCCGGGTCCGCTGCTAAACGCGGGCGCCATCTTGGGAGGAGATAGCTCAGTGGACCAGCCGTTTTCCTTCTTCCCCAGACTCTATAATTAGGAGGCTGGCGCAAGCGCCATTCCTGAAGTCTTCCTGAGGCGTGAGCCGGGATAGACAATTTGTAAAGGTAACGCTGGATATTGCCTCTGTATTTGTGGTTTTAACGTAACTCCTGTGTGTTTTAACCTCGATACTGTAAAGGGCAGCTTTCCCGCGCACTAATCTCTCCACAGCGCAATTGCCTTGGTTTGGAATTGTTTTTACTGTTTTTAATTGCTAAAATAAAAGAACTGTAAACGGCGATTGTAGCGCTTTTATTTTTGCTCACCTCTTTGCGAATTTGCACACTTGTTTCCCGCCCCGGGACCGCTGCTAAACGCGGGCGCCATCTTGGAAGGAGATAGGTCAGCGGACCAGTCGTTTTCCTTCTTCCCCTGACTCCATAATTAGGAGGCTGGCGTGAGCGCGCTTCCTGAAGTCTTCCTGAGGCGTGAGCCGGGATAGACATTTTGTAAAGGTAACGCTGGATATTGCCTCTGTATTTGTGGTTTTAACATAACTCCCGTGTGTTTTAACCTCGATACTGTAAAGGGCAGCTTTCCCGCACACTAATCTCTCCACAGCGCAATTGCCTTGGTTTGGAATTGTTTTTACTGTTTTTAATTGCTAAAATCAAAGAACTGTAAACTGCGATTGTAGCGCTTTTATTTTTGCTCACCTCTCTGCGAATTGCACACATGTTTCCCGCCCCGGGACCGCTGCTAAACGCGGGCTCCATCTTGAGAGGAGATAGGTCAGCGGACCAGTCGTTTTCCTTCTTCCCCTGACTCTATAATTAGGAGGCTTGCACGAGCACGCAGCGGACGCGCCGCTGGCACGCCGAAGGCACACCTAAGGCAAGCCCGTCTGCGCCCATCCACGCCAAGTTCGCGCCTAGCGCTAGGCCCCCTGCCCAATTTGACATAGGGACTTCTAGCTCTATTTTCTATTCCAGCAAGACCCTGCATAATCTCAAACCCCACAATTACCCGAACTGCCTATGTCTGCAGCCCACGCATTGGACCCCACACTCCTCGCTGACATGTCCAGGCTGCAGTACAATTCTGCCTGAATTAACCCTTTTTCCTGTTAAGATGGCAACTAACCTCAGCAGTTACAAAAAAAAAAAACTTTGCCCAATCAAACATTGAAATGTATCCTTTTAAACGCACGCTCTTTGGTCAAACATAGCCTTGAGTGCCACACATTTATTGTAGATGAAGAAATAAATATTGCGTTCATCACAGAAACCAGGTCAGACGACTCCTCGGGCCCAGACATGGTTAATACTACCCCTCCTGACTACCTCTGCTACACACTGAACAGACAGGAAGGGGGGAGGCCTTGCTGTTATATACCATAACTCCATTAGGGCTTCTTTTAACCCTCTTGCTAACTCAGAATACGAAGCATTAGAGTTTTGCTTCTATCTTTCTCATCATTTCACCTTCAAAGGTACCCTCCTCTATAGAGCACCGGGCCCTCGATGTCAATTCATCAGGCAGGCAGACAATTTATTCTCTAATGCTCTTAGCTCAGAAACATATACAATTCTCGGAGATTTCAATTTCCATTTGGAAAATCTCTCCGATCTCGAGACCTCCAACCTGCAGGACTTTCTGAGAAATGTTGGTCTTGGACAAGTGGTGATCGGCGCCACACACACAGCCGGACACACACTTGACGGCATTTTTACTAATGAATCACAATTGCACTTTACGGACACTCGACCAGTAGTTTGGTCAGATCACATGGCAGTAGGCTTTGTACTTTCCACTCCTAACCGTCACTCTCTTATTCAAGGACACAAAATGCTCATTACCAACAGAGCCTGGAATAAGATTAATGAGGAAGAATTACAGGAGCTGTTAACAGCAACTTCGCCCTCTCTCTCCACAGATTTGGAAGAGGCTGCCCAGTCATACACTACATGGCTTGAGGCTGCTGGCAATAAACTTGCGCCAAAAAAACGCTTCTGACCTAATAGGGCCCGTCCATCTTCCTCCTGGTATTCTCAGGAACTAAGGGGCATATTTACAACGAGGCGATAAAAAATTATCGCCGCTTTGGCGGCCGTTTTCGGCCAAAAAGCGGCGATATTTTTATCGCTATATTAGCAAGGTCACGCTAACGCGTGAAACCTTGCTTTAGCGTGGGGATTCCTAACGCCCAGCTTTGCATCTCTAATGAGATGCAAAATGGGCGTTCCTGACCTGACATGATAGGAGAAATGTCGCTAAGCGACATTTCTCCTGTCATCAAGCCCCACGCTATGAAGCATAGCGTCAGGAAAAGTAGCGATAACACCTGTTATCGCTACTTTCCTAACACCTGCTTCAGGACTGATTTAGCCATGATATCCTATGGAAGGAGGATATCATGGCTAAGTTTGTGAGTCCCTATCAACAAGCTAACGTGAGATAATCTCACGTTAGCCAGTTAGCGCTAGGATTTTTATCGCTGATGAGATAAGCGTTGCTAATAGCATGCTATCTCAGCGATAAAAATCGGCGCTAGCCGGCGATAATTATCCGAGCGCTAAGTGCGCTCAGCGATAATTATCGCCGGTTGTTGTTGATATGCCCCTTTGAGACCAAAAATTGGTCTGTAAACATCTTGAGAGAAATTGGAGAAATAATTATACAGACAGTGATAAGAATGAATATAAACTCAGCTTAACACACTATAAACAGCTGCTTCTTAAAGCCAAACGAGAGTTCTTTACGAATCGAATTAACCTCTCAAAAAACTCAAGTAAAAAACTTTTCAGAACAGTCACTTCATTAGCCTATCCATCTACCCCCGCGGTTCTGGCAAATCAGGAGCTATGTGACAATATTGCTCAATTCTTCCAGCTTAAAGTGGAATCAATTTTCTCAAATTTCAACAATGCAGCAGCTAATTCTACCATCCCTCATTCCGATGCCAATCAGTCAGGACAGGGCCCTAATATACACTTTGATAGGTTTGCCTCCACTACGCCTTCAGAATTATCAAAGCTCATAATGGTAACGAAATCTGGCTCTCCCTATGACCCCTGTCCAATCTCCATACACTAGCCTCGGAACAAGTAGCTCAGGTTCTTTCCTCTCTCGTAAGCTCGATGTTCTCAGTAGGCTACTTTCCCAAAATTTGGAAAAGCGCATCTATCCTGCCTCTGTTGAAAAAACCCACTTTAGACCCTAAAGACCCTAATAATATCAGGCCAATCTCTAGACTCTTTCTCCCGGTGAAAATAGCAGAAAAACATATGAACTCACAACTAAGTAGGTTCCTGCTAGATACACAGGCACTGGATCTCTCTCAATTCAGTTTCAGAGCCGGGCATAGCACCGAGTCAGCCCTTATCAAGTCAACGGAAGAGATCAGGTCCTCACTAGATCTAGGAGGTAAAGCTGTGATGATCATGTTGGATCTTTCTGCGGCCTTCGACACGATCCATCATGTCCTTTTGATGGACCGTCTGCGGGAGATTGGAATTCATGGTTCCACCTGGGACCTTGTTGAATCCTTTCTGTCCAAGAGGCTTCAAACAGTTGCCTTAGGGGATTTCTGCTTTAAACCGTTCTCCCTGCCTTGTGGAGTCCCTCAGGGCTTCTCCTTGAGCCCTACACCTTTCAATATTTACGTATCATCTCTGGCTCCACTTATTGAATCATACAGCTTTTCGCTTACCTCCTACGCGGATGACACTCAAATCGTTGTGTCATTAGTGCCAGGTTCCGCGGGGCGAACAGCTTCACGTCTCCAAGAGTGTATGTCAGCGGTAGGAAGTTGGATGGACCAGAACTGCCTCAGACTGAACTCAGGCAAAACAGAGGTGGTGTTTTTCGGAAATGAGCCCAGCGTATGGACCCCGGCATGGTGGCCGGACTCTTTAGGCCTCCTGCCCACCCCCAAGAAAAAAGCTAAAAATCTGGGTGTTTGGATGGACTGCAAACTCAGCTTTAAAGACCAGATTAATGCGGTTGTCTCCTCCACCTCCTTTACGCTTAGAGCGTGCAGAAAAATAATGCCTTACCTCCCCAAAGATAGTATTCAAACAGTCGTCACCACCTTAGCCCTGTCCAAATTAGACTACTGTAACAGGCTTTACCTCAGGCTGCAAGAAGGACTCATGCATAAACTGCAGATCCTCCAGAATGCAGCAGCTCGGTTGATTAATAATATACCAAAACATGCTTCTATCTCAGCTGAGTTGAAAAAGCTTCCTTGGCTGCCTATTAGGAAAAGGACTCAATTTTTAAGGCTCTATGCCTGGTCCACAAGGCACTACATGGAGAAGGCCCCAAGTTTCTTAAGCAACAATTCTCCTGGTACCTGCCAAAAAGAGCACTACGCTCGTCAGAGGCAAAGCTGATTTCGGTACCCAGAGTCCACAAAGCTAGCTGGGGAGGCAAACGTTTTGTTGCATGAGCAGCTAAGACCTGGAATGCAATGCCGCTGCACCTTAGATCTACAACAAATCTACTCTCTTTTAGGAAGGCCTTAAAAACCTGGCTTTTTTCTGCGTGATCTTTGTATTCATTTCCTTTCTCATGGCCTCCTCATGACTTCACATAGCGCCAGGACACCTTTGGGTAACAGTGCGCTCTAGAAATAACAATAACATAACATAATATAACATAACAATAGAAAAAGATGTAGAAATTCACTTAAAAAAATCAACGCTACAGGTATGTTATAGTTTGGGAATTCTTTTTTTTTAAACTGTTGAAATTCACAGAGTTACAGGGACATCCTAGTTAGATAAAAAAACATTAAAAAAACATAGAAATTCACTTAAAAAACCAAAGATACAGGGATGTTATAGTTAGGTTTAGACTTCCCTCACACAAAACCATTGAAATTCAGCAGTTTTAGTTACTTGAGCTAACTATAACTTATGCCCCCGCAATGCACTG
Organism: Triturus cristatus; assembly: GCF_964204655.1. Lineage (NCBI taxonomy): Eukaryota > Metazoa > Chordata > Amphibia > Caudata > Salamandridae > Triturus > Triturus cristatus. Next base: position 63,759,629 of record NC_140592.1, read on the forward strand.
CTTATGACCTTGCATATTACATCCCTCATTACATGGGCAGTGACATCACTGAAGACATCTCCATTGAAGACCCCCCAAGAGATTGTGGCAAATATTTGCACATTTTGCAGCACAAAAGTGAACGTTTTGCGGCATTTTAGCGGCACATTATTTAACTCTTAATCATTCCTTTTCAGTCTTAAATCAATGGAACCTATTTTTGCAGAGTATTCTACTTTGAAATAGGCATGTTTAAACTTTCTGCAGCTCTACAGAAGCACATCTCCAATCCTACCCTTGTGGGCGGAGGCGCTATTTCTCCCTGGTATGTTCTAGTGACCATGTATGCACCCCTGCCAGGGCAACCCTGTCTCCCAGATCTGTGTACAATGCTCTAGAATTGCATGTGGGCACCTGTAGAGAGTTGTGTACAATGCTCTATAACCACATGTGGGTACCTACAGAGACACATGTACGGTGCTCTGAATCTCCATGTGGGCACCTACAGTGACACATGTACAGTACTCTGGAACCCCATATGGGCACCTACAGAGACACATGCACAGTGCACTGGAACCCCATGTGGGCGCCTACAGAGACACGTGTACCAGTGTTCTTACAGAGACACGTGTACCAGTGTTCTGGAAACCCATGTGGATTTTTCCAGTGACACATACACAGGTTCTATGAAACATAGTAATGGGCATAAGTAATTTGGGACCCAGAGTGCTGCTGCACTCTCCTAGGACATGTACAAAGATATATACAGAGAATGGAACTTTCACCGGCTCTTCATAATCATTTTGTTTTGGCCGCAGTTCTCACCGCGGAGAACCTCTCATGGGTGGAGGAGTTGCTGATTTCAGCCTGTGTCATGGGGTCGCAGGTGGGTGCAGAGGGGGGCACCATTAATAACTGCTGGCATGCAGGGCCCCAGACCAGTGTATGCTAAGGCATGGGTCTTGTGCATCACTGGGCTCCGTGGCTACTGCTGCTTGGCACACGCTCCCTGCAGAGGCCAGCACGTGAGCCACAGTCATTGACTGAACTGGGGCTGAGCTGTGGGATCTGATAAGTGCAAGACCACCTGTGCAGTAGTTTACACCACACACTGCCTCCTCTTACACCGACCACCAGTGGTAACAGTACCACTTTGCAGCCAATCAGAGCGAGCTGCCAAGGTGCCCAGTATGGGAGCAGACCAGGGCACCCCCCCCCCGAGCCTAATTAGACCTCTGGGTCCCCATACCCCAGGACGCAAATGCTTAAAAAAAAGAGGATGGCACTGGGTCCCAATCCTTCAGCCTAAAATGGCCCTGGGGACACCATCTCCCAGACGCTGAAATGTAAAAAAAGAGGCGGGCCGCAATGCCCCCCTCTCTAAGCCTTGAAAAGGCTCCGGGAAATTCATTCCCCTGTACCGTTGCAATAATTAAAAGTGGAAGAACAAAGTGTGCCCCCGACCTGAGCCTTTAAAAGCCACCGGGGCCCCAACTCCAGGACCTGCCCTGTCATTGTTTGCCGGGAAGCCCACTACCGGCACACAATAGTTTTCCTGACAATACTACCAAGGCAGGGAAACATGTTTGCTCCCATCTGGCGGGGTAATTTTTAAATATTCCATCAAACAGGAGCAAACACTAAGTCTGCTTCTTGCGAGCGGGAGATGTAAAACTGCTCCCGTCGGCTGGGAGCAGACTTGTGTTCTGTTTCCCTGATGCAATGATGCGGGTAGGGAAACAAAACACATATTGCTCCCGCCTGAGTGAACATGCTAAAAGCAACTGCTCTCTCTGGCTCTTCACAATACGGGGTGCTGGCCGGGGCCGTTGGGGTCCTGAGGCTCCCTTCCACGGCCCCAACATGTTGGTTGGTGGGTGCCGTAGCACACACCTATAATTGATGTGAACCCTGGAGGATGGGGTCCCTGGGGCCAATAGGCTCAGGGAGGGGGTTGGTACAGCCTCCCTCCCCTTTACACTAGGGGCCTATAAAGCTGTGTGCTCCTCCCCTTTTATTTATATTTCAAACCTGGGTATGCAGTCCCTGGGCCTCAATTAAGCTCAAGGAGGGGGCCATGAGCCCCCCTCCCTTTATTAATTACTGAGTCCCGGGGATGGAGTCCCCGGGCCTTATCAGGCTTGGAGAGGTGGCTGATTGGCCCCTCCTTTTTTATTGGCCCCAGGTTATGCGGTCATTGAAGGCCACGTGCCCCCCTCCCTTTAGAATTCAGCACTAGGGGATGGGGGGGTCCACACAGGCCCATTAAGGCTTGGGGAGGATCCCTTTAACATATATATTTTGCACCGGGGATGGGGTCCCTGGGGCCCAAAAGCCAATCCTACACCGCGTCGCCAAAGGCTGTGTGTGGTGTTGGGTTTGGTGCCTGCAGGGAAGTTGGCTGCCACTCAATGTCACTCTACTCTACCCCTCTCGACTTTACGCCACTCCACTCTACACCTTTCCACTGTCCACTATTACACTGTATGCCACCACGCTGCATGTCATGACACTCTACGCCATGACACTGTACTCCACAACACTTTACAAGATGACACTCTATACCACTCCACTCTAGGCTATTCCACTCTATGCCTGTTGGAAAACAAGGCAGTATCTGTGAGGCCTTCACTGGGAACCAAATACCTTATTGTAGGGCTTGACTCTCAGAGGGTAGCGTTGCAGAGCAGTCTAAGGCTAACTCAAGGGAGGTGGTGTAGGCTAGTAATCGCCTTTTACAGGTACGCAGAAATAACACTCAATAATTGATTGTCCAGTTTTTACTTTGATTTATGGAAGTAAGAGTACATTTATTAAACACAAACACTACTCAATGCTATGCACCAATTTATAAATATACATAAGCTGTTGAAATTACTTTGTGACATTGCATAACATCTCCACCCCTCCCACGGGGGGGTGGAGTCTAGTACCACCACTCCCATGTATGCACATCATCTTGCCCCCTAAAGCAGTGGGTTGACACAACCTGGAGCGAGGGCCTTGCCAACTGGCACCATCCCAGTGGCGACCCACCCCATCATCTCAACAAGCATTAAAAATAGGCACACCTGCCCTGGGGACACATAACCCTGACTGAGCATCTCATACTGACCATACACTGTCCACCTCTACATCTTAGTGGCTAACAGTCTGAGTTGTTCTTCCCCTAACGCAGTAGCAGGAATACATGTTTGGGCATCACTTTAAATGAGGTACTGAGCATAGCTGATAACAGTTGTAATGCATTGCAATCACAGCCCCTAAAAGGCATTACAGTTGTAATCATAGGATAAAGCATATACCTCCAGACACCCTAGCAGGAATGTCTGTCTACACAACCCCACTTTACTTATGAATTCACATTACACATGTGACTTACAGTCCCACCAGTGAAATAACATTGGTAAATGCACCTCTTCACCTCCAGGGGATGCCCTTCTACAGACATCCCCCGCACAGCCTTCCAGACATTGAGATAGTCCCTAACGCACCCCCAGCTGTGGAACAAAAGTTCCAGCCCTGGCAGGCTTTGACTGTGGGCTGAGCATATAAGGGGTTATTTCTTTGGAGTCCCCCAGATGCTTGGGGGAGACTTGACCCTTCGTGCTGGGGGAGACTGCGTTGCTCCTCCAGCTCCGCCTGCACTTTGTACACCAACAGCGGTGGCCCCATCTTCCTGCGGCAAACACACGCCAAAGTAGCCAGGTTTCCTTGCAGACTTCTGTAAGCCTGGCAAGGCATTATGGGGCGCTTCTCTCCTTGCCGTGCATATTATGTCAGCAGCTCTCCCGCTGCTCCGGGGAGAGCCGTGCTGCCCCCGGCGGCATCACGCCACGTCTCCAGGCTTCGGTGGGGGGCCCGGTCCCACCCGGACTCCCAGGTGAGTGAGGCAGCTCGGGGAGCCCATCCCCAGCTGCTCTTCTGTGTTGGAGAGCCGCTTGGCGACCCCACCCCCGGCGGCTCCTGCCGGCTCCCTGACTGGCCAGCACCCTCGCGTACTGCTGCGGGAGCCAGCACTCCTGCTCTGGTCGGGCAAATGCGAGGCCGCCTCTGGCCTGGTGGGTCTTCAGGGGAGTGCGACAGCACTCTCCCCACCTTCCCACGGCTGTGGGGGAGTGAGATGGCACTCCCCCTTCTCTGCCTTCAAGTCAGGGCTCTGGGATGGGGTCCAAGCCCCAGGCTAATTCTTCACCGGGAGCGCGACAGCGCTCCTCAACTTATCTTCTCACGTCGGGGCCCGGAGTTGGGGTCCAAGGCCTCTGAAGAGTCTTCACTGGGAGCGTGACGGCGCTACCTGACTAATCATCCCTCGGGAGGGGGGTTGCGCAACAGCGCACCCCCCTCCTCTCTAGCACCATCATCGGGGCCCAGAATTGGGATCCCAGGCCCCAGGGAACTTTTGCGGTGGCACGACGGCACTCCCTGGCGTCCATTGTCGTCGGGGCCCAGGGTGGCCTGCTGGCCCCCCTGTGGGGGCTCTTCACACGCTCTCCGACTTTACTTCTTCTGGGGGCAGCCCCCGGGACCTGACCCACCCCGGGGGCACATCTAAGACCGGCAACGGAGCCCCATGTGCTTTGTCGTTGGTCCCAGTAGAGGTCAAAGGTCGCCTACCTTCTGGGGGGCATATCACAGCCCCCAGGGTACCGATCTGCACCATTTTGGCATCTTCTTGCTCCTGGTGGCGCTCCCCAGCCACTGGGAGCACTTTTGTCCGCCCTCTTGGTCTCCAGGAGGATGAATTCAGCAGGAAGCGGTCTTCACTGGCTCCCTGCACCCACCTTTCGCCTGGCTCTCTTCCTGGGCCTCTCTTCTCCTTGCGCAGAGGCCCAGGCTTCTGCTCCCTGGTCCTGGTCTTCCCTTGTGGCGCAAGTCAGGGTCCTGGGCCATTCTGGAGGTTCTTCCTTCCAACTGCCCCTGGTGCCAGCCTCCAGCACCAGTCGTCCTCAGCAGACCACACCGCAGAGAGAGCTCCTCTTCCTGTGCAAACTCTTTTTAAAGAATTTGGAGGGGGCTGGCAGGGAGTCTCTGTTTGCCCTATCAAACAGCGAGACATCTCTTCTCTGCCCCTGCTCCCTCCTTCATGCCCAGGCCTCTGGGTTTGTTCAAAATGGCGTCCTCCAGGGGGTCTCATGCCACATGGTCTCTGAAAAGCCCCTTACCCCCTTGCTGCCTTCTCTCAAGAGCAGCTTGGTGCCTGCCACCAGGTGACAGCTGCTGATTGATTAACTTGTAGCTCCACCCATCTTCTCCTCTTGGAGAGGAGGCCCGCGCCCTTGGAATGCCTCACTCTTGGAATGCTTAACGTGAAGGGCTAGGCTTCTGATGCTACAGCTTGGGGAGGAAGGTCATTTGTCCAGCCTGGCAGAGTCAGCCCCAGCCAGGCTCCGGGTATGAGCTGACTCAGAGGAATATGACATTTCTGGATGACCAAAAGCAGTACAGATACGACTTTGGACTCTGTAGAATAGTACTTCTCACCAAAGTTACAGTGGACTTTAGTGTGTGTCTGGAATTTGTAGGCCCTAGGGAAGTGAAACTATCCCAAATGGTCCCCATCCTCATAGGGGAATAATGACGTGTTTTTTCAGTGAAAACAGTAAAGCACACTGACTTTCCTTTACATGTTTCTTCCCATTGTATAAAGCCTATTCCATGTCACCACCCAGCTCTGCATAATTTCTGCCACACTATTCACTTTGCGCTGCTCCTGGGCTGCGCACGCCAGGAATTTCCCCTGCGCAGCCCATACACTTGTGCACATGCATGTACACACGTGTCTGCATGTAACCAGCCCCGTACCCCTTACGCCGGCTGCAGCGCAGCGGCCTAATCTCACCAGGGGGACACCAGTAAAATCCACATGCAGTCTCTTTCTTCATGAGTTCACTGTGGGTGAGTCCCAACTTATGAGGCTCTCCCACTGTAAAAGCTCCACAATTAGGTGTTCAAAAAGTGAAAAATCCGGGTGGCTCAGATGGTCAGAACCACCTTCTAACACACGCCGCGCCCAGCTGATTCCTATAGGGAAGTTTTAGCCACTCTACATGGGTACTCTTCCCGTGGTCAGCGATAACTAGTTATAAGGGGTTCTGACCAGACCCCCTTACTCACCAGTTATCCGCTCAGATCACCTACTCCTTCCATCGATGAGACCTCCACCCATTACAGGGATCCCAGATTACCCTAAGAACCCTCCGGGCTCTAGGTTAGATACCTCTAGGTCACTCCTGGCCTACATGGACTCAGCCTAACTAGGCTTACCATTGCCTCTGGTCCCGCAACACTATGCCCACCACTTCTCTGGACAAGGGTACCGTGCCTCAGCACTGATGCTGTCTTCTGGGTTATGTCTACATCCCATCCCCTAGGTCACTAGCTGGTCTCCCTTCCGGAGATTGTTCTAACCAGTACCATCTCTCCTTTTGGTCCTTGCACCCCAAAGATACAACCTCTCTGGATCCTCACCTTCAGCCTGCTGCTGGGGTCAATCAGCTGCCACCACCCTTTCGGGGTGACTGTCTTCCCTAAAGAAAGCACAGCCACTCGTACTTTCCCCACACAGAAAAGCACCTCCGGCCTCTGGCCTGGCTCCCTGATAGGACCTCAGACTGGCCTCACTACTACACTGGCAGTGCCAGGGAGGAACACTGAGGATGCCTCGTCAGACATCCTACAGCTCATTCCCCCCGTCAGTAGCTCCACAGGGAAACTACCCTGGGAACCTAGACCCCTTCCTTGTTCTCCACTGCGAGAACAGGGCCTATGCACCCTTCCCTCCGAGAGGCGCGCTCTCCTCCCGGAGTACCCTTATAGAGCCCGTGGGCCCCGAGTTAGCTACACCCAGGCCCACCTCTCATATCAATCAATCAATTACTCAGGTTTTTGTTAAGTCGACTACTCACCCATAAGGGTCTCAAGGCGCTGGGGGGAGGGGCTGTTCGCAGGTTCCAGTTCATCAAGGAGGGGGTCTGTCGAAGAGCCAGGTTTTGAGGTTTCTTGCGAAGATGGGGAGCGATGTTGTCTGTCTGAGGTGGAGCGCAAGGTCATTCCAGGCTTTGGCCACGAGGAAGGAGAAGAAGCGGCCTCCCGATCTGGTCTTTCTGGTGCGGGGGACCACGGCGTAGGAGAGCTGGGCTGATCGTAGGGTCCTTTGGGGTGCGTGGGATTTGAGTCGGCTGTTCAGGTATGCTGGTCCGGTGTCGTGGAGGGCCTTGTGAGTGTGGGTGAGCATCTTGAAGGTGACTCTAGCTTTGATGAGGAGCCAGTGGAGTGTGCGCAGGTGCTGGAAGGTGTGGCAGGTTGAGGACCAGTCTTGCTGTGGCATTTTGTATGTTATGTAGCTTGCGGGTAAGGATTATGTTTATTCGGGCAAAGAGTGCCTTGCCGTAGTCGAGTCTGCTGGTGACCAGGGCATGAGTGACAGTCTTTCTGTGTTTGAGGGGGATCAATTTGAAGGTCTTACGTAGGAGGCGGAGGTTGTGGAAGCAGGAGGACGAGACGGAGTTGATCTGGCGGTCCATTTTGAGCTCTGAGTCCAGGATGATTCCCAGGTTGCGTGCGTGGTTCGTGGGGGTGGGCGGGCTTCTGAGGGCGGGGGGCCACCAGGTGTTGTTCCAGGCGTCGGGGTTTGGGCACATGATGAGTACTTCCATTTTTTTGGTGTTTAGTTGTAGGCAGCTGTTTTTCATCCATTTGGCGACGGCTTCTCGAAAGTTTTGTCTGGTGGTGTTGGGTTCGTTGAATAGGGAGAGGATGAGTTGGGTGTTGTCTGCGTATGACACAATGTTGAGTCCGTAGGTTCTGACGATGGGGGCGAGCGGAGCCATGTAGACATTGAAGAGCGTAGGGCTGAGGGAGGACCCCTGGGGGACTCCGCAGGTGGTTGGTGTAGGGTCCAAGAGGAAAGGGGGGAGTCTGAACAGTTGCGTTCTGCCGGAGAGGAAGGAGTGGTTCTAGTCGAGGGCTTTGTCTTGGATCCCTGCGTCGTGGAGTCTGCGTATTAGGGTGCGGTGAGAGACTGTGTTGAACGCCTCTGAGAGGTCGAGGAGGATGAGGGCTGCTGTTTCTCCTTTGGCCAGTAGGGTGCGGATGTCGTCTGTTGCGGCGAGGAGGGCGGTTTCCGCACTGTGTTTTTTTCAGAAGCCGGATTGGGAGGAGTCGAGGATCTTGTGCTCTTCGATGAATGTGGCGAGTGGGCTGTTGATGGCTTTCTCGATGACTTTCGCTGGGAACGGGAGCCGGTAGATGGGTCTGTAGTTTTTGAGGTCGGTGGGGTCCTCCGAGGGTTTCTTCAAGAGGGTGTTGATCTCGGCGTGTTTCCAGTCGTCGGGGAACGAGGCAGTTGCCAGGGAGCGGTTGATGGTGTGGCAGAGCATGGGTGCGAAGGTGTCGGCGGCTCTGTTGAAAATGTGGTGAGGGCAGGGGTCCGTGGGGTCCCCGGAGTGGATTTACTTCATCGTCTTCAGTGTGTCTTCGGTGGTGAGGGCTGTCCATTTGTCGATCGCTGGCTTCAGGGTGTCGGGAGTGGTTGGTGAGGGTTCAGTGTATTGGTTATCTTCGTTGAAGTTGTCGTAGATGCTCTTGATTTTGTGGTGGAAAAAGGTGCTGAGTTGGTCACAGGGGTCTTGTGAGGGAGGGATGTCGGTGGACTCGCTGGTGGGTTGGGCGAACTCCTTGATGCTGTTGAAGAGTTCCATGAGTGGAGATTCTGTCTTCAATCACCTTTTTCCTTGTTTTTCTGATGAGTTGGTGGTGGGTGTTGGTGGCGGCTCTGAAGTTGTTGTGGGCTTCTGTGGATTTGGTCTTCCTCCAGGCCTTCTCGAGGCGGCGGCAAGTGCGTCTGGACTCTCGCAGTTCGGTGGTAAACCATCTAGCTTTCTTGGCGTGTGTGTTTTCTTGAGGGGGGCTATGGTGTTGGCGCTGTCGGAGATCCATCTGTGCAGGGTTCAGGCTGCGGTTTTGGGGTCGTCGTTTTCCGCGATGGTTGGGGTGGAGTTGCTGAGTGATGAGTTTAGCTGGTCGTCGGTGATTCTGGTCCAGTTCCTTCGTGGGAGCAGGTGCTGGTGTCTGTGGATGGTGGTTGTTCTGAAGGTGAAGTGGACGCATCGATGGTCAGTCTATGGGAGTTCGGTGGTGTGGCCCGAAGTTGATGGAGTTTCCTGTTGTGAAGAGGGTCTCCTGGCAGCGCCTTGGGAGACCGTCCAGGGACCCACATGATCCCTGGGTGGCCGGCAATACCCCTTCCCGAAGCACAGGGTCCCTTCACTTAAGATAGGCCCATCCTGCCTTCAGGGTGGTACTGACACACTCAGCCAGGGACCCTAAAGATCCCGGCTAAGCCTGCACCACCCTCCTGGGAAGCACAGGGTCCCTTCACTTAAGATGAGCCCCACCTGTCTTCAGGGTGGTACTACCTTGCACAAGTCCACCTCCTGCAGCAAGCTAGGGGAACACCCCCATGCTCCTGGGGTCCAAGCCCCCAGGATCTACTTGACTGGTCACTGGCTAGGCATCGCCCCAGCCACCACTTCAGGTTCACAACACCAGCTCCAGAATGACATCCTGTTGCTTCCTTGGGTAACCACCTACCCGACTCTGACACCTCAGGTCCACCACTAACCCTTCACCTGGAATCTAGGGAGCCCATCACACCCTCTCAGATCTCCACTGGGTCAGTTACCTAGCCCACCTAGTATACCTAGGGGCTACCACTACACATCCTGCTCGAGAACTACCCTCCTTTGGGGTCACCCACTACCATGTGCCACCCCTGGGTTGCTCACCTCCCCACCAGTTAACCTGTGGGGCCTGCCAGACACACAACGCTACCACACCCTCCTCCCACCGTGGGAAAAGTTTCTTAGGGTCCCCCACCATGGGAACCCCTGGGGTGTTACTACCCGGGGGAGAGAAACCAACTGCCCCACCCTTCTAGTGGTTTTGGCCTGCACCAATGGCAGACAACTTTCAGCGGGGGAAGGATATCTGGGGCCCCTTCTGTGGAAACCCTCCCTGCCCTTAAACAGCGTGGGAATCTCCCAGGACCCCCTACCTCTCCTGTCCCTCCAAAGCAAAGTCCAATCCACCCCTACACCCCCATCTGTGATGTAGGTATCAGTTGCTGTCCCTATCTCTTGAGAAGACAACCTCCTCATGCAGGTGTAGTGCGTGTAGTGTTAGGGTTCAAAGGTGTAAAATATGGATTAGAACACTTGTATGCAATCATTTCCTGGAAAGCACCATCCCGCTATTACATGATAATCCACATAACTCAGTCATATCAATACAGTTTACATTTAAACCATAATATCTTCACATGACATATATGTGCGCGGGGCTTTCCTTTCCCATACTTTTAGTTCACATAACCAAAACTTTGAACCCTTCTCAGAGCCTTGTGCTCTTCCATTTGCTCATTACTGCATAGGTAATGTGTGGCAAAACTGGACTTATCAAATGCTTTAAACGCGTACCAGAATGGGATGCTATGTTTCCCGCCGCTAGACACCAATGTTGGAAAACGAGGTAGTATCTGTGAGGTCTGCACAAATAACATGTCACATTTGTCCTTCACTGGGAACCAAACACCCTATTGTAGTGCTTGACACTCAGAGGGTAGCGTTGCAGAGCAGTCTAAGGCTTACTCAAGGGAGGTGGTGTAGGCTAGTAATCGCTATTTACAGGTACGCAGAAATAGCACTCAATAATTGATTGCCCAGTCTGTACTTTGCTTTATAAAAGTAAGAGTACATTTATTAAATACACACACTACTCAATATTATGCACCAATTTACAAATATACATAATCTGTTGGAATTACTTTGTGACATTTCATAACATCTACACCCCTCCCGCGGGGGGGGTGGGGTCTAGTACCACCACTCCCATGTATGCACATCATCTTGCCCCCTTATGCAGTGGGTTGACACAAACTGGAGCAAGGGCCTTGCCAACTGGCACCATCCCAGTGGCGACCCACCCCATCATCTCAACAAGCATTAAAAATAGGAACACCTGCCCTGGGGACACATAACCCTGACTGAGCATCTCATACTGACCATACAGTATGCACCTCTACGTCTTAGTGGCTAACAGTCTGGGTTGTTCTTCCCCTAACGCAGTAGCAAGAATACATGTTTGGGCATCACTTTAAATGAGGTACTTAGCATAGCTGATAACAGTTGTAATGCATTGCAATCACAGCCCCTAAAACGCATCACAGTTATAATCACAGGATTAAACATATACCACCAGACACCCTAGCAGGAATGTCTGGCCACATAACCCTACTTTGCTTATGAATTCACATTACACATGTGACTTACAGTCCCATCATAGAAATAACATTGGTTAATGCACCTCTTCACCTCCAGGAGATGCCCTTCTTCAGACATCCCCAGCACAGCCTTCCAGACATTGAGACAGTCCCTAACACACCCCCAGCTGCAGAACGTTCCAGCCCCGGGATGCTTTGACTGTGGGCTGAACACTTGAGGGGTTATTTCTTTGGAGTCCCCCAGAAGCTTTGGGGGGACTTGACCCTTGGTGCTGGGGAGACTGCGTTGCTCCTGCAGCTTCCACTGCACCTTTGCACACAAACAGCGGTGGCCCCATCTTGCTGGGGCCACCACACGCCGAAATAGCCAGGTTTCCTTGCAGGCTTTTGTAAGCCTGCAAGGATGGGGCACTTCTCTCCTTGCTGTGCATATTATAGCAGCGGCTCTCCCGCTGCTCTGAGGATAGCCGCGCTGCCCCAGGCGGCCTCATGCCGCGTCTCCAGGCTTCGATGGGGGGCCCGGTCCTACCCAGACCCCCAGGTGAGTAAGGCAGCTCGGGGAGCCCACCCCCGGCTGCTCTGTCTGCTCTTCTGTGTTGGAGAGCCATCAGCATCCTCGCGTGCTGCCGCGGGAGTCGGCACTCCTGCTCTGGTCTGCCCGTCACGCGAGGCCGCCTCCAGCCTGGCGGGTCTTCGGGGGAGTGTGACAACACTCCGCCTGCCTTCCCGCAGCCGTTGGGGAGTGCGACAGCACTCCCCCTCCTCTGCCTTCTAACATTGCCACTCCCCTGTACGCCACTCCACTGTACTCCAATCCAGTAGTCTATGCCACTCAACTCCACGCCCCTCCACTGTAAGACACTGTATGACATGAGACACTACTCCACTCTACGCCACCCCACTGTACTCAACGGCACACCACTCCACTCTACGTTACTCCACTCTGCACCACTTCACCCTACGCTATTCCACTCTACCCCACTCCACTATGTGCCACTCCACTGTACGTTACGACATGCCACTCCACGCTACGCCAAACCACATAATGCCACTCCACTCTGCTGTATGACCCACCACTCCACTGTATCCCACCACTTTCTATGCCACAACCCATATTACCATGACACTGACTGTATACACTCCACTCTATGCCATGACACTGTACACCATGATACTCTACAATACAACAATCTACAGCACCACCCTGTATGCCTCTCCACTCTACACCACTCCATGCTATGCTACTAGACTCTATTCCACTCTACAACACTGAAGGCTATTCTGTGCCACTCTACATCCCTCCAGTATATTACACTTTACACCACTCTATGGCACTCCACTGTACATCACACTACTACAAGTATGTCACTGTACCACACTCAACTGCATCTCTAACTCTCTACTTTACTTTATGACACTCTTTGCAACTCCCTCAATGCCCATCTACCCATTTTACTCTGCTCTATTTTATGACACACTACTCCGCTCTACTCTACTCCACTCAAGGTCACTCTATGTCACTCGATTCTACAACAGTCTAACCCACTCCACTCTCCCACACTCTTCTCTACTCTAGCCATTCCACTTTGCAACACTCTCCCCCACTCTATGCCACTCCACTCTACTCATCTCTACAACACTTTCCGTCACTCTACAATGCTCCACTCCACTATACGACACAGCATTCCACTCTATTACACTTTACCCCACTCTATGCTACTCCAATCTACTCCACTCCACCCTTCTCTACTGTACGACATGCCACTCCACTCTATAACACTTTACTCCAATCCACGATACTCCACTCCACCGCACCTGACACTTTACCCCACTCTACCCACTATACGACACTCCACTCTATACCACTCTACTCTACAACACTCTACTGCAGTCTATGCAATTCCACTCTACAACATTCTATGCCACTGTACAACACTCTACTCTATACCCCTACACTCCATTCTTCAACTCTTCCACTCTAGGCCACTTCACAACACTCTACTGTCACCAAGTCTGTTTTGGAGACATATTGCTGTCTCCAAGCCTGCCCAGGAGACATACTACTCACACCAAGTATGTCCCGGAGACATGCTGCAGTCTCCAAGCCTTCCCTGTAGATGTACTGCACTTTCCAAGCCTGCCCGGAGACACTACTGTCACCAAGCCTGTCCCAGAAACATTCTGCAGTCTCCAAGTGTACACAGCAGACTTCAGCACTTAATGTTTAAATTACATGTACACTTGGAAGTGCGTGTTTAAGATGCCTGACTTGGATATGGTGCACTATGTATAATGTTGTTTCTTTCTATAGCTTACATCCCCCAATTGCTTGCTATCTCAGAAAGCCTTCTCTCACTATGCTCCTAAACTCCTATATGAAAAAGTGACCTTGATTTACTTCCGCTTGATTCCTCTCATTTCTTTTTTTCAGAGTGACCATCTTTACCTTCCATCCTCTGCATGCCTTCTATTTCTGAGTATAGCATCACTACTGTCTGCTTTAATCTCTCTTATTGTACCTCTGCAATTGGCTGACACCTCATTTCATTGATCACAACCTCTCCTCTTTAAACCCCTATCCCTGAAACCTAACACTACTTTATCTCCTCCAGCCGATCTATCTCACCAACCATTAACCTGAAACCACATAGCCCCCACTAATCACCACAACTATAATCTACCACAAGGTAACTGGAGTAAATGCATGCAATATATTCTTGCGTGCACACGACAAATCATAATAGCCGCTGGATTAACCACTAACTTTGGGATCCACAAATCGCTTCAACGCCCCATCAGGGATAGTAAGCGCTATATAAATACAATACAACACAATACAATACTCAACTCTCTACCACTCTACTCCATTCTATGGTACTCTATGACACTCTACTCCACTATACGACACTCTACGCAACTCCCTCTACACCACTCCACCCCACTTTGCTCCTCTTCACTCTATGTCACACCAATCTATGTCACTTTATTGCACTCGAGTGTACGACACTCTATGCCACTTCAATTTTCCACACTCTAGAACACTGTCATCTATTCCACTCCACTCTACAACACTCTACAACACTCTACTCCTCTGTATGCCATTCCACTCAACTCCACTTTCCAGTACTCTACGACCCGCCACTCCACTGTACGACACACCACTCCATTAATAATATTTCACTCAACTCTATGCTACACCACTCCACTCTACTCCACTGCACGCTACTCACCTCTAAAACATGCCACTCCACTCTATGACACTTTACTGCACTCTATACCGCTCACTCTAAGACACTCTACTCCACACTATGCAGTTCCACTCTTCAGCACTCCACTACACTCAATGCCACTCTACAACAATCTGCTACACTCTATGCCCCTCTACTCTACTTTACTCTACTCTACTACACTGTATGACACTCTACGTCATGCCATTGCACTTGCCTCTATGACATGCCACTGCACTGTATCACAAGGCACTCCACTCTTCTCTATGACACTCCACTTGATGACACTCAACTCTATGACACTTCACTCCACCCTAATCCACTCTATGCCACTCCACTCTACAGCACTCTACTCCACTCTATGCCACCTCTACAACAGTCTACTGAGCAACACTCCACTCACCGACATTCCACTCTACGACACTCCACTCAAATGCACTGCACTGAATGACACTCCACTGCACGCCACTCAACTGTACAACACTCCCCTCCTCTTTACGTTAGTACACTCTATGCTATTCCACTCTACACCACTCCACTTTATGACACTGCAGTGTACTCTACGACACATCACTTCACTCTACATCACTCCACTGTATGGTCCTCTACTCTAGGTCACTCTACTCCACTCTACAACACCCCACTGCACTGTATAACACTTCACTGCACTATATGACACGCCACTTCACTGTACGCCACTCCACTTTAGAAGACTCTACTCAACTGTATGCCCCTGTACACTATACCACTCTACTTTACTCTATTCCGCTCTGCAACATTGTACCACCCTCCACGCTACGATATTCCACTATATGACACTACACTCTTTGATACTCAAGTCTACAAAACTCCACTTTATGTCACTCCACTGTATTCTACAGCATGCTACTCCAAACTACTGCACTCCACTCTACAACACTCTGCTCCACTGTTTGACCTCTCCTCTCTATGTCACTCTACTCCACTGTACTCCACTCTATGAAACACTCCACCACTTTACTATACAACACGTCACTCAAAGACAGTCCACTGTACGACTCAGCTCCACTCTTTGCCACTCAACTGTACAACATTATACTCCACTCTAAGCCATTCTATGACACTCTACTCAACAACACTCCACTTAATGACACCACGCGATGACACTCCATTCAACGACACTCCACGCAATCCACTCAACAATTTGAAACACGTTTTTATAGAAAACTTTCAAATTCAATTAAAAAAACAAAGGTTGAAGCTTAGTTATAACTTTAGGTTATAATTATGAATTTAGAATTTCTAAGTTTTGTGTAGTTTAAATTGGTTTTGCACAAAAAGAATAAAGAACATTTTCCCAACTATAATTAGGCTTTAACTTTAGATTTTTTTTAATTGAATATATGAATATTTTTAATATAAATGAATATATGTCCAAAGTTCCGCAACTGAGCAGCAGGTAACTCGCCCTCGCCTCGTCCACAGCAATACGGACACGGACCAGCAGGTATGTGCAGATATTTTTATTTGCAATATATCGCCATAAAGTTTCGGCTCGTCCGAGCCTTGTTCACACATATATATATATATATATATATATATATATATATATATTCGTCCGAGCCTTGTTCACACACATATATATATATATATATATATATATATATATATATATTCACTGAAAAAACCATAGGTTTCAGGGGTGTTATAGTTAGCTGGACTTTTCACTTGTACAAAACCATTGAAATTCCCCCGTTATAGATAGTTCAGCTAACTATAACTCGTGCGCCCGCAATGCACTGCTGATGACGTCACATATTACATCACTCATGACATGGTCAGTGACATCACTCATGACATCACTGATGACATCTCAAATGACATCACTGATGACATCATCCAGTGAATGTGTGATTTTCTGAAAATTAAATATGTTTTGAATATGTATATCTCAAGGTCGATGGAAGAATAAATGGGTATATAAGTGTCTAAATGGATGATTTGCTTTTGAAAAATTGATTGTGTAACTGACTGATTAAGTGTATCATAGTAAATACATGGCTTAGTGAGTAATGTTTAAATATGTAAATATCTGTATCAGTCTCTCACTTTGTGTATAAGTGGCTGCTTGGGTTGGTGAGTAGCTACATGGGTGTCTATATAGGTTATTAGTTGGTTTTTTGAGTATCAGTCTGAGTGTCTGCATGGTTCGGTGGGGGGTAATACATAGTGCATAGATGCATGAATGAGTGACTCACTGTTTGTATGTGTTGAACACAGCATGTGTGCAGGACTGTATGGGTGGATGAGTGTGTGTTTGGGTGTGTTAGTGAGTGAATGACTGTCTCAATAGTGTCTTTATGAGTAACTACATATGTTTTAAACTAGTATATGTGACTATTGGTGTATATATGTGAGTATATGTGAGAGTGAGAGATTGAAAGAGTTCCTGTATGAATAAGTATGTGTTTCTATAAGTGATTGTTTAAAAGACTAAGTATGTGTAAGTTTCCGTAGAAGTAAGTGTGGTGGTGTGTGTATAACTGTATATGCAAGTAAATGTATGTTTGATTCTTTATTAGCATGAGTGACTATGTGTGTGAGTAACTCTATGGATGAGTGGCATTGTGTAACAGGATGTATAGGTGTATGAGTACATATGATGAGTGAGTACATGTATGAGTGACTGTATAGGACTGTTGGTGAATGAGTGGATGTGTATGTGGATCTTAGAATTACTGAAGAGGTTGTTGTAACTGGTATTGGTATGTCCATTGTTTTGAAAATTTTAGTCTCTATTTTTGAATGTGTGTATCAAAGGTTATATTAGGGTGAGAGGATGTCTGCCACTCTATCAAAAGGATGATGTCATCAGCGATGTCATCAGTGATGTCATTTGAGATGTCATCAGTGATGTCATGAGTGATGTCACTGACCATGTCATGAGTGATGTAATATGTGACGTCATCAGCAGTGCATTGCGGTCACGCGAGTTATAGTTAGCTGAACTAACTATAACGGGGGAATTTCAATGGTTTTGTACAAGTGAAAAGTCCAGCTAACTATAACACCCCTGAAACCTATGGTTTTTTCAGTGAATCTCTGAGGTTTTTTAAATGCTAATTCCTAACTATAACGTGCCTAAAACCTATGTTTTTTTCTGTGAATTTCAAAGGTTTTTTAAATGCTAATTTCTAACTATGCCTACAGAGATAGGACATGTGAAGAAAGAAGAAAAAATGCACAGAAAGAAACAAAAGAAGTGCAGAAAGAAGCAACAGAAGTCCTCAAAGACGAAGAAAAGTGCAGGAAGAACAAAAAGAAGAGAAGAACGAAGCCTTGTTGCAAAATCATCCTGTACCCTCAACTTTTTCAGACGGATACTGGTGGTAACTGAGTCTGACTAACCAGTCCTAGAGCCAGTGCTATGTTAAAAGACACTTAGAATACAGTGAAAACACCTACATACACTAGGGAACATTATGCGTTGGGGTCCCCCTGTGATTAGCATGACCTCCTCTGTAAGCCCCTAGTATATAATAGGGCATGGGGATTAAAACTACCTCTTAAAACAGGCCACAGGCCTTTTTTTGCACACGTTAACTCAGGCCCCGTCCCCTCCCTTCACCACTGTGTAAACACGCCCTGTGTCCGTTTTTAGTTGGGAGATTAAGTTCATTTGAATCCTGAGGGTCCCTAGGGTCCAACTAGCCCACTAGGTACCTCCAGTAAGTGCCACAGAGCTGCGTTGCAGAGAGGTGTAAAAAGTGGCACGGCCTGGACCACCTCTCTGCAATGCAGCTCAGTGGCGCTTACTGGAAGCACTTGGTGGGCTAGTTAGCTCCCAGGGGCCCTCAGTATTGAAGGGAAATTATATCCCCAATTTAAAACGTGCCATAGTGCATGTTTGCACACGTCACCTCAGGCCCCGTCCCCTCCCTTCACCACTGTGTAAACGAGCCCTGTGGCTGTTCTAAGTTGAGAGATTAAGTCGCCTTGAATCCTAAGGGTCCCTAGGGTCAAACTAGACCACTAGGTACCTCCAGTAAGCGCCACAGAGCTGCGTTGCAGAGAGGTGTAAAAAGGGGCTTGGCCTCAGAACACCTGTCTGCAGCGCAGCTCCCTGGCGCATACTGGAGATGCCTGTTGGGGGCGCGTTTGCAGAGTGCTGCACGGAGGGGGCATGGCCTCCGGCACGATGCCAGTCTTTTATTTATATTAATTTTTTAAGAAGGGGGCCTGTGTGGTTCCCCTTCTTATTCTAATTTATTGGCCCTGATGACCCCATCCCCCAGGGCCTGTCTCCTAATTATATTTTTTTGACCCCAATCCCCAGGGCCGGCCACTGTTTTTTATTATTTAAAAAAAATATATATTTATAGACACACCTAGGACATGCTGGACAAACCGTACGGTACTATCACCATGACGATTTGCGTGATATTCATTAAAAGGCGACTATGCATACAATGAATCCACGTGGAATGTATTTACACCACTAGTGAAGCTCTGACATGTCTGGTGCCTAATCCCGGTAGACACCCTTGTCGTTTATTTATACAAACATGGGTAGCTATTGACGGGCACATTTAATACACATGCACACCAAGCCATTCAAAGGGGATTCGACAAAAATTCGACCAAAACTATGCAAGAAAACCCCCTCACGGTTAATAAAACACACATCCACTGCCGGATGTGTAATACTTTTTATTTTACTCTCTGGAAAGGGGACGAACATCACTTGAGAGTCACAGCGCGCTCCTGACAGAGCCCAATGCTGTGTTACACCCACCATTGCCTGCCGAGTGCCACACACCTCTGTGTTGTATTCCACTAGCTAGTGCATATGCTATGACACTCTCTAGCCCATGTGCACTGTAACACCACCCCGTGAATATGTCATGCCACACTTGTCTTCGCACGGGTTATATTGCCCCATCTAACGTGCCTTCCTCGATGCCTATGTTATAACGCACAGCGCTATGCCATACACATTACAATCTGGGATCCATATCTTTGTCACAGTGCATATGCAATGTTACACTCCCCAGCACATATTTTATATTACAACTTTAGAGACTAGTTAGGTTACACAACAATGCCCTGTGCATATTACACTCCAAGGCGCATATCGCATAGCACGCGCTAGTGCCTGTGCTATCTCGCGCTCTCCAATGAATCTGTCATTGCGCACAATGTATTGCATATTATATTTCACGCCCGGTTCATCTTATATCACACTTTTTGGTGCATAGTTTATACCATACACTATATCTAGTTTTCATTTTCAATCGTGCTCTCAGGACTACGTTCTATATAACACTGTGTTCACCTACCCTTTTCACGGGCATTACATTTTGCGATAGGGGGTGGAGGGTCAGGGGCTGTTTCTGCCAAGTGAGCCCGGAGTCACAGTCACAAACGTCCTCTTCTTTCTGAATAAAACTGAGATCATGCTGCATACTTGTTCATATTTTAAGTAGTTCGCACAGACGCAATGTTTTAAAAACAATAAAGTTCCTAATACCCGCCTTCTCTGAACAGTTAGCTTGCTGCCCCATCCCCCTCCTCCCTATCCTCTGTTGTGTGAATCCATGGACTAGCCTCCTCCCTCCTGCCATGCATGGTCTGATGTGCTGCCACTGCCCTCAATTTAGTATGATGTACCAGTCCACTCCTCCTGCCCTCCATTGCCCAATTCTATGCCCCATCATTGACCTCCTGCTTAAACTCTGTGCTTAGCTTGCTGCCCCTATTCTCCTTCCCCCTGCCCTCCGATGTCTTTGTGCATGCCCCTGCTCCATCCTTTTTGCCCACCATGTTCCATGGACCTGCCACTCCTATCTACTCTGAGTGTTCTGTTGAGCTGCCACTCCCCTCCCACCTGCCTAGCATTGTCAGATGACTGTAACCTGTCCCTGCCACCTCCACCCTGCCTGTCCACATGCCATGCCCCTATCCTCTTCCTCCTGTCCTACATGGTCCATTGTATTGCCACACCCTTCTGCCCTCCCTGGTCTGTTGTGCTGCAACTGCTCCTCCTGCCTGCCCCGTGTGGTCTGTTATGAGGCCCCTTCCCCTGAACTTTCTTGTCTGTGCACAGGTCCTGACTCTCCCTTCTATCCTCCATCGTCCTTTGTGCATGCCCCTGCACCCTCCTTCTTGCCCATCATAGCCATTGTGCTGCCACTAACCCTCCCACTTGCCATGCATGGTCTTTTGTGCTGCCATGGCCCCTCCCACCTTCCCTGTGTGGTCAGTTAGCTGCCCCTGACCCTCTCCCACCTTCCCTCCATGGTCTGTGTGTATGCCATCACAGTCTCACTGTTGCTCTTCATGGTGTGTCTTGCTTCTAGTGCCCATCCTGCCTGACCTCCATGGCTATCTTGCTGCTCCTGCCCTGCCCCCTTGCCCCCAGCCCTCTGTTTACATGTGCAGACCCCTACTCCCTCCCTCCTGGCTTGTCTGTTCCATTGTAATGCCCCTGATCCGTCCCTCCTGCCCTTTATGGTCTGTTATGCTGCAGCTTTCTCTCCTGTCTGTCCATTATGGTCAGCTAACTACCATTGCCTCTTGCCCCTCTGTTCTCTGTTGTCCATGTGCATGGGCCTGTCCCCTCCCTCTTGCTTTCTATGGATTGTTGTGCTGCACTCCCGTCCTGCATGCCCTGTGTGGTGTATTGTGCTGCTGCAAACCCTGATGCCTGCCCTGCAGGGTCAGTTTGGTGCACCTCTCCATGTCCCTCCTGTCCTCTGTTATCCAAGTCCATGTCCCTACCCCATTTCCTTCCATGATCCAATGTACCATACTTGCGAACATTTTGAACTTGGTAAGAGGGAGATTTTGAAAAAAAACTGGGGTATTGATTTTCCCCTTTGAGTTACATTGAAAAAGAGGAGATTGTAGACAGGAGACAGATCAAATAAAGCCCATTTGAGCTTAAAAACATTGGACGTTTCCTGGCTGAATCGGGTCTGTTGGCATGTATGGTTGTACTACCATTGCCTCTTCCTTCTGCCCACAATGGTCTATTACATTGCCACAGCCTCTCTTGCAAGTCCTGTATTGTTGGTTTTTTGCCCCTGCCCCCTTTCCACTGCCCTCCATAGTCTGTTGTGCTTCCACGGCCCTTCCTGCCTGCTCAGTGTGGTTAAATTGTTGCCTTTGCACCCTTCTACCTGCCTTCAATTTTCAGAGTCCGTGCCCCTGGCCTCTGCCTCTCAACAGTATCCTAATGAACAACTAGAATGCTAACATTCTATATTTATTATAAAAGTGTGGAACGCCTGACATCATCTTGATGTAATCAAAACTGTAATACCTAGAGCATTTCCTTTAGAAATTACATATATGAGAGGGTCTTATTGGCATCAAAATTATGGTTAGTGCTCCAAAAGACTAAAATAAGGACATATTTTCTGAGTTTTCAAATAGCGACAAAGCACTTTTAAATTATTTGTTATCTTTATGTTTTTTATCCAGTTGACCACTTGATTAAATGTTGCACTTAGGGGAGAGGATGTGGTGTTACTTCCAGAACTGCAGACTTTGCAACTGGGGAACCAGGTTGAAGTTTCTGCTTCAGCTCGACATTCTGTGATTCTGGTCAAATCACTTAGTCTCCCCATGTCTACAACCAAAATGAATTTGTTCTTGTGTGATGTAACCAATGCTCATGTAAAGCACTCCAATACCTGACAAGTCTGCACTATATAACCCTGCAAAAACACAAAATAATAAGTGTTTTGCACACTTCTGTCATTGGGCTATATTTGGGCTACATCTGGGTGATTTTGGGCTACATTTGGGCTCTTTTGTCTCCGGTGGCCATCTTGGGAGATTTATTTGTTATGAAGTTTCCTATTTTCCTCATTTACTGCAGTCTCCTCAGTAGGAAATGCTTTCAGTTTTTTACTTTGATTCCATCATGAAGGTATTCAGATGTGTCACACATTTGCCATAAATTCAGAATGTTAGCACTCTTTTTGCTCGTTAGATCACTGTGGTAAAGCTACTGCTCACCAGGGAAAACTGCTGCTGGTATTGAAAGTGCATGTTTCAGTCTGCATGTCAGAATTTTTTAATGAAATAGAAGAGGATTTGAGAAGTCACTCAAAATGTGCCCTCATTTTCTTTCTTCAGCATTAATCATAATTTCTATGGCAAAATGAACCCCCTCATTGTGTTCCTTTTTAAATTAAATGTTTTAAGTGTTACCAGTTTATTCCAATCAAGATGGCTTCAGGTGTGCCATAATATTGTCATAATGAAGACAGTAAGCGCTCTAGTTGTTTTTAAGAACATTCTGGGACATTCTGTCATTGGGCTATACTTGGGCTACATCTGGGTGATATTTGGGCTACATTTGGGCTCTTTTGTCTCTGGTGGCCATCTTGGGAGACTTATTTGTTATGAAGTTTCCTAATTTCCTCATTTACTGTAGTCTCCTCAGTAGGAAATACTTTCAGTTTTTTACTTTGATTCCATCAAGAAGGCATTCAGATGTGTCGCACATTTGCCATAAATTCAGAATGTTAGCACTCTTTTTGCTCATTAGATCACTGTAGTAAAGCTACTGCTCAGCAGGGAAAACTGCTGCTGGTATTGAAAGTGCATGTTTCAGTCTGCATGTCAGAATGTTTTAATGAAATAGAAGAGGATTTGAGAAGTCACTCAAAATGTGCCCTAATTTTTCTTTCTGCAGCACTAATCATACTTTTTATGGAAAAATGAACCCCCTCATTTTGTTCCTTTTTAAATTAAATGTTTTAAGAGTTACCACTTTAATCCAAGCAAGATGGCTTCAGGTGTGCCATACGTTTATCATAAGTAGGACTGTTAGCGCTCTAGTAGTTCTTTGGAACACTCTCGGAAGCTGCAGTAGAACACAAAGGAATCAACTGACAGTCTCTGCCCTTGTTGTACATGTTTTACTGAGAATGTCAGACTTCATTCTCACATGACTGAGAAAGATAATGTGAATTTACAGAAAATAAGCTCTCAGTTTAGCTTATAGATCACCTTCCAAACCTCTGTGGTAAAAGCATGAGAAAATATTTTTCTCTCAATCATGATATCCCAGCAGAAGGCTTTTTCACATGGTGAAATCACCTTAGAACAGTGGTACTCACAAACTTTCTCTCAGGGGCCAAATTTACAGTGTGGTTTCTGGCTGAGGGCCGCACCCGTGGGGGCGGGGCCAGTGAGTGTGGGGGCGGGGCTACACCCTTGAGGTGACCATGAGGTTGAACACAGGCCCCTGCAGCGGACGCCTTCGTCCACTGAGCCACCAGACCAGGCATTCACACATATCTATCTATGTATCTATCAATCTATCTATCTATCTATCTATCTATCTATCTATCTATCTATCTATCTATCTATCTATCTATCTATCGCTCTGTCTCCCTCCCTCTCTCTGTCTCCCTCCCTCCCTCTGGCTCCCTCCCTCCCTCTGTCTCCCTCCCTCTCTCTCTCTCCTTCTCTCTCTCGCTCTCCTCTCTATCACTCTCCCTCTCTCTCTCCGTCTCCCTCCTTCTCTCTATCTCTCTCTCTCCCTCTGTCTCCATCACTCTGTTTGTCTCCCTTTCTCTCTGTCTCCCTCCCTGTCTCACTCACTGTCTCACTCACTCTGTGTCTCCCTCTCTCTGTCTCCCTCCCTCCTCCTCTGTTCTCCCTCTGTCTCCCTCCCTCCCTCTCACTCTGTCTCCCTCCCTCTCTCTCTGTGTCTCCCTCTCTCTGTCTCCCTCTGTCTGTCTTCCCCCTCTGCTTTTTTAGTGATTCAGTACCTCGATTCAGCCCTAAAAGGCGTCCGTGCGATATTCCCTTACATCTGCCTCTCTACAAACAATTTGTCTCCTGAACTGCACACGATGAGAGGGGAGGCGGGGCGGGGCACAGAGTGGACAGAGCGCACACAGCCGTCGCACCCAAGTACTTCACGGGTCTTTTAAAGACCATTCACTTGGTAATGAGGCAATTTATGTACATTTCTAGCTTTTCATCTAACGAGGGAGTGGCACGTTTTGCCTTTCAAACTGGAAACTTAAACATTCCTGGCGTGACGTTTACGTCAGCAAGCAACAGTGAAAATATTAATTGGTGACATGTTTATAATTTCTTAAGGTCCATATGCTTCCAAACAATCTTCTTATTCTACCGAAGCATTCAGTGAGGATTTTCAATAATATATAAACCCTCGAAATTTGAAAAATATGAATCCTATTTAAACCAAAAGGGCAAATGGAACTTGCGGACATTTCTGAGTGCAAATTATCATATTTGTCAACATAAAGTACAGTTTATATGCATGACTTGTCTTTTGACTTGCTATTCTCTCCACTTTTTGCAGGGCATTTTCGGTTATTCCGTGTACGTGCTGAAATCAATTTGGCAAATATGTTGCATTTTAATACCAAAGGAGCCGGATCTGAAACCTCACTTTCCATAAGAATGTGCTTGCTAATTTGAACTAATACAATGCAATAAATCTTGGACTTTGTTCGCATTTCAGTCTTAATGTGGAGCAGACGTGAGGAGAGGAAAACTGTTGCCGTCTGTTCTTTCATGATGGCGCACGTAGCAGCAGTGTCTGTTGTTCTTTGATCGCAGTGTCGGGGCACTGCCTTTAACACTGATGTTAATGAGGCTTTGTTGTATTTCATCTCCTCTTAGCGCCCCTGCATCTCCACTCATTCAGAGGGGAGATGCAGGGGCGCTAAAAAGAGGTGAAATACAACAAAGCCTCATTTACAAGTGACTTGGTTTTTAAAAGAATCGCCCGGCCCCCATCGGCGGTGCTTGCACAGGTACGATGTCTGGAAGGTCCGCGGGCCGCCAGGGAAGGCTTGCCGGGCCGCTGACGGCCCGCGGGCCGTACTATGAGGACCCCTGCCTTAGAACATACCACAATTCCTAAAATGAGTATGGTACCATCAACAAATGATTTATAATGTAACTAAAGTCTTAAAACCTTCTATTAACTGCAATGCTTTTTAATGAGGTGCTATCATGTATATTGGTCCCAAGATGGCTGCCAACACTTCTTGGATGAAGTGCTGACAGCCAATCAGATCTCAGGATGAGATGTGTGGTTAGGCTCCGCCCACATATATATATGCTTTTAAATGCTATTTCCTCAGGAAATACTGAACAGATTTACACCAGACCTGAAAAAGGCACTTCCTTGACCTTATGGCTACCTCTCTGCCAAATTTTAAGTAATTCTGTTCAGCCGTTCGGGCTGTAGCTGTGTCTAAAGGTCCTATGGAAAAATGCATGGGGAAAACACGTTTTGGGACCCCCCTTTTTTCTCGGCCCCTGCTTGACGAATCATCCCGAGACTTTCAGGGTAGGAGCTGAATGGAGCGCCCCATTAGTTTTGAAAATTTCGCGAGGATTCGTCAACCGGCGCCAAAGTTATTCAAAATAGAATTTTGAGATTTCCTATGGAAACTAGGTTGTAACTATAACTATCTACTGGCGACCGCCAGTAGATAATATATATATATGTATATATATATATATATATATATATAGCTCCAACATTTCTCCACTTTACCGGGGGCCTCCAACTCTGCAAGGCGGGCTCACGTATAACAGGAATGGAGAATCCTGTCCATCAAACCACAAAAGAAGAAGAGCCCACAGCTACGGCAACTTTTCAAGCTAGCATTTTAATTATGTCTGACATCACGTGGCAGCTTTAGACAACTCTTTTAACCCTACGCATTTCGGCGCTGTGCGCCTTGTTCACAGGTGAGTTCAGTTTAGTCCCAGTGGTCATGTGGCCATACATTTGGACCACCATACCCAAAATGCATCAGTATGCAAATTTTCAAAACTGGCTTCAACATCGTATCAATTCAGCGTCAATAGCTTCTGTTTTTTGTCAAAGTCCAGCATTTTCCTTGTTAAATGCGATGCTTTCAGGAAAATTATATTCAAAGCACAGTGCACTTCGCTGCCACGTTGTGAATACGTGCTTGAAAGGAAACACGAAGGCTGCTAGAAGGAGGACAGAGCATCCCTCTTTCCTTTTCTCTCCAGCTTTCACAAATGGTCACGGAAATCCAATGTTGACTGTTAGGCTGAAAAGCGAGTCATGCCCCCTCCGTTTAAAGCTCCAACATTTCTCCACTTTACCGGGGGCCTCCAACTCTGCAAGGCGGGCTCACGTATAACAGGAATGGAGAATCCTGTCCATCAAACCACAAAAGAAGAAGAGCCCACAGCTACGGCAACTTTTCAAGCTAGCATTTTAATTATGTCTGACATCACGTGGCAGCTTTAGACAACTCTTTTAACCCTACGCGTTTCGGCGCTGTGCGCCTTGTTCACAGGGGAGTTCAGTTTAGTCCCAGTGGTCATGTGGCCATACATTTGGACCACCATACCCAAAATGCATCAGTATGCAAATTTTCAAAACTGGCTTCAACATCGTATCAATTCAGCGTCAATAGCTTCTGTTTTTTGTCAAAGTCCAGCATTTTCCTTGTTAAATGCGATGCTTTCAGGAAAATTATATTCAAAGCATAGTGCACTTCGCTGCCACGTTGTGAATACGTGCTTGAAAGGAAACACGAAGGCTGCTAGAAGGAGGACAGAGCATCCCTCTTTCCTCTTTCTTTTAACGCGTAGGGT
Organism: Triturus cristatus; assembly: GCF_964204655.1. Lineage (NCBI taxonomy): Eukaryota > Metazoa > Chordata > Amphibia > Caudata > Salamandridae > Triturus > Triturus cristatus. The sequence continues at coordinate 63,786,740 of NC_140592.1, forward strand.
TAAAAGAGTTGTCTAAAGCTGCCACGTGATGTCAGACATAATTAAAATGCTAGCTTGAAAAGTTGCCGTAGGTGTGGGCTCTTCTTCTTTTGTGGTTTGATGGACAGGATTCTCCATTCCTGTTATACGTGAGCCCGCCTTGCAGAGTTGGAGGCCCCCTGTAAAGTGGAGAAATATTGGAGCTTTAAACGGAGGGGGCATGACTCGCTTTTCAGCCTAACAGTCAATAAGAAATTGTCTCACTTGTGATCTAAACGCCATTGAGAAAAGGAAGTGATCCTGAAACGCGTCTGGCGTGATACTATTTTTGTGTTGTGAAGTTCCTGATATGCACGCCTGGTCTCTGCAGTAAATTAATGGAGAAGTACATACCTGTGTGGCACTTTCTTTTGAGGGGCAACCTTTCGTATGGAATATATATATATATATATATATATATATATATATATATATATATATATATATATATATATATATATATATATATATATATATATATATATATCCAAATGCAACTACTATAGGTTTAAAGCTATTTTGGGGCTATAGCGGCAAACCACTATGGACCAAGAACAACAAAGACCACAATGCAATTCTGAGGCACGCCCATTGGGGCGGACTTACTTCAAATAGCTGCGAGTGCGGCGAAAGAACTGTTGCTGCTTTCTCCCCACCGGATGCCAGTGAACAAGGGTGACTAACCTGAAACGCGTATGGCCATGAACTTTGCTGACAAGGTGGTGCTGTTATTTCCCTGCCATCCTGCCAATTAAAAGGTGAACCAACATACCGTGTGTGGCGCCTCAATTGTGGTGTGCTTGCATTTGGATATATAGCGGTCGGCTCCGGATCGCGAGACGCCCCGCTGCGGATGTGCGGCTCCAGCGCGTTGATTACAACGAGCTACAGAGGAACGGTGTGACCATGTTGGTGGGATCTACAAAGGCGGGGACTCAGCCCTACCTGGGACAGTAACCTACTATAGGTTTAAAGCTATTTTGGAGCTATAGCGGCAAACCACTATGGACCAAGAACAACAAAGACCACAATGCAATTCTGAGGCACGCCCATTGGGGCGGACTTACTTCAAATAGCTGCGAGTGCGGCGAAAGAACTGTTGCTGCTTTCTCCCCACCGGATGCCAGTGAACAAGGGTGACTAACCTGAAACGCGTATGGCCATGAACTTTGCTGACAAGGTGGTGCTGTTATTTCCCTGCCATCCTGCCAATTAAAAGGTGAACCAACATACCGTGTGTGGCGCCTCAATTGTGGTGTGCTTGCATTTGGATATATAGCGGTCGGCTCCGGATCGCGAGACGCCCCGCTGCGGATGTGCGGCTCCAGCGCGTTGATTACAACGAGCTACAGAGGAACGATGTGACCATGTTGGTGGGATCTACAAAGGCGGGGACTCAGCCCTACCTGGGACAGTAACCTACTATAGGTTTAAAGCTATTTTGGGGCTATAGCGGCAAACCACTATGGACCAAGAACAACAAAGACCACAATGCAATTCTGAGGCACGCCCATTGGGGCGGACTTACTTCAAATAGCTGCGAGTGCGGCGAAAGAACTGTTGCTGCTTTCTCCCCACCGGATGCCAGTGAACAAGGGTGACTAACCTGAAACGCGTATGGCCATGAACTTTGCTGACAAGGTGGTGCTGTTATTTCGCTGCCATCCTGCCAATTAAAAGGTGAACCAACATACCGTGTGTGGCGCCTCAATTGTGGTGTGCTTGCATTTGGATATATATATATATATATATATATATATATATATATATATATATATATATATATATATATATATATATATATATATTGCACAGAAGTTCCTCTCCACAAATCCACGGAAAAGAAGACGAGCCACACCAGTCTTGCTAGGAAAGTGTACGTTTATTTTACACAAGGAGCAGAAGACGCGTTTCGGCTGACACGCAGCCTTGGTCACATGACCTTTCTGGTGAACCAGGAAGTGTATAACACAATGGTGATTTCAGCACGTCACAGTGTGCATTGAGTGAAAGTGAAAACAGACTTGGTCGGACCTGGGAGAATAACAACAATTGTGCAGTGTTGTAGGAGTTTCTCAATTATAGTGGTTCACGGACAACAATTATTATACAATTGTATTATCGACCCATAATATCATTAATTGCAAATTAATTGTGGGGACAATAATACAACGGACATTTCAAAAAAGTGAAACGCTTTACTCAGAGCTTACTACATTGCATAAATATGAAGCAAAATGAATTAGTATCCCTGAGGTATTAAACAGTGATGGTCAGTGCACAACAATCAAAGTGCGTTTCGCATTTGGGGAGAGTTCTGACGTGATGGTTGACGTACCACATAATCAGATCAATGCTAAACCATTTCAGTACTAGCAAAATAAATTCAGGTATAGTACCATGAAAATTTGTCTTAGATTAGCACTACGTGTCTATCTATAAAGAATAAAAATAAATATAAAATTAAATATAAATATAAAGGTGCATCGTAAGGGTATAGTACCCTCATATTAGCAAAGTGTATATCAATCCAGTGATAGATGTGCGCATATTAGGAACCTTATCAATAGGTCATATCCGTGATTATTCGTAGTGAACTTGTCTATCCGTGAGCCCCCAAGCTGCAGAAACAACAATAAAAAAGATGGTAATATATTAGTGCTTTGACACATACTGAACATATGACAATCATGTTACATTGACCAAACAGGGTAGAGCAATTTGCCTCTAGTTTATAAATTGTCCATATATCCTACACAAAGGAAACAAAACCCAGGAGGACCAAATCACAAGGGGTATATAAGTAAAATTCAAAATTGAATACATAAAATATACATGTGTATAACAGGTTTCACAAAGGGGGGGCCAAGCCTGGCTAAAAAACATACAAAGAGTTCTTACAGATGTGAATACATTTCTTCATCATTATTGAGCCCTAATGGAAAAAGGCTGCCCGTCTGCAATATGAAGCGAGATTCTAGTCTCCTAAGGGACTGCATTCTGTTGCCACCCCTAGGATGCTTCGGAACACTGTCAAGCGCAAAAAACGTTGCTTTTGTCCAGTCACTGGAATGATGTTCCCTGAAATGTCTGGCGGTACTGTAACTGAGATCTTGGTTGGTGATTGCTCGCCAATGTTCCAAGATACGTTTCTTAACAGGAAACGTGGTTGATCCTACATACTACTTGGGGCAGGGACAAGTGATGGCATATACAACATAGTCAGTATTGCAGTGGATCAGTTTTGGGATCCTCCACAATTTCCCTGTCTTCTGTAGGATGACCTCTCTGACATCCTCAGAGTGACTACATGCTTTACATTTCTTGCAACGTTTGAAACCCTTACCTTGTTCTAACCGGGTCCCCCTCTTAGGTTTGAAATGGCTTTTCACCAGTAGATCTTTAAGGGATGGATTCTTCCTATATGAGAAGGATGGATTAGGTCCAATCCTGGTTAACAGAATGTCGTCCTGTATCAGGATATCCCACCTTCTCTTCAAGATGTTTCTCAACTGATTTGCCTGAGTGGAAAAGGTGGTTATAAATCTGAGTGGTGACAGATCGGTAGAGGTAGTTTTTTGTGCTCTGGTTGTCTTGAAGAGGGCCTCAGTTCTATTGATGTTATCTACTTTGCATACCCCCTTCTCAAGCATCTTATTAGTGTATCCCCTCTCTTTAAATCTGATCAGCATATCTTTTTTAATACTCTGATATGCCTCCTCTGTGCTGCAATTGCGTTTAGCTCTAAGTAGTTCTCGGTAAGGGAGACTCCACCTAAAACTGGGCATGTGGCAGCTGGTAGCATGTAAGATGCTATTCCCAGAAGTTTCTTTCCTGAACAGGGTTGTGGTTAGGGTGTTGTTAGTGATGTTCAATTTGATGTCAAGAAAATTCACAGTCTGTTGGCTATGTACCATGGTGAATCTCAGATTCATGCAATTTTCATTCAAAGCATTGTAAAACAAGCAGAGATCGCTTTCAGTCCCTTCCCAGATGAAGAAAATATCATCTATGTACCTAAGCCAGAGATTAACGTTTTTAGTCCATTTGTCCAGGTCCTCGCTCCAGAGCACTTGCTTCTCCCACCAGCCCACAGTGAGATTTGCGTAGCTGGGAGCGAAGCAAGTGCCCATCGAAGTACCTTGCGTTTGTTTGTACCAGCTACCATTAAACATAAAAACGTTCTCAGTTAGGCACATCTCAATCATCTGGAGGATCATCTGTGTGTGACCAAGCAGGTGTACACTCCTGGTTTTGAGGAAATCCTGACAAGCTCTTATGCCGTCAGGATGACGAATACTGGTGTACAGACTTTCTACGTCAAGGCACACCATCCAACAATTAGGACCCCAGTGTAAGTTCGCAATTTTTTGAAGGAAGGTCTTGGTGTCCTTGACGTAGGAGCTAAGGTCTTTGACAAAGGGGAAAAGGAAATGATCAATGTAGATAGAAGTATTCTCAAATAGACTATTTTTGAAGGAGACAATGGGACGCCCTGGAGGATTTATGGGGCCCTTGTGTACCTTGTGTACCTTGGGCAAGAGATAGAAGGTGGGGGTGGTTGGTATAGTGTTTGTGAGGAACTTTTTCTCATCCCAACTAATGAGTTCTTCCTGAGCCCATTTATCAATCATATCATGATATCTATTCTGTAGTTTGTCAAGGTAACTCTTGTCTATCCTCTCATAACAGGTACTATTTGAGAGTTGTCTGTTTGCTTCTTTGACATAAAATTCTCTGTCCATAATGATCACATTTCCCCCCTTGTCTGATGGCTTAATCACAATGTTTTCATCTTTTTGTAAAGAGATTATATATGGTCGTCACTGTTCCTTAGGAAGAGAGTTTTTTGTTTCACTAATAACTTTCGTGCTATTAAAATCAAAAGTTCATCCACCTCAGCTCCTTCTACAAAAGGTTCGGGGTGATCTGTCAAGTGGGGGCCAAGTGAAAGGGGGGCGTCTCTAAACATTGATTTCCTCATATTAATCACTATAGGAAATGTCTGTCACAGCTACATAAAAATGGATGAATGGAATTACACCAAATTGGAAAAAATGTTCGCCTAACTCATGAAGTGTGCTTTTTGTGATGTGGTGTAAATCAGCTCAGCTGCTTTGAGAACTTTGGGGCAGATTTACAAGCCCCTTGCGCCACTTTTGCGTCACTTTTAACATGGGAAAAGTGACGCAAAAGTGACGCAAGGGGCTTGTAAATCTGCCCCTTTGTATTTAAATTATAGGTGTGCATAATTCGAGTAACTTGCTTTTGCATGATTACAAAAAATGAAGGTAAAATTATGCAAAATTATGCATGATTATTTGAAATGCAAATTCAGCACTTTGCGCTATGTTTTAGCGTTTAAAGCGTCCTTGCACCGGTGTTTCGCATGAGGACACATTTAAACAAAAGCAAAGCAAACAAGATCTGCTCACATTCCGCTGTCGCTGTGTGTATGCGGGGCAGATTTACAAGCCCCTTGCGCCACTTTTGCGTCACTTTTAACATGGGAAAAGTGACGCAAAATTGGCGCAAGGGGCTTGTAAATCTGCCCCTTATTTCTACTGAAAAAGGCATGTTTGTAGTAAATATTTACCATGAATGGAGCGTAATTACACAAAGTGTCGCAATTTCGGGAATTTTGTGTAACAAGAGTAATATGAAAATCCCAAAACTACGACAGCGTAATTTAAATGTTGCCCCTCCCTAGCATACAACGGTGCTTGGGGTGTTAAAAATATAGGTATATCTGAAACGTTGGTGTCCAGATAAGCTCTGACGGAGGACGGAGGTAGAGAGGAAAGAAGGGAGGGATGTATGAATTCATGAATAGATAGCTGAACAGGTGGGTAGTGGATGGATCGATGAATTGGTAGAAAAGATGCAACAAAGTAGGTAGTCCTCTGTATGGATGTGCGGCAGCCGCATATCTGAAGATCAGACCGCGAAACAGAGAAGCAACTTGTCCCTGCTCCGTTCTGCAGCGCACACAGCACGGGACTGCGCCTCGAAGACCTGTGAATCTCTGCACAAGCTCTACCACCACGTCTCTGAACCGTGGGGGAGTAAAGACGGCAGGCCTCTCTTCAGACCCCCTCCACCCCCTCTCCATCCCTTGTAAAACCCGCGACCCCAGCCGTGCCGTCCCTCCCCGCGCTCATTAAAAATGACAAGAAAAGATGATTTTCCGCCGGATAATTCGCAGCATTGGTGACACGCGCCGCCGAACGATAACCTTTATTTAATTGCACGCTAAACTCCTCCTTACAAACAGCTGTGAAATAGCCTAATTGCCAGCTGTCCACATCATATTGCCTCAATTAAAATGTTAATTGCAGCACACTATCTGCGCATGCCACGCCCCCTAATAGGTATGTTCACGATTACAAGTGATATCCAACCCGCAGGCTGCAGATTACAGCTGTGAATCCGTGTTTTAAGTGTGTGGGGCTCCGAACAAGATGGTGCCACTGAGCCTGGCCACAGAGGGCGAGACGGGCACAAGGACTGCCTGCCACCTTTACTGCCCACGTGGTCTTTACGGTGGCGTATGCACCAGGATGCACCACACGTGCCTCTAAGAGAGTATATCTGGCTCGGTGACCAACGAGAGGATTTTAAAAAAGCTGTGGGGCCAGCTTAACCATTACATTGGCGGTGCTACGTCCGCAAGCGGAGAATGTGATATGATTAAATGAATTATTTAATGAATGAACACTCTTTATTAGTAGTTCATTAAAACCAAACCAATAAAATATAAAAAGGAAATAAATGGGGAAGAGTAATTATAGACAGGTAAAAATTCATTGTTAAAAAAGACTTTTAACTATTAACTGGTTCACGTCATCTTCAAAGCTTTATTCGGTAATAACCATAACAGATGCTATAAGATGTACAACAACAATAAAAAACTTCAGAATCAAAGCACACCGGGCAAACAATGGCATAAAATAACACATCCCACCACTTGAAGTGCTGCGTCACGTGTAAAGTGCTCGACAAATCATCAAAGCGATATTCGATAAAAAACAAAATACATAGATAAAAAACATAGATAAATATCAATCACATTACAAGTTCATATCTTCTTCTCACTACTAAACTTCTTCATTTATGTTTCCTAAAATGTATCATGCACATTTTCCAGTTTTCGTATTTCTACCCTCATTAGCTTCACAAATTCACTTCGTAAGCAGCATTGGGCTAGATGAAACATGGGAATATTTGTGTCTTTGCATGACTGCCGCCCACGCTAACGATGGAGCCAGGTGGTTGTTGTGCTCAGTTGTAAAGGTTGGACAACAGAACAGGTGGGCTGCACTTTTGACCTTTAACTGCAGAGGCAGGCCCTCAGGTTCTTGTCACATGTCTTCCCATGATATCAAGATTTCCTCTAGGTCGAACCGGCGCCAGCGGCGGCTCGTTCATGGGGACGCTGGGGCGTTGACCCCCTACTGCTGCAAGCCACTACTTTCCAGGCTCATTGTGACAACTGAAATTAGCCCCATAGGGCCGTATCTCCATTCATTTTATTCCCTGAAGGGGCGGGGCTACGGAGCTCCCAGTGGGTGGGACGAGCAGCTGAGGCTGTTAACTGAGTTGCACACGTCAGATTGCGCGGTACTTTTACTGTGGAGCACCTGACATGCACAGTTCAGGCTCTCATGTTGAAGGCTAGCATGGAGCTGCGTCAGCAAAGACACAGCCCCAGCCTTAAAGTGAGCATTGTTCTTGATTGCCCCAGCCAATCCTAGAACTGCTCTCATGCTTCTTAGTATTATATGCAGCATAAGAGCTGTGCTTGGATTGGTTAGGGAGCTCGGGCTTGTGTTTCCAATCTTGGCTGGAAAAAATATCTTTACAAGCAGGCAGCGCGAGGCGGGAACATTAATAGGGGTGGGCGGAATTTGCGAAATTAACTTTCGCAAATTATCGCTAAAATGTTAAAAATTATCGCAAACAAGCGGAAATATCGCGAAGATGCGGAAGTTTTTTTCCAGCATGTTCGCGAGATTTTCTGCATGGTTGCGGGTTGCCAACTTACCCATGTGGTTGCTTGCGGGCGCGGCCATCTTGTTTTGAGTTGTCTCGCGGTGCATGATCGCGAGAAGAAAGACGTGATCGCGCGACGCATGACGTCACTGCGGGCGCGAACTGTCGCGAGACAGCGCAAATGGCTAAAAACAATACAACATCTCATGGAGAACGCGACCGGATCAAGAAAACTTGTCGGCGAACGCAGGGATTCAGGTAAGGCGATCGCGCGCGCGCGAGAATGTATTATTTTACAGCGCGAGCAAGAAACAAATTATCGCCAAGCTGCGGAAACCGGAATTTTTGACATTTTCGCGCTCTCCGCGGAACGCGAAAATGTCAAATTATCGCAATTTCCGCGAACGGAACGAAATTTTCGCCCAGGCCTAAACATTAACCTCGGGACTCAGATCATAACAGCTTGCAGCTTTAGAAGATCGGCATGGTAACTCTTTACACTGTCCTCCAACCTGAATCTCTGTCGTAGTACACCACGTGGCGACCCCTATTGTTGTGTCCTTGTTCTATATAAAGAATTGCGAGCTTTACAGTAATAAACTGAGACCGTTCCCAGAGACTTCTCCCAGCGCAGTATCTATGCAAGGACATCGCAACTGTCCCAGGCTAGTGTGTACAATGCATCTACTAGAATGCTCGTATAAACTGTCAGAGGGACTAAGTCCAATGTAATATGAGAGGATCCTCAAATGTATTCTGTAGTAAAATATTCCTTCTTGCTTCTCCCTCATTGGTGGATATTCTGAGAAGCAGGCACTTGTGTAGAAATGTACGAAGACGATTGTCCAAAGTCCTATATAAGGATGTGCTTTTCACTGCATTCCGAACCCCTATTTCCCACCTTCAGAGGGCGGATCTATGCTGTATTTCATATAGACTTTTGCCGAGTTCTTTGTACTTACGATTTGTAAGCTGTGCCTCTAAACTTTTTGATGGCATATTTCCAGTAGTTTGCCTATTATTTCTTATACAAACCTTAAAAACTTCAACTTTTGTCTGTCATTCTTATTGAGCATGTTTCAGTCCTGAACACTGAACTTGTTTTAAATGTGTTAGAGACGGGTCCAATCGGTGAGCACCAAAGTCTGTATTGGAACTACAATGCTCCCAGGCCTAACCATTGGCGTGCAATTGACATTATCCTTTAAGAGGGGGCTGTAGGTTGACACAAGCCAGGACCGCACTGAACCTGCATTTGTAGCTGATGCAGCATTGAATTTATAGCCTAATGCCACGGTTCTGCCTTTTCATAGCAGGGTGATCCGAAGTCTAACATTGAGACATCTGTAAAGGTCCCATGTGCATCTTGCCTCAGTCTGCGCTAGTATCTTAAGTTTGCTGCTTTCTGTACTAAGGATTGGTCTGGTAGCTGGAATTCTGGACAGATTTTCTTGGCTGGATGAGCAAGGCAATGGAAACAATGTTCTGAGGAGATCACTTTGCATTTTATTCACCTGGGTAGTAAATTGTCCTGGGTGTGCTTCCAGTCCTCAATTAGGGTTGGCCGGAACTTTGCTCTTGTGATTTCTAACAATAGTTGTATAGAGGTGCTGGCTAAGTTCTTTGGTGGCTTATGGAATACTAACCTCAACGGTGCTGTTTTATTTTCCAGAGAAGCAAGATGTGCGTTGATAGAACCTTGTGTGGAAATTGGATCCCAATGTGTTTATTTATTCTAAGATTTTCTTGTCAAGTTTCCACACATAAGATACATTTGTTGTGCTTGCAAGTGTGACCCCTTTCGCCTTGTCATGGTTGATCACTAACTAGTCCATGCTGCAGTGTCCCCCAAGGTGATCAATGTGTTTTCGGAAACTAAACCTGGTTTGATCTAACATAACTCTGTCTGCTGCATATTGCATAATATGTAGAGATTCATTGTTGAGCGTGGGGGGCCAAGCTCACAGATTATTTAGGGATGCACCGATGTCTGCTACATATGAACAATAAAGGTGCCAAGAAGCAGACTTGTTTTAGGCCCTTGTTGATATAGATTTTAGCCGGTAACGTAACGTTGTCTCCCAATTTTACCCAGATCCAGTTGTTTGTATATAAAGACAGGATGGCCTTGGATGCAATTGGTGGTATTCTCAATTCCACCCCCTTTCCCAATAGAAACCCTCGGTCTTTGCTATCAAACACCTCCTTAAAGTCAATGAAGCATGCAAAGAATTTGTCCACTTTATTGTCAGTTGTTGTGCAGGCTGGTATAAGACTAGGTTGGAACCATGGAATCATGCTTTTAGTAGTAATCCAGGCACACAGCTCTTTTGTCAATACGGCGGCGTAGTATTGAGAATCAACGTCTAAGAGAGCTATCAGTCTGTAGTTTTCAGGCTCCGGCATTGGGCCTTTCTTCTAAAAATGTGTACATGTCCTGGACAGGGGGATTTCACAGACTCCTCCCACCAGGGGTTACAGCTGCTCTCAGAACCCCTCTACTCCACCAAAAGGCAGATCTCAGTTAGGTGGAGAGTCACTGTCCTTCCCTTCGGGGGAGGCAGAGTGTGATGACGCATGTGAAGCGTATTTGGAAGCGACTGGTCCATGTTACTCACTGTTGGTGCAAGCGCCACCTCTATGGATCTGAAGTGCTACAGACTGGCAGGCATTTGCCCCACCTCCACTTCCATGGTGGGGTAAATTCAGCACAATGTTGGTGGGCACCCATCATCACCACCAGCAGGATGCCTGCCACCCTGTATGGATCAGGCACCTTGGACTTCAGGTCAGCCACTTCCCTTCTTCATCACCCCATCTCTTCATTTCTTGACTCAACAATACAGGGCAGTGAGGGAATATGCCATCTACTTTCTATTGTCTCCCTAAAAAATCAACTTCCATTTAGTACTCCTGCAATAGTAACTTTAGCTAAAAGAAAATACAATATTGATACAGTAGCAGAAGATTCAAGACGGCTGCAAATCATTTTGGAAGCGAAGACATTTGGGTGTATTTTAGATTTTACAACTTGAATCAAATCGATGCGTTGTGATGGAAGCTGAACGTGAAGCGCTGATGTCATAAGACGTGTTGGTCAGGGCTCTGCCTCCACCAGACCATCGGAGCAAAGATGGGCGCTACCTTAAACTCCCCTTGACCCTGAAGAAGAGAATGCATTGAACGAGGGCGGAAGTGACAGTGACCGTGTCCTATAGGCGGTGCCACTGGAATTAGGCGAGTGTGTGGCCACGGTGATGTTCTCATACTTAACGATTTGCCGCATTTGCCACACAATTCATCACCTGCCGCATAACCTGCAGAGTTTAACAAAAAAAATACTTTAAGCTGGGAAGATTCACAAGTTACTAATAATTCAGAGACAAGTGTTGCCTCGCAGTGGAAGGCCCTTTGCAAATCTGGACCGGTCCCCTTTCTGTTGCTTATTGTAATTGTATTGTATTTATATACCTGCTATATTTGGATGTTCAGTTGGTACTAACGAGGCGCAAACAATGCCCAGACAGTGTTAGAAAGTTTAAAAAATGACAGAATTCTGAAGTAATACTATTGCACAATGTGCCACATTATGCCGCATACTTTGCCTTTTCTTGTTGCATAATTTACTCAACCCTGCTGCATGGTTTAGCCCTCGCCTGTTGCATAATTCCAACAGCACTGCCTAGAGGCTCTGCTTTTGTTGAAGTGGGACCTTATGCGCCTGGATCATGTCTCAGTCTAAAATGGCTTCGTTCTCTCCATGGAAATGCCAGATCTCGAGATCCGCGGAACATGCGTCTCTCGAGCTACATTCATTAGGCACTGTCCCTTTTTTTTGCAGTTTTATATAGCGAGGTAATTGTATGCACAATGGGGCACTTTGGGTAATCCCAGTGAAATACGTAGCAAAAGGGACTGCTGTGGTTTGCGCGGCAGAACACGGCTGTATACATGTATTTTTTCGCATTCCTTGAAGATCACGGAACAATTCCGCCGCCGTTCAATCTCATTTAAACCTGTCTACTCTCAAGAGAGAGCCCCGGATTGCGAGGGAGCGCCGCAGCCTGGCGGTTATTTGCTGTCGAGAAGTCTCCGCCAAGGCCCCCGAAACCAGCCAACAAGCAGCGCCCGAGCCGGGAGATATCTTGCTGCAGGGCAGCCGGGTTTAAGTGCCTGTGCCAGCACGTATTTTGTAGTTTCTTCGCGGCGACGGCCCCTCTCCCTGACGAGCGTAATATATATGCCATACGGAGCGGGGTCATTCCAATCGCATCCTGTCTTGCATCCGATGTGAAGGCCGATAAAAAAATAAAACAACACTGAAGGCTGGCAATTTCCTTCAGAGCTCTCCTGCAGCTGAATTCTTAATATATAAATATATAGCCAGACATCGTGGTTTTGATGGCAAGAAAATAAAAAACTCACTGAGCACTGAATGGCGGTTCGCATTCCGTCCTTTCCTGAGGAGTATAAGGATACGCTGGAAAGGTGATATATATATATATACATATATATACATATATATATCTATATATATATATCTATATATATATATAGATATATATATATTACATATTACTTTTGGCACAGAGCGGTCCACAATAAATGGGACTTTTCTTCAAAAAAGCATAAGAGGGCCAACACATTGCCTGCCATTTTTTTCTGTGCTGAAGCTGGCATAATGTCTGTCGGTAACTGCTGTGTATGGGATTGGTTACTGTCAGGGCCACTGGAATTATGCGGCAATGGAGGACCAAACTATTTGGTAGGGTTGACTAAATTATGCGCCTAGAAAAAGGAAAATTAAGCCGCGGAATGCCGCATTTTGTGTGATAGGGTTACTTCATATGTCCCCTCATTAATGCCAGTCGAACACTGAAATACAGCAATAAGCAACAGAACGGGAACCATCCAGCGTTTGCAAAGGGCCTTCTGCTGCATAGCAACACACGTCACTGCATTTTGAATAACTTTTGGCCAGTTTGAGCTAGACACAACTTTTTTTTTGTTAAAGTCCGCAGGTTCTGCAGCTCATGATAAGTTTTGTGGCAAATGTGCTAAATTCGTAACTATGCAGAAAACACAGCAGGCACAAAACCGCATAATTCCAGCGAACCTGCTTATTTTCTATGGAGCTGGGATGTGGCTAGGCCGTTTGGAACCAAACCACTCCTTTTGATGGTAGGGTAGACCTGATTTGCCTAAGGTTGGTTCTTATGCATAAGGAAGTGAACTCCAAATATAAGGAATTATGAACCATGGAATGAGTGTCATAACACCAGTACTTAAGAGGTACTGACTCAAGACCACCCATTGCAATGTAGTAATATTTATTGATGCTCTCTAAGTTGAGGGAGATGTATATTAGGCAATGACCATTAGTTCGCTTTACATAATTGTTCAAGCTATATTTCTCTGACAAAATATAGTGTGTAAAAAATGGCTGTGTTGTGTGTGTTGCTTGTAACCACATAAAGTAGTGTGTACTGGCCAGCCTTCTTCTTTGGGGAAGGGGTTGGACCAATTTGTCAATGGTCAGTTTTTTTCTTCAACGAGGAATGTAGGCGTTGGCCATGTGCTTCCCCCGTCTAGAGACTGAGGTGCCTGGTTGATCTGGTGGGTGAGCACTTCCCCTGAGTTCCTTCATCTTTCTAACCTCTTCAACCTGTCTTGGCTCTCGTTGTGCAGAAACCTCAGAACTGATTTTCAGCTGATCCCACCCATCAAGCTTCAGCAAAGGGTAGGATGAAAACTCCCTACACCCTCAGCCCCACCAGCTTCCTTGGGACCTGTCTTTATTTGAAGGGAATGACCTTAGGTAAGGCAGAAGTCTGGAAACATCCTAACAGACATGGCTGTTCCTCCACGCATCTTCTCTGCTGAGTGGCGCATCCTCGAGCCGAACTGACGCATCTTCTCTGCTAAGCGGCGCATTCTCAAGCAGAATCCACGCATCCCTGCTGCATTAACTGGGCCCAGAGTGGAAGGTCTGCATCGCCCTCGCAGTTTGCAGAAGTGCCAACTGTAGATATCTGTTTGCACCAGAATGGGACAAATTCTCAAGTTCAGGCCGATCGTGATGTAGCACAGGTAGGCTACAAGGACCCGCTTAGGCCTGCTGAACAAAGTACCTTAAATTCTGGGTTGATGCACTTGCGAGGGTCCGCGTCGAAGATGCGTCATGCAGCGAAATTGATGCATCCGCTCTGAGATATGGTGAGGCTGCGGTGTGAGATCCTGCATCTTCATCGAGTTTCCCATCTATGAGGGCTTGAAATGCAAAGTCCAGCTTTGAGGATGCTTCGCAGAGTCAAGGTGATGCATCGATTCTGAGGAGCGCGAGGCTGTGATACAGAGTCCAGCATCATCATCGAGGCTGCCATCGACAAGGGATGCAAGGGCCTGCAATAAGGGTGTGTCGCATGGTGGTGGTTCTGATGAGGCGATGGGTTGCGATGCGGGTCTTTGTGATGGAACCGATCTACATAGCAGCACCAATGCATTGGTTCTGCTTGGGATCATGCCGCGCAGCAGAGGAGATGTGTCGGTTCTGCTGTATCCACAGAAACTGTCAGAGCACCTTAGACTTACTTCTAGCGGTCCAGGGCTGGGGTGGCACCACTTGGCAGGGTAGACTCACAGATGGCAGTGTCCAGGTTATGAGGTCGACGTCACTTTCAACTGGTGGAAGTGATGACTCCCACCCTCAGGGATCACAGGTTGACCCTCTGAGTCTCTTTTCCGGCTAAGGGAAATCATGGCATGGTCTATGACCTCGACCTGGGGACTACTTACCCCTACGGCCACATTGGCCACCCATGTAGGAGTTCCCACCCGTGGGTGGTTTCTTAGGACAGACAGAGTCCCCCTGCTACTCCTAAACTGGGTCACTTAAAGCACCAGGGTGAGAAATGGGGTGCTCTATGCCACTGCCCACAAGAATCACCCCCTGTTTCTCAGAGGGGGCTTGGGAAGCCTTTCCTCCGCCTAACTCCGGAACGTGTCGGGGTCATCTTTCCCTCACTTTGCCGAGAGAAACCTAAACCACCCTCCTTGAGGTCACTCCCAGGTAACCTTCTTGGACACTTTGGTAATGACCCAGTGGCACACTTCTTCATCAAACTTCCTAAGGTTAGTCAGCTTGCTGTCTACTAGGTGCTGGTGCAGCTCTGTAATATATGTACTGAGCGTGAGCTCTCTTAGCATCAGATTAAACAACCCAGTACAATCATCAAATTTGCTGTCCCATCCCAACCATTCCGTGCCTGGCTAGCATAATCCAATGAGTCCACCCAAGACCGATTCAGCATCTTTTGACTATCCCTGAACCTGATTCAGGATTTCTCTGGGCTGAATCCAAACTTGGTGACAAGGATAGCTTTTATGGGGACATATCTAGTTTGGTTCTCCACTTCTCAATGTAAGCAGTGTGTTCCTCCCTACTGGAGGCATGTGTTTCCACAAGCCCCCCCCAGTGCTCCTCTGTAATTCATATGCGGCACGCCACTTGTCTATGTCACCCCTACCGTATAGTTTTGCATCAGATCTTTGGGTATATGGACCTTCCTGTCCTCTTCAGACACTGATCATATGCAGTGGTGTAAAAAAATGTGAAGTCCCCCCCCTGCAAGATATGCTGACTGGGCCCCTCACTCTCACAAGGGGCCCCTTCCAGTATGGGTAAGCCTGCGGGGCCCTTGCGCCACAGGGCCTGCAGGGGCCTTTGTTACGCCCTGATTGTATGCTGCTGGCGTCTGGGTGCTTTGCCTTAAGCTCCAGCTCTCTGAGACTACAGCCATTCTCCATTCCTCAATGGCCAGTTTCCTTTCCTCGAGTGCCAGTTCTTTCTCCATTTGTAATTTGGTCATCTGCAGCTGAAAATCCCTCTCTGCCTTCCTGGCTGCCGGCTCCTATGGGGAAGGCCATGTGAGGATTTGCTGCTTCCTGATCTGGGCGGGAGTTCGAATTCAGGAGAGAGAGCCTCCTCTTCCATTGAAGGCTGCATTTCAGGGCTGATGTCCAGGCCCTGATCCTTCTCCTCCAGATCATCCTCGTCATCCTGCTCCCCAATGGGCGTAATGGAAAATGGGGCGGGACTCTCAATAAAGTAAGTTGTTTCCAAACGCTCCTGCCTTCATTACTGCCAGTGATCAAGAGCTCGAGGGAGCTCGAAACGCGTTTGGCTGTTGGATGACATGCAGCCTGCTGACCTAACTGCTGCCTGCGTTGTGATGTGCTGTAACCCCGTGCTGTGAGCGGCATCTCTAAGGGCAACCTTGTTTTTTTATGTTTTAGCGGCTAGCCTGGCCACGAGATGCCCCGACGCCTGCAGGTGGATCCAGCGTGTTGGTAAACACCAGCGCGAGTTATGGACAGAGGGGGCCTCGCTCGCAGTTACATTAGCAGCGGGATGCAGTGGTAGCATGCCTTTCACCGAACATGGAACTTAATTGAATTTTGAAGCAGGAACGCGAGCCACTTGGTTAAAAAACTTCATGAGTCTTATGTGGCTACACTAATGGACTATAAGGACCAGAATGCCATTTTCCATTACGCCCATTGAGGCGGGACTCTCAATAAAGTAAGTTGTTTCCAAACGCTCCTGCCTTCATTACTGCCAGTGATCAAGAGCTCGAGGGAGCTCGAAACGCGTTTGGCTGTTGGCTGACATGCAGCCTGCTAACCTAACTGCTGCCTGCATGTGATGTGCTGTAACCCCGTGCTGTGAGCGGCATCTCTAAGGGCAACCTTGGTGTTTTATGTTGTAGCGGCTAGCCTGGCCGCGAGATGCCCCGACGCCTGCAGGTGGATCCAGCGTGTTGGGAAACACCAGCGCGAGTTATGGAAAGAGGGGGCCTCGCTCGCAGTTACATTAGCAGCTGTATGCAGTGGTAGCATGCCTTTCACCGAACATGGAACTTAATTGAATTTTGAAGCAGGAACGCAAGCCACTTGGTTAAAAAACTTCATGAGTCTTATGTGGCTACACTAATGGACTATCAGGACCAGAATGCCATTTTCCATTACGCCCATTGGGGCGGAACTCTCAATAAAGTAAGTTGTTTCCAAACGCTCCTGCCTTCATTACTGCCAGTGATCAAGAGCTCGAGGGAGCTCGAAACGCGTTTGGCTGTTGGATGACATGCAGCCTGCTGACCTAACTGCTGCCTGCGTTGTGATGTGCTGTACCCCATGCTGTGAGCGGCATCTCTAAGGGCAACCTTGGTGTTTTATGTTTTAGCGGCTAGCCTGGCCGCGAGATGCCCCGACGCCTGCAGGTGGATCCAGCGTGTTGGTAAACACCAGCGCGAGTTATGGACAGAGGGGGCCTCGCTCGCAGTTACATTAGCAGCGGGATGCAGTGGTAGTATGCCTTTCACCGAACATGGAACTTAATTGAATTTTGAAGCAGGAACGCGAGCCACTTGGTTAAAAAACTTCATGAGTCTTATGTGGCTACACTAATGGACTATCAGGACCAGAATGCCATTTTCCATTACGCCCATTGGGGCGGGACTCTCAATAAAGTAAGTTGTTTCCAAACGCTCCTGCCTTCATTACTGCCAGTGATCAAGAGCTCGAGGGAGCTCAAAACGCGTTTGGCTGTTGGATGACATGCAACCTGCTGACCTAACTGCTGCCTGCGTTGTGATGTGCTGTAACTCCGTGCTGTGAGCGGCATCTCTAAGGGCAACCTTGGTGTTTTATGTTTTAGCGGCAAGCCTGGCCGCGAGATGCCCCGACGCCTGCAGGTGGATCCAGCGTGTTGGTAAACACCAGCGCGAGTTATGGACAGAGGGGGCCTCGCTCGCAGTTACATTAGCAGCGGGATGCAGTGGTAGCATGCCTTTCACCGAACATGGAACTTAATTGAATTTTGAAGCAGGAACGCGAGCCACTTGGTTAAAAAACTTCATGAGTCTTATGTGGCTA
The DNA here is from genome assembly GCF_964204655.1 of Triturus cristatus. Lineage (NCBI taxonomy): Eukaryota > Metazoa > Chordata > Amphibia > Caudata > Salamandridae > Triturus > Triturus cristatus. Next base: position 63,804,683 of record NC_140592.1, read on the forward strand.
CACTAATGGACTATCAGGACCAGAATGCCATTTTCCATTACGCCCATTGGGGCGGGACTCTCAATAAAGTAAGTTGTTTCCAAACGCTCCTGCCTTCATTACTGCCAGTGATCAAGAGCTCGAGGGAGCTCAAAACGCGTTTGGCTGTTGGATGACATGCAGCCTGCTGACCTAACTGCTGCCTGCGTTGTGATGTGCTGTAACCCCGTGCTGTGAGCGGCATCTCTAAGGGCAACCTTGGTGTTTTATGTTTTAGCGGCTAGCCTGGCCGCGAGATACCCCGACGCCTGCATGTGGATCCAGCGTGTTGGTAAACACCAGCGCGAGTTATGGACAGAGGGGGCCTCGCTCGCAGTTACATTAGCAGCGGGATGCAGTGGTAGCATGCCTTTCACTGAACATGGAACTTAATTGAATTTTGAAGCAGGAACGCGAGCCACTTGGTTAAAAAACTTCATGAGTCTTATGTGGCTACACTAATGGACTATCAGGACCAGAATGCCATTTTCCATTACGCCCATTGGGGCGGGACTCTCAATAAAGTAAGTTGTTTCCAAACGCTCCTGCCTTCATTACTGCCAGTGATCAAGAGCTCGAGGGGGCTCGAAACGCGTTTGGCTGTTGGATGACATGCAGCCTGCTGACCTAACTGCTGCCTGCGTTGTGATGTGCTGTAACCCCGTGCTGTGAGCGGCATCTCTAAGGGCAACCTTGGTGTTTTATGTTTTAGCGGCTAGCCTGGCCGCGAGATGCCCAGACGCCTGCAGGTGGATCCAGCATGTTGGTAAACACCAGCGCGAGTTATGGACAGAGGGGGCCTCGCTCGCAGTTACATTAGCAGCGGGATGCAGTGGTAGCATGCCTTTCACCGAACATGGAGCTTAATTGAATTTTGAAGCAGGAACCCGAGCCACTTGGTTAAAAAACTTCATGAGTCTTATGTGGCTATACTAATGGACTATCAGGACCAGAATGCCATTTTCCATTACGCCCATTGGGGCGGGACTCTCAATAAAGTAAGTTGTTTCCAAACGCTCCTGCCTTCATTACTGCCAGTGATCAAGAGCTCGAGGGAGCTCGAAACGCGTTTGGCTGTTGGATGACATGCAGCCTGCTGACCTAACTGCTGCCTGCGTTGTGATGTGCTGTAACCCCGTGCTGTGAGCGGCATCTCTAAGGGCAACCTTGGTGTGTTATGTTTTAGCGGCTAGCCTGGCCGTGAGATACCCCGACGCCTGCAGGTGGATCCAGCGTGTTGGTAAACACCAGCGCGAGTTGTGGACAGAGGGGGCCTCGCTCGCAGTTACATTAGCAGCGGGATGCAGTGGTAGCATGCCTTTCACCGAACATGGAACTTAATTGAATTTTGAAGCAGGAACGCAAGCCACTTGGTTAAAAAACTTCATGAGTCTTATGTGGCTACACTAATGGACTATCAGGACCAGAATGCCATTTTCCATTACGCCCATTGGGGCGGGACTCTCAATAAAGTAAGTTGTTTCCAAACGCTCCTGCCTTCATTACTGCCAGTGATCAAGAGCTCGAGGGAGCTCGAAACGCGTTTGGCTGTTGGATGACATGCAGCCTGCTGACCTAAGTGCTGTCTGCGTTGTGATGTGCTGTAACCCCGTGCTGTGAGCGGCATCTCTAAGGGCAACCTTGGTGTTTTATGTTTTAGCGGCTAGCCTGGCCGCGAGATGCCCAGACGCCTGCAGGTGGATCCAGCGTGTTGGTAAACACCAGCGCGAGTTATGGACAGAGGGGGCCTCGCTCGCAGTTACATTAGCAGCGGGATGCAGTGGTAGCATGCCTTTCACCGAACATGGAGCTTAATTGAATTTTGAAGCAGGAACCCGAGCCACTTGGTTAAAAAACTTCATGAGTCTTATGTGGCTATACTAATGGACTATCAGGACCAGAATGCCATTTTCCATTACGCCCATTGGGGCGGGACTCTCAATAAAGTAAGTTGTTTCCAAACGCTCCTGCCTTCATTACTGCCAGTGATCAAGAGCTCGAGGGAGCTCGAAACGCGTTTGGCTGTTGGATGACATGCAGCCTGCTGACCTAACTGCTGCCTGCGTTGTGATGTGCTGTAACCCCGTGCTGTGAGCGGCATCTCTAAGGGCAACCTTGGTGTGTTATGTTTTAGCGGCTAGCCTGGCCGTGAGATACCCCGACGCCTGCAGGTGGATCCAGCGTGTTGGTAAACACCAGCGCGAGTTGTGGACAGAGGGGGCCTCGCTCGCAGTTACATTAGCAGCGGGATGCAGTGGTAGCATGCCTTTCACCGAACATGGAACTTAATTGAATTTTGAAGCAGGAACGCAAGCCACTTGGTTAAAAAACTTCATGAGTCTTATGTGGCTACACTAATGGACTATCAGGACCAGAATGCCATTTTCCATTACGCCCATTGGGGCGGGACTCTCAATAAAGTAAGTTGTTTCCAAACGCTCCTGCCTTCATTACTGCCAGTGATCAAGAGCTCGAGGGAGCTCAAAACGCGTTTGGCTGTTGGATGACATGCAGCCTGCTGACCTAAGTGCTGTCTGCGTTGTGATGTGCTGTAACCCCGTGCTGTGAGCGGCATCTCTAAGGGCAACCTTGGTGTTTTATGTTTTAGCGGCTAGCCTGGCCGCGAGATGCCCCGACGCCTGCAGGTGGATCCAGCGTGTTGGTAAACACCAGCGCGAGTTATGGACAGAGGGGGCCTCGCTCGCAGTTACATTAGCAGCGGGATGCAGTGGTAGCATGCCTTTCACCGAACATGGAACTTAATTGAATTTTGAAGCAGGAACGCGAGCCACTTGGTTAAAAAACTTCATGAGTCTTATGTGGCTACACTAATGGACTATCAGGACCAGAATGCCATTTTCCATTACGCCCATTGGGGCGGGACTCTCAATAAAGTAAGTTGTTTCCAAACGCTCCTGCCTTCATTACTGCCAGTGATCAAGAGCTCGAGGGAGCTCGAAACGCGTTTGGCTGTTGGATGACATGCAGCCTGCTGACCTAACTGCTGCCTGCGTTGTGATGTGCTGTAACCCCGTGCTGTGAGCGGCATCTCTAAGGGCAACCTTGGTGTTTTATGTTTTAGCGGCTAGCCTGGCCGCGAGATACCCCGACGCCTGCAGGTGGATCCAGCGTGTTGGTAAACACCAGCGCGAGTTATGGACAGAGGGGGCCTCGCTCGCAGTTACATTAGCAGCGGGATGCAGTGGTAGCATGCCTTTCACTGAACATGGAACTTAATTGAATTTTGAAGCAGGAACGCAAGCCACTTGGTTAAAAAACTTCATGAGTCTTATGTGGCTACACTAATGGACTATCAGGACCAGAATGCCATTTTCCATTACGCCCATTGGGGCGGGACTCTCAATAAAGTAAGTTGTTTCCAAATGCTCCTGCCTTCATTACTGCCAGTGATCAAGAGCTCGAGGGAGCTCGAAACGCGTTTGGCTGTTGGATGACATGCAGCCTGCTGACCTAACTGCTGCCTGCGTTGTGATGTGCTGTAACCCCGTGCTGTGAGCGGCATCTCTAAGGGCAACCTTGGTGTTTTATATATATATATATCGAGCTGTCTTTGTGCCTCTCTCTATGCTTGATGAAAAAAAATTGTAAAACCTTCAGGAGGTCAAACATACATTACTGAAATAGAGATATAACAGATGTTATATATAGGTCTCACAGAGAGCCACTATGCTAAATACCAGATTCTATATTTGGTTGTTCACTAAAAAGAAATAGCAATTATGGGGAAAAAAGTTATTCATCTTCTATGCCATAAAGAAATTCAAGGCTACTCTGACAGGGCTCACTGAGAGCCTATCAGTGCAGAGCTGCCTCTCTGCTCTGATGGAGAGCCCAGCTTCAGGCAGTGATTGAAACTACAGAGGGTGGTGGGGGTATATTGTTGAAGGCAAGGTATGTCTTTTTAACATTTAGTTCTGGGTGGTGAGTCAATGTTTAAAATATATATATAACTTTATTGACATTTAAGAATCGCAAAGACAGCATTTTCATAGGAATTCACTGAAGGGAGATCAACCCCCCTCTTCCCATCCCTTCCCTCATACAACTGTAAAGGGATAACAGCAGCCTCACCGGCAAATCTCAAGTTATCCAAGAAGGAGAAAGAAGGGGAGGGCGGCAACATATCAATCTTATGTAGATAAATATCCCAATTCTCAAATGGAAACACGAAAAAGAAATTTAAAAAGTACATTACATAGGATCCCCTCCAAAGGCAATATACATAGCCTAAAAGAACCCCCTGTCAACCCTATCCATGGAATCCCATGCCAATTTTTAACAAAATAACTCCCTCGCCCCCCCCCTCTCCCCACCTCTGTGTCAGGTCATCATTTCAATGAAAATGGTAAAATACACAGATGTGTCCCAGGCCCTCCAATGTGTTCTCAATTGTCGTCTATCATCTATCATCCCACAATCAGTTCTCTGGGGCCAACTGGGTTCCCCCTCACCCACAGAATCCCACATCTCGGGGCTCGCGGGTCCCTCAAATCGGACAACATATAGGACCATGCCTGAATATCATCTTCAAGTTTTTCAGCCTTCTGGACGTATTTCATTTGTACCACCTCCTCAGTCGCCCATTCACACATGTCTCTCACCCACTCCTCGACTTGTGGGGGCAGAGGTCGAAGCCACACATTTAGCGATGCGTCGCTTCACTAGTACTAGCCCCAGAAGAACAAGTCGTCTACTTAGCTTCTTGTCTTTCAGGGCAGGGAGTAGACCAAGCAGTAGCTGTCGGATGTCCATGGGAACCGCCCAACCTGTAGCCCCTCGGAGGTGTGCAAGATCAGCCTCTCAATAGGAAGTTAGTGACGGACAGGCCCATGTCATGTAGAGAAAGTCAGCTTCCTGAAACCCACATCGTGGGCATGTACCAGGGCGAGCCGGATAAATCATACGCATTGTTCGTGGGGTAAGGTATGACTGATGTAAAAAATTATATTGAAGGGGTTTAAAACGTGCATTGGAGCTTACCCACCCAGACCCCTTCATGGACCCTCAGCCACTCTTCCTCCAATAGGGGTTCTCCAACTAGTGCACCCCATTTCGCCTGCACAGCTAAAGCCCCACCCAGTAAGTCATCTCGTAAGGCTCGGTAGAGATGAGACACAAATCGATGTCCCAGAGCCATGTACAGCATTACTTTCAATATGTTAGTGCTGGGGGGTTCCTGAGGGAAAGACGGCCAGACCTCCTGGGCCACCATTGATATCTTTTCGTACTGTAGAAAGTGTCCCGTCCCCAGATTAAAGATCAGCACTTCCTCCTGGATTATAAATTGGCCATTATCATAAAGATCCCCCAATAGCTGGCATCCTCCCTCCCTCCAGCGCCACACAGACATGCAGTCAGTGATACATGAGAAAGATTTTATGGCCCATAAAAGTATATCCGGGGCATAAGTGGCGTGGGGCACCACTCGCCTAACCGTGGCCTCCCAGCTTATATTCATGTGCTGTACAATGTATGGAAGCGAAGCAGGGACCCCGGAACCGAGCATCAGGAGGTCCAGCAGGGGGCGGTCACCACATGTGCCTGCTAAGAGTCTCTTCTCCCAGTTATCCTTACTATCCAACCAGTGAACCGCATGTTGTAGTTGGGAAGCCATGTAATAAAATTCCAGGCAGGAAACCTCAAGCCCTCCTTACCCCATGTTCTCTGTAGCATTGTAAATTACACTCTGTTGCACCTGGTACCCTCCCAGGAGGTCTGCCAGCAAACCATCTAGGGTCTCAAAATAATGTCTGGGGACCACATATAGTGAGCGTTGTAGTGCGGATAGACATCGAGGTAAGATAATCATTTTCACGAGTGCTATCCAGCCCGTAAGGGACAGGGGCAGGTCCCTCCAAAATCATGTGGAGCTGTGCAATCCTTCCACTACTCTTCCCACATTGAGATCCAAGAAGGAGGAGGGGGTACTCGGCAGTCGGATTCCCAAGTATCTAGCTCCCTGGGTCACCCATGGAAACCCTACCCAGGGTAACTCTCCCTCCGGTCTCCCTGACAGTCTTCGCATGGGGATCAGTTTAGTTTTCCCCGGATTGATACGGAGACGCGAGATATTTCCAAACTTTTGTATTTCCGTAAGGAGGATAGGCACTGAACATGCCGGCTGCCGGAGATACACCAGCATATCATCGGCGTAAAGAGAGACAAGTGATTGGTCTCCCCCAACATTATCGCCCACAGTCCCATCCTCTCACGCAGGGCAACCACCAGAGGCTCCATAGCAATTGCAAATAGAAGTAGTGATAGAGGGCAACCCGGATGGGTGCCCCGGCATAGCTCAAATGGATGGGATACCAGTCCCACTCTTATTCAGGACAAGGGGGTGGTATAAAGCAGTTGGACCCATTTAAGGAAACCCCTACCCACACCAGCCTGCTAGAAAACTTGCCAGACATAAAAACAATCCACCAAATTGAAGGCTTGTTCTATGTCTAAAAGGGCTGGAGCATAAATGTCCTCCATAAGGCACGGGGCATGCCACATATGCGCCAGATGTTATGGGTTATATATGGTACTACATTTTGGGATAAACCCCGCCTGATCTGTATGTATAAGGAGGGGCATGTGCGGGAGATGGCGGGCTGCAAGAATCCCATTAAGAATTTTCACATCTAAGTTTACGAGCGAGATCAGCCTGTAGGAGCAAGCCAACAAAGGATCGCTATCAGGTTTTGGTATCATGGCCACCAAGGCTTCACGCATGGAGGATGGCAGGAAGCTAGCCTTGAGTGCCTCATTATAGACCTCTAGAAGACGTTCAGGCAGCAGAGTGGCAAACCTATGGTAGAACTCCACCAGCAGCCCATCACTCCCAAGGCTTTCAGCGGGCTTAAGACGTTTGATTTCCATAAGGATCTCCTCTCTAGTAACTGGAGCATTCAGTGCCCCAGTCACCTGCGGGTCTAGACTGGGAAGTTCGATAGAGGTAAGAAAATCCTGAATAGCCTCCCGTTGTCTTGCATACACATTCTTGAGATGCACAGCCAGAGCTTCAGTAATCGCACATTGTGTATGCACTGACTCTCTCCGTTGCTACCCCGGAGCTGTAAAATGGGTGTCGTGGGTGACTCCCGTTTAACCAATCAGGCCAGCAAAGCTCCGGTTTTATCCCCCTCCATGTGTAGTCATTGTTGGTATGCAGTATGGGTGAATTTCTCTAACCTGAGCCAATCTTCCAGCAAGGTCTCCCAGGTGGCACACCATTCTACCATAGTGTGAGGGGTCGCTGGAGGTGCTGCCTCCAATCTACCCAGTTTTGTCTCCTGCATGTTTATATCTTGCTCCAGCTTACGCCGGACCCCATAGGACGTCTTGATACACACACCCCTCAGAATGACCTTCATGGCCTCCCATTCAAGCGGTCGGCTCGAGTCAGACCTCCAGTTTTCCTCAAAGTCAAGGTGTCCGAGACCAATGGCCATGAAGGGAGCGTCTGTCAGGGCTTCCGCCCTAAGGCGCCATAGGGGTATTGCCAGGCGATCCTGGGTCCCTCAAAGACTCAACAGAATATGAGAGTGATCATAGAGGTATCTGGGCAAGTAGGTAATCCCCTTCAGTCTGAACGAGAGCTCAACTGGGAGGAAGCAATAGTCTAGACGACTAAAAGTTCCAGATGCCGGACAGTGACAAGAGAACAATCTCTACATATGTCACATAATTGCATTCCTACCAGAATGTCCCTTAGTGTCCCATTCAACCGGGGTTCAGTATGGGCTCGAGGGGGCTTACGGTCCAGCAATCCATCAAGGACACAGTTAACGTCTCCTGCCAATATTATCGCTGCACCCAAATAAGGAGACGCTGCTGCGATTGCGAAAGAGGGCAGTCAACATTAGGGGCATACATGTTAATAATACAGATTCCCTTCCCCTCTAACTTCCCATGTAAAATAACATACCGCCCCTCGGAATCTGCCACATGGCGCATATATTGAAAGGGAACTCCTGGAGACACCCATATGAGGACCCCTCTTGCAAAACCGGAGTACGAGGTGGCGCAAAGCAGCCCTCGCCAACGTTTCTTCAGACATGGCAGGGCGTCCCCCTAAATATGCGTTTCACGCAGACATGCCCCTGCTACCCTGTACTGTTTCAGATAAGCAAACACCCTTCTGCGTTTCTCAAATGCAGAATACCACGGACAATCCAAGTAATCAACTTTGTTATGGAGACAGCCATAAGACACATAATACTCTCACTGGATGGTGAGTCCATGTTATGCAATGCTCCCAAATTACTTCTCTGCCCCTGCATAGCAGTTGTAAGCAAGGACAGATGATTTTGGGGGCCATAATTAACATAAATGTATACACTGGTACCTCCAGGTCCCAAAATATCCCTGCGGAGTTCCCCAGGTTTCCATACTGTGCCCTGTCATTTTCAACCTCTACATGGAGCTACCTGGTGCTCTACTTTCAGATAACAATGTTAGGATTGACCAATCTGCTGATGATGTACAACTCTACCTGAAGGTCTCCTCTGCTTCAGACATCCAAAGCCTCAAACACTGTCCGCACATCATCTAGGGCTGGATGTTCAATGCCTACATGAAGCACAACTCCACCAAGGCAGAATTCCTCTTATTTGCCCAAAACAACAAACAAGAAATAATATAAACCTGGCTCAATGACATGAACCGTGACAACTTCGAACCCCAACTTTCACTGGATGCCACGTGTGACCCTGGAAACCAACCATCAGTCAAAAATATAAAGCTAGTCTAGTACCAGCATTTCTTCTAAAGTAAAACAGTTTCTTCCAAGACAACACACTGTTCTTCAAGCTCTTGAACTCGCGCATCTGGATGCTGGTAATGTACTGCTCAATGGACCCCTAGACTCCACACTGGAATCCTTGAAGGGCATCCTACATGTCGCAGCATGTCGAATCCACGGCCTGAAGAAATATGACCACACTACCCACATCTTAATGGAACTTCATTGGCTCCCCTTGCTGGCCCGCACCACCTTCAAAACCAGCTGCATCATTTACAAAGTCACGACAACTATCACCCCTACCTATCTTGCAGGTAAGGTCACCATCTCTGCTGATTCTCGGCACACCCACAATCACAACACCATGAGACTGGTGACTAAGAAGTGTAAAAAAGAATAAGCAAGGCAGCAGGCCGTTTCTACATATGCACCCAGGATCGGGAAAACATCTCAGTATCCATACAAGCTTATCCCAAATGCTTCTTCAATTTAGGAAAGAGTTGAAGACTCACATAGTTGTCCAGTTCAACCATAATATTTAATGAGCACCAGGTGCACGGATGCACTGTTGGCACGCCAAAGGCAAGCCCATCTGCACCTGTCTGTGTCCGGCCGGGGCCAGGGGCCAGAGCTCCTGCCCGTTTTTCTAAAATTAGGGTAACCTTTTCCTCAGAAGAACTCATACAGCTAAACAGTGGTAAGGACTGTTACCATAAAATAGACCCTGCCTGAGTTGCTCCCTCATATGCAGTTCCTATAAGCAGAATGTGTGGCAATTAGAGTCAGTGACACAAAGGGAGCCCGTAGAACTCTCAAAATGTAATAGTAACAAATGACCTATGTTTCTGATTAACAGCAGATCTCTCCCCAAACACAAGCTTGAGCTACATTCTTTTCTTGAGGAAAATCAGCCCTATTTTTTACAGAAACCTGGCTTAGTGAAGTGTCTATGCTCGATGTAATGGTGGCCCTCCCTAGCTAGATGTGACCGACAAAATAAAATAATCGGTGGGTTTGTCATAATTTCTAAGCAACATCTCAAAGGAAAGGAACATTTTCCCCATTTACATTTCAGGGTGTGAGAGTCTCTCCTTTGGGATAGAGCTTTCCCCAACCTTCACCTTCTCAGGGCTATTTCTATACCGTCCTCCAGATATTGTGGCCGAACGAAGCTTACAGAAAGCCAACTTCACTATTTTGGGCGATCTAAATTTTGAGGATAATAACTGTGAATTTGCAACAAATCTAATACATGGTCTTTCTCTGCCATTCAGCTTACAGAACTGGTAACACTTCCCACACATATAAAAGATCATCTTCTCGATCCCATTTTTTCAAACATCTCCAACAAGAGATTAGAAGAGCCTCGCCAAACGTGCTGGTCAGATCATTACATTGTCCTGTGCCACCCCCCTAGAGTAATAAAGAAAACTTCATCTGGACAACAGTCAAGGCTTAGTCGCTGCTGGTCAAAACTGACTGCAGGAAGCTGGGAAACCACCCATCGTAATTCTATTCGCAATATGAACTGAGAAATACCAGAAATCAATCTAAAATTCAGGGACTGGATAAAGGACGCACTGGACAAACTAGTCCCTATGACATTACATAAAATCAGCCGACCTCCGGGCCGGGCCTCTTGGTGCTCTACGAAATTAGTTGAATTAAAAAAAGAATGGAAAGGAAGTGGAGGAAAAATTATGATGTCACCAGTAAATTAAACCATGAGAAATCAGTAAAGAAATATCATTATGCCATAAGAGAAGCACAAACTACTGATCCTAGCAGTAGGATAGAAAGTGCACCAAAGTCATCAAAAGTCCTATTTAAAATAGTCAACTCTTATGAAACCGTCTAGCATGCTCTCCGGTCCCACTGCCATATTTTAGGTAATTACTTTCTTGGTAAAGTCAACAGTATCTGTGCCACTTTAGCAAGGGAAACAGAGCCCAATGGCGTTGCCAATAACCCTTCTGTGGATGGAATGGCCTTCCCGCTGGTGAGGTTGGAAGACACTGAACAACTCATAAAAACAGTAAAATCCGAATATCCACTTGATTCGGCATCCCTTGATATACTGAAGAAAGGAGAAAATGCAATCTTTCTAGTTCTAATATTTTCAACCGCTCACTAGAGAGCGGTAGCATTCCAGTTGCCTGGAAACATGCAATTGTGAAACCTCTACTAAAAAAACATCCCTAGATCCCACGCGAGTAGAAAATTAACAGGCCAATTTCCATACTCCGAGATGTCAGCAAAATATCGGAGAAATTTGTTAATAAACATCTCTCCTCATTTTTAGAGGATAATGAAATATTACATCCAACCCAAATGGGTTTCTGTCCCGGCAGTAGTATGGAAACAGCACTCTTAGTGGTAACTCAAAAATTGAAAACAAATCCTTGACCAAGGCAGCTAAACCACAGTAATATTGCTCAATCTGAGCGCAGCCTTTGAAACTGTATCAGCCCAATCCTAATTCAGAAATTGGAAGAGGTCGGAATTACTGGCTCAGCCCTCAAATGGTATGCTTCTTTTTTCAACAACAGATGCTTTCAAGTCTGTGAGGGTTCTTTTTACTCAGTTTCTCATCCTTTAAAGTGGGGGGGGGGGTCCCATAGGAATAACCAATGAGCCCCACGCTGTTTAATCTTTATGTTCGCCCCCTCGCAGAGATTATATGTGCCTATGGCTTCTCAATGCTTTCATGCGCAGATGACACGCAGAATATGATCTTATTTAATTCTGATACAGTATCAATTTCCTGTTAATTTAACACCTGTTTAGAGCAAGTAACGAAAGGGATGTCCGCCAGCAGATTGAAATTAAATGGCGATAAAACAGAAGTGCTAGTAGTTGGTAACAACCGATCTATTTGGAAGGAACACTGCTGGCCTAACTCCCTTGCGGACCACCCTTCCCCTAAATCAGAGGTAAAAAGTCTGGGTTTTCTAATCGATAATAATCTTACTATGGAGGTCCACACGAAGAGTGATAGTACAAGGTCTAGTGCTATCGCGCCTAGTCTATGGGAACTCTCTATATCTGGGAAGCCCTCAATCGGTGGTCAAAAGACTTCAAGTGATATAAAACCCAGCAGCTTGCACTTTGTTGTAGAATATTGAAACTTCATTGCGTCTCATCTTCCTTAGCTTCCCTACACTGTCTTCCGGTACTCAAGAGGATACAGTTCAAGGCCCTCTACATAGCTGGGAGTCCGGATGAGGGGCCGGTACCGTTATTGCAAATGTCGACACTGACAAGGACCTGAGTTGTTATTTTGAGGCGATTTGACCTACTTACAAGATTGTGATACGCTGAAAGTGTTTATGACTCCTGGATCGTATTGAATAAATTGAATTTTTTGAATAATTGGACATTTGGATACTTATTGCGTGGATCAAGACAAAGATACTCTCGCCCTGACGAAGTTCCATATGGAACGAAACGCGTTGGCTGATGTCCATATTTAAATTGAAAACTCAATAAAGAAAACATTTTGGAGTATATTTGGAATTTTCTGACTCCCTATTTGGTGCACCGTCCTTCTTCATTTGAATCTACTTATCTGGATTCCAGTGGAGTAAGAGTGCGGCGTACTCCAGGACGTGTATGCACAGACATTCTATATAGTTGCTTACTCAGAAACTGAAGTGCTCAGCCTTGGTTAGCCGCATTTTGCCTTTTCAAATTGTACCCTCTACATAGCCCATTGGGCGGTGCACAAGAAAAAGCCGCAACTTTAACAACAATTGGCACAGATCTACTGTCCTAGAAGATCACTACGATCCATGTGCCCAGAAATACTTACAGTCCCTAAGATCAAGCGAACCAGGAGCGGAGGGCGCTCATTTGCCTACGTAGTGCCCAAATCATGGAATGCTCTATCAATTGAACTTAGAAAGAGTAATGAGGAAATTAAATTCAGGAATCAGCTGAAGACCTATCTCTATACCTAAAACATAAAGTTTACGAGACTTGTATGATTTTTCAGCGCAGTGGGGCCCGTTGGGTAGCCATGCACTCTAGAAGTGCCAAAAATAGAATAGAATAGAACCTGTTTAAAGCACAATACCTCACAATGCATTAACCACAAACCAGCTCCCTCTGCTGTCTTTAGTTTGCTCACATTCTCTATTTTATGTCACTCAGTGAAAAACATCCCCATCATTCACTTTTATCCATCTGAAATTCTGTGTATTGATGGCAGGGACTTTGACAGAAGGCTAATTCATTATTCTAACACAAGCCCTAGAATATTTTGGGAATCATACATTGTAACTGAGAGACTTATTCATTTCCAGCTGCTGCCCCCTCGAGGGCAAAATGAAGGCAAGAAACTCTGGGCCCAGTTCACGAAGATTTATTTCTGACTTACTCTTCTCCAACTCTTGGGTTGCTCTCTAAGCAGTAAAATAGGAGAACTACTATGAATTTCAGGATAAGTCTGGAGGGCTACTAGAGCAAGTCTGATCTACTCACTGCAAAATCTTTGTAAATTGGACGCTAAGTATATCAACTGCTAGGCCAAACCAAACTTGTAACGTTGGAAATTGACTCTGAAAAACCAATTGGATTCGCTCTTGCTTTCGGCCAATCCTGAGGGTAGAGACATGACTCGCAATATTGATCGTCCATGCCTTTTATCATGGGGATTTTGTTGGACACGTACAAAATACAGTCTGCCTAGCAGATGCCGCCTCCGATTTGGCTCTTGTTTGAAGTCTGGCAGCGGCTCAGCCACGAAGACAGCGTGCCACGAGGTAAGGCCAACTGCGAACTAACAGCTCGCTGGACTCCTTCCACCTAACCAGCAGAGCGTAGAAATTGCCTGTTACCTTGGGTCGATTTTTCATGTGCTCCTAAATTGCTTTGTATTGACACGCTGTCAGAAGTGGATCGTCACATTAACCCGCCGGGCCCGTTTGGCCTCATTGGTGTGCCAGAGGACTGATTTCCTCCACAGGCCTGGCAGCGGTAAGGGTGGGGGTGGCTGGCTTTTGTCGCCATATTTTGAATAGGTGTTTCATTTACAATTTATTTTTTAAAGCGGTGAGAAAGATTTTTTTTGTTTCCTGAATGACTGCTGGAGGAAGAAGGAAAATAAATGACTGTGGTGAGAAAAACTCAATCCAGTGAACTTCTTGTGCTGTGTTCCGCGTTAACACGTGCACTTCTCCAGCAGAGGCCACACTTTAACCCCTCTAGTTTCATTAATGTGCTTTGCACAGTAACCTGTAAAGCGAACGCCGTCATCTAGAGTCGTTATTTCATAATGTCTGCCTTTTGCTGGTAAGCGGGGAGCGGGGGGTGGTGGGGGGGGGGGGGGCGGGACATTTCTGATTTCTGCTCCACCTGAAGCAAGGAGCAGCTTGCGTCACACGAAGCCCGCTTTGTTGATATTGCCGCCAGAAGCAAGGGTGACGGCCCTAAGACCGAGGACGTCCTGACGTCGGAAACGTCACATCCGGCAGGCAGCGTGTATCTGTTGTTCGTGTTGCAAACATTGCTTGCCAGGCGCAGGCTAACACGTGCCATGTTTTTTTTCTGACCTGGGGTCAGAATATCCTTTGTCTTTCCCTGTATTTCACACTGTTACCTTACGATTTCCTTTCCCCCCCGTCTGCCTCATTCCTTTTCGTATTATCTTGATAATTTCTCTTCACTTTCTCCCTCGTTTCTCTTCATTTCCTTTGCTTTATTTATTCACTTTTCTCTCATTTCCTTTCACTTTTTGTCCTTTTGTGTCATTTGCTATGTCAAATTTGTTTTGCTTGATTTTAATCCCAAATTTATTTTATTCACTTTCTCCTTAGTCTCCTATTCCTAAAAAAATAAACTGTTTGTGTGGTTACCTTTTCTTATTTTTTCTTGTTTCTTAAGTAATTACTTTCTTTTTCTATTTTTAGCTCTTGCCTCCATTTCCACGTCTGTTCCCATTTCAGTGTATAATTTCCTTTCTCTTTTCTTTTGTTCTCTTTTATTCCACTTTAATATCTTCCTTTTTATTTTTCTTTATATTTCCACTTCTGTTTCTTCTATTTTTTTTACCATCTCGTTTCCTTCTGTTTCCTCCCCATTTCCTGTTTCCTCCTTTCTCCCACATTCATTTCTGCCACTTTCTCTCATTCTTTATATCCCTCTTCTTTTCCACTGCCTTTTCTCCTTTCCCACATTGTTTCTATCACTTCTCACCTACATTTCTTTCTCTTTACCTCCACTTTGATCATTTGTCTTCCTTAGGGTTGATTCTCCTCATGTTCTTTAGTTCTTTTATATGCTTTCTCTCCTTTCCTGTATTGCTGCATACCACCATTCTTATTTTTTTATTTCTTAATAATCTTTATCTTTCAGATGTTTTTCTTAGTAATTTATCTGTCTATTTCTTTTTCTTTTCGTACCTCCTTTGCATTCCTTTTATTTCCTACCCAACAATCCTCTCGTAATTTCCCTCTATTTCCTTCCTTCTAAATATTATATGGCACTCCAGGGCCTTTATTAAAGTAAGACGTAGTGTCTCACTCTGCACCACAGTGTGCGACACACTGACTATACGCCACCTCAATGTGGCACAGTTGGGGCACCTTCTGATGGTTGAGTCTATAATATAGTATGGGTGCAAAGGGTTCCCTCATTTGGATGGTGTCATGACCTCATGCGGCAAGGTTCCATTGGGTTCATGCCGGAGCACAATAAAAGCTGATGCAATACATTTTATACAAGGGACTGCTCAAGATTTTTCTACCCCTTCTGCAATACCAAAGTCCTCTCAGAGATACAAACTGAAGGTGCAAAAACGCCTGCTAAGCCCATAGGGCACTATGTATAATATTACCCTTGTGAGCCATTAGGGTACCTCATAGAGAGTTAATTTCAACCTGCAATAGAATATAGGGGCCTATTAGCAAGAAGGTGCGATATTTATCGCAAAACGCGCTTAGCGCGTACATTTTTATCGCTGCCTATCGCTGGATATTTTAGCGGCGAAAACATGCTATTATCAACGTTTTTCTCCATTGTGCTAAAATATCCAGCGATAGCGGCGAAATGCGTGAATATCGCTGGAAATCCAGCGATATACATGCATTAACGCCAATGGGGACTTAACTTGAAGATCCACCTCCCATTGGATAAACAGGTAAGTCATGTTTTTAGCAGGCGTTAGATTATAGCGATAATCGCGCTTAGCTGGATTTTTTTTATCGCTACACCTGCCTTGCTAATAGGCGATAGCTGTGTTAGTGACTGCTTTCAGTCGCTAACAGTTTGGATACGCCCACTTTGCCTGTCATTAGCGATAAATATCGCTGACATGCAAAGCGGGCCCCAAACCGGTCGCTATCGCCTAAAAGCTGTCGCTAACTGTTGTTAGCGACAGCTTGCTAATAGGGCGATAGAAATATCGCCGCTTTAGCGGCAAAAAGTGCAGCTAAAGCGGCGATATTGCCCTTGCTAATATGCCCCATGGTGAGGAAAACAATTAACCTGAATGCACAGTAGGTAGAAAAAAAGAAATTAAAATTAACAAGAGTAAAATAGATGAGTGCCAAATATATCAGTTTAGGTTGAGGTTTGGAAAATTAATATTTTAGTAATAAAGGAACAAATTGTTTTTAAGATGTATTCTGAAGGTCAGAAGGGTGAGTTGCTTCCTTATTTGGCGGGTAGGTTGTTCCGGGTGCACATGTCCATAACTTTATGTAGGAGCCCACTGCCGGTGTTGACAAATGCAGAGTACCAAGGCTGCAAAGTCTTGATTCTGCCTCATGCCTTTTCCAACAACCTGCACTTTCTGTCTCTTTATCTCACTCCTTCAGATTTCTTTTATCCCTGCTTTCTCTAAATCACTTTTTTCCCATCTTTCTCTTCCTCCTTCTTTCTTTATATTCTGCCTTTTTCTCACTTGCTCTGGGTCAAGTCTGATGAAAATATAGCAGTGGCTCCCAATAATACGTGCCTGCAAATATCACCACAAATTAAAGCACTGGATGAAGGATTGCCTTATGAAAGATATAATCCTGTGTTTAGATACCTGTTGCTGTATTACAAACAGGGTGCACTGTTTCTGCATGTGGCACACCTTAAGTGGGTGTACAGACAAGGACAGTGATATTACAAAGATATTACAAAGAATACCTTGTTGACAGTGCAGGTGCAAATTTGCACGTGCCCTCTGAACAGTGCATTAGTGAAAGGCAAACTAGCTGTTCCAAGATGCCGATCTCCCTTTCATTGCAGGTGGAGATGTTACCTTGCTTTCAGAGGGAGGGAAGGAGGGCTCCCCAAGCAGGCAGACACAGTGAGTGACTACACCCACCTGAATGGGGATGTCCGAGAGTGGTCCCTGGGTCTGGAGATCTTGCCTTGCTTTCAGAGGGAGGGAAGGAGGGCTCCCCCAGCAGGCGGGCACAGTGAGTGACTACACCCACCTGAATGGGGATGTCCGAGAGTGGTCCCTGGGTCTGGAGATCTTGCCTTGCTTTCAGAGGGAGGGAAGGAGGGCTCCCCCAGCAGGCGGACACAGTGAGTGACTACACCCACCTGAATGGGGATGTCCGAGAGTGGCCCCTGGGTCTGGAGATGTTGCTCTTTGGGGGAAGGGGACTGACTAGCTGCCACCTTCTTTGTTGCTCAAAATTAGTGATCCCCTGAACGCTTCTTTGACACTGCTCTCACTTCTGTACCATGACACAGGAACAATGGCAAAGTGTTCCCTCGTTTGCATAGGTCCACGTTCCCATGCAAATGAGGGACCTCCACCTTGTGATCACACTGATGCACATTATGCAACAGTCCAATTCATATTACAAAGGGTCTGTATTAGTGTCTGTGGCCCCTTCTGTAATACCAAAGTATCCCGGGTGTTTAAATAACAGGTGAACACGCATGTCGCACATCTAGGGCACTTTACACCATAGGTCCCCTAAAGTTAGATGGTATGTCTGCTTCCGACGCCTCTCAGAAATGAAGAGCAGTTCTGTTAGGTGAGAAGAGTTTTGTGGTTGAAAGCTTTGTCAGTCAGTCAGTCAGTCAGTCAGTCAGTCAGTCAGTCAGTCAGTCAGCAGACTTTGAACTGAATCCTAACCATGATCGGAAGCTTTTGGTGATTGCACAGTTTTGAGGTGGTGACAAGACTGAGGGCCTTATGTAGGTAAATTACATTTACCGATTCTTAAATACCGAATTTTACCGATTCGTTATTTATGAATCGGTAAATGTAATGTAGGTAAAAAAAATACCGATTCGGTAAGTGTCGGTATTTTAGAATCGGTATTTACCGATTCGGTAATGGTAACCTGTATCTCATTGATTCCTATGGGCCAGGAGGCCCATAGGAATCAATGGGAAGCCAGTTACCATTACCGAATCGGTAAATACCGAATCGGTAATGGGGGGAGCTCAATCAAGGGTGGCAGGGTGTCACATTGACACCCTGTTGCACCCCTGATTCCTGCATGTGTGCACATGTGGCACACATACATGCCCTCAGGGCATGTGTGTCTGCCACATTGCACACATCTAAGGGCCAAATCATGCATTCACAGAGACATTCGTCATTTACCACCAACTTTCAGTTGGTGGTAAATAACGAATCCCCACACCCACCACACACTCCCCCTACATCTCATTTCTGTATTCGGTATTTACCGAATCGGTAAAATTACCGATTCGGTAATTTTACCGATTCGGTAAATTACCGAATGCAGAAATGATCCCCCTACATCTCAAAAGCCTAAATACCGGTCGGTAACGGTATATTTACCAAAAATCGGCCGTTACCGACCGGTATTGGGCTACCTACATATGGTCCCCTGAGTGCTGATGGAGAACTGCTTTGAGTGTAGCAATGAATGACTGGTGCCTGTTAGCGTAGTGGTCCCCAAAAATGCACTCCAGTTTTCACTTGGCCAGCGAGGGCCTGAATTTTTGGGGCTGTACACACAGAAATGTATTTATTTCGCTGCTTTGTTTATTTGAAGAATCAGAGAGAGCGTACAACCAAAACTGAAGACAATGTTTCCGGAGTGACCCATTTCATTAGTGTTCATCAGTGGTATGGTATGACATCCAAATACACTGTTTGAATATTAAATTATTTTACTCAAACAATGTTTAACTCAAAAAGAAAGCCCTTATTGAGATACATTGCCCAATTAATAACACATTTCTCACAACGAGTTCTATGTCATTTTCAACACCAAGCTCATCTTCCTTTAATGTGTAAATTGATGTCTTCATGTTCATAAAATCGATATATGGCTGGCATGGGTTTCACGGGAAAAGCTTGTGCTTAAATGCTCATGTAACATCATGGAAGTGGTTAGAAGCAGAGATGCCTACTAGAGAACTGTTGTGATGTTGTTCCACTGGACAAGGAAAATGGAAGGAAAGATACCTTCAGGGATAGGTTCTTTGTAAGCAATCACAATAGATCAGTAACCAATCTGTTCAGAAGTAATGTCCATGATAAGGATTCGTATCAAGAGAAAAACACTCAGCCTGAAGTGATGCTGTTATCGATGAAAGAGCTAAATCTCTGCAGTCGACTGAGGATGAACTCAATTCTCTGGGGATTTAACAGGAGGAAATTCTCTGACATCCAATTCTGCTGTCTTACGAGGGAGGTGATTGGGTGAAGATGTCTTCAATTGGTTTTAGATATAATTGTAATTGTTGTATTGGTGTATGTAAATAGCTGCCAAGTTTCCCAGGTCCATGTGTGATGTGCTGCCCCCTTCCAGGATTTTTCCTTTGAATTCTGGGAGTTGTAGTCCTGTTTTATAATGGAATAAAGAAGACTACAAATACCAGAGTTCAATGAAAATACCTGGGAAACTTGTCAGGGCTGTATGCATATGCCGATATCATTACGGCACAGACTCAGGAGCTCAACTGTACAAGCAGAATAGTGCAGCAGCCGCAACCGAGCCCTGCTGGACCTCCACACAGCATTGCAGCTTCTCCACAGGTTTGGCTCCTGATCCTCACCAATTAATATCTATGGGTGAATAGTATATAGGTCGGGTCGCAAAGTCAGATTTGATTCACAAAAAGTTGGTGCGCAGTTTGTGACCACCTTTTGCGAATTGATTGTTAGTACATCTGACACTAATCTAATTCTATTTCTAATAATTCTAATTCTAAGGGTACTATCAGTCTAGTAAAAGTGCCTGAGGGAACATCTTTACTGCACAGTAGTGGTACGGGTGCTTTTACATGCTGATTCTAAAATGTTCCCGTCTAAATGGGGATAATGTGTGAGGCTGCAGACTTAGCGAGCGGTAAAACCATACAGCACTACACTCTCTTCCCTTTGTGAAAAAACACCCAGGCCCAAGTTTCATTTGCACTTATCTTCTCTGGATTTAAACATGGATGAAAGTTACTGTTGTAATCGAAATGAGATGTTTACTGTCCAATCATGAGTAACAGGGGATTCAGGAAAATGTTCGAGGGAAAAAGGGCTAATAGTCAGTCCAAAAATACATCTGAGGCCACAGAGACAGAAGTGATTTTTGGAAGTATTTCTATTTGAAGCTCTTAGAGATTTTGGGACTTTGTGGTCTCCCAAGAGTCCATAACCTGCTTGGCTGAAGGTAAGGAGACTCAGCAGTGGGCAGATATGACCCAGATTGCATCTGGTTATAGCTAAATGAATGAAATCAGATTTTGAAAACGTATTCTTCCATCCTTCAACTGGATATCATTAAATGATGTAATTGTAGCACCTAAAATAGTGCAGTAGGAAAGCGCTATCTAACAAAAAGACATTGGTATATATGGCTGGTGTTTTTTAAAGTACACAGTATTAGCAAAGAGCCCAAATTCCTGCTTCAAATTCTTTGGCTAACAATTGCGTGTAATAAGAATTAGTATTTATATTACCAACATCTCAAACTGAAATGTAAGTAGCCAGATCCTACATTACAGCCACGCAATCAACATCCACGCCGCATGTTCCATGATTCTTTCCATATTTGTTCAATATTTAGAAAGTACTGAATCAAGGACTGTCAGAACCCATTTGAAAGGGCCATGGGGCAAGCAGGCGTTACTGGACCCAACCGTGGTGGTTTAGACCTTTCACTCCTGATGTCCCGGGGCCCAGCCTACTAAGGGCTTTGAGCAACTGGGCCAAGTACCCCTTCAGCACGTGACTCTCAGTGGTAGCACAGATCAAGCAGTCCAAGACTTATCGTGGAGGAGGCAGGTGTAGGGTAAACACCGGCTCACAACTCAAAATACATCTAGCAAACCCAATAAATGATTTTCCAGTCCAATATTTACTTTTATGGAAAAGGGATTGTTAGAAATGTGGTTTTTGGTTGGCCAGGGTATGCACCTAAGCCAGGCAGAACCCACCACTCTAGTCAGGGTAAGGAAGATACACACCTAAGATAAAACCTGCACATCTCCTTGGTAGCTTGGCAGAGCAGTCAGGCTTATCCCAGAGGCAATGTGTAAAGTGTTTGCACAACACACTCACACACTTTTGACACACTACAAAAAGAGACTCCACACAAGGTTATATAAAAATATCCTTTTGTATTGTACATAACACACTTTAGACCATAATCATATAAACCACTGTACCACTAGTCATGACGTCACAAAGATTACACAATCACTTTGCTAATCGGACAATTGTCATAACACCACCAGTAGTGCACTAAAGTAAACAGCTGTAGAGTTCACACATCATAAATCCACCATCATTGCACATATAAGCAACTCCTGATATAATGCCTGTGATCCTGACCAATCAGGCATACATGCCATACATAGTAGATCAGGGCACAAAAGGCAGTAGTTAGGTTAGGCACCACACATAGGGATTTCTCCCTGCATATCCACATTACCATACATAACAGTAAAACACACCAAGAGCGGACCCTTCGCTCTTATAACGAGTTATGCAGTAACTCAGTTATCTTCCTGGTAGGATTACAGGCTACCTGCCCACCTGCACCAGGGAATGCAGTCTTTTCTGGGAATTCCTCCCAACTTGGGAATTGGGGGCCTCCGTCGAGGTCTCACCCTGTTCCTATGCCAAGATCCAGGGCAAGTGTCCTGCCCCGTCAAGTATAATTGGCAATGAGGGAGGGGCAACCAACGTTGCAGCTCTTCCCTGCGGCGAAGCTACTCTCATGGAACAAAATGCGGGACATAACCTGCGCCCCGTCTATGCCTGGCAAAATGCAGGCAACTGCCGGGTGGGTACGAGTATCCCACCACTTCCTGTCAATAACACTACAGGCATTGCAGCCCGTCAGTAACCTCCCCCACAGGGCTGCATGGACAGCTGTAGGGAAATGAGCTCAAGGGCGGCCTCACCGTCACAATCCTGGTGAGGCACCACAACTGTGCAGCCCACGCGCCTGGCCCGCTCAGACACTGGGAGCGCGGGACTCTGTTCCGGGGAGGGCCGTCAGAACTCAGGGCCATGCCCCGATCAGGAGATCCTGTCTGATGTTGTGCTGTCCTGGCACCACCGGGGCCGCGCTGAGAGAGGATCTCTTCCGGGCAATGACGGCAGCGCCTGTGGTCCTTTGCTGCTGGGGCGTGCGGGTGGAGCCTCAGTCTCCACAGGAGCATCCTGCTCTCCCTTACACCAGGATCCCTCTTCGTTGATGCTGGCTGGCGGACGAGCGCCGCGCCCACTTTCAATTTTCCCTCGATTCAGGTCTGGCCACCATGAAGCGCTCACAACATGTGCTGCTGCAGCGGAACCTCGGGCACTATTCCACACGCCGAGAGGTACTTCCGACACGCCCCTTTGTAGCAGAGCACAGAGCCAGTGGATTATACAGCGCTCCCCATGTGCTGAGGGAATAAAACCATAAATCACTCGCCCTGCGCTAATTTCTACAGGAAGGAGCAAAAAGCGCTCACCATGCTCTATTTGCAGAGCACTGGGGCACACCAGCAAGGTGCATGCAGGCAGGCCAGCACAAGGGGTCCTCAGAACAGAGTAGCAGTCCCCCGGCGCTTCCTCCTGGCAGTCCAGCAGCCTTCCAGTTCCAAGTCCACACACTGTGCTATTCATGAGGTCACAGCCCCTGTACTTATAGTCAGAATGTCTTTAATCTGGGGGGCAATTCAAACACTGTGTAGAAGTGCACAACACTCCCATTCACATCCCAGGCCCTGCCCCCAGACACACCACAGGGGGGTGGAGAAAGCTTTGTAGAATGCAGGCACAGCCCTTGTCAGGTGCAGGTGCAACTCCTCCCACCACTCTAAATGCAGACCAGGCCTATTCAGGTGCAAGGGAAACTCCTCCCACTACTCTAAAAGCAACCAATGTCTATTCAGCCCAGCGCAGACTCACCCAGGAAAGGCAGAACACACCTCAACCACCCTTGTGACTGTCTAGAGTGAATGCACATCCCCTCTCTCCTGTCAGTCAAAACCAGATGGTGAATACACATCCAGGCAGGGCACAAAGATACATAAGCACACAGAAAAGCCCACTTCTAAAAGTGTCATTTCTAAAAACGTAATGACAAATCTGCTTTCACCAATATACAGGATTTATCACTATTATTCTATTCCAAACATACTAAACATGGTCACGCTATCTGTCCCATATCAGAAATTACCACTGAATCATATATCAGGGAATCCCCAGTACAAACCTATGAGAGGGCAGACTAACAGCAGTGAGAAATGAAATAGGCTGTTTGTCACTACAAGGACATGCCACACAGTTAAGGCACATGTCCTACCTTTTACCTACACAGCACCCTGCCCATAGGGCTAGCTAGGGCCTACCTTAGGGGTGACTTACATGTAGTAAAAGGGGAGTTGCAGACGTGGCAACCACTTTATATGCCACATCACTGCGACAGTAAACTGCGCATGCAGGCCCTGCAGCAGCAGAGGCCTGAGACAAGTTTGAAAGGCTACTTCGGTGGGTGGCATAAGCAGCGCTGCAAGCCCACTAGTAGCATTTAATTTACAGGCCCTGGGTATATGGAATACCACTGTACAAGGGACCTACAGGTAAATTAAATATGCCAAACAGGTGTAGACCAACCTTACCAAGTTTACAAGGGAAAGCACATGCACTGATCAGCAGTGGTAAAGTGCCCAGAGTCATAAAACCAACAAAAACAGGTCAGAAAAAATACAGGAGGAAGGCAAAAAGTTCTGGAATGACCCTGCAAAAAGGGCCAAGTCCAACAGGGAGCATTTATCTACTAACACAAAATACAATATGTCATACCACAAAAAATATACACAGTCATCATAAGGCAAGCACACAAGAGTTACCTGAGTATGCTCTTGATTCCCACTTCCTGTTCTAAGGACCATCTTTAATCTCCATTTAAGTGAGACGATAAACAAGCGAGGCCCAGCTAGTGAGTTCAAATCTTAGAAGGCCAAATATGACTTTGTAAAAGTTTAAGTATCTCTGTGCCGTAGCGCGTCAGTTATAGCAAGCTCCCCCAGAGGCCTAGTGGCCCATTATTCAATCTTACCTTCTCTCACTGGAGTGGTGGTTCAGAGACCCCGGGCACATGATGTCGGCCCAGCAGTGAACAGGAATCAGAGCGCTGCAGTTGAAATGTCAGGCGTCTACAGCGCTCCTGCAGTCAGTTGTAAGTCTCTCTTTGAGTCCAGTGGCAAGTCTATGTTGCTCCTGGAATTTGTATTGTTGAATCGTTGCTGTTCCTCCTCGAGTCCCAGCCCACTCCACCTTCACAGCTATCCGCTGCTTCAGAGCCATGACACTTTCCCTTCACCACAGCCCCAATGGGACACAGGGCAGGGGTCATACAGCGTTCAGAGGGTGACGGCCCCTTCAGGCTACAGTGGTACACTGGGCAACTGCCCTCTTCTTGATTTAGCGCTGCTCCAGGGAGATGACCCTTATTCTTCACTGCAGTCCCAGCCTGGCAAACCGGGGTCGCAGATTACGCACATGAGCACACAGCCCATCGGTGCAGCAGTGCACATGGGCATGCAGTCCCCATATCAAAGACTTGCAGAGGCATTGCCCCTCACCATAGGCTATGGTCCTGGTGTATTTAGGAGGATCAAAAAGCAATTTAAGTCACATGCGAGATGCTGAAACATCTCATTTTCAAGATTCGTGTGTTTTTCAAAACAATACGGACGATTAGGAATCGGACTTTTAAAAGTATGCGAGTTAACGTATGCACATTGTTTTTTAACAAATATGTTTTTAAACAAATATGTTTATAGTATAGTGTAATTTTGCCGGATTTCTTATTCAATTTGTTGACAACATCCGAGGGTGGGCGGAGTATTATATCGAGGTGCCTTGTGAGGTTTCTCCAAAACAGTATGGGTTAGCTTTATATTTTTTAGATCATTCCATACCTATAAGGAGGCGAAGAGAGTGCATTTTGAGACATGTAGTAAGGATGGTTTTTGAGTTACGTCTATTGGTTGAATGGAGGGGGTGGAGACACGCCTTATGTATTGAAAAGGTAGAGAGACATGATGTGAAAGGATTCCATCATGGTGTAAGGAAAGAAGGGAATTTGGTGGGAAGGAGATGATTAATAGGTACGGAGGGTGTTGCTAGCACGATTTTCTGTCTGAAAAGAAGGGGATTAACTTATTTGGGGTTCAAAAGGGGTACGTTTTGGTGGTTGGTAGAGTTTTTTCAAGGTCACTAGTTTGAGCGTGATGTCACGTAATTAGAGGGAATACATTGAATACGAGATGAGACAAAAAGTAATGTATAATATCATTGATTGATGCATTGTTTGTTAGCATTGAGGTTTGATTTCATAATCTAACGTTGATGTTTTTTAAAGCTTGGAGTGAACCCCCGACGAAGGGCACTATGCCTGAAATGCATTGGGAAATACTGCTGAAGATGTTTTTAATGTATACGTCGTGGTACAGAAATAAGGTCTGGATTGGCCAATCTGCATCATTAGAAGCTTTCTGAATACATTAACTGGCTTCCATGTGACAATACAAATCATGATTAAGTAGTACAGAATTATGGATGAACCTACAATAAACAAAAAATATTAAATGTGATAATCAGCGATACCTGTGTTTTATATAGGATCAAGCTGTGCGTCCGATACAGGAGCGGAACGCCGCTCCAGCTATTTTGATACGTATTTAGGATGATGCCTGCACTCTATCCACCACCTCAATGAACTCCGTGAGCTTCGCCCTAATCTGCG
Source organism: Triturus cristatus (assembly GCF_964204655.1). Taxonomy (NCBI): domain Eukaryota; kingdom Metazoa; phylum Chordata; class Amphibia; order Caudata; family Salamandridae; genus Triturus; species Triturus cristatus. Next base: position 63,830,630 of record NC_140592.1, read on the forward strand.
TCAGTGTGTCGGGATCATTACTTTGCATGAGCATTTGTTCAAACCTTTTAAGTTGAGCTTGTATGCATGACAGGTGCATTCGGAATGCCCTCAATACCCCATTGTGCTCGGCTATGCACCTGCCTCTCATGGTAACCTTAAACGCTTAGGGTATGAGTAATAAGAAGAAGGTTGAACCTGCACACCAGTGAGGCAAAAGTTTTTTCCAAATATATTTTTGGAATCTACGTTGGAACAGGACATGAGTTTGTTCCTATTGGAACTTTTACACTTTTCACTCTATCACAGTTACTTCAGCTGGAAAAAGCACCACTACCTACAAAAAACAGGAACATCAATGGGATTTCCCGGGGCACCGGCGTATGCCAACACCTTTATGGCACACTTTGAATACCAACATATTCTTTTGAATCCCACATGGCGGAAGCATGCAATTTTACTGCTACGGTACATAGACGACCTATTGGTCATTTGGAAGGGACCAAAACATGTGTTAGAAGATTGCATTCAAGATCTGAACCAATGCAATCCCCGCATTCAGTTCACCTCAGAAATCCAAACAAATGAAATACATTTCTTAGATATTGAAATTTCCAAAACACCTACAGGTCTTCAAACAAGAGTCTACAAGAAACCTACAGATGTCAACAATGCGCTGCATTTCTACAGCGCACACCCGTATTCCTTGAAAAAACATCTTCCGGTGTCCTAATTCATAAGGATTAAGAGGATAACCTCGGAGGAAACACAGTGTACTAAACTAATAGAGGAACAAAAAATGAGATACATAGAACGTGGATACACAGAGGAAGTGCTTTCACAAGCCCAAAAGACAGTGACACTCAAAAAACGAAAGGAACTTCTTCAACCTACACGAAAACACACTAATCAACGCGAAGTGTTTGTCTTAAAATATTCAGCACAAACCTCACAAATAAAGAAAATCATCCATAAACGTTGGGAGATCATCTCACAGGAAACGGATTTCAAGGACTTGTATAAAGGCCCTCCCTTGTTCGCCCACACTCGATCTAAGAACATTCGAGAATTATTAAAACCGAAAGATTCATCCAGAAGACAAACCTACAAAGGTATGCAAAAGTGCTACAACTGTGGTCAATGTGGCAATGTCATCGTGGGCAATACATTCTCACATCCACAATCAGGACAAAAAATCACCTTAAGACACTCCTCAGATTGTAACACCGAAGGCGTCATTTACGCTATTCAATGCCCTTGTGGATTAGTGTACGTAGGGAGAACTTCCAGGAAGATAAAAACGAGAATAGTGGAACACAAAAGCACTATACGCAATAAAAATTTCAAGTCATGCCTTGCAACATACTGGGTAAACACCTTACACACAATACCACAATTACGTTTTACAGTGTTAGAAAAAATTCAATCTAGGCCAGGTACTGATTTTAACACGACCTTAGCACGAAAGGAAACAGTTTGGATAAAAAAACTTGGCACCCTAACCCCGGGCGGCCTCAATGACCATGTGGAATTGTTATGTTTTTTGTAAATTGCTCTTCTACTTAAACATCTTTTATCAAGAGTTTTGTTTTAATACAAACCCAGCACAGAAGATGTACCCTTCAGTTGTAAAGGATTTGCACTCCCTGATATTCTTTTCTTTAACTCGTTTTTCTTCTTAATTAACTTTCTCTCTCATTTCTCGTAATTTTGTCAACGTTCCATAAAGTTTTTCAACTCGAGTTGCCTGATTGAAAGGTAGGCCCCTTTAAAAAAGTCTTGGGAAACGTATGCGTCAACACGCACGTTCTCTGGAGACGACGGAATCTGCATTCGGCCGGAGCCTGCCCAGATCAGCTGGTAAGCGGCGTTTTCGATGCACTACAATCCCGGTTTTTAGCTCCTAAATTTTTTCTCGAGTTCCCTTGCATTCAATATTTCACTTTTTTCAGCCTACTATTTTGTGAACGTGTGGAACGTGATGGCCCTTCGGGTAAGACTTTAGTTTAAACACCCGGGTGTTTGTTAAAGGCCAGCACACAGTATAAGTTTCAAGAGAGATTACAGTCTACATTTCTGCTTCACAGATATCTACTTCATGTGAAAGCGATGTATTCCTCAGTTACTCACAATAGACTCCGCTGTAAGTATATTAGTCTGGGACATTATATCTTGTGCACTGGATCGTTCAGTACACCAGTTTCACGTAGCACTTTCCTCTCTCTCGTCACCTCACAGTACTCGCCACTGGTTTTAATTGCGTTACTACACGCGTATATTCTTGGCACGTTTGGGCGATTTTTTTACAAGCAGAGCTTTTCCTTCTTTTCCCTTTTTTTCTCCTTCTTTTATAAAGCACTTCCTCACAGTTTGCTTTCACGAGTACTTTCGCGAGTGCAAATCCTACTCAAGTATGCTGTAATTTCTTATACCAAGTCAATTAGACTTTGTTTTGTTGTAGCTCTCAGAATGGTGGACCATGTTGGAAATTGACTTCTTCTCTACAATGCGTATCCCCTGAAGAAGGGTTTCGTTAACCCGAAATGCATTGAGAACTTTCATTGTAACAAAGAGAATATCATTTATGTTGTTTTTAGAGCCATAAACTCTGAAGGACTGAATATGTTTATGATTCTTCATACTCTCAGGATTTTGAACAGCAGATGCTTGTATTCAGATTGAAAATTATATGTTTTGATAATTTGGCACATGAAAAGAATTTATGTATTTTGATGCTTTAATCATTTAAAAGAACATTAAACTAAGGATATAGACTCATATAGTCTTTTTTAGTAGTGCGTCATGTAGGTTTGGGTCACTCCACTCCTCCGCTTTTAACCTTAAACGCTTCCCATACTGTACACATGGATTATGAAGAGCCTATATTGATCTAAAATAATTATAATATCAGCGATCAGTGTTCACCTACAAATAACTTATCTACTAGCGTCTCTGAGCCCAAACGCCAATTATATCCCCATGTGGACATCAACAGCATTTCAAGCAGCTGTCGGAGTTTTGGACCCGAATACGCACATATGTGACACGGGCACTTGCACTGCTTCGTTCCTGCCTAATTACCCCCAGTCAGTGACGTAGCATGGGGGTGGCACAGGGGCAGTTGCCCAGGGCGCAAAATTCTTGAGGGAAATTTTGGGGGCGCAAAATTTTAATAGGGGCACAAAAATTTTAAAGAAAAGAGGAAGGATACTCGCCTTGCCCCAGGCGCTGGCAACCCACGCTATGCAGCTGCCCCCAGTCAAGGGCCCGTGCATTGTCTGACGGTGTCCGCTGAATCCCTCACATCTATCGGAGGTTCAGAAGCTCAATATGACACGCACCATTTTGGAGGTAAGCAGGACTGCTTTGTAAAATTTTTGTACTGCTGTATTTTTTTCCAGTGGTCTAACCAATAATGGAGTTGTTTCTTTATATTTTCCTTCAAGCATCCACCTGCCAATCGGTTTTGAAAGGTGAGCAAAGCTTTGGGATCCACCTAGCATGTTCTGGCACTTAGGCGGAGACTCCATTTTGAAAAAAAAAAGTTTAAAACTTTGTCCTTCTATGTTTCTTTGCAGATATTCTGCTGGCTAAGATTGAGGTATGTTAATCTAAGAGTATGAGGATGGCTAAAATTACTCTGACTTTCTACACATAATAATTGCCCTTACCACCTTTCTCTTTTGTGTATACTTAGTAAAACGAAAACAAATGTACTGTTATGGAATAGGTGACAAAGTTATACCAACCGAAGTCCTGAGGATACCTCCAAAGGTCGAAGGTCGAAACGTGTCTACGATACTGGGGGCAAGAATGATGGAGTTTTTAATATTTGTAAACAATTTTGGAAGGGCAGAATGATGAACATTTTATAGTGGAAGATGCAATTTAGGAATATTTTCCACATGTTTGTATCAAATAATGAGGAGACTATTCATGATTCATTGTTTGCCTCTTTGTGTTGATTTTTGTATTCACTTGATCATCTTTATACCCACTTGGGTTGTGACATTTGATGGTGTAATTATTTTTCAGAATTTTTGTAATTATTTGTAAACGCTGTGTCACTATCAGTACACCGTGCTCTAGTCTAAGGTTTTCAAACATGAAAAATGACATAGTAATTATTTCATTCAATGTTGTCAGGTAATTTACTTACATAGTATGTGTGGATATTCAGTTCACACCGCTCATGATGCTTGGAAATTAGCCGGCAAGTCCCCTTTTTGTTGAATATAACTTGTTGTGTGGCCTAGTCTTGTTCCCGCTTTATAGTGGTCAAACCCCATGTTTGTTTCATGATCAACGGTACTCCAAGCACTAGATGCTCTGGTGCGTGATCTGAGAGAGTACGTGTCAGCTGTTTGATGTCACGCACCAATGGGGTGCCATCCTTGGAGAGCAGATAGTAATGCAGTCGTGACCACATGCCGTGTACACTTAAGTGAAAGGTACCCTCTCTGGCCCGCGGGCACGTATACCTCCAGATATCTATTAGATCATGATCTTGCATTATTGTCTGTAGGCGCGCAGCCCTGAGGTTCTACCACTGATGGCTACATGCGTCCTATCCAGATGTTACTGCAACGTACAGTTGAAGTCTCCACTCATATCAGAGCACGCGCCTCCATTGAGAGGACTCTTCCCCATAGCAGGTCATAGAACTGGTGATTATGTATATTGGGCCCAGAACAGTTAATAATTGTGAACTCATTCGGGTTCACCCTTCCCCATAGCATGGCATAGTGACTCTGGTCATCACAAATTGATCCTGACATCGTAAACTTCCATATCAGGATAGCCACTCCCCTAGCATATGATGAACAAGACAAAGTGACACAGCAAGAGGCCCATTTCTTAGCAAGATTATGGTGTGTGCGTGGTGTGAGATGAGACTCCTACAGTAGGGAAATACTCACACAATGACTATCAAGGAAGGCCAGGACCTGTCTGAGTTTGGAAGGGTTATTACGTCCTTGCACATTCCATGTCAGACAGACCAGAATCTCACACACTACTCCCTGGGTCGACTTGGCAGAATCCCCACTGGACCTCGCTCCCTCCAGGCAATCTCCTTCTCCTCACAGGAGCTTTGGTCTTGGGTCAGGCTGAAGCGAATGCTCCAGGCAAGTGTTTGTGATTCTCCTGGGTGATGTCCACTCACACATAAATTGGAAGACTGGCAGACCCTTAGGGCCACATGTATCAAGCATTTTTGCGTTTTCAAATGGGCCAATTGACAGAATCGGCCTGTTTGCGAACACAAGAAATGCTTTTCACATGTATCAAACCGTATTTTTCGATTCGGTAACTTGTAACCGAATAGCAAAATGGGTTTGCGACTCGGTATTTTGAAGGGGCGTGTTTAGGGCATCCCTTACAAAAACCAAATTGTAATGTATGAATGTTTTGTGACTATGAATGCGGTCGCAAAACATTCGTATTTTACCACCAACTTCAAATTGGTGGTAACCCATTCACAAACGGACCACTGCTTGCTCTTAAAAAATAAAAAAGACAATTTTTCATTTCTTTTTTTTAAACGTAAACTGTTTTCCTTTGAGGAAAATGGGCTGCATTAAAAAAAAATGATTGCTTTATTTTAAAGCAATCACGGACATGGTGGTCTGCTGACCCCAGCAGGCCACCATTCCCATGATTTTAGTGATTCCTAGGGTGTCGGAAATTGCAATCTACCTCATTATTATTAATGAGGTAGGTCGATTTGCGAACCCCTAGAAATTGATAAATGAAACTCTATGAGTTTCTTACATTTTTAATAGCAATTAACTAATTGCGATTCGCAGATAATCGTAAATAGGTAATCACTATTACAAATGTTAATACATGTGGCCCTTAGTTCATAGTCCTGGTCTCAACAGGCAGAACTCGTGATGAGCTTCAGTGTGACTATTGGTTGTCTCATACTCCCCTTTTTCATATCAATTTCCAGACACAAATGTGATTTAGTGTCTCTGTCTTTGAAGTTTTTTGGGAGGGATGTTGCCCTCTTTGAGGTACCCATTCCCCTGTCTTGCTCTTCCTCCAAAGAGCAGTCAATTCCCACTGGAGTGTCTCTAAATCTGACCACCCTAAACACAAGCCCTGGGAGTAACTAGAGGATCACACATGGATGCCCCATCTTTTTCCTGAGATGGGTCCAGGCACATTTGACCAGTGACCTCTTTCAGAAACAAAGAGCCCATTTGAAGCATACGGAAGAGCCTGTCTCTTCTTTCCTCCAGTGTGTGTGACCCACCCAGCTCTCAGAAATGCAGCAATTGACTAATCTGTCTGGAGGCTCCCCTACCGCCACACGTTCCGACTTCAAGTCCCGGGTTTCCCAATATGGGACCTACGTGCCCTCATGCACTGTGCCACTCACAGGCACTCAGGCATTCTGACAGATGCGCGCAAACATACATGTAGCCCTTCAAGTACTGTACCATTTCCTGGGTACACGAGTGTATAAGCATGGTGCACTACAAAATGCATGTCTGTCTCCATGCAGCCTAGCACACACTGGCTCACATACATCCCAGCGCTGTGCACGCCAACATTCTGGCACTGTCTCTATGTACTGTAGAACGCACTGGCTCATCTACATCCCAGCGTGGTGCACTTCTACAGGGTCTTGCTGTCTCCCCACAACCGTCCTGATATAAGCCAAGGTTAAGATGAGCACACAGCAGTGGAAAATTCTATGAGTAGGCCAGTATAACCCTCTCCCATGACACAGACGTCAGAAACCTTCCGGTAAGAGCTGTAGCCCTCCAACTCTATGAGGGTAGCACGTGGTATGCCATTCCTAGTCTAACCAGACCACATTCCATGTGACAGGCCTAGGTCATGGTACACACACATGATCTGTGTTCTCCCGTGACAATTTCTTTTAATTGCTACCAAGTATCCAGATATCACCACAGCTGGAGCACTTAGGGAAGGAGTTCACGCCTACTAACATGCGAGGGACTTTTCACTCCCACCAGTGTCTTTTAGGGGTAAACCTTAGCATAAAGAGAGCAAGGCCTAGACTAGCTTGTAACTAACCCTGTCTGGAAGGATGATAAGTCAGTCTTCTTGAAACAGATTTTTGGCATTGGTTACCCTGATCTGCAAAGGATGACTGATTTAATGCTCCAGGTAAGTTTATAATAATTATAACTTCCCAACGCACCCATAACTATACAAGTCAGCAGTAGTAGGGTCAACTCATTCCACCTTACTCAAACCTACTGCTGGAACTTGCCTCAGAAATCTTGCAAGTTCATCCCTACTGCAGCACCCCATCTGAGGAAAAAGCAAGTGATATCTGCCACAGCCTTCCACAATACAGTTGAGGTTCAGTGTTTTTGGCTTTGATAATGCTGCAGTGAGCTGCTGTCATACCTCCACATTGGTCGCCCACATGGCAATGATACACTCGTTAACCAAGCTGATATCCAGAGCAAGCTGATCAAACCTCACCATCCTTGATCAAAGTGGCACTGCACTATCTGCCCCTGTAGACAGTTGTGGTTAGATACAGCCTGCCAGGCACGCATGCCAGTGCACCTAAATCAGTACTGTAAAAAAGATAAGTGCAGATGGCCACATTTGTTTTAGGATGTCGCAGACCACTGTCCCCACTAGAGCAGTCCACGTCCACCTCTGAAATGGCCCATTTCTACCACTGGTGGCACTCGCTGCATGCATGGACACGAAGTTGAGAGGCACCAATAGATCTGTCAGTGGTTCTCAGTTTAAGAATATCCAGAGCTGCCGAAGGCTAAGGCTGACCAGCAAACCCAGAGCTCTGTGTGCCTTAGGATCAGAATACCTTGACGTATCTCAGGCCAAGGCTATGGAGGACTGGGACAGCTCTATCTATGTCTTAGTAACAACCCTTAACCCTTGTGGTGTTTTCTCCCTCACTGAAATGAGCACTACACATCAGGGCCGGATTGGGAACCAAAATCGGCCCTGGCAAATTGCTCGGCCGCTCCCCCACCCCCCCTCCCGTGGGGGGTTGGGGGTGCCACCGAGCTCTTTGCCAGGGCCGGTTTTCGGCCGATTTTGTTACAGGGCCGATTTTGCAGCTATGCTGCAAAAACGGCCCTGTAACAAAAACGGCCCCCAGGGGTAAAAAACCGGCCCCCACCCGTGCGGTGCACCGGGTGATTGCCCGTTGCCCGCTACGGCCAGTCCGGCCCTGCTACACATTTAATAGCAACATGGGAAGAGAACCCATAAAATACAGTGTACTGCAGCTATGCAGATGGACACTCTGCAAAGTGTCTCTTCCATTTCCTGTTTCCTGTCTTGCTTCCCACGTGAATCAAATGTGACCTCAATCTCACTGTAAGACACTGTCTGCTGTGTATTATGAGCGATTCCCCTTGAAATTACATTTTATCTTCGCTTGTACTGGTGTGCTAACCAATGCCTGTGCTTAACACTTTCAATCTCATGGGACAGTAGTCAGAGCCCCCCAGAAGCTTGGATCCTGGTAAGAAAAGACATACATGTGGACTACTGACCTTGGACTGCCGCACCATCTTGTCTACCGGCTTCAAGTGATCCACCAGACTTCTTGTTAACATCCCTCACCGTCTGCCCATCGCAATACCTCTTAAAGAGTTGCACTGGGACACCTTCCTGCACAAAAACAACCCATAGAACTTTTTTCCTCTTTCTATCTGTGCAGAAGAATGCAGCACAGATAGAAAAAGAAAGAAATGAGGAGTAATAAAGATATTTCTCCTTGTTACGACTCACTTTGGGAGGCGTATGGATTTGGCGCTTCCACAGATTTACGTGTTTTTGTAAATCTGAGGCAGAGTCAAAATCCATGGGTGTTGTGTGGGAAACCCACCACCACACCCAGGAAACGCTTCACGAGTGCAGAGTAAGGTGACGCAGCGATTTGCACTGCATTTCCTTATTCAAGATTTTTGAGGCCACTCAAAGCCATGCAGGATCGCTTTGCGTGGCTTCATAATTCTGATTGAGAGCCCTGCGTCATGTATGTACCACTTTACGTGATGCAAAAGTGACGTTGGGCTCTCATAAATAAGCCCAAGCTGTGGAAGAGCCTGCCGTTAGATTAATGACTACGCCGCTGTGAATCTGATTTTTAGGAAAAATCTTCAAACCTGGCTATTCAAGCATCAGAAGACTTTACCCCTGCTTCTAGCCCAGCTCTCAGCGCCAGGATTCTCATGTTGGGGCAGCTGCGCGCGTTCGAATAAATACACATCAAAGTGATAAATGGTGCAGATCTTCAAAGCAAGATATCATGACAATTGGGACGTATGCTTGGGAAGTCGCTGAATCAGTTGGTCAGCACCTGCACACTTAAGTATATCCATAATGCTTCACCCTTCCTCCAGGCAGACAGGTCCTGATTCCACTCCCCGGTCCACCCTTTGGATTCTCTTGATGGAGTTACCTAACACAATGAGGTGCGAAGCATCCTTGAGAAACTACGCTGAGGTCAAGTTTAGCACTGGGTCAAACCAAAGTGACTGAGATGGCCAGGGAGGTTTACACAAACACACAAGAGGTGCCATGGCAATTGTATCATTTATTTATAGAATAAAGCAGAAAGTCTTGCACTTTGGGGGCCGCTCTCAGAGCTGCCCTATATTCTTACTTACCCCCGTTCATGGAAACCCCTCCGTCTGCGGGTTTAAGCCTAGTAGCATTTAATGTGTCACCTTCAGATTACTCCGGCCTTGCCTTGCTTGTTTTATTTTTGTTCATGTGATGCTCACACGCAGGTGATAATCATGTATCGACATTACTAGGAACAAATTCAAACAAACATTGGCAAATCCAGTAGCTCTGCTGTTGGCTGCCATTGCTTTTGGCTTTGTCAGCGCTTGTTTATTTTTCTGTTGGCTTTTGCTAGGGGCGCTGCAAAGCCTCCTTCAATCAAAAAAACATTGGCTAGAAATGAAACTTGTTTTTTTTTTGCTCTCAAAAGCACGCATTGCCATAGTAGTCCCTGGAACTGATTGGAAGTTATTTAGTGCTTATTTACAAGCCCATTTCCAGTGCATCGCTTTTTTGAAGCACCGGTGACAAAGTATGGCTGTCCATATTTACCAGGCCAAGTAAAGCCACCCTGCATGGCTTTTCATGGCCTTGTAAATATGACCCCCTTTCAGGCATTACTCTGTGGGTGTTCCCATGCAGCATCCATGGAACCTGATGCAATCCCGGATTTTCAAGGCATTGTAAATCTGGGAATACGTCAGATTCCTACGCCTCCCCAGGGGAGGCGAAACAAGGAGAAATACCTTTATTTCTCCTTGTTTTTCCTTTTTCTATGTGTGCTACCTTCTGCAGCACATATAGAAAGAGGAAAACACATCTCATGATTGTTTTTATGCAAGAAGGCATCCCTCCTGCACAAAAACAATCATCACTGCAACGCAGAAACCCTTGCCCAGGGTGCGTGTGTGTTGCATTGGCTCATGGCAGCCCCTTGTGCGCCATCTTGTAGATATGGCGCATTCCTGCCCTTTTCTTTTGATGCACACCAGCGCAGCAGAAAGGCCTGCGCCGCTGCCTTGCGTCAAGATATTGTAAATGAGGCCCTTTGAGTGCAGATGTGCTCCTTGTGAAACGCTCACAGTGACGTCAGCCAATGACTGAGGCGGATGACTCTGTACTAACTTAATTTGATTCTCACAAATCATGTCAGCGTTTGTGAGGTGTTGATATTCTCCGCGGAGTCAAACGTGTCACTGGAACAGGAAACAGGTTTCGCATCTTCAAAAGCACTCGTGGCAACAACACACGATGAGACGACAAAGCCATCTTCTTGGTCAAAAACAAAGTCCTCCATATGCCGTATACAAAGTATTGTTTTCCACTCTAATAAAATATCATCATCTAATAGCACATGTTGCAGACTGTAACAGTGTCTTACAAGTTCTTCTAAAAAAATAATGAAAAGAGAAGAGCTCTGTATTGATGCTCCCTTGGAGGGTTGTGAACCTTAAACCTTCACTATTACACCGCTGTTCTACACACTGTATTTTTAATATGCACCTTTATCACTGTATAAACAAAACATTATTTCAACCTGAGGGACTTCTGCTGTTTATTCTTTACAGAAAGATTGGGAATGTATGGGCCGCTGGGAGGAAGCAAAGAGTCTCAATACCCGGAAATTAGGCACCAACTGTGCACACCGGCACAAATTAACCACTGTAAAAAATCTTATCGCCAGAGGAGATGCCATTTCTTCAAGTATATCCTTGGAGCATGAGCAGGTGTCATCACTCTCTGCATCCCTTGAGGCACATCTGCTTCAGACAAGAACACGATCAAGCCACCAATTCAAGCTGCTCCAATGAGCAGGATGAGGGCTATCCGCACCAATGCAATATTCTACAAGCACTGGTGTATACACCTAACACTCCTACAGACTCAACGCACACAGCATCATACTGCCCACTCAACCCCCATATGAGCATCTCTGGACCTGCACGGTTGTCCTCTGAAAGGCAGGCAACACTTCCTCGAATGAGTCCAACCCTATCTGTGACTGCAAACTCAAGCAAGTATAATGAACATTCTTCACAACCTCAGACTCCTCGCAGGCGGCGTCCCATGCAAGGCCGGACTGGCTGTACCAGGCATTGGGCATTTCCCCGGTAGACTGGAAGGGTGCGGGGCTACTTTTGTTACTGCGGGACGGTTCGTTTTCAGGCTTTAATAAAAATGCAATTAATATACCTGCTGGAGAGAGACGAGAGTTTTGTCTAGTGGCAGTTTTGACTCATCTACGGTAGCGCAGAGAGTTAATATGCCAGCCACAAAGAGTGTGTACCATGCAGACCACGGAGCAGTATTTTATGTGCATCGCTCAGTTGTTTACCGCTTTTCTCACAGAGATCCTTTTGTTACTGTGCAGTTCATAAGATACAATCATAATTTAGAACAGGGAGGTATGAAGTGTCACGAAAGAGATTCATTCAAGCTACATGGTACAGGTTACAAAGATATGTCTTTTCCCAGTTTTTCAATATCCTAATTCTGCTAAAAAGGCTTGGTTTAGGTAGAAATACATTTTTATTAGCAAATTTAACCCTAACCACTGTGTTACTTTCTGAATCCTGAGTTTGTGCTTCCCCAGACCGAGCAGTCTTAAAAAGAGCCTAGCAGTGTGGATGACATGTGAATCCTACACCTTGTAGTCCCGTTTGCTCATGAAACTTTTTCTGTACACTGATTTACACACGTATGATTCATTGTCTCTGTATGTGTGCGTGATGTTAAATGCTCCAACACCCTACACTTGTATACGATTTCCTATAAAACAAATGAAATACACAAGAGAGAGGGGCTTTGGAGAGATGAGAGGCACTGTTGAAGGGTGACAGTGAGGAAATCCTTGAGGAGCCCCAACAAAGATGGCTGTATTGTGGTGCACTCTAAGGTCATAATTTACTATGCTGAAAAGCTAATACAATTGAATATATAATGACAAATCTGTTGTAAAATTGCACCATTTTTGCCATTTCCCCCACATTTTCTTGGGGGAGAACCCCCCCCCCCCCCAGCCCACTTGCAGTGATCAGGTTCACCCGCTGCGCTTGCTCGCTATGCACGTATAGGGGGCTGGCCAGAGAACGTTTTTCATGGCTGCTTTGGATTCCCAGTCAGGCCCTGGTCCCCTGAAACCTCATCTGATGGTCTTTGGTCCAGACTTTGTGCTGCATCTGAACCCAAGGCAACAGGTCCTCAAAAAAGCAGAACTCTCTGTTCAGGTGTAAAGTCAAGCAAGCATCTTTGGAACTCTCCACCCCTTCTAAAGCCATGATGCAAAGCTCCCACGGCCCACTCACACCCCATCTGATGACCTCCGGCCCAGCTTGGGCCGTCACCTGACACCCCCGCTCCTCTTTCCCGCACTTAGCGGTAGCCTTAGCACCAAGTCTTATCTGCACCCCCCCCCCCCCCCCCCCCCCCTCCTGTAGACAACAAGGCTCCACTCATCAGCCCATTCACTGCGAATGAAAACAAGTTCAACCCGGAGCGTCTCAGGTTGCAAATGAGACCTCTTTGTACGAATTAGAAATTAGCAGGCGGCACACCTGTTCCTACAAGAGATGACATTTTTTCCCAAATGGCACTTTAATTCGTGCAGTTAAGTGAAATTTGCCAAGATAAGGGCTCTTGAGATAGTTATCTGATTTCCAAGACCCGCTGGGTTGTGGGAGCGGGGCTGGGACGGTGAAGAGGCATTCATCAGTGCCTCGGCGCGCGCATTAATGAAAAGATTCCGCGATAACATCCTTGCAGTAAATAGAGGTGCATTGTTTGCCCATTACGGCTCCAGACGCGAGGATCTGCATGAAAGGACGGATCCTGCTATCCAGGAGGAGAAAGACTGCGAAAGATAAAAAGTCCATTCCTTCCTCCCACAGGTTCCTGTGTGGAGTCACCATAGGGTCACGTCGATTGAGAAGTGAGAAGAACCAGGCTCCTCCTGCTTGGGAATTGCCCCTTGAGCTGCCATTAACAGTGGATGGAGTGGTACGTCATCACCCTGCCCGATTCACAAAGGTAAACTTAGATCTGAAGTTTAAGTTTAGACCTAAAGTCAAAAGACCTGAGTCACAAAGGTAGACGTACACTTTTGTGTAAGTTTACTACTTTTCAGTATTCACAAAGGTAAACTTAGACCAAAAATCTAACTTCACTACTTTTCGGTATTCACAAAGGAAGAGGCCCTTTGCGTGTACCAAACGTTTTAGGGGCATATCAACAAGGGCTTTATCTCTGCTTTTTTGGCTTTAAAAGCCAAAAAAGCAGAGATAAAACTAGCGCCCTATCAGCAACGGGGTGCGAACACGCAAATTTGCATGTTAGCACCCTTTTACTCTACGCTTCCCCTTGCATCTCTAATGAGATGCAAAGGGGGCGTTCCAGAGTAAAATATTAGGAGAAATGTCGCTAAGCGACATTTCTCCTATTATCAAGGATATCGTTAACCCTGTTAGTGATAAAAAAAGCAGCGCTAACCGCGGTTAACGCTGCTTTTTTACGTCTGGTATTTTTCTGACTTAGCCATGATATCTTATGTAAGGTGGATATCATGGCTAAGTATGTCTAACCCTATTAGCAAGCTATCGACAAACCTTATGGGATTATCGCTGTATTTCCAGCGATAATCTCACAATTGGCAGCTTGCGCTCTGAATTTTATCGTTTTGGAGATAAGTGCTGCTGATAGCACGCTATTTCCGCGATAAAATTCAGAGTTGGCCGGGATAATTATCCTCACGCTAAGAGCGCTGAGCGATAATTATCGCCGGCCCTTGCTGTTATGCCCCTTAAAGTTCAACTTTTGGTATTAACACAGGGCATTTACTAGTAGTAAATGCCCTTTGTGAATAGTGAATACCGAAAGTGGTAAAGTTAGACTTTCATTTCATTTTGCCTTTGTGAATCGGGCCCGTAGACTTTAGGTCTAAACTTTGGGCCCGATGCACAAAGGTAAACTTTTGTGTAAGTTAACTACTTTTCGGAATTCACAAAGGTAAACTTAGACCAAAAGTCTAACTTTACTAGTAGTAACTTACCTTTGTGAATACTGAAAAGTAGTAAAGTTAGACTTTTAATGTAAGTTTACCTCTGTGAATACGGAAAAGTAGTAGAGTTCGACTTTTGGTCTAAGTTTACTACTGTGAACCGAAAAGTAGGGACCAAAGTTTAGACCTAAAGTCTAAGGGCCCGATTCAAAAAGGTAAAATGAGACGAAAGTCTAAGTTTACCACTTTCGGTATTCACTATCCACAAAGGGCATTTACTACTAGTAAATGCCCTTTGTTAATACCAAAAGTTGAACTTTAAGACTTTTGGTATACGCAGAGGGCCTTTACGAGTAGTAAATGCCCTTTGTGAGTACCGAAAGCTGTAAAGTTAGACTTTCATCTCATTTTTCCTTTGTGAATCGGGCCCTAAGTTTAGACCTGAAGTCTAAGTTTAGACCTGAGATCTAACTTTAGACCTAAAGTCTAACTTACGACCTGAAGTTTAACTTTAGACCTGAAGTCTAAATTTAGACTTCAGATCTAAAGATAGAATTTAGGTCTAAACTTAGACTTCAGGTCTAAAGATAGAATTTAGGTCTAAACTTAGACTTCAGGTCTAAGTTTACCTTTGTGAATCGGGCTCTATGTGTGTGACTGCCCTATTCCAATGAAACGTTCCAATCACGGGGGCAGAAACCTCTCTTCACTGACTGTGGGAGGCACCACATCCCTCGTGTAGGCTGAGATATCCCACACCATCATGGCCAATACAATGGGTCACTTGTGCAGCTATTCAGATTGACTGAAACACTCTACAGCCTTCTCCAGCGAGAGGGATACTGATGCCTCCTGTTGGTAGAGATGGGTTGGGGGATGTAGATGGGTGAAAGTGGAATCCCCACGATTCCAAAGGGAGGTTGGCACTGTAGCTCCCTGGCAGATTCCGCACTTCTACACTTAGCTTAGAACTACCAGGACACTCTCAGCTGTCAAACCAGAGGACCTGAGGTCTTCCAGGTGCTGCTCTTGAGTTCATGGCAACAGCAGAGGTGAGCGTTATATTTTTTTACCTTGCCTTAAAGGTGGCATCCGGTGAATGATGTCACAACATGTCCCAACCCAAGTAGACATCATCAAACCAGGGGGGACATTCTAGTATGCTCACTGTAGGTGGCTGGTACTGATCTGGGACCGTGGAAAGGGTACTTAATCCCGCTCAGGCTGCATGAGGTCATGTGACATAAATGGCCTTTTTGAATCATAAGTTCTTGCACATTATTAAGGACCGGCCAGCGAATAATGACACAAAATGTCTCAAACACATGCTAACATCATGAACAACTGAACATTCTGGAATGCCTGTTGTTAGGGATTATAAGCAGTGCAGGACTAGGTAAAGTGACCTGTCCTTTTATTTTCAATGTGCGATATTTAAAAGTAGATTTCATCAAACCATGTGTTAAGATAGTTATTAAATTAACAAACATCCTGCATCCTGCAATCACGTCTTCAGATTCCAGACTATCACCCTTCTGCGGGTGACAAATAAAGTACCGAAGTCCTAGCTGTAGTGGCATTTACTTGCACAGTGAAAAAGTAGAAACATTGGGGCATATTTGCAACAAAGTGGCGGAGAGCGGCGTTAACCTCCTTGGCGTAACGACACTCTCTGCCACTGCAAAAACGCAGCACTGCACCATATTTGCAAGAATGTGATGCAGCCCTGCGTTCCTCCCTGTGCTGGCGCTAGATTTAGCAGCCGAGCACCAACGCAGGCACCCTTGCACCATAGTGCAAACGTGTCTGCGTTGAGGGGAAGATTTATTATTAGAATGAATACAGCACACATAGAAGTTGCAAAACGTCATTTTTTTAAAATTGTTTATGTGCAGGAAGGGGCACCTTCCTGCACATAAACAATCATTGGCCTTTTGCTGTTTCTATGTGTGCTGCACAACGCAGCACACATGGAAACAGCAAAAACGAGGACAAATAGAGCATTGCTCCTCGTTTCGCCTGTTTAAGACCAGATTTTCCCTGGTCTTAATCTTGGCACTGCCTCCTATTTATGCCACCCTTGTAAATAGGGGGCAGCGTCAAAATCAATCGGTGCTGGGGTGGAACGCCCACCGCAACACCCATTGCCCACCCCTTTCACGCTAAGTGTAGCGTGAAAGGGGGCCTTAAATAAGAAGAAAGGGATATCACCACTGCAACTTCACACACAGTGATGTTGTGGTGGCGATTGGGGCTTGTATATATGCCCTTCTGTGTTAACAAGCTCAGTACATGCTCAGATTATGCTACTGCTCGGTCGGTTGTCCCCATCCGGTCTTTGGGAGTCTGCTTTAATGCCACCGACACTAATAATAAAAACAGAAATTGTCAGGGGTTTTCCATAGCCCATATTTTGCTGGCATTAAAGGTGATTTAAAGAAAAAATGGCTATACTGAATACTTCATTGTCTTTTTGGAATATGTGATGTGGCCTTGTGCTATGTTAGCTTATGCTAAGATATTTTATGATATTGTGGTATGAGCAACTTTTATAAAGTATCTGTTCACCCTGAAATGTTTTGTACTTCTCACATAAAGAACTCTGAGGGATCTAATAACCTTAAAAGACTCCAATAACCGGTGTATAACTGTTTTCTGAAACACTAGTGATGAGTCACCGTCGGATGTGATAGGGAAGGAAGGTTGACTCACACTGTGGATCCCAGTGTTGAAAAAACACAACCACCCTTTCCTTGTCACCTTCATGCTAAAGTGGAAATCAGTTGAAATATTGAGGAAACTAGGTGAGTTGTTTTCCAATTCTACAGGAAAGAGGCATACATTGGATCAATTGCAGGGCAATGCTATCACCTTGCAATATTACTCTGCGAACAGTATCATTATTTTTCCAAATGGCGATGTACTATTCCAGTGCTGCAAAACCCATGTATAATCGGATATGGTTGCTGACTAATGAATACTAAGCATTTGCTAAAACAATTGGTCCGGTCTTGGACGCCAGCCTTTTGTCTTTGTCAATGCTTGTTTTATTTTGCCATAGTTTTTGTAAAACATTATTGTTAGCCATTGTTGTTGTTAACATTTTTTTTGTGGGGGGGGGGTTAAAAATCTCACATTGCCATAGTAGTCCTTGACACTGAAGCGAATGACTTTTAGGGGAACTACTTTGTGCGCATACGCTCTCCTTGGGAAAGAGCAGTAAGGCTTCACAAACAGGGCAGTTAACCAATTTCTACATAAGGCAGGCTGTAGTGGCTGGAAAAATATGTGAATGACAAAACCACCGGCCAATAGGATGAGAAGGGCTGTCTGAAAGGCCCTAGAAGAAAGTATATATGTAATTTTACTGAAATCAAAAGGTTTTGGCAACGCCAGAGCTATAAAGAAGCTCGGTCGAGGCAGGCAGGGCTCTTGCAATGGACAGCAGCCTTCAGTATGAAAAGTCAAATTGCTCTTTGAAAAGCCCAGAAATCTCATATGTTCAGTGATTAATTTGCAAAAAAACAAATAGGTGCAAGAGGCCAGAGTTTTCTCTAGAAGCCACCACCAGCAATGCTGAATGATGGGGCTGCCGAACCCCAACACAGCTTATTTGAATTCCACCTCATGCCTCTTTCTTCCACCACCCTATACTTTATGTCTCTTTTTCACACTTTTGCATGTACCTTTTCATCCCTGCTTTGTAAGTGATTTCCTCTTGCTCTCTTCCCCTGTCTTTCTCCCTCTTGCTCTAGATCAAAGTCTGATGAAAAACAAGACCTGGCCCAAAAATATAAGGGCAGTGCACCTGTACAAGAAAAGCAGTGATTGGATCCTGCTAGCTGGCCTCCCAACTGGGCTCTAGACAGCTGTGCACAGCAGGCTGAAAAGGGACTATTGAAAAGGTTAATAGTAGTGAAAACACCACAGGATGAGATCAGTCATAATCTTTATTTCGGTTGTAAAACCATAAAAAATACACACATATTCTTCCTTAGCAATGAAGCCCATGATGCAGTTAGCACAAATAAAAGTAGATATTTAATACAAAAGGTTCAAATGGTCAAGTATCATGTAATGAGAATTGTAAACACCGGGGAAATCGCTTAGATGCAACATTTCTATGTGTTTACTCAATTAAAAGTCAAGTAAAAAGAATAAAACAGGAATAAAGTGAGAGTGCAATAATGACTAACAATATCCACAATTTAAGAAGATTTTGATAAAAACTTTGAGAAGGAAGTTAAAAACAGGATCCTGGGGATTAAAGCACCCTCGAGTCGTAAGATTTTTTACTACAGCTGGTCCCTGGCACAAGGAAAAGTGGACAGGAGCCTTCGCCTAATGGCCCATAACCGGCCAAGAAATTTTGCAATGGCACATACAAAGGATGGTCTCGTGTTCGATCTTAAAATCCGTAGTGCGTCAAGATGGCTATGTGTCCCCAACTGTCTGCATAGTGGGACCATCCAATTCCTTCTTGGACTGTCGTAGGCTGGACATGCAAAGAAAACATGGCCCACAGTTTTGTTTGGGTCGGGACAGGATGGACATCCCTTGTGCTGGCTGGTGTTGTTTAGCCAAAGGTTGGTAAAGGCATTGCTGGGTAAGCAGCCAAACCTAAACTGGGTATACAATTTCCTGTCCCCAGGCACTTTGATGATATCAAGATATTTCTCAAGGTATTTCGAGGATTTTATGTCTAAAAAAACATCAGTTAAACAACCATGAAGAATCCTCGAATAGGTGGTCTCTTCTACCCATAGCCAATATTGATGCTTTAGCTGATCCTTTGAGTACCGTGGTGGAGAGCTAGCAGGCTCATTAGGGAGGCCAATTGCTGCCCGAACAGTATTAACATATTTTATCCAACCAATTGTTTTTGTTCCTGTCTAGGGTGGACACTTCGTTAAAAGCAGCAACATAAGGGGTCAGGTCGGGGGTAGTGACCAACCTACACCAAAAAAGCAAGGGGCGCAGACTCGCTTGGTCATGTATAGACCTAACTCCCATGTCCAGTTTCAAAGGAAGGAGAGGAGTGCTTTGGGGCAGGGCTACAAGACTCCTAAGAAAAAATTGTTTTCAATTGTTGTTAATTTCCTTGCGTCCACCAGACCCCACAGTTCAGCCCCATAGAGTACACTAATCACAACCTTTGAGCTATAGAGTTTAAGAGCTGGGGCTACGGGCTCCGTATATGATAATTAAATCTCGCGCCGCAATGCCCCTGCTAGCTGAGAGAACTTTAGGGACGTCTTGTTCAACTGATTATTCCAGGTCATGCTATCGGAGACCACTATGCCCAAATATTCAAAGGAGCTAACCCTCTCCAAAGGGACATTATCTAGGACCAGGTTCCGAATAAACAATTTACAAGGGCTCATTATCATCAACTTGGCTTTGAGAGTAGTAATAGCTAAGCCCCTCGCATCACAGAAAGCCTTAAATTTGTCCAGGAGCTTCTGGAGACCCATAGGAGTTTTAGATACGCAAAGGGTATCATCAGCAAACAGCATAGTAGCTATCTTCCGGTTCGCCAACGAAGGGGCATCAGCTGGAGTTGAACATAAAAGGTCGTCATTTTGGTTGACATAAAGGGAAAAAAGAGTAGGGGCCAAAACACACCCTTGGCGTACCCCGCGCCGGATCTTAATTGGGTGGGTAAGTTGCCCCTGGTTGTCCCACCTGACACGTGCAAAGTTATCATCATGCACACTGACCAAAGGTTCTAACATTTCGAGGGGCATACCCATATTCATGAGGGTTTGCCAGAGTTGGTCTCTAGGGACAAGGTCGAAGGGGGTTTTGAGGTCTATAAAGGCAAGATATAAGCTGCCTTTGCCCAACACAACCACCTTCCAATATAGCAAGAGAAGGCAAAAAGCCTGGTCAATAGTGCTAGTCTTCCGTCGAAAGCCTGCCTGTAAGGGAGAGAGGATGTTCTTCTCATCCATCCAGGTTTGGATTTTAGTTAAAAGCGAGAGACAGAAGACCTTTTGAGTGCAATCTCTCAAGCTAATTGGGCGGTAGTTGGAGGGCTTAGACCAGTCCCCTTTTTTGAAGATTGGAATCGCTTCCGCCCCCTTCCACAAGTCCGGAATCTTTCCTCCTCCGGCAATGTCATTGGCCAGGTTCATAAAATAAGTTGCCCAGTTCACCCTGTCAGCGCGGAAGAGATCGCCTGGGATGCCATCTGGGCCTGGGGCTTTAGCAGGTATAATGGCATTTAAGGAGCTCATAATCTCTTTTCTGGTAAATACAATTATGCTACGTTGGGCGTCCAAGCTAGGGGGCATCCGAAAACTATTGGTAGTATTACCTAAAGAATATAGCTCATTAAAATAATTGTACCATTCTAATGATGTAATGCTGTTGGCCAGGGGAGGGTTGCGTTCAAAATCTGTCTTGGCCACTAACAGCCAGAATTGTCGAGGGTCAGGATGACCAATAGCCTCCTCAAGCTCTTCCCATCTCCCTTCATCCCATAGCTTTTTGGCTATGCCCTGTACCTGTTTATAGGCCCTTTTGCAGTCACGGATGTTTGCTTGGTCCCTATTTTTATTAGCTGTGGTCAATCTTGCTCCAGCAAGCCTACAGTCTCTATTGCACCACGGATTTGCTCCAAGGTGGCTACCCCGGAAGGATCTGGTCTCTGAAAAGGGGATGTAGAAGAAGGTAGCCAATTGTTCGAAGAATGCTTCGTGAAGGACACTACAGGTGTTCAAAGAGTGAGAGTCGCTACTTGCTGGTTCTAATATCGCTAAATGCTCGGCTAGAACTTCACTGATCTTTTGCATTTTAAGTTCGTCAGCCAGGACCATGGGCCATTTAAGCCGACACTTATCATTTGTGGCACTCAACTCTCTTTTGCATAGTGGGGCAGTAGAGTCCTGCCGAATACTCACCCATAGATGGCTAATAGATAAGTGTAGGGAGTTGTGATCACTGTCACAGGCCTGGTGTATAAACATGTCCTGGACTTGAGGCCACTGGGTCAGATCCACTAATATATAGTCGATCCGACTTGACCCCTTTGTTCCTACGAAGGTCATCCCACCACTTCTGTCGGAATTGGTTCGTCCATTGGTAGCCCTTTGCCTGTATTCCAGGGAGATTGCGTTCAGTTGGAGGGCAGCATGGGACCATTTTTTGATTGGGGGTAATTCCAACGAGGGTACCCTCCAAACTTTGTCCTCTTCGGACACGTCAAGGGACTCGATCCAATCAAGGGGTTCGAATGTAACATTAAAGTCACCACCAATTATCAGCGGATCGCTGACATTCCTGTCTCCCAATAGGTTATCCAAAGCAAGGAGAGTCGGTGAGCTACCACCTCTTGTGCTCCTGGCATATACATTATACATATCGACAGTTAACCCATTCCCCTGGGCTATCCTAATCCCCAAAATGTCTGGGTTATTGGTAGCCAGCTCATTTATTTCGCAATTCAGGGAAAGATTTACCAAGATAAGTAGGCCCCCTGAAGCCCGACCCGCTTTAGCAGATACTGCTGGTTCAAAAAAGGACTGAAACCCAGGAATATGTATGGGAGTCTGGGACCAGGTTTCCTGAAATAGACATATTTCCTGTTGAGAAACCAGATCCAACCAATGTGGGCAGTTAAACTTTCGACTAAGACCTGCCAGGTTCCATGAGAGGATATTCATCGTGTCCCCAATAACTGATTCTACCCGGACCTGGAGAGATGGTAACACTTGCAAAATAGGCTCAACTCCACTGTCAGTCCTTCTATCTAGATCGCTGACCTGAGAGCGAGTATTCGCTGATAATGATAAGTTGAAATGGTCAGGCTCTACTGGGGAACAACTCCTCTGCTCTTGCTCAACCAGACAACCCTCAGGGTGTAGATGGAAAGGGGCTATGGAGATCGTCGGGACCGTACTAAAACTATTCAGTACTGGCTTGGGAGGTGAAGGAATGAGTCAATCAATCTGTGAGAGTGATGAGGTCGGGGAAGCCAGGGGTGCTTTGCTCACACTTGCATTTGGGTCGGTGGGGACAGTCAGCCTCAGCCTAATCTTTGTTGGTGCGTAGTAATGAGATCTTGCTTCTAAGGGAATTAGATCGTGGACTAGTTGGTTGGAAGTTAATGTTAGTACAATTGTATCCACTGTGCTGTGAGCCACGATACACCTCTTGGCACAGATGATATCCTCCCTTATTATGGATCTGCACCCCCTGGTGTGTCTCAGCCAATGTATGGCTTTATTTTTCAGGACATTCCCGCTCTCGTATCCAATGCAGAGAGGATCAGCTTTAGGAACATTAGTCAGAAAAATTGGAATTGGTGGGAGAATACCTTGCTTGTGATTGGATACCTGTGTTACCTGTAGTGACTCAGGGGCTTTGTGGTATATGAATGCCCTGCTGGGGGTATGGGAAGCTAATCTTGAAGATGTGCTAAGTGCTACCCTGTCCCGTGTTGCTGCCACTTTTCCCTTGCCTTGCACTTCAGAGGGTCTATATTGCCCAGGTGAGGCACTAATGGTTACCCCGTTTTGGTTCCCAATTAAAGCATTCTGCCTCTCAACAGGATCAGCCTGAGTGGGAAGAACACTTGGTAGAACTGCTGGCAGTGGATGCACTTCATTGGTGTTATCTATTCTTTGATAAAGTTTGAGAACTAGGGAGGTTAGGGCCTCTATACTATTTTTTAATGATGCTATTTCAATCAGGAGGTCAGAGATCAAAGATGTACTACCACTACTCACAACTCCTACTTCCTGCACAATGTCTGGAATAGTGGTAGTGGACAGTATGGGTGCGTGAGTGGGGACAACATGATCAGATGTTCTCCATCACCTGCACACTTACCGTCTCTAGTGCAGGTTTAAGGTGCTCAGCATTCATTGGTGTCCAGCGGTGTCCTCAAGGTTGATTCTTCAGCAGCTCGCCCAGCCCTGCTATGAGGGGTAGAGCGAGCTCCAGGCTCCCTTAGGCATTGCTAGTCCCCTTGGGCTTGCTGGGGTCTTCCATGTAGGGTAAGGTCAGCAACAGCAGGGCGGACAAGCAGAGCTTCAGCAGGGCCTTCATGGTTAGTCCTCAGCAGATGAAAGTGCCCAGCATGCAAGCTCGATATCAGAAGATGAACATAGCAATTTTTTCTTTTTTTTTACCGAAAAAAGTATATATAGGAAGCAATCCTTATCGGCCCATGGTCTGGGTTTAGATTTAACTGGGATGCCTGTCATAGGGAACTCCCCTGGGTACACCTACACTCCGCAAAACTCCATATTACAGTGCCATCAGGCATCACACTTAAGATTTAAGATTAGGGGTAAAGAGACCATTGGGGTGGGGAGCCCTCTCAAGGTGTCTCTCAGGTCTGCAGTTTCAGGGGTTCCTAGTGATTAGGGGCTCCACAAACTTTACAAAAGACAAAGCTCCAGGGGAACCCGCCGGGTCAACAAAGACATGGCTGGGTCGGCACAGCTGATATGCTGATAGGGTACTTTAGTCCCTACACAGGTCCTGGCTGAAGAGCTTCATGAGAGCTGTGTGTGAATCACAAAAGCCTTCTGTCTTGCCCGACAGAATGCAATAGTTGTCACAGCAAAACATCACCCCCAGAGTTCTCAAAATGCCCACCCCGCATGACTTGTATCATGCAATGCTTTTCAGTAGTGAGACAACTGCTCAAAGCAATCACATTGCACCCCTATCCAAACCGGGTACTGTTATCCCTTTATTGAAACATCCACAGAGCTCTTCCAAAGCATGTCTATCCGCGTTTGCAGTATCAGCAGACATCAACGTGATGAAATTCAGTTAGAGCTCTCTAAATACACCTCTAGTCAAACGTTACCATGCTCTGCTTGCCAGTACTCAACAAAGCTCCAATAATGCACATCATTCTGTTCTCAGGCACCTTGTCTACAGCGCCAGCGTGTGAAAACATTGTTGAAGGCATCGAAGGAACATACTCCAATGGTGAAAAGGGCGGAACCTCCATAAGTCCAGTCATCCACGGGCAACAGAGTTGAGAATATGTCACTATTGAACAACTTTGACTTTTGAGATCCTTCTTCTCCAGAGCCCTATTGAAATCTATGCCCAGGACAAAGTCCAGGCCTAGGTTCTCACAAACTCCACACTCAGAGGATCTTCACTCTGGGGTTTGACCTTGAATGGAGCTTTAACTCGAGGGAAAATAAGAGCCTCAAGAGAGCCATGCCTTGAGCCCAGGACTTCACAGAACCGTTGTGCTGCTCACTTTTCCTGAAGCCCCTTGGCCTGGAAAGGCGCTCCTGGTGCCTGAAACTTCTTGCGATCCAGAGGTCCCACCTCAACACGAGAACACCCGTCCTTGACTCCGACAAAGTCCTTTCTTAATGAACAGAAAATTGAGCAGCCTGACAACAGCGGAGAATTGATAGTGACTGAGGGCCTCATTTATGAAAAGTGACGCATCACTGCGTGAAAACAGTGATGCGTCACTTTTCACTGCGCCCTCCCTGCGACTCCAATGATGCGTCATATTTACAGTATGACGCATCATGACGCAAGGAGTCACAGATACGTCAGTATTTCTGATGTATCTGTAGGCGCAAAAGTGACGCATTGCTGGATTGTGTCACGAAAGTGACGCAACTCCAGCAATGTGTCCTTTTACATGGGGCAAGCCCCATGTGAAAGGGCCTGCGTCAGTCTTACGCCTGCTGTGAGGCAGGCGCAAGATATTGACGCATTTGCACCCTAGAAGTGGCGCAGTGAAATCTCGTAGATTTCACTGCATTACTTCTACGATGCTTACTTACGTGGGAACGCCCACCCTGCATACATTATACCTAACGCAGGTATAATGTAGCGCAGGGGTTCACAAAGTGACGCATCTACCTAGATGCGTCACTTTGTAAATATGGTGCAACAAGGTCCAGTTTTTACGCCGCTGATGCGTCACAAAAAGTGACGCACCGGCTGCACAAAAGTGATGCAAGGACTCATAAATGAGCCCCTCAGTCTTTAACCATGTCCTTGCATGACCTTCTACCGGCCAACAGCTTGCACAGAAATCCCATTTTACTTTCGAATGGGCAATTTCAGAGGAGAGTGTGGCATACCACATACCTAAAAAGAAGAAGCTCAAGGAATCCACACCACCACCTGCACCATCAACCCCATGTTCACTATCCTAAGTTCAGTCTTCCCACGCAGTCTCAAGACCAGGACCTATCTGCAGATCACCCAATGGCAATTAGGATCCAATTTCCATGGATGATGGAGACGACACTTAGCATAATGTCAGTGTGCAGCCCTCCAGAAGACTCATCTTTGGAGCCTTGTCCAGTCAAAACATCCATGCCTGATGACACCACTGCATTCTACCCTGCCATCAAATGACCACCTTAAGGTGACGCTCCGTGCAGTGGAAGAGGAGGATGCCTTCCCTTCACTGAGATGTTCTCAAAGACTGAGCGGTCAGTACAGTTCGTGCTAATGATAAATACCCTGCTCGGAGTCTCCAGGGAGATCTTCAAGGTCCCAGTCAAGACAATCACTACCGCTTAGTTCCTACACAGTCCCTTTTGAGCCCACTCTAGCTCTCCAAACAGAAGTCTCTTTTGAAATCCTGACTCTGATCTTTCTGTTGCTCAACTCCTTCCCCCACCACAGTTCTGAATCATGGCCGTAACAGAGATCTCAAAGTCACACCTTCATAGGGTGAGATGTAAAATGTTTGGAGCCAAAATCCCAGGTACCCAACCCTGTTAAGCAGTGGTGGTAGAATCATTTTCTGAGTGGGGGTGCTTACATCAATGTTACATCACTGAAGTCATAGGGATTGTGTACAACCACACAAAGGACAAGTATAGCAAATTAGCAACACCCACTCAGCAGGGAGAGTGGTAAGGTTGTGCTATGAAGCAGGTGGGGCATTTTAGAGCACACTGTTGCAAATATTAGTAAAGCATGGTGTGGAAGTGCACTGCCCTTTACAGTTCCCATTCCGTTTTCATTCTCTATTGAAATGGGCACAAAATTGACATGCAGATTTAATGATAAAACTATATAGCACACACACTGGTTTCAGCAAAAATGTATCATTTGCACATCACCAAGTAAAGTGTCTTGATTTGTTTTGATTGTGTTAAGATCTTTGTTTTGCTCACACTTTAGAATTACAAAACAAATGTGCTTTATATGTGCTTTCTTAACTGCTGATATACTTTGAAATATTTGTACAGTTAATTTACAGGTTAATTAAATGTTGTGTGGTAGAAACAAAAACAGGAAACTAGCATCCAATAGCAATTTGTTTTTCATTCCCTTCACCCCAACAAGATTGTTAGTTCACTTTACAAAATCCTCTCATAGTTAGAGAAAGAAAAGTAAACACCAATATCCATGTTAAAAGATTTTGCAGCAATTTGTCAGAAGACATAGCCTGATGTTTGACTGCTGTCTGAATCCACAGCAAATGTCAGAAGATAAAAACTAAATTTAAAGGCACCTTTACTGCTCTTTCACCTGAACTGCAGCATGGGGTTTTTTAGGATGCCGCAGCACCACCAGCACCCTTACTTCAAGTGCCTGTGTGTTGAAGTTAGTGAGGTCATTAAGAATGTCCATGAGGCAGACTGTGCTCCATGATGTCTGATGCACACGAGATGAGTGAGACTTTGCTTCATAGTGTGAGACTCACTCCAAATGGGTGAGAACAAAGCATGAAATTCGCCCCCAGTGAGACTGTTGCAAGACTTAACATATCCTCCGAATGCTTAATGCTGGCATTCAAAAACGGAGAGCCACTCCCAATGTTTGAGACTCTGTGCAGTGAAATGAAATTCACAACCAGTGACTGAGTCTGCGCCTTGTGGGATGAGACTCAAACCCAATAAAAGAGACTGATCTCACTTGTGTGGGACTCTTTGTCTCTTTCACCTTCACCTCTCTCCCCCTTCCACTCTCTCGACCCGCCCTTTTTCTTTCTTACTCTCTGATCTTTCTATCTCCTAGTTGAGCAGGTGTATATTTCTCACCTCCAACCCGGAACAATGTCCTCATTGATTTAACAACTCACACATCACACATGAAACTGTGGTGTTGTGGACTCACACCAATTGAGTGAGGCTGTACAAAAAGGGATGGGGCTGTACACCACGGTGTGGGGGACTCATACCCATTGAGTATGAATATGCTTGAGAATATAGGATTCCCATTAAATTTGTAAGACCGTGCACCAAGATTTTGAACATATTCTTAAGTGAAGATTTGTTCCAAGAAATGAGACATGTAAACAGAGAGTAAGATTGTGCTCCAAGATATAATACACTCAAAAGAGTGGAAATGGCCATAAAGTGAAACTCACACACTGAGTAAGATCGTGATACAACACATGAATCACGTGGGTTATGTGAAAAGAATAAACTGTGCGGCAAGGCGGGAGACTCACACAGCCACAGCCCGTGCAGGTTGGAGGGATTCGACAGACGGCCAGGAGGGGAAATTAAATAAATAATCAATTTTCCCTCGTCGTCGTCTGTCGAAATCCCCACCACCCGGCCCCACTGCTCTTACCTGCATGACCTG
Organism: Triturus cristatus; assembly: GCF_964204655.1. Classification (NCBI taxonomy): domain Eukaryota; kingdom Metazoa; phylum Chordata; class Amphibia; order Caudata; family Salamandridae; genus Triturus; species Triturus cristatus. Next base: position 63,858,690 of record NC_140592.1, read on the forward strand.
CGGCTGGACTCACACCTAATGAGAGAGTTTTGCAGCAAGCAGGAGCGGCCCGTGCAGGTAAGAGCAGTGGTGCGGGGTGGAGGGGTAGTAAACAGACGACGATGAGGGAAATGAACAAAAAAAAGAAAACCACTTACCTTGCGCTCGCTGCATCTCCGACTCAGCGAAGTGGCTAGAGCACGGTGAGTGGTTTTTGTTTTTTTTACATTTTATTTTCCCTCGTCGTCATCTGTCGACTTCCTCCAACCCGCCCCCACTGCTCTTACCTGCACGGGCCAGCAAGGTGGGAGGCTCACACCAAATCACAGCTCACAACTAATCACAGAGACTTGCAACAAGGCATGAGTCTCACACTCAATAAGAAAGACTTGCAGGAAGGTGGGAGACTGACACCCAATAGGAGAGATTTGCAGTAAGGCATGAGACTCACATCCAGTGAAAAACACACTGTGCACCAAGGTATGGCGGTTGCAACAAATGAGTACTGCTCTTCTCCAATATATAAACCAACAATGTGTTCTCTGAGGCGTGACACTTCCAGCCAATGAGAGAAACACTGCAGCAAGGTGTGAGACTCCCAGCCAATGAGAGAGACTGTGCAGCAAGGTGTGAGTCTCCCAGCCAATGAGAGAGACAAGAAAACCCGGAAAGAGATAGAGTAAAAGAACGCACTCAACATAATGGGGTTCCCTACAACAGCTTTAATTAGGAAGTAGTGCATGACCCACCTATCTGGTTAGATAACTCAGCGTATCAAGGCACCAGCTGCAGAGAATCAGACCTTTTCTATACTGAACAGGCAAAGGAAATATTTCCTTTTTTCTGAATTCAACAACATGAGTTAGTAATAATAAAATGTCTTATTTAACCCCACAAAATTATTCTGCTTAAATGTGTGTGAGGAAATGTGGTTTGTTAGTGTGGTTGTGCGACCTCACCATGTAATAAACCTGTCTTAGGCTCAGTCAGGCCCATTTGAAAAACCTTACCTCAACTATGGGCTGCTGTGGCTATGAACAGTCAGGCTTTCACAAACAAACAAGTGTTAAGCAAATTTGAAGCAGAAAATAATTGAATAAGAAAGAAATGTAACACAGAGTAAATCCTACACCAATTTATAAAAATAGATCTTATTCTTATGATTTTATAGACATCAAAACAAACAAGATCCATCAGAGGGTTCTGGAGATGTGAAGTTTTAAGTAAATCGGAAATCACAGCCTTTAACTCAAAATGCAAACAAGCATTGGCAACTACCGTGGCTACTCTACTTTGGGTAACCAACCCCAGCAGAGAGCATGTCAATAAAGCCAGTAATGCTTAGCAGGACAGTTACCTTGCAGTCAAGCAGTCACCAGTCCAGTATCACGCTCCATGGGCAAATCATCATAGGCACCAAAGATGCGGTCCTGATGCAAGGGATACAGGATGCTGAGAATGCTGTTTCAGTCGATGGGGGCCTTCCTGAGTCCACCTCTCAATCACAAATGCAGTGGGGAGATTTTGTCCATAGAGGTCAATGCTCCTCGAAGTCCGGTTGAAGTCCAGCCAAATAACAGACTTCGGTCTCTGGTCACAGTGAAACCAGCAGTTTCCTTTAACTGTCGCTAATGTCCAAGCAGACTGGGGTACACATTTTAAGTGTCAGGGTTAGGTCTCCTGGGCTGCAATTGTGCAGCAAACAATCAACTTTGGCTTCCAACTATGCCAAGGCAGCTTCTTCGGCTTTTGTGTTCCTAGAGCTGCAACAGGAAGTCAGCCACTGATTCTTGGAGTTCACCTCTTCTGTCCAGGGCTCGACTTTTCCCGAACAGGCCACCAAAGGCACAGTCCTTTCTTTGATAGCGCAGGAACAGCGGGTGCTGTCCAGTCTTTGGTAGAGCTTTTCTTTGCCACCAAATCCAGGGCACAGCAGGACAGTCCGTCTTTAGTCCTCTCTCCAGTACAGATGTGATCTGAGGTCTGGGTACCAGGAGTGCCACTTTTATGCCCACAACATGCCCTCGTGGGATGTGGTCATTACTAGCCAATGGAATATCAGGTCCTCTCCTGCTTGATGATAACATCCTGTGTGGCATCTGGCTATCTCATGATGCAATATTCTTCCCACTACCAAAGTGGCCGAACCCTTCTCTTGGTATGTGGTGCTTGGTAGCCCACCCTAGAGGTGTGGCTCCTGATCGCTACATGCCACTGGGAACACTGGTTTGGCAACTTTTTTCCTCTTTCTGCCCCTCTCGTATTTGGCCACCATTTGCCCTTCAAAGTCAGTTTCCTCTTTAAAGATTCCCTTTTTTCCTCACACCTTGTGTAGCTTCCTTCCAGGGAGAGGTAACACATCTTCCTACAGCAAGCCTCCATTGTGTCCTTTCCTGTTAGTCATTCACACCCCAGGAGGGATGAAGGTTCTCTTGTGGCCAGGATCTGAAAATGGCCACTGGAAAACTTGGGCAAGCGAGTGGCAACTTTCTAAAGTTGCCTTTGACTCAAAAGTTACATTAAATTTGACTTGGGCATCGAGTAGGATTTAATGTGATGATTCTTCGGGCACCTTGAAGTTCCAACTTCAGTAGTTCCATTCAGGACTTAGCTCTGCTGAGTTGGGAAAGTCTAACCCTTTACGCGCCAATGTGGTAACTAGCCTTTCCACAGTAAAAACAACAATTTGGGGTTTATAATGTTAGGACATACAAAACACAAGTCCAACTTTTTAATGCAGAGCACCCTGCTCCAGGACTCGATAGGCCTACCTTAGAGGTGACTTGTATATATGAAAAAGGGAGGTCTGGACTTTTTCTTCAGTTAAAACGGCAAAGTCGAGGTAGCAGCTTAAAACTGCTCTACCAGGCTGCAGAGGCAGGCTGGTAGACATGTTTTACTTTGTCACACTCAGGGTGGCATAATAAGTCCTGCAGTCCACGAGTGGCACTTTAATTCACAGGCCCTGGGTACTCCTAGTACAGTATATTAGGGATTTATGAGTAAGTTAACTTATACCAATTGGGTATAAGCCAATTAAACATACACTTTTGAGGACCAGAGCACTGGCACTGAGGTCTGGTTAGCATGCAGTGCTCTATGAGAGCAGCACATGCACATCATTTGAGACTAGTTAAGGGTCGCAGCTGTTTGCCTCCTCTGAGGCCAGGGGTCACAAAGGAAGTGCCAGGAGTCTCAGGGAGCAAATTAGAGGTCACAGCTGTGACCCCTAACTAACCTCAAATGACGTCCATGAAGCAGCATCAGTACAAAACTTTAGGGATGATCATGCTACAAGAGGCATTTCCTTACAATATGCTACACACAGTTTTCTGTTTCATCTGCATATCCAAATTCCTAATTAAATAAAGCCCTGAATAAAATCAGTAGAACTCCTGCTTCTGTTTTTGTGAGGTGAATGAGCGCATTTTGCAGTCTTGTGCTTAATATGTAGCTTTAAGTGGCAATAAATTAACCCAGGGGATCGAATGTCTGCTCTGTGGGTTAATGCATCTGCTGCAGGGACTTGTGGGTAATTTGTGGGTTCCACTGGCACTACATTAACTCTTAGAATTGAGGGTCCGCTGGTTAGATTTTTTTATAAATGCAAGTTACAAGTGTAAGGAAATGCCTTGTTAGAAATCGGGTCTCTACTTGGCTGAAGTATGCACCCTGTCCAAATAGAGACCACAATTCTAGTCAGGGTAAGTCTGTGGAAATTTAGCTTGCAAACTGAACATTATCTGCGCCATCTTGCCTCTCCCCAGCGCCACGCACAGCGAATGCACGGCCGCCATTTTAGGCACCCCACTCTCTCCCCGCTCACTCTCGATCGCCAGCGCTTTCCCCAGGCGCTGCGAGCATCCCCTGGCGCTGCGAGCATCCCCCGCGCGCCGGCCACCCCCGCTCTCTCATACAGGCCATAAACCCTCTCCTTCTGCGCGACCCTGCTACGGAACCACATCCGACCGACATCCCATACATGGTCATGCCTCTCCTTTGATAACCCCTTCCTCTGCGCCCCATTGTCCGAACTGATCCCAGGCCATCACCTAGCCCTGCGGATGCAGTTTATTGCCCCTACTGTAAGGGAAACACCCCACATCAAAGGGATTACAGTGGATCAAAGCCCCTACCCCCTGAGACCCGGCCGGTTGCACACACCCCCGGGAATTGGCGGAATACCCTGCTGCGTGATAGCCATCTCCTACTGTAGATGGGGTAGGGACTTCTACTGTAGATATGTGTGGGAACGAGCTTGAAGTGGGGGTTCAAAGAAATGTCTTTCCGTACATCAAAGCCTCAATAAGAATGTACCATATGTAATAAAGCAATAAACCAGTGTATAAGAGACCAGGTCTCAGAGATGCAGTTAGAGCACCTCGTGACGATACCTTGCTGTCTGATCTGATGTGTTCTGCTCCGACGGAATAAAACTTTGTTTCCTGCCTTCCAGTCTCCGGCGCCTGCCTCTTTCATTGGTAAATTATCGAGTGGTATGAGAGGCGATTACCGCCGGGCAAATACTTGAAAGGTTATCGACTGAAACTGCCGCTACCATTTAACAATTGGCGTCCCAAACGTGGGGCCCATCAGCGACACGTGGATCCAGTGGTCGAGGTCCCGACGACAGAGTGAACGACTGCAACGATCGGGAGAGCTCCTGCCCAATAGACCCTCGTCTGGCAGCCGATCATCCGAACTTCACTGATTCCGAGCAGACCTCTCTCGAGTGATCTACGGTCCTGACTGGGAACCATCAGGAGTGCCGCGGCAAATACGGAGAGTAGAGGACGATCGGGCGCTGGAGGCGGAAGACGAGAAACTGTCCACGCGGTCCGGGTAAGGTCGTGATACACGACAAATTGCGAAATAATTGATTGATTGTTTGAAGTTTTGGAAATACTAGTATTGCTCATTGATTGTTCTCTTTGAGATATTCGCTGTCTACAAACGGGGAGGAGTAGAAATACTCTCTCTCTCTCCCTTTGCAGATAGTGAAGGGTAGGTAACGCAGACTTTTGTCCCCGTTGAAACCCGTCGTGCCTATCTTTATCTCCCCACTGATTGATTGTCCGAACATTGATTGTTTTGAAAAATAGTGCTCTTTGAGATATTCTCTGTTTGCAAATAACGTAGAATAGAAATATTCTGTCTAGTCTTTGCAAATAGTGAAGGGTAGGTAACGCAGACTTTTGTCCCCGTTGAAACCCGTCGTGCCTATCTTTATCTCCCCATTGATTGATTGATTGATTGTCCGAACACTAGTTGTTCGATATTGGTTCTTTGGAGGTATTCTCTGCTTACAAATAACGAGGAATAGAGATATTCTGTCTAGTCTTTGCAAGCAGTGAAAAGATAGGTAGTGCTGACTTTTGTCCCCGTTGAAACCCGTCATGCCTATCTTCTCCCCACTGATTGGTAGTTGGTTCTGCCCGGACCGCTTATTAGAGGTGAACCATCCGGCTCCACTGGAAGGCACCCCTAATAAGGACATGTTCACTAAATATGGACTAGTCGCCGTAGCTTATAGCAAGCTGTGGCATAAATATACCAAGAAGGACCCCGAGAGTCAGTGGCCACTGATGGGATCCTTCGACGACCATAAGATAGAAGCGCTAGAAATAGCTCTGCGTAGCAATAAGACGACGCCTACTATGCTTGACAGTATCGGCATGTGGCGCAAAGAAGCAACGCAACGGAAAAAGAGGGAAGAAGTAAAAGCAGAAAAGGAATTACGAAAGGCAGCTCATCTTGCCGCTAGAAGGTTAGAGGAAGAGATAAAGGAGAGAAGGGAAACTAAACTAAGGCAGGAGCCCGAAACATCAGGACAGTACGCTGTTAGGACCCCTTCTTTGCTCTACCCTGAGTTGTCCTCCAAGCAGCGAACGAATGACGAATTACTGTTAGGTCCCCCGATCATTTACATGCCCCCTCCATATGCACCCTCCCAGTCAGTAGTGCAACACCCACAACCCCCAAACACGATCGAAAGCAGTACAGGGGCCTCGGTCCTCACGGCCTCCGCGCCGGCTGAGCCTCTTGTACTGAACCCAATGTCGGCTACAACGCTAGATGACCATGAGATGGGAAAGAAAGAGTCCACCAGAATGAATCGATTAACAAAGGATGAACGAGCAGGAATTGATAAGATAGTAGGGACACTGGTGGAGCGAAAAGAAAGTGAGGAGTATATAACAGACGTGTATAACTCGTATGCCGACAGCCGCAGACGACACTTTGTCGTACGGCTCTGTTATCACGCCCTGAATGCATATGAAGATAGATACCACGATAAAGGTCCCGAAGGCTTAGCATCCCTATATAGGAAGGTAGACATCGGAGAGGAAAGAGAGGGCGACGTTACGAACCTCTTCACTCGTACACTCGAGGTCTACCGACACCTTAAAGAACATAGACAGACCACCAAAGCAGAAACCCCCATAGCGACGAAGCCCCAGGAAGGAAGGGCTGATGCCATGATGCCCATTAAAGAAGCTGCCCCCTACTGGGTCCCCCCACGAGGTCAGGGAACACATGACGACATCAACCACCAAGATGCGAAGGGAAGGGTTGTATATAACTGGGTCTACCAGCCGTGGGACCGGCAAGATATTTTGACCTTTAGAAAAACTCTACCCGACTTGAGAAAGAACCCGACTGCCTTCTACACTGAATTGGGTACAGCCTTAGGCTCAACGATAATGACTTTAGCAGATATCGACTTGTTCTTTGGGCTATGTCTGCCGGCTGATGTGTGGAAACAAATCCGGAAAGTTGACCACGCTGAGCCGTTCGGATATACCTGGGTACAACTCGATACCATAGATAAACAGCGAGAACCAGGACAGAAACCCCCGAAAGCCATCTTAGAACTCCCAGACAAGATTGTACAAAAGCTGAAGACTCTAATCCCAGAAAGAAAGATAGACTGGTCGATAGTGACGGCTTGCCGCCAGAAACCCCAGGAGGATGTGTCTGAGTACTTCTCCCGATTCGAGACTGTGTTTTCCGATTACAGTGGCCAAGACATGACCACCGCAACCGGACATCACCTCTTTGTCCAGAATTATGTGAAGGGTCTGTCACAAGAAGTTTCCCAGAAACTACAGACCAGCGAGAGTAGTTGGGCAGCCTCCAAACCCGCAGCAATTCTCCAGATGGCCCAATACTACGAAAATCAGAAGAACGAGAACGATAGGGCGTCAGAGAAGAAGAAAAAGGAACTAAAGGAGAGGGTAATGATAGCACAGTTGCAAGGGGTGACCATAGGAAGGGAACCCCCGAAAGAGAATTACCAACCAACCGCCCCTAGAAAGCTACCCCCTAGAGACCATACCCCTACACCCTACAACGGACGGAGAGACTTAGATGGGAATCAATGCGCGTTCTGTAGAGGGTTCGGACACTGGAAATCCCAGTGCCCGGTCCTTCTGGAAATGAACAAAAATAGGGACCCCAGAGACACAGCATATGACCCCAGAAATAGAGGACAGGGATGAGGGCACACGAACAACGCCATCAACGACAGGCCAGGCAGACCAAACACCTTTGATCGCCCCCGACAAAACCAGTGTCAGCAGTCCGACTACGAAAGCACTCATGACTTCGCATAGGACCGCCAGGGGCAAGGGAGGGATCCAGTCGAACTCCGTGTTGACCAGCAAGGTCCTTACGTCACCGCTAAGGTCTTGGGCACAAAATCTCCATTCCTGGTAGATACTGGGGCGACACGTAGTGCGTTATCTAAACGACTGATTCCTAGGGCACCCTTGTCTGGCTCACACGTAACCTCAATAGGCTTTGACGGAACGCCCTCCACTAACCCCTTATCAGCACCAATCTCCTTTGACTTAGAAGATAACACCACTGACACGACCTTTCTGCTCTCCTCCAACACCCCCGATGCCATTATGGGACTTGATTTGCTAAAACATTTTCGAGCTACCATCAGATGCTCCCCAGACGGAGTTCGAGTCATCCTACACGATAACCCAGATCTGTCCAGACCCTGTCACACACGGCGTATGCTCTCTATAACCGATGCTGATATGTCCCTACTCGACACATTACCTTCACATCTATGGGCTAAAACCGACTCAGATGTAGGGCGCATGGTGATCGACCCGGTACACATAACCGTCCGACCGGGCGCAGTGCTCCCAAAGCTTCCACAGTATCGGATATCACCCGAAGGCGAGAAGGCATTGGTGGAAATCATCGAGTCCCTAGTCGAGGCAGGAGTGGTAGAAGAAGTAGTCAGTAATGTTTGCAACAGCCCTATCCTACCCATTGTAAAGAAGCAAGGCGAGGGGGATGAGAAAGCCTACCGTTTCATTGTTGACTTGCGAGAGGTTAACAAAGTAGTCATACCCCAGTACCCCGTGGTCTCAGACATCACCACCATCCTCACCCTGATTCCATCCACTGCCACCATCTTTACTGTTATTGATCTCAAGAACGCATTCTTTTCCATCCCCATCCACCCAGACAGCCGCTACCTGTTCGGCTTCACTTTAAAAGCCCGTTCGTACAGATTCTGCAGGGCACCCCAAGGCTACACTGAGAGTCCCAGTATTTACAGCCAAGCCCTCAAGAGGCAACTGGATGCAGTCCAACTACCCGATGGAGTGGTGTTGATACAGTACGTCGATGACATTCTTTTGGCGGCCGACACCACTCCACTTGCCGTCACAGCCACCATTCACCTCCTCCGCTTCCTTGCGGAGAACGGTCACAAGGTCTCCAGAAAGAAATTGCAATTCTGCCAGCCCCAAGTAACGTATCTAGGCCACCTACTATCCAAAGACGGGAGGAAACTTACCCCTGACCGAATTCAAACCATCCTAGAAACCCCTGTTCCCAAAACTCAGAAGCAAGTGCGGTCCCTAGTGGGCCTCACCTCCTTTTGTCGACAGTGGTTGCCAAATTTCAGTCTTATCGTAAAACCTCTGCTTTCCCTGCTGGCTAAAGATGTTCCCTTCCCCCTCCCCTGGACACCCGAATGTCAATCCTCCTTCAAAGAATTACGAGACGCCCTCTGCTCGGCCCCAGTCCTAGGAACCCCAGACTACACTAAACCTTTCTCCCTCTACACCCACGAAAGGGAGGGATGTGCGTTGTCCGTCCTAACCCAGTCCATAGGCCCTAAACAACGCCCTTGTGCCTACTTCTCTGCCACTCTTGACCCTGTAGCCAGAGCTTTGCCCGCCTGCCTTCGAGCAGTAGCCGCCGCTGCTGTCTCTATCCGGCAAAGTGAGGGGATCGTGCTCTCGAACCCCCTCACAGTATTGGTACCCCATGCTGTTGACACCCTCCTGAACCAAACCAAGACTCAACATCTGACTAGCGCACGACTGACTGGTTACGAACTGACTCTGCTTGCACCCCACATCACATTGAAACGATGCACCACTCTGAATCCAGCTACTCTACTACCTCTCCCTGACGCTGACCCCAATGCGTCCCCTATACATGACTGCGTGACCCTCACCGACGAACAAACCAAGAGTAGGGTTGACCTCCGGGATACTGCCTTCCCGGACCCTGACGGAGAACTGTGGGTGGATGGCTCATGCATCAAGCTCCCCGATGGCACCACCTCAGCTGCCTATGCAGTCACCACAGCCCGAACAGTTGTTGAGACAGCCCGCATCACACAGCGATCCGCACAGGCGGCGGAACTAATTGCTCTTACACGAGCCTGCATCCTGGCAGCAGGGACAACCGCAAACATTTACACAGATAGTCAGTACGCCTTCGGGGTAGTTCACCACTTTGGGCTTCTATGGAAAGAGAGGGGATTCTTGACTTCTCATGGCACACCCATCCTGCATGGAGATCTAGTCTCTGCCCTGACCGAAGCAGTCCTCCTCCCCACACGGTTAGCTGTGATCAAATGCCAGGCACACAAGAAGGTGACAGACATTATAGGACAGGGAAATGCACTGGCTGACCTTACTGCCCGAACTACAGCCGAGAATAGGTCCACGACCCGTATGTACGTGACCAGGTCACAAACTGAGAAATGGAAGGATGCTAGGGAAACAATTAGGGATATCCAACTAGCCAGCACACCACACGAATTAACTGAATGGGCCCGGGTGGGATTGAAGGACGATGACGGTTGCTGGCGAACCAAAGACTTGAACAAATGGTTGCTACCAGATTCATACTTGATCCCCATGCTGACCATGGCACACTCCCCTGCACACATAGGGTCTGCCCCCATGATCGAACTCATCTCCAAAGTCTGGCACAACGACAGAATACTAGACTCAGCCAAACGTCTGGTCCAACAATGCCTAGTATGCCTCCAACACAACCCTGGGAAAGGAACTGCTGTACCCCGGGGAGGGTTTGGGGTCCCCAATCACCCCTTTGAAGTCCTACAAATGGACTATGTCCAGCTAGAAAGGTGCCAAGGTTTGAAGTATGTACTTGTCGTTGTGTGTGCCTTCAGCAAGTGGGTGGAAGCCTATCCAACCCACGACAACACCGCTATGACTACTGCAAAAGTACTACTGAAGGAATTCTTCCCCCGATATGGCCTTTGTCGAGTTTTGTGGAGCGACAATGGCCCCCACTTCGTAGCCGAAGTTATCCAACTCATCTTAAAAGGGTTGGGTGTAAAACAGAAATTCCATGCGGTCTTCCATCCCCAATCTGCAGGCCTGGTTGAGCGACACAATGCCACATTGAAGCTTAAGATAGCAAAAATAGTCGCCACCACAGGGCTAAGATGGCCAGACGCTCTCCCACTAGCATTGCTATCAATGCGTTCCACCCCCACCAAACACCACTTAACCCCCTACGAGGTCGTCTTCGGGCGGCCCATGAACCTTTGGACTGCACCAAAGCCGACATCCATCCACGACGTCCCGGACGTCCTCATGTCTGATTATCTGTACAATCTAACTAAAACGTTGTCTATCATCCATCAGCAGGTGCTGCACGCCATTCCCGATGTTTCCAGGGGCCCCGGACACGACATCCAACCCGGTGACTTCGTCTTAGTGCGTAACTTCCAGCGCACCAAGAGTCTGGAGCCCCGGTGGACGGGCCCCCTGCAAGTCCTGATCACCACCCGAACAGCTCTTCGAGTGGAGGGGAAACGCAATTGGCTGCATGCACACCACTGCAAGAAGGTATCACCGACCCTGACAACCACGGACAACATCACCGCCCAAGAGGAACTTCTGGACAAAGACCGACCATCCCTGAGCCACTGCCCGGATACAGAGACACTTGAATTGATTGAATATCCCGATCCCACTGTGCCATCCAAAGAAGGGTATAACTTGCGACGAAAGGAGAGAACTTCGGCTAAGCAGACCACAGGCTAAGTGGAAATCTCAGAGCGGTAGCCTAGTCACCTCAAAGGCCACCAGGAGAGAAACTAAACAAAGTCTGTGGTTCTGCCCGCTACCGAGTCTCTTGAAGGTGATGGAAGCGCCCGACATGAAGATGATGGAAGCAACCGGACGTCCGAAGATCCACTACAAAAACCCAAAGACTGACCGAATGCACAGCTTTAAGACTATAGCACTTTTCATTACCCTTCTCTTTTGCCTTCTCCTCGTGGTCACCTTCTGGATCATGGAGGAGAGCACACCCGCTCATAAGACATTGCTGACCACCGTTCAACCTACCACCACGAAAGAACACCATCTGATCTCACTTTCACCCCAACTCCAAGAAAGGCGTAAGGAGTTCTGGAATAACTCTTTTGTGCAGTTGCTCCACCAACACAATCTTGCCACCAACGCCACTAACTGCTGGATCTGTGGATTGCTACCACATGCCACTGGGCACTCAATCCCTTTCATCCCTTCACCTTTTCCTGTCCATGGTTCCTGCCTCGCCTGGCTGATCCTCCTGCAGGAGAGCTACAAGGACAATGCCACTTCCGGCAGAACCATGTCACACTTCTACCATGGGTTCTGGCTGAACAAAACTGGAAGAACTCCCGCCCTCTTCTGCCCTCTGAGATCGAACACTTCCTTTCACATGGACATCCCTGCCAAAGAACGAGTTGAAATGCAAGTGTTCAACAATCCAGCCAGACCCACCTTCTCTTACCTCCGAAAACGGACGGCCGCCACCCTAACAGTGGCCCTGTCCGTCATCAACATCACTGGATCTGTATGCCTCGAAGGCCTGGGGGCACAGCTGGTGGGCCACAGCTCCTGCCTCATCACCCGAACATTGGACTCAGTTGACCCACCCTCCTTTGTTGCCTCCCCGAATATGTACTTCGTCTGTGGTACTAAGGCCTACACCTGGCTCCCGAAAGGTTGGGGAGGCACCTGCTACATCGCTTTTGTCCTTCCCCCGACATATGTGGCTCCAGCAAACCATCACCGACAGAAACGTGCCAAAGACATTGTGCAAGCCGACTCCGCCGGAGCGCAGTTCATGGACGCAGTAAAAGGTCTTGTTCCGCTCTGGGGTCCAATGGCGAACAGCCGTGCCATCCGCCACTTAACCCAGGCAGTCGAAACAGCAATGAACATTACAGCTGGCGCCCTCGCCAACAACACCGCTGAGCTTCAGGCCGTCCGCCTGGTGGCTCTTCAGAACCGCCTTGTTCTAGATGTGGTTCTGGCTGATCGTGGAGGAGCATGCCGCATCATTGGGTCCAGCTGTTGTACCTACGTACCAGATAACTCACCCTCAGTCTACAAAGCAATTGAACACCTCCACAGACTGTCCACAGAGGTCCATCAAGAGCAAGAAGAATGGTCGCTGGGGAGTTGGTTTTGGGACACTATTAAAAGTTGGGGATGGAGGCTGTTTTCATTTATCCTAATACCGATTGTGATACTATGCGGATGTTGCTTGGGGATTCAGTGCCTGCCACCTTTATGTTCGCTTTTTATGAACTGCATCTGCCCTAAGACTTTGAACTTTGAAACAGAGCGGATGAAAGCCCTTTATGAGGTGGAAGTCCGTAGTATTATGGGGATAAATCCGAACTAGACAAGCTGGCGAGATATGTTAAAAGGGAGGACTGTGGAAATTTAGCTTGCAAACTGAACATTATCTGCGCCATCTTGCCTCTCCCCAGCGACACTCACAGCGAATGCACGGCCGCCATTTTAGGCACCCCACTCTCTCCCCGCTCACTCTCGATCGCCAGCGCTTTCCCCTGGCGCTGCGAGCATCCCCTGGTGCTGCGAGCATCCCCCGCGCGCCGGCCACCCCCGCTCTCTCATACAGGCCATAAACCCTCTCCTTCTGCGCGACCCTGCTACGGAACCACATCCGACCGACATCCCATACATGGTCATGCCTCTCCTTTGATAACCCCTTCCTCTGCGCCCCATTGTCCGAACTGATCCCAGGCCATCACCTAGCCCTGCGGATGCAGTTTATTGCCCCTACTGTAAGGGAAACACCCCACATCAAAGGGATTACAGTGGATCAAAGCCCCTACCCCCTGAGACCCGGCCGGTTGCACACACCCCCGGGAATTGGCGGAATACCATGCTGCGTGATAGCCATCTCCTACTGTAGATGGGGTAGGGACTTCTACTGTAGATATGTGTGGGAACGAGCTTGAAGTGGGGGTTCAAAGAAATGTCTTTCCGTACATCAAAGCCTCAATAAGAATGTACCATATGTAATAAAGCAATAAACCAGTGTATAAGAGACCAGGTCTCAGAGATGCAGTTAGAGCACCTCGTGACGATACCTTGCTGTCTGATCTGATGTGTTCTGCTCCGACGGAATAAAACTTTGTTTCCTGCCTTCCAGTCTCCGGCGCCTGCCTCTTTCATTGGTAAATTATCGAGTGGTATGAGAGGCGATTACCGCCGGGCAAATACTTGAAAGGTTATTGACTGAAACTGCTGCTACCATTTAACAAGTCAGTCACACACTTAAATCATCCCGTTCTCACCCTCTGGTAGCTTGGAACAGAGCAGTCAGGCTTAACATAAGAGGCAATGTGTAAAGCAGTTGTGCATATGTGGATACAGTAACACAGTGAAAACACTCCAAAAAAAGAAACTCCACAATCAAGCATGAAAATACTGTCTCTTGTACTCTTCAAAACAATATAAAAACAAAAAGAATCCAATTAAAGCATCTCAAATTATGAATACTTCAAGAATGTAAAATGCTGAAAGAGCCCTTGCGCTTTCAGTAGGTTCTTTATGGTTACACTGGAGAAATGACAGCGATGCTCACCGTGGATCGGGAACAGACTTTCTCCCCCGGTCAACATGAAGCAATGCTTCCAAAATTATTACAGTTACAATGCAATGTGAAGTTTGTGGGCGACTGATCAACTCACTTCAATCAGGGCCGACCGAAAGAGTGCTGGTGGGTGGCATGGACCTCGTTAGTCCTGGAGTGCATAGTACCTTTCTTGGGGGATTGCAGTGGTGCTGTCAACATAGGGATTGGGACCCTCATTGCTGGTGTCTCCCCTTGCTGGATACGATGCAGTGATTGGAGTCACGGAGGGCAGACGCCTGCCTTTCCTTGATGTTTGCAGAGTGTACCAAGTCGCCCTGGACTGTCTTCGGGTGCTGTGGCTTCTGTAAAGTCGACAAACACAATGGTCTGAGCTTGGGCAAGCAGACACGGTGATTCTTATTCGGTGCACTGCACTGATGCTTGTGGTTGCCCAAAAGCAGCTGCCAACACTCTATGAAGGTCCAGGGCAAGTCAGGCAGAGTCAGACTCTGCATTAGCAAAGCCTAGCGGCGGTCTTTATGCAAATGAAATCTTTGATGGCCCTGAGAACAGGAGGCATGGCAACTAGCCCTTGGAGTTACTTAGGATGCAAAATGTTGTAGAGAACAGATCCAGTCCTTCTCACTACCCAGGTCAGAGGCAGCATGCCAACACTACAGAGCAGGTAGCAAAGTGGCAGTCTCTCCTGTAGCCAGCAATCAGCAGGCCAACACAGCAAAGCAGTTCGCAAAGTGACAGTCTCTCCTAGAGCACAGCTCCTCTTCTTGGCAGAGTCTCCTTAGGATCCCAAAGTGAACTAGTGAGCGGGAGTCATAGACCCAATAGTTATACCCAAATGTGCCTTTGAAGTGGCGGTGACTACAAAGCAAAGCCTTTGTAGTGCACAAGTCTCCTTTCAGCCCAGCTCTGTCTGCCAGCCTATCTGTGGGAGGTAAATCAGTGATTTATGTGAGGCCAGACCATTGTCTATTCAGGTGTCAGCTCCTCCCCTCGCTCTTGCCCAGAAAGATCGATCAATATGCAGATGAATGCAGATCCAGCTGAGTGTCCTGTACTTGTGGCTGTCGAGAGGGAATGCACAAAGTGTACCTAGCATCCCACTCCAACCGTGCTTTAGAGACAGGCTGTAAGGCACCCAAGAGAGCTAAGATCAGAGAAATGTCCACTTTCTAAAAGTGGCATTTCTAGATTAGTAATCCCAAATCCAAATTTACCACTAAAGGGGATTTGTTATTACCAGTCCGATAATATAAATCATAAGGCAGCTACTCCTCGGCAATCAGAAATTACAATTAAAAAGGGTTTTTAAGGAATTCTCTATGTTAACCTATGAAAGGAGCAGGCCTCACAGTAGTGAAAACGAACGGGGGTGGTTGTCACTACGGGTACGTGTAAAAAAAAAAGGTCCAAGTCCTACCTTTTACTTACCAAGCACACTGTTCTTAGGGCTGCCTAGGGCCTACCTTAAGGGTGACGGATATATAATAAAAGAGGAGTTTAAGGAAATGCCAAGTCGAGGTGGCAGTAAACTGTGCCCACAGGGCCTGCAGTGGCAGGCCTGAGTAAGGTTTGAAAGCTACTTCTGTGGGTGGCACAATCAGTGCTGCAGGCCCACTAGTAGCATTTGGTTTGCAGACCCTGGGTATATGGTATACCACTGTACAGGGGACTCATAAGTGAACCAAATATACCAATCAAGGATAAACCAATTGTCATCGCTTTTTATATAAGAGAACATGCACTTTAACACTGGTCAGCATCAACGAAGTCAAAAACAGGAGGTCAGAAAGCAAACTGTCAGGGGAAATCATGCCAAAAGACAGCAGGTATAACATGCTTTTTTTTGTACAATCGCCCAAAAGTTTTGGAATAACGCTGCTGGTTTTTCGACTCTGTAGGTGAACTGAGGCCTGCTAACCAGACCTTAGTGCCAGTGTTCTAACCCCTTACAAAATGCATATCGTATTGGCTGCACACAATTGGAATAAGCTGACTTATTTATAAGTCCATAGCATAAGCTACCAAGGGTCCCCAGGGCATATAAGTTAGAGTTTCCGCCCAGTGCGGCAGCACTGATTGGGCCTCCTGGGGTGTGACCAAGTACAAAATCGCTGCCAGCCTGCCACTGTTGCAGTTTTAAACTGCTGGTTTGGCTGCGCCATTCGAACCAAGGGCAAAGCCACCACTTCCCTTACCAATATATATGTCTCCCCTAAGGAAGGCTTATTGAAGATCTAAGGCAGTGAGCTGCATATTATTAAGTGGGACATGTACCTTTATATGTCAAGACAGCAAAACATCCAAATTGGTGCTTTTACTGTGGAAAAGCTTGTAGCCCTGGTGGCTAATAGAGAGTTACAGGATGACATCTCCCCCCCTTAACCTTCTGAATGCGTCTACTAAAATGGGTACTGCAAAGTATAATTCAGGAATTAAACCCGACTTGATGCCGAAGTCGACTTTAATGCCACATTTATGGAAAAGCAAATTTTAGAAAGTTGTCACTCCGTTGCACAGTTTAATCAGTGGCCATTTGCAGTTGCTTGCCACAAGACAGCCTTCTGCCCTCCTGGGGAGTGATGTGAATGACTCCCAGCCTCAGGAACACTAGAGGCCTGCCACAGAGAGAGGTGTTACCTCCCACTTGCAGTCACACAGGGCGTTGGCCAGAAAGGCGAGTTTCAAAGAAGCAGTCACCTTTGGTGAGCAAATGGTGATCACACGTGAGAAGGGCTTCCCCTTTGTTCAGGTAGATGGGTTGGCAGCAGGAACAGACAGGGGAAACGAATTGCCAAATCAGTTTTTCTGTGGGCGTGTAGCCCACAGGTAGCCGCACCTCTAGGGTGGTCTACCAAGGTTCTAAGAGCCAAGGAAGGGTTCAGACATCTTGAGAGTGGGCAGAATAGTGCACTCGGGATTCCTAGATGCCACACATAGTCGGACATCATCACAGTGCAGAAGGGATCCTAGTAGCCCATTGGCTAGTGACCGCATCATCCTCCCCAGGGCACTTTCTAGGTTTAAATATGGCACTCCTGGCACCCTGAACCTTAGATCACATCTGGACTGGAGAAAGGGCTGAAAAATGACTGCCAAGCTGACCTCTGGGCCAGACAAGAGAAGCTGCACCAACCATTGGGCTACACCTGCTTCTCCTCGGGCAAGTGAAGAGGGGACTGCGCATGTGGTGTCTGGCTCTTGTAAAAGTAGCTCCAGAGCCTCATGCAGGAAAGGTGAACACCGAGGGTCAGTCGGCTGACACTATGTTCAAGCACCAGGGCCATGAAAGCTAGAGGAGCCTGTTTTGGCTAGTCAGCAGCCACTCGCCCTTGACCGCCAACGCGTAGACAAGAAGAACACGTTTTGGCACTCAAAAGTTGCACCCATATCTGCTGGACCCAGGAGAGTTGTCAAAGTGCAGACTGGTCAACAAAGGTGGGCACTAGCCCTCACCAAAGGAAAGCTCTGGGCCTGCTGTGACCAGAGATCAGTAGTCCAACTGCCACTGGACTCCTAATGACTCAAAGAGAACTTCGAGGGACCCAACACCTCACCTTACCTGTGGGCCAAGGAATAACCACAAGAAGACCCCTATCGACCCAAGAACATAGTTCCGCATCTCAGCATCCTGTATCCCCAGCATCAGGACCACTCCTTTGAATTCTATAGTGGTCCTTGCTAAAAGTGTGGAACTGGACTTGAGACTGCTGTAGTGACCAGGTAAATGTTAAAAACCCACTTTCTGCCCCCTCCCACCCGGCCTTCTCTCTTTTGAAATTGGTTGCCCATACTGGGCGGGAGTAGTCGAACACAACTCTCTCTAACTTTTCAAAAGTTTTCAAACTTTATCTATGCTTGTTAGCTCATCGGACTAAAACGTTGAGATTTCCGTTTTTGCTCAAAAATCTTCATCTCCGGAACCCACCACTGGATTTTGCTCATCTTGGTGTCTGAAAATGTATAAAAATATAATCTATTTTTATGAATTGGTTTTGGATTTGTTTCGTGTTTATGATTTTCTTTTTTGTTTTTTGGTGTGTATAAATGCTTTACACTAGTTCCTTTGTTTTAGCCTTACTGCTCAAAGCCACATGTGCCCAAGGTTGAGCTAGAGGTTTCACAAACAAGCCCGACTAGACCCAAGATGATTTTGTGAGTGTATTAGATGGTGATGTCTCACAACAACATCATATAATACACCGCAATCCTCACAAGTGCCAGCCTCTTTCATACAGGTTGTCGGGTTATTGCACCTGCTGTGGAGATCTGAGTGTTATTTCAGATCACAGACGTGGCCGGACTGGTCGTAGCGGGCACCAGGCATTTCCACGGTGGACCAGAGGGGTGGGGGCCAGTTTTGTGCCCGTGGGGGCTGCCTGTTCTTACTGGGGGCCGGTTTTGCTGCAATATCGGACCCCTGTAAGAAAAGCAGGAGCGGTATTTTTGCTGGCACCTCCTACCCACCCTCCACCCGTCCCCAGGGCCAGTCAAGCAGCAACCTGCAAGGGCTGGTTGTGGTTCCCAGTCCGGCCCTGATAACAGATTCTGATCCTCCTGTCGTAGCTCAACGTGTCTATGCTTCTGGAGCTTGGTCAGGCTCTGGTTCTAATACCCCTAAAAGGACGAGGGTTAATTCACCTGCTGCAGAGGTCTGTGTGCTGTAAGCACGCGGTTGAAGGTGATGATGTTTGTGTTGGTCTTTTGATGAGGTTACTTCATGCTGATAAGAAAACAAAAACGTGGATTTAAAAAAAATTCTGCTCTGTTTTTTAGATGAGCAGACATTAAATAGAAAGCAGATACTTATGGGACAGTGTACTTTTTGCACGCTAATAGACCTGGCATCCTTGCCGTTGTAACCCCCTAGCTTTTTTCCTTCAACCCTCCTGTTTTTCTGACTTTATTTTTGCTGGTTTTAGGCTTCTGTACACATTATTACTGCTAACAAGTGATAGTGTGCCTGCGCTCTCTCCTAAAATCATGGTAGAGTTGACTTACACCCAATTCGCACTTTCATTTACCTGTAAGTCCATGTAAAGTAGTACTGTCTGTACCCAGGGCCTGTAAAGTAAATGCTACTGGTGGGATTTCAGCACTGGTTGCATTTCACATCCTTGTGAGTCTTTGCAACTCTTTGCAACCAGGATTTAAGATACTCTTGTTTAGCGGGCCTAACTGGATCAATATAGCCGACCCGTGCTTTATCACGCCTCGGCCTGAACTTGTGACTTTGTCCCGGTCTAGTGCTACCAGATATCCATAGTTGGAGCTTTCTGCTTTTTGGCACTATTTTGACTCAAATCTTCAAATTTACATATCGCTGGTTCTCCTGATTGGAGTTTTGTCATTTTGGTCTTGATTTATTTAGTACTCTATTTTTCTAAATTGGTGTGAGATTTTTCCTTTCACATTAATACTGTTTGAAGTGCTGCATTAATACTTTATACATTGCCTCTAACCACAAACAAGCCTGACTAGACCCAAGATGATTTTGTGAGATTAGATGGTGATGTCTCACAACAACATCATATAATACACCTCAATCCTCACAAGTGTCATCCTCTTTCATACAGGTTGTCGGGTTCATGCATCTGCTGCGGAGATCTGGGTGTTATTACAGATCACAGACGTGGCTGGACTGTTTGTAGCGGGCACTGGACATTTCGGCAGTGGGCCAGAGGGGTGGGGGCTGGTTTTGTGCCCACGGGGCCGCTTTTCTTACTGGGGGCCGGTTTTGCTGCAATATCGGATCCCTGTAAGAAAAGCGTGAGTGATACTTCTTGCTGGCACCCCCTATCAACCCTCCTCCCTCCACCTGCCCCCAGGGCCGGTTGAGCAGCAACCTGCAAGGGCTGGTTGTGGTTCCCAGTCCGACCCTGATAACAGATTCTGATCCTCCTGTCGTAGCTCAGCGTGTCTATGCTTCTGGAGCTGGGTCAGGCTCTGGTTCTAATACCCCTAATAGGACGAGGGTTAATTCACCTGCTGCAGAGGTCTGTGTGCTGTAAGCACGAGGTTGAAGGTGATGATGTTTAAGTGAGTTGGTCTTTTGATGAGGTTACTTCATGCTGATAAGGTCCAGAACATCAGAAGGTCCTGGAGAAAGATGCTGTTGCAATAATTGATGTAGTGGTGACCAAGTCTGCTATTTCCTTAGGGAAGTTTGTGAGCTTTTAGGGCTATGGCAGATCAGCTTGGCAGAAAAGTCTCCTAGCATCAGGCTATGTTATGCAATATATAGTACATGAGATCCTGCAATTCCTGTATAAAAACCCATCTTTAATTTCCTTATTACAGGTGACATGTGTCTTACCTAGCCACCTCTTATCGAAGAAATGACGAAGCTGCTGAGCTGCAATTACGTATTACAGATTAATTCTTATGTTACAAAGCCTGCTGCCAGAGCCAGGGTGAAATGCAGCATACAGAGCATGACTAAACTTTCACTTTAAAAAACAAGAAAACAAAAACGTGGATTTTTTAAATTCTGCTCTTTTTTTTAGATGAGCAGACATTAAATAGAAAGCAGATACTTAAGGCAACGTGTATTTTTTGCACGCTAATAGACCTGGCATCCTTGCTGTTGTTATCCCCTAGCTTTTTTCCTTCAACCCTCCTGTTTTGCTGACTTTATTCTTGCTGGCTTTAGGCTTCTGTACACACTTCTACTGCTAACAAGTGCTAGAGTGCCTGCACTCGCTCCTTAAAACATGGTAAGTTGATGTACACCCAATTGCCACTTTAATTTACCTGTAAGTCCATAGTAAAGTAGTACTGCCTGTACCCAAGACCTGTAAATTAAATGCTACTGGTGGGATTTCAGCACTGGTTGCATTTCGCATCCTTGTGAGACTCTGCAACTCTTTGCAACCAGGATTTAAGGTACTCTTGTTTAGTGGGCCTAACTGGGTCAAGTAGCCGACCTGTGCTTTATCACGCCTCGGCCTGAACTTGTGACTTTGTCCCGGTCTAGTTCTACCAGATATCCATAGTTGGAGCTTTGTGCTTTTTGGCACTATTTTCACTTAAATCTTCAAATTGACATATCTCTGGTTCTACTGATTGGAGTTTTGTCATTTTTGTCTTGATTTATTTAGTAACATGTACACAAAATTGGTGTGAGATTGTTCCTGTGATGTTTTCACATTATTACTGTTTGAAGTTCTGCATCAATACTTTATACATTGCACTTTTATAATTACACTGTACAATTATAAACATATAAGTTTAGCCTGACTGCTGTGTGCAAAGCTACCAGAGGGTTGATCACGGGTTAATTTGGGGTTTGCTTGTGACTTCACTCTGACAAGGATTGTGGTTGCTGCTTCAGGTGGGTTCCAACACCCTCAACCAGCTACCAAATTTCTTACACATGCCTTAGGTAATTATAGAAAAGATGGAATGTCTCTGTATGTTTCTACACATTCCAAAGGTAAAGCATTTTAAGAAATCTGATTTGTATTTAACAGATCACACTATTTATGTGCCACAAATATCTAACTGCTTTTTTTGTTGTGTTTCATTTTGGAATTGGGATTCCACTTTTATTTTTAATGTTTGCAAACATGCTGTCTCTCATATGAAACAGCAATGCACCAAGAATGTAACTGATTTAAGGTAAACACCATGGTGTGACCATGTATTATAAGGAATAAAATATACCTGTCATACATTGTAAAGATATTGCAATTCACTTTGGAGTTCCAAGGCCTTATAAAGGTACTCAGCCTTTGGCCTCATTCCACACTTTGTTCACGGAAGCCCTCAATGACTTACAAAATCCTTATAATGTGTGACGGGGTGCTTCATCCCATAAATATTTTGCACTACCATTCTTCTCCAGGCCACTGACGTAAGGAGGGGCTATGGATTCTTACATCAGTTCATAAAAATAGCTAATGCTCCATTTTCCCTTTCTGATTTAGTCTTAGGAGAGTCTGTGCCGTATTGCAGAGAATCATCGGGATGAAGAAATGACAGATATTTGTGGTCGCTGAAACACTCTGTCAGCCACAAAAAAATTGGACAAATTCCATAATGGAAGATGAATGGGTTTTATAAATTGCACAGACATCAATACCAGTTTTTTTAATAGACATTCACTGTAATCACAGATATTTCCCTTTCTTACACATTGGGTTGAACCCCCCCCAAAAAACCTCTTTCTCATTTTTAGTTCTGGCTAGACTCAGCTTTAGCTACTTTGAGGCGATTATACTATCAGTACGCAATGTACAGAGAGAGGTAATTGGTCAGATGCCTCAACCCTTGGTTGCTATAAATGTAATTTGATTAGTGCTTAAAACTATGCAAAACGTAATAGTTAGAGTGAGGTCTTTGGTCTTGCGCTGGCTCGTCCTCTAATTAAATGACATAATAGATAAAACCTTCTAAAAATTGCATTTCCACAGGAGATATATCAGGCAGAAGCTCTTCAAAATAATGACAGGCTTAATGGTCTCTGGACAATAAAATAATTAATTGTATCAGCAACATGGTAAAACTTGAAAACCTAGACATATCAATTCACTCAACAATGGTGTAGTCTACAGGAGAATGCAAGTGTTTTCTTTACAATATTTGAATAGCCTCATATCTAGATGTTCATTATTTATTACTTGTAATTAGCAGAAAAATCATGTCCCAGGATCCTTAAAATTGAAGCACAATGGTAGGGTTTCCAGCTCTCTGCAGGATTCGCAAGGGCCCATACCAACTCCTCCTAAAATAAAAAGAAAGGGGGTATAATGAGAGTATCAGCCCAGGGATTTCAGGTTAATTGCAGAGGTTCTTGGGAGACAGCTGATTAAGGCGTCTGTTGGAAAAGAGACGATTTGACAGCTGCACCTTGCCCCCCTGAACAATGCTCGCTGCTGCGCGGGGTATGGTGGAACACGGGCACCGCATTGCAACAACGCTGGCAGGGTACAGGCCTGAAAACAATGGCTTGATTTTGTTTTAAGAGCTGTATGGTTTACAGACAAGTGTCTGTGAAACAAGCCAGCCATCTGGAGCTCCTATCCAGTGAGTCTGCAGGGAGGAACCATGTTGCGGAAGCACGTGGGGGAGAGAACCGCTTGCCTGAGCAGCCATTTTCCTTTTACTCTTGCTGGGATGTTTACTAGCCAGCCGTCGAGGTTTGTTGTTCGAAAAGCACGCCAACAACATCATGACAGTGAGCCCAAGAACTGCGAAACCTGCTTGTGGCTACTGAACAGATTTGAAAGATGTCTGTCTTTGACTGGTTTTGGATTAGCACAATATTAGAGGCGGCCTTTCTTCTCCTATTCCATAGAATAGAGGCGTACCATCTGTGGGGGTAAGGAGGTGATTGTTAAAGGGCAACGCACAACGAAGGGTCAACACCTTGCATCTGGTATGGGAGCCTTATTAAAATCATTAACTATCCTCTGCTCCCCTACCCTTCCACAGCGGAGCATGTGGTTCTCCCCCTTCATCATAATTTAGTCACTAATTACCTTGTCTAATTAGCTGCTCTGCTAACTGGGGAATCCCACTTTTCTTCCATTCAGTTAATTCTTGATCCTGTACTGACCCGTCGGCAGCCATCGAATGGGACATGATTCCTCCCCAGATGGTGTCCCTCCTGTATCCACCAACAGCAATTAATTACCACCAAGCGGCCACTCTGCGATTTCAAGAATATCATTAACATGTATCAGCGTCAATCAACGAATGAAGTCCCTGTCCAGCCTAAACTATCATGTAAGTCAAACACGATCAAGCCGTGTATCAATCTTTGCACCCAACCACTGTCCCACATCCCCAATGTTCCAGTTTATTTTGTGTTTGCGCCCCACTGTCCATGGGGCAGTATGATTCCCGTCCCATCTTTCTTGCCGGCAAATCCAACAAGCAGGTGGCAACCATGCCAACACCTTACGAGCCATAGGAAATCTCTTTCAAAGTTTCTTTAATACGCCCCCCCCCACTCCACCGTGGAACACTAAACTATCCAGCATATGTCGGGGATACCTCAAAGTGTCAGACTGACCTCTTCTCATCATACGCCTCCAGGTCCATAAGCTATAATACGTGAGCAGCCACTACTGGGATGGACAACTGCTCCCACACATCTCTGATCTCACCATTTCACCAACCCTATTAGGAGATGATCCATTCTATCTTTGATCCAGACAACCCTGTGAGTGCCACATCTGCAATAAAAGAATGCATGGAATAGTCCGGCAATTACTCACTCTAGCCTCAAATAGCCTTTGTGACAAAACCACATACATTTTATTATTTTGCTGAGTTGGGTCATCAAAGAGCCGCCTGATGCTGCAGCTGCACTCCGTGGAAAAGTAGAACCTACACCCAGATGTTTCCAGAGGCCCTCAGCAAACCCTTCTGCAGAATGGCAGACCACACATGATGAATAAGTCCGTGAGCATCTGTCCTGAAACCTAGCCCATTCTGACAAGCCTGCAATCCCCACGGGCTCCTTTCCTTCACCCGCCACCCCATCGTCTGCATGTTGTCGTAATTCTCCTGCTTGCGTCATAGCGCCTAGCGCTCCCCAGATCACTCTCACATAAACTCCTACCACATACCTCATCATCACCCACAGATTCTACTAAAGTGATCCTCCTAGAAGCCTGTCAGGCACGCTACATAAACCTGCATCTGGTTATCGAGTTGCCATTTCTTTCTTATCACTACTTTCTTTAACCACAGAATGTCCTATAACAGTTGCCCATATATATCCACATTTGTAAAGCGCAACCAATCACCCGTAAGGGTTTCTAGGCGCTGGGAGCCGTCGGGAAGATTTGGTGCTGGGCTTATCTGCCGCCGGCGATCGAACCGTGATCCCCAGATTCCGGAGTCAGTTGCCCTGGCCGCGGCGCCACACCTCTCCCCCATGATGAAGGCATCAATAGGTTAGCGCTCTTCAAGCAATGCTCAGTAAGTGTTGCCAGCTACTGTGTGTGTGTGTGATGATGGCTCGGTAGGTGTGTGTCATAGAGGAAAAAAACTTTTATTCTATGCTTTTACATAATTGAAACTATCAGAATCGACATAAAATAGAGGAATGTAGTCCCACTGCCTACATTTCTCCTGCAGCCAGGCGAACCAACCATGTGCTGGTAGGACTGGGGAGATGATTTTGAAATGTAATTTGAGGGTGCAGGTGGCGAAATATTTGTATTCAAGCAAAAATGAACCTTATTAAGACACTTTTTTTGCTTGTCGGGGGAAAAAGTGTTAAATCAACTGAGTGTCCCTACAAGAATCGAACAGAAATGATAGTACGGGTTTAAAAGATAGTGATGATGAAGAGTGTGTGCGCTGGAGGAGAGGGGAAACAGCCTTTACCACGAAGCATTTTCTACGCGTTACGTTTACAACGGTACACTTACCTCGTAAACGTCTTCACAACGTGTATTGCTTCAACGACGTCTTTAGCACGCAAGCAACGTCATCACGGAAAAACGTCTTCCTGGTCGGAAAAAAAAGCGTCAGTCCTTCGTTAGTGTCGGCGAAGACCTAAGAAAAAGGAAAAAAAAAGAAGAAAGGGGGCTTGGGGGGGTCTCCCCCCCAAAAACGAAAAAGCGGGGTAAAGGCAAGATCGAGGTAAGGGCAATGCGAAGAAAAAACATTTCGTTGTAACGCATGCGTGGTAAAGGCATGCGTTGCAACGGAATGCGTAGTAACGACATATATTCGAGGAGAGCTGTAAAGTCAAAGTGAAGGTGGGAGTTGAAAGACTTAGATTATTTTCCAAAGTACAGAAGTCCTGAGACAGTGTAGAGCAAACAGTATATTTCGCTATTACACACTCTAGCCAAAACATGTGAATTTAGAGATTTGCCTCAGGAAATTATAGGGTACCACCTAAGAACGAACAATGTTAGGATTCAGGAGGAACTCTTAAGTGTAAAAAAATCATTGGAAAAAGCGATTCAATTTGCTAAGCGAATAGAAAAACGCTTTAAAGTATGTGAAATAACTGAATTAAGGGGACCATTTGCCACCTTTCAAGAAAACATAAAAGAAAGGATAAACAAGCGACCAATTTGCTTCTCTCAGATATCATTGCCTGTTTGTTTATACTTCGTTTTATTTTTGTAAAAGATGGCATGAACCCCAGCACTATCATAATATCTTTTATTTTGGCACCTATAATTCAGTAATTTCACAAACTAAAAAGAGTTTTTCATTCGCTTAGCAATGTGAATAGCTTTTTCCAATGATTTTTTTACACTTACGGCCTCACTGGATCTCCATTGTGGTTGGTCTGAACTTGTGACTTTGTCCCGGTCCGTTGCGACCAGATATCCTAAATAGGCACGTATTGCTTCAAAGCGCTATTTTACAGTTGGTGAAAAACTGCAGTTAATAGTCAAGTAAGCACAAACATTTTACTGCTTTTACCATGCTAAAGGACAAACTTTGCTGTAATGTGAGGCAGTGTGCTCTCGTGCCCCTTCTGTTTAAAAAGGCCCCTATGAGCCAGCGAGCTGACGAGCTTTTGGAGATGCACCGGTGTGCCAATGAAAGGTACTGAGACCTGAGAGGACCGTGGCAGCATTCTCAGCAACCTCTGATGTAATTTGTTTTTCTGATCTGTACTGATGAAGGATTAAATCCAGATTCACGTCTAGAGATAAACAGCCAGCGGCGGTTGGTGCAGGTAAGCGCGGTGAGGCAGGGGGGAGGTCGACGGACCACAGATTAAGATTTATTTATTTATTTAATTTTCCATATTCCATCATCTGTCGACCCCCCCCCCCCACCATCCTCCTGTACCGACCGCCGCTGTAAACAGCACTATCTGCACCAACTCTGGTGAAAAACTGCAGCTGATTTCCGAGTAAACACTAAACATTGTCCTACATTTACCATAATTCTAAGGGGCGGACTTTGCTGCGATATGAGGCAATGTGCTCCCACCCCCTTGCTATTTTACAGTTTCTTCTTTTAAAAATCACATCTCAAGTCCTACTTATTGGATTTTGTCATTTTGGTCTTGTTTTATTTATTAAATTAGGAGATATTTTTCTACCCTGATGTCGAAACATTTTGTGTTGTGTTTTCACTCCTTTACTGCTCAAAGTGTTGCACAAATACTTATACTTATAAATACACACACATATATATATATATATACATACACAAATACTATATAATATATACACAAGTATTATATATTATATATATTAAATGTTATATATTATATATACACAAATACTCATTGCCTCTAGGGTAAGCCTGATTTCTCTGTGCCAAGCTACCAGAGGGTGAGCACGGGTTAATTTAGGGTGTTTTTGTGACTTGCCCTGATTATGATTGTGAGTACTGTTTGACCAGGGCTTCCACCCCAGTCAACCAGGAACTCGATTCCTAACATTGTCCGAGATTGTGAATGATTTGGCTAAGGAATGGCCAAGAGACAGTGACAAGGAGGTGTTATTAGGTACTTACCAAATGGCTTGGACCGGGTTAACTGCAGTTAAATGTTTGAGATACACATTTGATAGTTTTGTTGTCCCAGTAGGTGTGAGAGTAAGGTTGATAGACTTGTTACACAAAGGCCTTGGAGGCTTGTCTTCGATGCAAAAAGAGAATGGACAGCAGATTGTGTCTGATTCCATTAAATAGTTTTCCGATTTGCAGCATATAAAAGAATTACAAAGCAGCAATGTAGCACCTCAGGAAGAACTGATTTGTAGAGGGCATTTTAATTATGTACTGTTTGAATGTCTTCAATTCATACTGCACAGTAATTTAGAATGAAATCCCGAGACAAAAAATGCTGTGGAGCTACTGAAACACTCCATAAGCAACAATGGAGGAATCACCATTTTTCTTTGTTGAGGGGGAAGTGGGGCCCAAGTTCTTCCCAGTGATATGTCAAAGATGGATGAGTAAGTGCAAAGAAAAGCAATGTTCTTGAGAGGTGATCAAAGAAAGAGTGCTGAAGAAACATCAACAATAAGATGAGCTCCATGGGCAAAGGACTGTAAGGGAGATTGGTCATTGGGTATGGGTTTGAGTGAGTGGAGGTGTGAGAAAAAGTGAATCTTAATTCTCACTACTTAAGAGGGTCTTGAAAGTTCTGAATAATATGCTTGTGTTACAAGGCAAGAAAAAGTGGGATCAACAGCTAGGAGAGTTACTAGTTATAATCTAGGTGAGACCGAGGGAAAGAGCCTGAAGGAAGTAGTCAGTGCGATAGATGCTTGTGTTCGCAATAGAGAAGTAGTCACCCGAGGAAATAACAGAGGCTTTGGAAATTGAAGGAGTTCCTTATGTGCTGAATTTAGTACAATATCAGTTTTTGGTAAATATTTATTTATGAACTACTTATGTACTGTATTATGATTGTGTTAATTCTATCATTGTTAAAATTTTGAATGTATATACATGCTATTTCTTTTAATTATGTTTGACAAATCGACAAAATGTAGAACTTTTATTTTTATTTGCTTTTGAAAAAAGAAAGATGAGTTTCACCCTGCCTGCACAGGGTCTGCAATCAGAATTAGAATTTTGGAATGTGAATGAGTGTTTGAATGAAGCCTGGGAAGAGAGTCAGTTGTTGCTGGAGCTGTGCGGTTCCTTGATGTGTGATCGCCAATAATATACAAGAAATGTACTCATTTGATCTGTATCTTGGAATCCTTCAATTATAGACCAGTAAATTCAAGCCCCAAGATTAAGCTTCTGCTCTGTCATTATGGACCAGTACATACAAGCCTTGAGATCAAACTCTGTCATAGCATTAAATTTTATTACTTAAATGTTACAAAATTCGCTTCCGAGGACTTGTTTAGCCCAAATGCCTATGTGGGTATTTTGCTTTTTGGTGCTTTTAGCTGTTACTGTCCAGGTGGGTCATTCTGGAACCTGTGTTTGTGTTGGACAAGTAGTGTGGCTTCTACAAGGGGTCACCTTTAATTTAAGAAGGTTAATGACTGTATGTCTACATCTAGTTCTTGACAATGGTGACAAGAACTTTGGCACCAACTAGCCAGCTCACCAGACCATCCACATTTATGAAGCTGAGTGACAAACTAGGATGGAGCGAGATCTGCAGACGAGTTGATTGAAAGGTCCAACTACCTCCGCACATGACAAGATGAGTGTGTGGGTGTTTGAAGAGCAAAGAGATCAACACTAGAGAGGGCAAGACTGTTCTATGGAGGAATGACCAGGCTAAAGGTGATGGGACGTGAAAGACTGCAAGGGCTAGAATACACTGAGATCTCACTAGGGTCCAACACCTAAACTGTACACGTTGAAGCTGCCATGACTGAGAAACCACATATTCTCTTCAAAACACTACTTACTCCCTGAGTGTGGAAACTATACAAACAGTTTGTGAAACGGTGAGAGGCATTTGTGTTCCAGGTCTGCGGAGAGGACTTGAGGGAAACTCCTGATGGCTAGTAGAGCTCTCGCTTGAAAACTGACAACGAAAACTGAACTTTGATACCTCTAGATGCAATCACCTGCATAGTAGAAGCCGATGTTAGTCCGGCGACCAGTCAGTTCCACTGCTCGCTGATGGACCTCATTCTACGGCTCTCGGGCAGCTTAGCGAATGGCAAGGTGGAAGCGCTGTGGCCTGAAAGCCACTCCTCAGTTTGTTTTCTCATCACAGCCTCTGTTGGCTGCCTTATGTTCTTATGCCAGTTTTCTATCTGCCCTCTTGTCTGCCATTTCCTTTTCTTTGTAGGTCTGAATTGACTAGTACAGCACTGTACTAGATATATTGCTACCCGGTCTTTAAAATATACATAAAGAGGGCTTTGGCTCCCCCACCCCCCAGTAGAGTCTTACCCTCTCACCCCATGCTATTGGCTGATTTTTGTGGTATCTAAACACAAGAAGCAATGAGAGGAATTGATGGCTGCTATACCAGCCTCCCAAATATGCAATTCGCACAAAAGGGTATAGCCTACTGAACTGATATAATACAGACCGTCCTGACATTTTCTATAACCTCAAGATGTCTGCCAAGGCTAATTACTTTGAAAATGAACCCTCACCCATGTTTTGGGTCATGCTTCTAAATTGGGTCCCCTTCCTGAACTGGTTTGGTGGGAGCTCAACCATTTTTGGGAGCTCTTGGATAGCTTGAGTAGACAGGATGGTACCTCAAAAAAATATCTAGAAGAACACTCTGGGCAGGATTTATATTGGGCACCTCTAATAAGATTAAATCGACTTGTACATGATGCTAAGAAAGATATTTACTCAGGCATCCTTTTTGCACTCCAAATAAATGCAGTCCACAGACTATGTACATGTTGTTTGTGACATTTTATTTGCAGGTAGATCAGGGGTGTAGTAATCTGGAGATGCCCTGAGGGCATTTCAGGAGTTTATGGCTGAGTTAAGGGTGCCTTTGGCACCTGAAAATATGAAAGGGGCATCTATCAGGATTACTTTTTTGGGTGTTAAATTGGAATCATGGAGATGGCTGTGAGGCTTCTACATAAAAGTGTAGAGGAGCCAAAATATTTTTAACTGCCACTATTTCATTCCATGGTGGTTGTTAAAATTTCACAATAATATTCAGAAAACAGATTCCTGGAGATGGTACAGAAAATGTGACAAGAGTTTTTGTGTGTATTTGATGTTTGGCATTTTTGTGTGGTGATATTTTGGGTTTTTCCAGGTCCTACCTAACAATATAATCTGAAAGCATCAGTTAAAGAGGGCCTGAGGGATTGGGCAGAATGGTCGAGGATTTTTAATAGTCTGACAATATGGTATCTGTGAGATAAGATGGGATAGAGGGTGCAGATCTTTTCTGATGTGTTGGGTGTATTTGGGTTTCAGACTGTGCTTCTCAGGCAACCACAATGCACAGAATTGGTCAAAAAGAGCTGGGCGCGGAGAACATGAAGCAATGCATTTTTAGATTCTTTCCTTAGGGGCTGGTGCCAAGGTGTACGATGTTGGCTAACAGGAAGGCAAGCCTCAAAGTAGAAAGCAAAGCAGTGGTTTTATTGGTATGAAACATGGGACAACAGGGAAGCTGGTGCTGAGAATGCTCAGGCTCTTTATGCCAGAAAGCATGATTTCCATTATGATGTTCTGGGCAAGTTATGCAGATAATGACATTGCAGATGCTTTGTTTCATTCACTGTGTCAAAGGTTCTGTGGTCTCTAGTTGAAGGTAGAGTTTTGCAGGACAAGGATGCCGGAGGAGCTTGGGAGCTTGCAGGGTGTGGGTACGTCAGGGGATTGAAAGTCACTGCCAATGTCAAGGTGAAACTCTACTAGGCAGGACGGGAGGAGTTTCTCGAAAATATGGAGGGGAATGGGACAGGACACCAGCAGTCGATGGATGCTGTAGTGATTTTACTATGGATTTTATTCCCATGGGTTTGTCTGCTGTGAAGATGTCAGGTATGTTGTTAGAGGTTTTCTTTTATGGTACGTTGTTCTGGGGACAGAAGCATTCAATGGGAGGAACAGAACATAGATTGTATGCAGGTTGGGTGCCAGAAACAGGGATGTGTGGGCAGTGTAGCCTGCCAGTGACTGCTGAGATTGTCAAGGGTCTGACATGGGAGTTGTGTGATGTCTGTGGTTCAGATTGGGAAGGGATATCATTTAGGCTGCATATGGTTTTGATGTATTTTGAAACATTTACAGTTTTAGGTAGGGAAAAGAATGCAGGAGTTGTTGACAGAGGAGGTGCATTGGTGGAAGCAGAGGTGATCTAGCATGCATTGGATTAGAGTCAGGAAGAAGGTGATATTATGGTGACTAGGAATTATATGCTCTTAGAAAACATGTCAAGATTTTGTGAATTTAATGTAATGTGTTGCGTGTGCTTAGACACTCTGTGGCCACCATTTTTGCAGCTTCGCACTTACCCTTTTAGCATAGAGGTAGCAAAGGAGGCCAGAATAGTGGGGTGTTTTGAGGCATGAGTGAGGCATCTTGTGAGGTTGAGGCCAAGCTATAGTATGCCTTATGAGTACTCGGGGGCATATTACACCTGTATGGCAATGTTTTTCCATTCGTGAAGGTTGTGTGTCGGGTCCAGAGGTGAGCAGATACATTTATGGATCTCCATCAATCCATCGTGAAATGCCCAGTAAAGAAAGCCAAGAAGCGACTCTTCAAAGATATCTGCATGAAGAACATTCAGGTGTTTTGGGTGGACAAACAGACAATGTGCTGTGGTCACTTATTTGCCCCTTTGACTGAGTTACACCAGGTAGAGGCTGCCCTGGGTACATATGTAGAATAATTTAGTCCAGCTGCCGAACCTAGCTCAGCTGAAGGAGATCAAGATTAATTTAAAAGAAGCAAAAGAGCGCTGGTCAAAGACTTGTGAAGTATGGATGCAGTTAGAGGAGGGCAGCATGGAGGGGAGTGGTAAAACCAGCAGCAACCAACACAGCAAGAGGGAAGGTAATAGGACATAGTGCGACCGAGGGGCATCAGAGCATGTGGTGTTTGGAGATCAATTTTGAGGATTATGTCTTTCTTAGTGATGATGGAGTGCTTCGGTTAGTTTTTGATAACAAATATTATTTGTTGGAAAAGCATGAAACAGCCGCAAGATTGGTCAGGTTTGCAGGAGAGCCACAAGGCTGAATATTTGGATGTCTTCAGGAGGTTGTATCAAGGAAGATCATGAGGATGGGTGGGGAACAAAAACTCCTCAGGTGATGGGTTTCCTGAATGTGGGCCTACTGGCATTTTTGGGGTTTACAGGAGAGTTGGAGTTACTTCGGAAACAGACAAGCCAGCTGATGGAAGGATTTATGGAAAGTGTATGCCTTTGAGATGGTATTCTCTGAAGGATAGATGCATAGAAATCAATGCAGGATAGAGGGGTGAGGATAAGATGATGTACAGTATTTAGATGTTGAGGTAAAGGGGGTCTCGGGCTGCTTGGCTGTGAGGAGAAGGAATTTCATCGTTATTAGAACACTGGAATGTTGGGAGCTCCTTTGAAGACGATGGAGTTGCTCCGGGCTTCTAATGGCTGGTAGAAGCCTGGAGCTCTAACATTTCAATGCTTGCCGTTCACAGCTCTTGCTGTAAACAAAGGCCTCAGGGATCCCGAGAGAATTTAAATACCCTCTGGCCCCATGAGGCCTTTGTTTTATTTGTTAGAACATTCTGCCCACTAGTGGCGGAATGTTCTAATAGACTTATAGCCCGCTGTAGCTGGGTTATACTGGCCATTAAAGGCCTTCTTACTCCCTTGTTAAAAGCCCTTGCCTTCAATTTTGCTCAGTCCTTTAACTTTGGAGCGGGCCTTTAATAGCCAGTTTAGCCCACTACAATGGGCACTAAGGCTATATTAGTGGTTAGTTTGTTTCACTGTCTTAGTGAGGTCATTGTTTTAGGATGTAAGGCAGGATGCACGTATATAGTTCATGTATTATAGATCGGTCATGTTAAAGGGTCTTTTGCAAACTGAGTTTGTACTATTGCTCTGTTTCACCCAAAGCCTGTTTCCCTGGCATTGGTGCATCTTTCCTCCCACCTGTCTCAAGTGATGTTCTCAATTCATTTTTCAGACACACATGGTGCCTTTCTGCTCGTCTCCTTCAGACTGCTTTGTGCAGCTCCTGTATGCCACAGGTGTACCTGCCATTTGCTCTGTTTTGGCTGCTTTGCAACCTCTATTCATCTGTTGTCAGAAATGCCTAACATTCTGTCCTTTCAGGCTGCAAACCTCAACCATCAGCTGCGCCCATTGTCGTGAGCCCCATCGACACAACGCCTGCCCTTTATATCACACCTGTTGGAGGGCTGATACGGATCCCACTTCAACAGACTGAGCTTTCAGAGGCCCTCTCTATCCTACCTAGCTTTGCTCTCAGCAGTCAATGCAAGAAGGCAACATCTGTGTGTAGTCATTGACTGCAGTAATGATGCGCACTCCATGCAAGCATCTCAGAGCACAAGAACAGAGAAGGCTTATTTTTATTTGTTCCCACTCTCATTAATGACTATAGAAATGTCATACTAAGAGACAGACATTTTGGGAAGAAAAGCAAGGCGCCAGGTCTACAGCGAATGAGCAGCTGTATTTTGAATGCTTGCATCTGTTTCACTGCTTGCTCGGTTCCCAGACAAGCCTTTTTTTCTGCTTCGATTTGATGAGCTGCCACGGTCTCACAACTTCCAAAAGTTTTATTTTGCTGTATCCAAAAGCTCTCAAAATGAAAGAAAGGGCTGGATCCTTCCTTTGTTTTGACCTTCTACCTGTGTGAGGATGATTACCAAGTCTATCTACACTGAGGTATAGCTCAAGTTTCACCGGTTCCCCAGTGTCCATAATGGCCTAGCGGCAGACATCCTCCCATTCGTTTCTGGCGCCATCTGATTGGTTGTTGCGATCACAGGACCTTCTCCTCTCTCACAGCGCTAGCACTTGATTCACCACTTCGTGATTGTCCAGACTGGTCAAGTGATGGCCATCTTTCCAGTAGCTACAGTTGACATTTTCTGCTATCCTTCAGGCCCTCCCTCTCCCACACGGGCTATACGTTAGGCTTCACAACGATGACCAAAGCAGAAGGATGACTCCTGGCAGGGAATCCCATGGTCAGATCTTTTAAGCCCTATAGGACTCAGTGCCCTGAAACCCTTATTGGTGATTCAACTTTAACTCAGCATAAAAGACTCCACCGTGCAGAGTGAGAGCATAAGGAGGGAGCTGTTAGTTGGCCCATGGTCTACAAATCTTGATCTCTCAGGGAAGGAATTCTCCACATCTTTAGCAGGTAAAAAGGTTTAGGGGTGTTTTGCTGTGCTTCACTCGATGTTCCTGATGCAGTCTCCCCTGTTAGAGGCAAGTGCACTGTTGTGTTTGCCTATTCCCCTTCCCTGCATGAGTGACCGGGTGCTTGGAAGGTTGAGTGTGGCTGAGAGATTGCGATGATGTAATGGGATGCTGGTGGGTGTGCACGGACACAAGCGTGACAGAGACTTACTGTTGTAAGGAGGATGTGGACCTGGTAGAAGCTATTGAAGCTGATGCTGTAAACATGGATAAAGAACTTAGGAGAATTACTGCCTCCAACCCATGTGGCCTCTGATTCATGTACTCGAAGACCCTCTCTCCATACTCAACATGGTGACAAGTTTATGAAAGTACCTGATGGAAATGCAGGAGGGCTAAGGAGGAGTGGTGGAGCTGGTCCAGGAGTGGAGAAAGCCTGCTTTGAAACAGTGAAGGGCCCAGAGACTAAGAAGGACCAGACCGCCCACCCTCAGATCCACTGGCAGCTGCCGGGCAGGAGTCCAGTGAGGAGGGTGGGCAGAATAATTAGTCTACCGACCTGTACCTGAAAATGTTGAGATTTGACCACGCATGCCTGGAGCTAGGACACATTTAAAGCTGTATTTGGTGGAGGAAGTTTTGTGATAAGAGTATGTTGTTATGATTGCCAGCGACAAGCTGCTTTGGTCCTCTTACTTCTTTTGGGAGTATAGATCTGACAAAGGCTGTGCTTTTTGTGTAGATTTGTGCCATCATAGATCAGTGACCATGCACTGGTTGCGGCTTAGTGTGGCACCACTTGAATGTGAACAAGCACAAATTGATCTACACAGCTCTAGATGAGGCGAGGGAACAGAGAGTCGAACGCACTGGACAGGTCCACCCTTCTCTAAATGGAATGTTTTGAAAGTCTAAATATGTCTGTGCTTACAAATGTGTGAAAAAAATGGCTTCAGTGCGAAAACAGCGGTAAGAATGTACTTACCTGCGAAGTTAGGTAGAATTTTTTAAATCGGAGAACACAAGAGAAGGTAAAGGAGCCAGTGATAGTTGTCCCAGCCCCAACCTTGGCTCATGGAGCAGTGGGAGGGATTCAGCGAGACCTTCAAGGGAGTCACAATGATCATCTAGCACAGGTTTAAAAATACCACTGTGGCCCCATCCTGCCTGTCAATAATCTATCCTTTGTATGGAATCTCCATGTCGAGAATTAGGATATTCTTTACATTTTTAAAATCAACTTTTGTTCTTTTCTTCCCACATGAAAGTATGTTTCTCTTACCCCTGGATCTAGCAGGTGTCACTAAGATGTTCTGTAAGGTGGAGGACAAGCATGTGCCCTTCTTTTTAAACATCCACTAAGTCAAGATGAGCAGGCACTCAATGCGGCGTGATGCAAAATGATGGGGCCCTCCTGCAGAATGTAAGGAGGAGCCCGAGTCTACCAAATCTTATAGATATTCTTTGGCCTTGGCCTGAATTGGTTCCTGGATGGTTGAGGGGGCACCTGAGGAGGTGGGGGCTCCCCTGCACTGCAGGGGCTTGTGTTGCGCCCCTGGAGCTTAACACGTGTCATTGGATTTCCACAGATCACTTCTCCAACACCTCCCCATTATACTCACTGGTGTTACATATTTTTGAGAACTACGACTGCTTGGTTAATGCATAAGCGAGTACACCACATGCATTTATTCCCATTTTGCACCTACTAAGACAGGCCTAATTTACATGGGCGTAACGCACAACGCTTACCAGGTGTTAAGCAGACATTCACCTGGAATGATGGTTAGAGGATTATGGAATGTTGGTAGGTCAGTGTCTGTGTCCCCTTTCAACATTTGGATATTTTACCAGTGTAGCAGACCAACTGTAGAGCCAGTAAGAAAGCTCAAGAGGTCACTGCACCCACAGACGTCAGGTTTATTAGGGTGAGGGGGCTTGGACCCCACCCATAATTTAAGTTAAGAGCTCCAGATTCAGGACAGGAATTTTCACCTTGTTTATTAGAAAGACAAGGCATGACACAGCTATCAGCATATGTAAAGGGACAGGGAGGATGTCGAACAAAAGCCATCCCTCACTTGTAAGACCCTTAGGTCCTAAGCAACAAATCATTCAACATTGAATGTCAGTTTTACTTGTTGAAAAAGTGCCCTTTTTAAAGACACAAAGACACAACACAATCTTACCTCCCATTTGTTTCAAAATGTTACAATGTTGAGTAATTTTTGTTTTCAGTTTGAAAAAGCTTGATTTTAATTATTTCAATGAAGAGTACAAAGTTAACATATCTATAGGCAGTCAATATATTGAACAGAAACAAAACAATATTTTAGAATGTACTAAAGACCAGTAAGTGAAGTAGAACTATACAACTGTAGAATAATAATAAAAATATGCAACATAGTACCTTAGTAACTTAGCATTTTTCTTTTTTGTGTTTTGTGGGTTGTGGAAAAAAGAAAAGAAGAGGAAAGAGAGAGAGAGTGAAAAAGAGAAAAAGAGGAAATGGAAAGAGTAATACAATCATATATATTTACTGAAGAAACAGATGTTAGCTGACCATTAATACAATTATCAGTTAAAAAAACACATCTATGCAAAGTTACAATACTAAGTTAAATCTGTAGTTCATGGAGGCTGGAAGGCAGTAGTTACATCCAGTAAGCAAGCAAGCAAACAGTTCAAAGAGGTAGAAAGAGTTAGCCGCAATAAGTTCTTTAACAAGTTGTTGTATGGAGGCTGCGATCGCTCCATCAAGTCTGTGATGGTGACATAATAAATTCCACCATCTAGTAGAAGTGACCATATTTGCATTTTCTAACTGGATGTGATCATTTGTAAAGATATGGCAATGAGTAAGTCCATAAATATATCCACTTTTCGATTGCCAATTCAAATTTGAGAAGAACTACCCAAAATAATATGTAAAATATCAAAAGAAGAAATAATAGAACAAACTGTTGATTTTATTCCAAACTTCCAACCAAAAGGTTTTAATTGATGGGCAGTGAAAAAACGTATGCATGAAAGTACCTGTTGCTCTTCGACAAGTCCAGCATGTATGATCTATGTTGTGACTGTATTTGTGAAGGGAAATAGGGGTTAAAAATAGCCTATTATAGAAATAATACAAAGTTTGTGTAGTAGTAGATGTGCAGGAAGTGTGATAGATCTTAGACCCGATTATATTCCAGGTTTGTAGTGAAAGGGAACGGTTTAAATCTAATTCCCACTGTAGTTCAACTTTAGATTTGGAGCAGGTAGGAGTTATGTAATCAAGATGTTTATATATGTAAGAAGCCTTGACAACAAGGGGTAAGTCAAATGTCTCAGAATATGTACTGGGATTGGAAGAATGGGTATTTGTAAAAGTAGACATATTGTCAAATAAACTCCTCCGACAGCTCATATTTGAGTGTGGAAACGGAGGTGAGACCATACCTACATTGAATTTTGTATGAGGGGAGAAAAAATGTGCCCCGCATTAACTTGGACAATATCTTTCGCCCCCCAATCCTTCCCAAAAATTATCTGGTTCAATAATTTAATATGTTTATTGTACTAAATAAAGGGTTCTAGGAACACCTTCAGGGGTGAAAGTGAACGGGTGAAATGGGATGTGCCAGGTGTATTGAGTTCTTAATAGTGAGAGAAGAAAAAGATTTAGGAGGGAGAGAAATATGAGTCGCAGAATAAGAAGAAAAGGGTCAAATCAGTGAGTCTTCCAGTTAATACCGTGCAGTGAAGGGAGTATCCTCATCCTTGTCCACATGAGGCAAGATTTGTTTCGAACAAAAACAAAGTGATACTTCTGGAAATCAGGAAAGTTTACCCCGCACAAATCTTTATGTTTGCACAATGAGCCTAATGAGGTATGTGCTTTCCGCCCATTCCACGAAAAAATTACCAACCAAACTATTCAGAGATTTAAAAAACTTCTGAGGGAGCTTCACAGAGAGCATGACAGGTAGCATCTTCATTTTAATTGTATCTATTCTACTCCACCAAGATAAATACAAAAGTGACCAGTTCTTTGACAGATTAAGGACTTTGTGGTGATCATCAGCTAAATTAATCCAAATTGTTTCAGTGATAGAGCTGGAGTATTTAATCCCTACACACTTAATTCATTTAGAATTCCACTTGAATCCAGTGTCTTCAAACATTCCCTTCAAATAATACTTATTCAAAGGTAGGACCTCTAACTTATCAATATTTAGATTATAACCAGAGAGAGTGGAATCATTTTTAAATAAATTAACAAAAGCAAGAATGGAAGTTTGTGGTTCTGATACATAAAGAACAACATCATCTGCATTTAATTAACTTCTGTGTCTTTTTTCTGAAAACCATGAAAGGAAGATGCCTGATGAAGTATCTCTAAAAAGGGTTCCAGGGACAATAGGAACAATAAAGGTGACAGGAGGCAACCGTGTTGTGTGCCCCTAAGTAATGGAAATATATGGAGTTTGGAGTCTGTTAACATAAATGGATGTTTTAGGTGAAGGGTAAAGCAAGCTGATATACTTTAATATTCCCGGACCAAAGCATTCCATTCCAATGCTCGCATCATGAAGCTCCAATTGACACAGTCAAAAGCCTTTTCCGCACCCAAAGTGATTAAGCAACAGGTGTGTTACCTGGAGTTATCTACCATATATCTCCCCTTTACAAAACCTTATTGCTCTATTCCAATCAATTCCGGAATGAAGTTATTAATGGGCAAGGCCAAATATTTTGCAAAAATCTTACAATTTGAATTAATAAAAGATATGGGCCCATAATTACTGCAAAGAG
Organism: Triturus cristatus; assembly: GCF_964204655.1. Lineage (NCBI taxonomy): Eukaryota > Metazoa > Chordata > Amphibia > Caudata > Salamandridae > Triturus > Triturus cristatus. The sequence goes on from NC_140592.1 coordinate 63,898,411, forward strand.
ATTAAGGGCCTCATGTAGGTAAATAAATTTTACCGGTTCATAAATACCGAGCCGTACCGAATCGGTAAATTAGAACCGGTAAGTTATATGTAGGTAAAAATTCGGTAACAGTTACCGATTCGGTAACATTCGGTAAATACGAATCGGAAGTCACCGAATCGGTAAATACCGAGGTGGTATCCACCGAATCGGTAAATACCGAGGTGGTATTTAGCGAATCGGAAAATACCGAGGTGGTATTTAGCGAATCGGAAAATACCGAGGACACTACCACCTTCCCTTAACTAAGTAGCCAATATCACAATCATGTCATTATAGAAGGTCTCTCAGGCTTGAATAGGGGACCCCATACCTCAAAGATCAGCTTAGTGAAATCACATCACAGGAGCATCAGGAGTCTCCTCGCAGGAAGGCTCGTCTTCGGTCTGAATAATAAACATGACGTCTGAGATATGAAAAGCACCAACTGTCAGGTATGTGCAGCTGCGCGTGTGCCATGGCTAAATCGTGGGTCGAACAACCTAGAGTGGAAAACATGCATTGTGTAAAATTCCAGACTGTGTGTCACAGCATGTACAGACCAAGGTCGCTGCGCAGAGCTTGGGATGGGAACAACAGAATGCACTCGTCTGAAGGAAGTCTCGAGTCAGCAGTTTATTCAAGAAAGAACATGTAAACGCAGTGTCGTGTGCAAAGACACAAACATGGCTACATAACATTCAACGTGGTAATGCCAACTGAACAATGCATGTACGTATTCAGGGAGAACTCACTACACGCCCCCTTGAGCGAAGCAATATGTAATAGGCAAGAAAAGAGAGAACGCAGAGTTCAGTTTCGTCAGAGCAGAACAGGGCGTAACCAATGCAGCGCCAAAGTCCTACAGTCCAATTAATTGCAGCATACAATTCCAAAAACACAATGCAAGTATAGTAAAAAACTCAAGCAGACCATCAGGAAGAGAAAAACGAGAACTAAAAGAAATAAATGTTGCGCCAGGGTGCTGTCCAGTAGCACAGGCGCAATGGACGACAATCCAGTTAATCCATGAATGTATAGGCAGCATATGTGGCCACGGCTTCCAACAAGCAATCGTTTTCAGGGCCACTAAAAGTCTCAGCCATCCAATTGAGTAAAGAAAAGGAACATACGTGTTCTCCAACCAACGGAGCCTCTAGCACAATCAGAGGGCACCCGGAATGTTCCTCCAAATAGCTCATGGACAAGAAGTCGTAGGCTGCCGCTGAGATGTCCCAATTACCCAGGATACCATGCGCCGCTCCACACGCCATGATCCGGACACCAGAACAGGACAACTCGTGAGACACTAAGGGCCTCATCAGTCGATCGAAATCCGGCACCGGAGACACCATGTTGGTCAAGCACAAATCCAGAGGCCATTCAAAGGGACAATCCAGGCAGTGTAATACAGGTTGTACGCAGGTGAAGTAGGAATACCTGAAGGATAATCCATAAGCCAGGCTCAAAGTCGCCAATGGCAAAGTACCATAGAAGTCAAGCATCCTATCACGAAGAAGATGCAGACGGGACAGGTGCTCGTGTGGCACAGAAGGAGCAGCCATTCCGTAGTATGAAAAGTAAAAGCAGCACACCTGCCACCAGCGCCAGAAGCAGCGGAACACCTCCAAAGATGCTCGAGAACAGTGAATGAACAAATGCCGGAATTACACCACAAATTGTTTGGAAAGAGGTCACGAGACCCGAGCCCCACATGTTAGAAAAAATTGAGCCAGGCCGGTCGTGGACGAGGCATTGATAATACTTTGGATCAAAGAGCCGAAATGCAGGGGGAGGTCAGTATTCAGAGGCGCCTGTTCCTCAGTGCGCGTAGTAGCAACGTGAAGGACAAATATTTTAACGAGAGGAAGTCAAAGGCACCTCTTTGTGGGACAATGGCGCTCTATTCTGCTCAACTTGTTGGACTCTGCTTTCAAGGTTGGAATCGAAGGCCAGATGGAAACATCCCGCCGCCCATGCGGGGGTGGAAAAAGAACAGTATTGCAGCAGACAACTTCATGCGAGACAGTTATGTACGGGATTACCACTCACATCCCGCAGCAAACTTCATTAATCATTATTAAATGAATACCGTTTGCAAGCACAGTGAAAGAAGGTGTAATCACAGGCACTGGGATACCTCGTAGGACGCACGCCAAAATCGGGGCTTGTACATTGCATGCGCCGTGTACTTGCATGTGCCTATTGTCTCATGTATGAATCCTAGAAGTGAGAGTGCTAGAGCTAATATCTATAACGGCTTAGGCCTTCTCCATGTTTGCTTGGTCAATAGCTCTCAGTCTGGAAGCCGCCTCACTGTGCGACAACTTGCAGACCTCGTTGTAAATAGCATACGCGCACCTTTTGGTTCTGCCACCCACGGGACCATTCACAATATCATTCCATTCGGTATGCACATTGATGGAGTGGGTGGACTTCCTGATCCTGTAGATGTGCTCTGTGTCAGCTGGTGGACAGAGTGGGATGTGTGTCCCATCAATGCAGCCAATATAATGGGGGAAGTAATTCCTGAAGGAACGGGACAGGCAACTCTGGGATACACCACCCACCGCAGCTGTCACCACCTGAGAAATGCCGGATGCCAGCAGATGTGGGCTGCAGAGCACCTGCACATGTGGGGGTATGGCGTGCGCCCTTCTCATTGGCTGGTCCAGGAGTGGGTGCGGGTCCCTGATTGAGTCCATGATGGTTTCGGGGTGTAGCCTGTACCTCTCATGTATCTCTGCATCAGTCAGCTGGAATAGTGTGATGCGCTGTCTGTGGATGCGTTCCTTCCGTCGCCAAACCCTCAGTCCTGCTGCCTCTAGACGTAGGCGCATTGCAATGACGTACATAGCTGCCAGGGTGTCCACGCTGTTGCATTTTGGGATTGCTTAGCTGCACTGTTGTTGGTTACCACCTGCTTTCAATCCGTGTTAATTACCGACTCTTATTTACTGATTTTCTTGGATTTCTTAATTACCGAGTGCTCCTACATGTCATTTTAACTTTTTACCACTTCATATTTACCACTTCATATTTACCGATTCGTTAATTATGTATTCGGTAAATATGAATCGGTATTTACCGCCTCATATTTACCGAACAGTGGTTTTTGGTCTCCTACATCTCACTTGTCTGAATACCGGTCGGTAACGGAATATTTACCGAAATTGGGCCGTTACCGACCGGTATTTCGCTACCTACATGAGGCCCTAAGTCTTTGGGAATTAAGCAAAGCATAGCTTCTAAAAAAAGTACCACAAGCTTCGTTATTGGAAAGAAAATAATGAAATAAACATAGTATGTGTGGTGGCAAAATATGAGAAATGCTTTATTAAAATTCAACAGAAAAACCATCAGGACTGAGGGCTTTGTCTTTAGGTAATTTGGCAAGGGCCGCCAGTATTTCAGGGATAGAGATGTCATTATCTAATGAAGAAAGATCAACTGATCCTGATGTTGAGTCATTTCTAAAGTCAATTTCATCTCACTATTGGAAACAGACATTTGATTTACAAGTGGAAAAATAATTTAAAAATAATTTTTCATTTTTCCTTTTGTTCTAATATCTAGGTTCTTGTGACAATCGGGAGGTCTCTTCAGGGCACAAATATAACCTCACAAACCTCTGGCCTCTGTATGCAGCTTATTTATCTAAATACTAATAGCAAATAATATGTTATCTGGACACACATTGTAGGGATTTTACAAACTAAGGGGCGTATTTACAAGCCCAGGGCACCACCAGAACGGCACTTTTCTTGACGTTCCGGAGGCCCATAGTGCAGACCCATATCTACGAGGCCACGGAAAGCCACCCTGCATGGCTTTTCATGGGCTCGTAGATATGGTGTAAGGCAATGCAGTGCAAGTCTCTGCGTTGCCTCACGCTGCCTCGGGAAGGCATTCCCACTAAACACCCATGGTTTTTGACACATTCCCAGATTTACAAAATAGCGTAAATCTGGGAGTGCATCATAACCCAGTGCATCCAAAGGGGTGATGTAACGGTTGTTTTTGTAAAGGAAGGAGTCCCTTCCTGCACAAAAACAACCTGATTTCAATGCAGGCACCCTTGAGCCATGGTGCATGGGTGCCTGAGCTGGTGCTAGGCAGCCATTTGTGCACCAGTGCAGTGTAGGAAGGCATGAATGCGCAGTATCTCAGAGATACGGCACATTCCTGCCCTTTTCTTTTGACGCAGGGCAGCGCAGCAAAGCGACGTGCAGCGCTGCCCTGCGTGAAATAGTTGTAAAGGAGGTCCTTAGTGTTTTTATGCATTCCCAGATTTACTCTATGTTGTAAATCTGGGAATGTGTCAAAACCAGGGGTGTTGAGTGGGAACACCCAGCGCAACGCCCGTGGCATGCTTCCCCGATGCAGTGTGAGGCAACGTAGTAACTTGCACTGCGTTGCCTTACACCATACCTACGGGGCTATAAAAAAAGCCACGCAGGGTGGCTTTCTGTGGCCTTCTAGATATGGGTCTGCATTGTGTGTCAGCGGAACATCAAGAAAAGTGATGTTTCGATGGCACACTGGGCTTGTAAATATGCCTCTGAGTTTCTACTGTTGCTCTGTCTCACCCAAAGCCTGTTTCCCTGGCATTGGTGCATCTTTCCTCCCACCTGTCTCAAGTGATGTTCTCAATTCATTTTTCAGACACATGGTGCCTTCAGCTCGTCTCCTTCAGACTGCTTTGTGCAGCTCCTGTATGCCACAGGTGTACCTGCCATTTGCTCTGTTTTGGCTGCTCTGAAACCTCTATTCATCTGTTGTCAGAAATGCCCCACATTCTGCCTCTCCAGGCTGCAACCCTCAACCATCAGCTGCGCCCATTGTCGTGAGCCCCATCGACACAACGCCTGCCCTTTATATCACACCTGTTGGAGGGCTGATACAGATCCCACTTCGGCAGACTGAGCTTTCAGAGGCCCTTGCTAGCCTACCTAGCTTTGCTCTCAGCAGTCAATGCAAGAAGACAACATCTGTGTGTAGTCAATGACTGCAGTAATGATGCGCACTCCATGCAAGCATCTTAGAGCACAAGAACAGAGAAGGCTTATTTTTATTTGTTCCCACTCTCACTAATAACTATAGAAATGTCATACTAAGAGACAGACATTGGAGGAAGAATAGCAAGGCGCCAGGTCTACAGCGAATGAGCAGCTGTATTTTGAATGCTTGCATCTGTTTCACTGCTTGCTCGGTTCCCAGACAAGCCCTTTTTTCTGCTTCGATTTGATGAGCTGCCACGGTCTCACAACTTCCAAAAGTTCTATTTTGAGGTATCCAAAATCTCTCAAAATGAAAGAAAGGGCTGGATCTTTCCTTTCTTGTAACATACCATACCATGTATATTTGTAAAGCGCACGTTCACCACTACGGGTATCTTGGCGCTGAATAACAGATGTTTGTTGTTACCCAACTCAATGGTACTAATTTTATCGACCTCAGATGGGTGAAAGGCTGAGTGGACCCGCCAGGATTTGAACCTGTGATCATGAGGTTGAACACAGGCCGCTGCAATGGACGCATTAGTCCACTGAGCCACCAGACCCGGCTGTGTGACCTGCTCCCTGTGTGAGGATAATCGCCGAGTGTACTCTGAGTTGAACCTCACGTTTCCCCGGTTCCCCCCTGTCCGTAGTGGCCTAGCGGCAGACATCCTCCCATTAGTTTCTGGCACCATCTGGTTGGTTGTTGCGATCACAGGACCTTCTCCTCTCTCACAGCGCTAGCACTTGATTCACCACTTCATCACTGTCCAGATAGGTCAAGTGATGGCCATCTTCCCAGTAGCTACAGTTGACATTTTCAGAGAATCCCATGGTTAGATCTTTGAAGCCCTATTGGACTCAGTATCCTGAACCCCTTATTGGCGATGCAACTTTAAATCAGCGTAAAGGCTCCACCCTGCAGAGTGGGATAATATGGTGGGGAGCTGGTAGTTGCCCCAATGGGCCACAAATTCTGGTCTCTCAGAGAAGGAATTCTCCACATCTTTAGCAGGTAAAAAGGTTTAGGGATATTTTGCTGTGCTTCACTCAATGTTCCTGATGCATTCTCCCCTGTTAGAGGCAAGTGCACTGTTGTGTCTGCCTATTTCCATTCCCTGCATGAGTGACCTGGTGCTTGGGAAGTTGAGTGTGGCTGAGAGATTGCGATGATGTAATGGGATCCTGGTGGGTGTGCACGGACACAAGCGTGACAGAGACTTACTGTTGTAAGGAGGATGTGGACCTGGTAGAAGCTATTGAAGCTGAGGTTGTAACCTTGATCAAGAACTCAGGAGAATGACTGCCTCCAACTCATGTGGCCTCTGACTCATGTACTCGAAGACCCTCTCTCCATACTCAACATGGGGACAAGTTTATGAAAGGACCTGATGGGACCCATGCAGGAGGGCTCTGAAGGAGTGATGGAGCTGGTCCAGGAGTGGACGAAGCATGCTTTGAAACAGTGAAGGGCCTAGAGACTAAGAAGGATCAGACCGCCCACCCTCAGATCCACTGGCAGCTGCTGGGGAAGTGTCCAGTGAGGAGGGTGGGCAGAATAATTACTCTACTCACCTGTACCTGAAAATGTTGAAGTTTGACCATGCATGCCTGGAACTGGGACACATTTAAAGGTGTATTTGGTAGAGGAAGTGTTGTGATAAGAGTATGTTGTTATAATTGCCAAGAAAAGCTGCTTTGGTACTCTTACCTCTTTTGGGAGTATAGATCTGACAAAGGCTGTGCTTTTTGTGTAGAATTGTGCCATCATAGGTTAGTGACCATGTACTAGTTGTGTATTACCACACAATGGGGGCTGAGTATGGCACCATTTGAACGTGAACAAGCACAAACTGATCTCCACAGCTCTAAATGAGGTGAGGGAACCGAGAGTTGAACTCACTGGACGGGTCCACCCTGCTCTAAATGCACTGTTTTGAAAGTGTAAATACGTCCCTGCTGATCCAGGTGGGAGTTAATGGCTTCAGTGACAAAACAGGGGTAAGAATGTACTTACCCGAGGCATCAGGTAGAAGCTTTCTAATGGGAGAACACCAGTGCTTAATTTGGAAAATATTAAGTGCCAGGGCCCTTCTCGGAAGGCCACTGCCTCCTGCACCAAGCATTGCCCGTGCCAGCGCTGCCAATGACAGTACCAACATAACACCGAACCATCGCACTCCTACAAGTGTAACAATTCAGACTATTTCAGGCCATACAAAGCTATAATAATGACGTGAGAGGCTGGTATTTATTCGTTTCAATGCCATTTGACTTAATAAACACGAATGTTGTGCACATCTCAGACAGCGTCACCATGTGATGGACAGTCACTAGAGCTGGTGCTGACAATTAAGAGCCGAGCACCTGAAACCACCGGCTCAAATTAAGCACTGGAGAACACAAGAGAAGGTAAAGGAGCAAGTGATATTTGTACCAGCCTCAACCTTGGCTCATGGAGCAGTGGGAGTGATTCAGTGAGACCTTCAAGGGAGTCACAATGACCCTCTAGCGCAGGTTTAAAAATACCACTGTGGCCCCATGCTGCCTGTCTATGCTTTGTATGGAATCTCCATGTCGAGAATTAGGATATTTTAAGAAAATGTAAATCAAATTTTGATGTTCTTTTTTTCCCACATGAAAGTATGTGTCTCTACCCTGGATCTAGCAGGTGTCACCTAGATGTTCTGAAAGGTGGAGGACTTGTACGTGCCCTTCTTTGTGAAGATCCACTAAGTGAAGATGAGCAAGCGCTCAACGCGGCGTGACACAAAATGATGGGGCCCTCCTGCAGAATGTAAGGAGGGCCCGAGTTTACCACATCTCATATCTATTCATTGGCCTTGGCCTGCCTGAATTAGGCCCCCTGGAGTGTGGAGGGAGCCCCTGTAGGGATGAGGGCTCTTATGCAACGCAGGGGCTTGTGTTACACCCCTGTTGCTCAATACGTGTCAATGGATTTCCACGAACGACCACTTCGTCGACACCTTCCTTCATACTCACTGGTGTTAAATAACGTTGAGAACTACGACTGCTTGGTTAATGCATAAGCGGGTACACCACATGCATTTATTCCAATTTTGCATCTACAGAGTCTGGCATAAATTAAATGGGCACAACGCTTACCAGGTGTAAAGCAGGCATTCGCCTGGAATGATGGTTAGGTGATTATGGCATGTTGGTAGGTCAGTGTTTGTGTCCCCTTACAACCTTTGGAAATTTTACCATTGTAGCAGGACAACTGTAATGCCAGTTAGAAAGCTCAGTAGGTCAATGCACCCACAGGCACAGGTTTATTAGGGCTAGGGGACTTTGGCCCCACAGATAATTTTAATTAAGAAGAGCTCCAGGTTCAGCATAGGATTTTTGACATTGTTTACTAGAGAGACAAGGCATGAAACAGCTATCGGCATATGCAAAGGGACGGGGAGGATGTCAGACACAAGCCATCTCTCACTTGTAAGGTCCTAAGCAACAAAACATTGAACACTGAATGTCAGTTTTACCTGTTGAAAAGTGCCCTTTTTAAAGACACTGAACACCAGAAACAATGCCAATACTGATTATCATTCATTCAACCATTCACACCATGATCACACAAAGCAATTGCTATGATCAATTGAATTTATTCCAAAAGTCAATTCTCAATTGAATTTTTTTTTGTTTTTAAGATTTCTTTTAAAGACGAAGGGGCATATCAACAACAACCGGCGATAATTATCGCTCAGCGCTCTTAGCGTGAGGATAATTATCGCCGGCTAGCGTGAATTTTTATCGCTGAGATAGCGTGCTATTAGCAACACTTATCTCAATAGCGATAAAAATCTACACGCTAACAGGCTAACGTGAGATTATCGCTGGAAACCCAGCGATAATCACACGTTACCTTGTTGATAGGGACAGGCAAACTTAGGGCCCGATGTAGGTGGCCAAATAGCGATCGGTAACGCTGAAATTAGCAGAATTTCAGCGTTTGCGATCGCTATTTGGCTGCGAGCAATGTAGGTGAGTTTAAAACTACTAGCAAAATAATGAATTTCAAAATTGCGATTCCTTATTTTACTCTTGCATTTGAGGAATCGGAAATTGCGATACCTTAAATGCAATGTAAGTAGCACAAAAGAAAGTGCACTTTAGCCTTAAGGAATCGCTAATTACCACCAACTTCAAGTTGGTGGTAATTAGCGATTTCCTTTAAAAAAGCACTTTTCTGCTTCTTTTAAAGTGCCATGTGGCACACATTCATGCCCTTAGGGCATTTATGTGTGCCACATGTGCATACATGCACATTTCAGGGGTGCAACAGGGTGTCCTTTTGACACCCTGGCACCCTTGAAATAGCGCCCGCTATTTGCCAATCTTTAATAGCGAATCGCAAATAATGAATATCTTCCCATTCAATCCTATGGGCCTCCTAGCCCATAGGAATTAATGGGTAGGTATTCCTTATTAGCTAATCTCAATTTGCGATTCGTTATTGAGGAATATTAAGGAATCGCTATTATTTTCCTACCTACATTCAATTTTGCGAGTCCTTAATAGCGAATCGGTAAAATTCGCTATTAAGGAATCGCAAATTTGATTTAACCTACATCTGGCCCATAGTACCTTAGTAACTTAGCATTTTTTTTTTTTGTGTTTTGTGGGTTGTGGAAAAAAAGAAAAGAATAGGAAAGAGAGAGAGAGTGAATAAAAGAGAAAAAGAGGAAAAGGAAAGAGTAATAAAATCATATATATTTACTGAAGAAAACAATATATAGCTGACCATTATTACAATTATCAGTTAAATAAAGCATCTATGCAAAGTTACGATACTAAGTAAAATCTGTAGTTCGTGGAGGCTGAAAGGCAGTAGCTACATCCAGTAACCAAACAAGCAAACAGTTCAAATAGGTAGAAAGAGGTAGCCACAATAAGTTCTTCTTAACAAGTTGTTATATGGAGGTGGTGTTCGCTCAATCAAATCTCTGATGGTGACATAATAAATTCCCCCATCTAGTAGAAGTGACCTTACTAGCATTTTTTCAACTGGACGTGATCATTTGTAAAGCTACGGTGATGAGTAAGTCCACAAATATATTCTCTTTTCGATTGCCAATTCAAATTCAGAACTACCCAAAAGAATATGTAGAATATCAAAAGAAAAAATAACAGAACAAACTGATAACATTGTATTCCAATTTCCAACCAAAAGGTTTTAATTGATGGTCAGTAAAAAAAATATGCAGGAAAGTACCTGTTGCTATTCTACAAGTCCAGCATGTATTATCTATGTTGTGACTGTATTTGTGAAGGGAAATAGGGTTCAAAGATAGCCTGTTATAGAAATAATACAAAGTTTGTGTAGTAGTAGATGTGCAGGAAGTGTGATGGATCTTAGACCAGATTATATTCCAGGTTTGTAGAGAAAAGGAACGGTTTAAATGTAATTCCTACTGTAGTTCAACTTATAGTTGGAGCAGGTGGGAAGTATGTATTCAACATGTTTATATATGTAAGAAGCCTTGACAACAAGCGGAAAGTTAAATGTCTCGTAATATGTACTGGGATTGGAAGAATGGCTATTTGTAAATGTAGATGTATTGCGAAATAGCCTTCTTCGACAGGTCATATTTGAGTGTGGATAAGGCAGTAAGACCCTACCTACATTGAAGTTTGGACTTGGACAATATCTTGCGCCACCCAATCCTTCCAAAAAAATATCAGGTTTAATAATTTAATATGGTTATTTACCAAATAGAGGATTATAGAAACACCTGCAGGGTTGAAAGGGGCCAGGTGAAATGGGATGTGCCAGGTGTATTGAGTTCTTAATAGCGAGAGAAGAAAAAAGATTTATGAGGGAGTGAAATATTAGTTGCAGAGTGAGAAGAAAAGGATAACATAATTGGGTCTTTCATTTTATCCCATACAGTGAAGGGAGTATCCTCATCCCTGTCCAAATGAGGCAAGATTTGTTTCAAAACAAAAACGTAGTGATACTTCTGGAAATTGGGAACGTTTACTCCACACAAATCTTTATGTTTACAAAATGAACGTAATGAGATATGTGCTTTCCGCCCATACCACAAAAATTTACCAACCAAACTATTAAGAGATTAAAAAAACTTCTGAGGGAGCTTGACAGAGAGCATAGATAAATAGAAATTAATGACAGGTAGTATCTTCATTTTGATTGTGTATAATCTACTCCGCAAACATAAATATAAAAGTGACCACTTATTTGACATATTAAGGATTTTGTGGTGAGCATCAGTAAAGGTAATCCAAATTGTTTCAGTGATAGAGCTAGGGTATTAATTCCTACACATTTAATTCATTTAGAATTCCACTTACCAGTGTCTTCAAACATTTCCTTTAAATAATACTTATTTGAAGGCAGGACCTCTGACTTATCAATATTTAGATTATAACCAGATGGAGTGGAATAATTTTTAAATAAATTAACAAAAAGCATCTCTAAAACTGTTTTCAGGGACAACAGGAACAATAACGGTATAAGGGGGCAACCTTGTTGTGTGCCCCTAAGTAATGGGAATATATAGAGATTGGAGTCTGTTCACACAAATAGATGTTTTAGGTGAAGGGTAAAGCAGACTGACTTACTTTAATATTCCCGGACCAAAGCATTCCATTCCAATGCTCGCATCATGAAGCTCCAATTGACACAGTCAAAAGCCTTTTCCGCATCCAATGTGATGCAGCAACGGGTGTGTTACCTGGAGTTATCTACCATATATCTCCCCTTTACAAAAACTGATTGCTCTATTACAATCAATTACGGAATGAATTTATTAATGCACGCGATCAAATATTTTGCATAAATCTTACAATCTGAAATAATAAGAGATATGGGCTTAAAAATTACTGCAAAGAGATACGTCTTTGGGAATTAAGCTTAGCATAGCTTCTAAATAAGTACAACAAGCTTTGTCATTGGAAATAAATAAATAAATAAAATATCGTATGTGTGGTAGCAAAATATGGGAAACGCGTGAGTAACATTCAACTGAAAGCCATCAGGACCAGGGGCTTTGTATCTAGGTAATTTGGCGAGGGCCGCCAGTATTTCAGGGATAGAGATGCCATTATCTAATGAAGAAAGATCAACTGATCCTGATGTTGAGTCATTTCTACTGTCAATTACATCTCTCTATTGGAAAAGTATGCATTTGATTCGCAATAGGAAAAATTACTTTAAATGACTTTTTCACTTTTACCTTTGTGCTAATATCTAATTTCTTGTGACAACTGGTAGTCTCTTCGGGGCACAAATATAACCTCACAAAACTCTGTGGTCTCTGTATGTAGTTTATTTATCAAAATACTAATTGTAAATAACATGTAATAACATGTTGCCTGGATATATAACACACATTTGAATGTCTTTACCTGAGATATGACTGCACCGGTGAGGTGGTAGCAGCCTTTACTATGATGTAGTGACATTTTGGCAGATAATAAGAGCTGTATTTATAGTTCTGTATCCGAGGGTGTTTGGTAATTCCTGGGTTTTCTGCATGGACTTACACACATTGAGTAGACACCCACCAGGCCACGCTTGGACTCTCACATCGAAGAAGTTGTTCAGAGGATATGAACTTCACTAGTAATTCAGTGAGTCTGCCTCCTGTGAATACACCTGTGGTGGAGGTTTGTGAAACCACCAGACTGTAGAGTCTAATTCCTAAGACATTCATCCTCCAGGGGCTGATAACATTAGTATCTATGCTTTGTGATTTAAAAGGCTTTGAGACATTTTCAAATTGTTCATAATAACCGTTTAAAAGACACTTTCTTCAGAGTATTGCATTATTTTGAACTTTTGCTTGAAATCTCTGATGGTGAAATGTGGGGTTTTCTCAGCGGGATCTGGAGTTTCCCATATGACAAGAGCGTAAAATTCAGACTTTTCATTCTGATTTAAAGAATAGCAGAAGTCCAAGGAAGCTTTGCTTGCATAGTAGATAATAGCCCCAGTGACCAACCCCTTCAGAAGATACACAATTTTGAGATAACTTTTGATGATTAATAAGTTTTTTATAGTGATAATGGAGTGATTCAATCTTGTTTGTGTATTAAATATAACGCATTAGAAAAGCATGATACAGCATCAGATTGTTGGGGACAAACGTGGTTTTCAGGAAAGTCATACTTTAGAATAATTGGACACATTCAAGGGGCTGCATTTAGGAAGACAATCAGGAAGAGGAAGGGTGGCAAAGAAAAACTCCTCAGGTGACGGTTTACCTATATATTGGCATTTTTAAGGGTGGCAGGAGGGATGGGCTTGTTTCCAAGATAGCTGAGCCATCTCACAGGGTATTTTTTGCAAAGGTGGGTGTGGTTGAGGTAATATTCTCCTAAGCACTGGTACTTAGGAATAGAATGAAAGATAGGAGGGGAGGATAAGACAATGGGCAGTATTTATGGTATGAAATAGATAGGAGCTAAAGAGATCAAGTGCCGGCTAGTATGGAAAGACAAGGGATTAAAGGGTTATTGTTGGTTAGTTTGTTTCTCAAGATTAGTGAGGTCATTGTTTTAGGATACAATGTAAGGTGAAATACTTTATGTAGCATGGACTTGTCACATTTAAAGTCCTATCACAAACTAAGGGGCTTATTTACAAGTCCAGTGTGCCGCTGGAACGCCACTTTTCTTGACGTTGCGGCACTACATAGTGCAGACCCATATCTACGAGGCTATGGAAAGCCACCCTGCATGAATTTTCATGGCCGCGTAGATATGGTGTGAGGCAACACAGCTCAAGTCGCTACTTTGCCTCACACTGCCTGCGGGAGGTGTTCCCTCTCAACGCTCTTAGTTTTTTACACATTCCCATATTTACGACATGTAAATCTGGGACTGCATCGAAACCCCGTGCCTATCCAGGAGTGACATAACAGTTGTTTTTGTGAAGGAAGGTGTCCTTTCCTGCACAAAAACAACCTGATTACAATGCAGGCACCCATGCGCCATGTTGCAAGTGTGCCTTCGCTGGCGCTAGGCAGACATTTGTGCACCAGCGCAGAGTAAGAGGACAGGAATGTGCCGTATCTCACAGACACGGCACATTTCTGACCTTTTCTTTTGTTGTAGGGCACCTCACGTGCAACGCTGCTCTGTGTCAAATTGTTGTAAATGAGGCCCTTAGCATGTTGACACATTTCCAGGTTTATGCTATGTTTAAAATCTGTGAATGTGTCAAAAACAATGGACGTTAAGTGAGAACATCCTCTGCAACCCCCATGGCACGCGTCACAGAGGGAGTGCGAGGCAACGCCCCAAATTGCATTGCATTGAATTACATCATATCTACGAGGCCATGAAAAGCTACGCAGGGTGGCTTTTCATGGCCTCATAGATATAGGTCTGCACTGGTCACTGCTGGAACGTCCAGAAAAGTTACGTTCCGGCGGCACACTGGGCTTGTAAATAACCCCTTGAGTTTCTACTGTTTCTCCGTTTCACCCAAAGCCTGTTTCCTGGCATTGGTGCATCTTTCCTCCCACCTGTCTCAAGTGATGTTCTCAATTCATTTTTCAGACACACACGGTGCCTTCAGCTCGTCTCCTTCAGACTGCTTTGTGCAGCTCCTGTATGCCACAGGTGTACCTGCCATTTGCTCTGTTTTGGCTGCTTTGCAGCCTCTATTCATCTGTTCTCAGAAATGCCTAACATTCTGCCTCTCCAGGTTGCAAACCTCAACCATCAGCTGCGCCCATTGTCGTGAGCCCCATCGACACAACGCCTGCCTTTTATATCACACCTGTTGGAGGGCTGATACGGATCCCACTTCGGCAGACTGAGCTTTCAGAGGCCCTCTCTAGCCTACCTAGCTTTGCTCTCAGCAGTCAATGCAAGAAGACAACATCTGTGTGTAGTCAATGACTGCAGTAATGATGCGCACTCCATGCAAGCATCTTAGAGCACAAGAACAGAGAAGGCTTATTTTTATTTGTTTCCTTTCTCACTAATGATTATGGAAAAGTCATAGTAAGAGACAGAATTTTCACGAAGAGTTGTAAGATGCCAAAACTACAGCGATGGAGCCTCTGTACTTTGAGTGCTTGCACCTGTTTCTCTATTTCCTCTGTTTCCAGACAATCCCAGAGGAGAACATTTTCCCTGCCACAGTTTGATGAGCTGCAGTGGCCTCGCAAGCTCCAAAAGTTCTTTTTTGCAATGTCCACAAGCTCTCAAAATGGAAGAAAGTGCTTCATCCTTTCTTTGTTGTGACCCTTTTCCATGCACAAGTATCACCATGTCTACTTATTGACCTGAGTGGCCTAGAGGGAACCATCTTCCAGTAGTTCTCTGCCATCTAATTGGTTGCTGCCATCATATGACTGACTGCATTGCTAGCACTTGATTCACCACTTCATCACTGCCCCGAGTCATCTAGTGATGGCCATCTTCCCAGTAGCTACAGGTGCCATTTGATTGGCTGTTGCGATTACAAGACTTTTTGCTCTCCCGCGTTGCACCTGTTTCAGAACTTCCTCCATGTTCAGAGTGTCCAGGAGGTGACCACCCTCTCAGCATCTTCTGCCACCATCTCACTGGGTTGCTGAGGTCACTTGTTCTTTCTGCCCTCCTGTGGGGTATGCCTCTGCCCCAGGGGTTATACTTCAGGCTTCACAATGAGGGAGTAAGAGAGGAGAGGACTTCTCCCTCTGGTGCCACCCAGGTTCATCTCTTTTAGGGCCTGGAGGGCTCAGTCCCTGACACCCTTGTTGGTGATGTAACCTTGACTCAGACTACAAGATTACTGTTTACCGGGTGAGCACATAACCCCGAGATATGGCAGCTGACCCATAGACCAGTGGATAAAAAACATTTAGTAATGTTTTGTCATAGTTCAGCCAGATGCTCTTGACACATGCCCCTCTGTTAGAGGCAAGGGCACTGCTGTGTCTTGAGTATTCCCATTCCATGCTTGTGGGACCTGGTGCTTGGAAGTCTGAGTGTGGCTGAGAAAATATGAGGATGTACTGCGATGTTGGTGTGTGTGCGTGGACACAAGTGTAACAGAGACTTACTGTTGTAGCGAAGATGTGGGCCTGATAGAAGCTATTGAAGCTGAGGCTGGAGCTAGGGTCTAACCCGCATAAAGAGTGTACCGCCTCCAACCCAGGTAGCTATGACTTTTCCATGTGAAGACCCTCCTTCTAGGCTCAGCTTTTCAGGGACAAGTTAATTAAAGGACCTGGATGGAAATGCAGGGGGACTCTAGCAGAGTGATAGAGAGCTGGTCCTGGACTGGAAGAAGGTAGGGCCCAGAGACCAGGAAAGAGTATAGGAAGTATGAGGGATCCCCCACAGATGTTGGAGTGGGGTGGGCACTGGGGATCGGGTGAGGGGGGCTAAGGGGATAATAAAAAGTACCTGAGCCCAACCACAGTTAGCTGGGGCCTTTCCTCTGCCCTTGTCCGCTTATATCACAGCAGGCGAGAACGTAATTATTTTACAATTGTTTTAGAGACACCCTCTCTGTGCTGCAGTGTCCCAGTGAAGCAGCAAAGTAGGATGTAAAGAAAGAGGTAAATTAGCATCTCGGAAGACCCTCAGCTGACGCCCAAGCTCCAGGGATGTCTCCTTAGCTTCAAAACAAACTTTTGAAAAGAAGGAGAGGGGTTATTTAATGATAACATGTTTGAACTATTTTTGGGGGGATTATGACAGAACTTGGAAGAACCTTGATGCTATATAAAGTATAAACAGGGCATGTATGTTTTCTTTTTAGTTTCATACTGTAGAAATGGCAATTTTTTTATGGATCCATGTGTCTCTCTCCAGCACCTTCCCTTCTGTCTTGCAGGAAATTAGGGGCACATTATCAAGCCAGGCGTTAAAATTATCGCCGCTTTAGTGGCAGAAAACTGCTGCTAAAATGGCGATAATGGGCTTGATAATATGCTCTATGGAATTCCAATTGAAGTCCATGTTAGATGTGAAGGACATCTAACCTGGGCTTCAATTGGAATTCCATAGCGCATATTATCAAGCCCATTATCGCCAAAAGCGGCGATAATTTTATCACCTGGCTTGATAATATGCCCCATAGTTACACTAAGTAACTCTTTGGTTTGAAATTTGCTCTCAGGAACTTTCAGATCTGTTTTACTTTCATAGATACAAAAGTACAAGTTGCACGATGCAATTAGACAAAACCTATAGATAGTTGAGGCACAGAAAGCTTGAGCCAGGCTTGTGCCAGATGCCTGGTTCTGGTTCAGCTCGAGGTCCTCTTGGACCTTCGAACCCAAAACGAGCCGAACTCTCACAGGAGGCGATGTGCCTCACGGGGTCAGCTGCTGACCATGTAACATGCGGAAGCAGGTTCAAATCCCGGCCTCGGCTCCACATCCTGTGAACCCTTGCACATGTCACTGTGCTGAAAGAAGCGTGTTTCGCAATCTACCTCTCGTGAAGAGCTCTCATCTCGTTGCGCAAGGTTTACACTATACAAAACTGTCCCAAAATGTAGATTCTTCCTGTCACCTGTGCTTTAATCTCATTCTCCAAGAATTATGGACAAAGCATTAACCTTTATTGTCAGAAAGAGGTAACCATCTATTGGCTGAATTGCCTAGAGTGAAACTGGAAAATCTGGGATCGAAGCAAGCTTCCCTGCTTCACCAAATTGTGTGATCCTAGGCAAATATGTTAGTTCACAGAATCTCCATTTTGTTCATCATCCCGTAGGAGAGCACTTTTAAATACGTGAGTTCAGGATGCGCGGTATATAAAAACCTTTTTTGTGTTAGATTTGCTGGTCCATAATATTGTTTAATGTATAATAATATTGTAGGCCACATACAGGGCACACAAGACAACTGACACGCCTCTTAGTTCATTAATAGAATTGTGATCGGGTCGGGAGCTGAAATGCTTCTTAGTTCATATTTAAAAACTATCACTTTTAATAAATATTTTCCCAATAATCTGACTTACCAAGTTGAAAAGCTTAAGTGTGGTAAAGAAATGCACTTTCTTGAATTTTGAAGACACCTCAGCAATATCTAGCATGATGTTTGGTTCATGATGTCCATGGCAGATGTTGTTGGGGCTTGGCTCGAGACGAGCTCCTGGAGCCAGAGCCATCCTTGGCTCTCCCTGATCATTTGTGTCTCCCAAACCTCATGTGAACGAGCTACTCATGGGGTCACTTGAGATGGCTGAAAGGTGGTCATTTTGCCAGGTAAAGCTTTCTAAAATAGAACAGGTGCAACCTCTGAAGCACAGGTCTTGTTTCTCTTTCCAACATAGTCTGTCTCATAGGTTTGTGGGATGCATCGGAATAGTCCTTCTATGGCTTTAAGTGCCGTCATTATAGCTAGGGTGACCAGGCGTTCCAGGTGTGCTGGGACAATCCTGTTTTTCACCATCTGTCTCAGCAAATTTCAGGAAGGTTTTCATGTTTTTCAGTGCAGAGATAATTATTAAGACTTACCAGAAATCGATTTAGTTAACACAGGGGCTGATTCACAGAACTAACGTAAGACAAAATCCTAAACTTACTACTTTTGGTATTCACAGAAGTTAGGATTTTGTCTTAAGTTTGTCTTAAACAGATTCAAGACAAACTTAATACTGACTTAAGACAGACTTAAGACAAAATCCTAACTTCTGTGAATACCAAAAGTAGTAAGTTTAGGAGTTTGTCTTAACTTAGTTCTGTGAATCGGGCCCACAGACAATATTGTGTGTAAACGTTGGCAGCTATGCCCTCTTCCCCCATGTGCCCGAACTTCAAGTTGTAAAAGAGGACGATCAAGGTACCTCCCTGCCCACACCTGCAGAATGCCAGTGACAGGTAAGACGTAAGAGATTATTGTTAGAGTGTTACCATGACACCCCTACAACGTGGGAAGTTCAAACATAGACAGTAATGTGGTCCCTGTTTAAAGTTCACTCATTTTTCAGTGCATAAAAAGCACGGCAACTGCCATTTCTGAGTACATGGAGGCACGGGTAGAGGTGAGGAAAAATGACAAAATATTATTTAATAATTTTGCTAATGTGTGGCTTACAGAAAAGTAATGTGTACAGTTTTATTAATAGATTTAGCGGACGTTTTACCCCAATGTCAAGGTTCTGTCTTTTACCGCTTTATGAAATATTGAATAAATATATTCTAATTTAAAAATTAAGGAACCTAATCCAAACAATATACTTTTTAAATCCTTCAATTAATTATGTCCAGCATGTTAATTTTCAAGAATCATTTGCTGGAACATCTTAAACAAGAGCCAAAGGTGGATTTGCTTGAATCCGCTCTCCGAAACACAACACATTTGAACGTCTATAGCAGCCGTGGCCCCTGCAGGTAAGAGCGGTGGGCCGGGTGGGGGAGGGGGGGGGATGGGGAGGGGTGGGTATTTTCGTCACACGATGAGGAGGGAAAATTAATTATTTATTTAATTTTCTCTTGTCATCGTCAATTGAAATCATCCCCACACCCGGCCCACCGCTCTTACCTGCACGGACCGCGGCTGTCTGGTAAGATCTTCAGAGCTTCTGTCTTGAAGGTTTAATGTTTTGTTACCTTTCACCAGCTGTTTTTTTTCTGTTCTACAGTTTCTTACAGTTGCTGTTCAAAGATTCAGTTGCTTCTTTTGGAATTGATTATTGGTCCCCGGGTGGTGACTGTATTTCACATCAAACTGAACGCAGCCAGTCTTAACAGGTTCTGTCATACTGTGCTGTTCTTATCTTTTGCACACGTGCGCGTCAGCCAGCTTGTGAATTTTACCAATGCCTACAGTTTGCCATACTCTGGGCCACTGGAATAAAGCGAATATGTGCCTGCTGCATTTTCCGCATAAATATGGATTTGCTGCTATTTTCAAATAATCTGTAATCTGCTGCATAATCTTCAGAGTTTAACAAAAAATTATTTCTAGCTCAAATGGATGAAAAGTTACTGAACTGCTGGATATTGAAAAGTCATTCGCAACCTGACCAGTCAACTTTTCACTTGCTTATATCTGTATTTGGCTGTTAAACTAGTACTAATGAGGTGAAACCTTTGTTCATTATTAAAATTGGAAAAAACGTTAAAATAATGAAGTTACACCATCACCAAATGTGCTGAATTATGCTGCATAATTTGCCTTTTATTGCTGCAAAATTTAGGTAGCCCTGCCACATAATTTAGTCCTCCCTGTCACATAATTCTGGTTGCCCTGATTGTGAACTATAACTTCATGTTTAATATAATGCAGACACCTTAAATAAAAATAAATGCCAGATAAACTAATATGCGGGAAATGCACTGTTCTGATAAGAAAACTTAGCTATTTACTTCAGATATCTCTGGGCCCGATTCACAGAACTAACTTAAGACAAAATCCTAAACTTAGTACCATTTTGGTATTCACAGAAGGTACTTATTCATTTTGGTATTCACAGAAGGCCCTTACTCATTTCGGTATTCACAGAAGTTAGGAGTCCTAACTTTAGGACTCCTAAATGCCTTCTGTGAACACAGAAAGTCTTAAAGTTAGGATTTTTCTCAGTTTAGGAGTAGTAAAGTTAGGACTCCTAACTTTACTACTCCCAAACTGAGAAAAGTACTAACTTTAAGACTTTCGGTATTCACAGAAGGCATTTAGGAGTCCTAAAGTTAGGAGTCCTACCTTTACTACTCCTAAACTGAGAAAAATCTTAACTTTAAGTCTTTCGGTATTCACAGAAGGCATTTAGGAGTCCTAAAGTTAGAAGTCCTACCTTTACTACTCCTAAACTGAGAAAAATCCTAACTTTAAGACTTTCGGTATTCACAGAAGGCATTTAGGAGTCCTAAAGTTAGAAGTCCTAACTTTACTACTCCTAAACTGAGAAAAATCCTAACTTTAAGACTTTCGGTATTCACAGAAGGCATTTAGGAGTCCTAAAGTTAGGACTCCTAACTTCTGTGAATACCGAAATGAGTAAGTGCCTTCTGTGAATACCAAAATGGTAGTAAGTTTAGGATTTTGTCTTAAGTTAGTTCTGTGAATCGGGCCCGGTGTGTATAACTGTTTGGTGCACTGGGCGCCAGTGACGTGTTTGTAGGTCAGTTTAAAGAATGTATTTCACACAGTGCATGGTAGGCTGTACACAGTATAAAATAAGCTGCCAAAATGTGCAAAAACACTCAGTGAGGAATATATCACACTTTGCACTGGGGGCATATTAATGAAAAAAGTCGTGCAGCTCAGGGCAGCGCAGCACAGCAAGTCACCTTCCTGCGCTGCTTACTGAGAAAGGGCAGGAATGCACCGTATTTAAAAGAATACATTACATCCCTGTCCTTGTCCGTGTGCTGGCACCATTTTGGCTGCCTAGTGCCAACACAGGCATCTTTGCACAATGGTAAAAGGGTGCCTGTGTTGCATGCAGGATTGCTTTTGTGCAGTAAGGGGCACCTTCCTGCACAAAAACAATCCTTAGAGGCATATTCCTCTTTCTATATGCAGAACACATGGAAACAGGAAGTAGCGAGGAGAACTAAAGCTATTTCTCCTCATTACGCCTCCCCTGGTAAGGCATATCTTTTTGGTGCATTCACCTGTTTACCAGTTCTGCTAAATCTGAGAATGTGTTAAAATCCATGGGAGTTATGTGGGAACACCCACGCAATGCTCATGGAATGCCTTCCCGGGGCAAAGGAACGCAATGCAGCGATTTGCACTGAGTTGCGTTGCTCTAGAATTATGCAGCCAAGCAGGGCTACGCGAGGTGGCTTTGCGTGGCTTCATAAATCTCATTTTGGACTTGCGTCGTGCTTGAACCATGTTGCGTGGTGCAAGTGACCAACCTCCTCTCATATATATACCCTTAGGTTTGCACCTAAATTGGTGCGCACTAGGACAAAGTGTTGGTTGGGATTTACCCTCCAAAGCAAATTCTGATTTGCCTAACGTAAATGCAAAAGAACTATGTACTATTTTGTGGCAAGGGGACATTCCATGGGTTATACGTGGGCATTTCCATGCAATCGCCCACAGATGCAAAGCACTATCTACTGAAAAGGTAGACAGGACTTTGTGCCAAAAATGTATGCTTCTTCAAGGCAGGCATAACATTTGAGAAACGTTTTTGCTTGGAACACATTTAAAACTGTGAGGCACATTTATGAGAGGAGCTGTGTCACTCTTGCACCACACAATGTGGTGCAAGCACAACACAAGCACAAAATTACATTTATAAAGCCACATAAAGCCACTTTGCGTGGCCCTGAGTGGCTTCATAAATCTGGAGTTATGCAACGCAGCTCAAATCACAAATCACTACATAGCGTTACTTTGCCCCGGAAAAGCAGTGCACGGGCGTTGCATGCCTGTTCCTATACAACTCCCATGGTTATTGACGCATTCTCAGATTTACCAGAACTGGTACTCCTGGGAATATGCCAAAAATATATGCCTTCCCAGGGGAGGCGTAACAAGGAGAAACATTTCTAATTCTCCTGGTTTATTCCTCTTTCCATAAGTGCTGCATTCCGCAGCACACATAGAAAGAGAAATATACCTCTCAGGATTGTTCTTGTGCAGAAAGGTGCCCCTTCCTGCACAAAAACTTGTATTTTTTCCATTTTTCTATTGCCCACCTGGTTGAGCTAGAATGAGGAAATGTCACTAAATTCGCTTTAAATATAAAATATGATTGTATGGTACATGTATGTCTTTTATCTCACTCAATCAGTGAGTCTTTTACCAGCTGCTTTACTTTCTGTACTTCTTGACCCCTGACAGCAGGGCTAACAAGGTGTGATGACGTCAGAGTCACTGTTAGGTAGCAAAAACATCACAAGGCGCTTTAACTTGCTATTGTAAACTCAGAGTCAATTATAGAACCATACATTGCACTCACATGATGTGCATGCAAGGAGCACGAGGAGAAAAAACCCACAAAAGAGCACGTGTCATGTTCTCTGATCTTTGCAAAATGGTGGAGAAATCTCCTTAGGCCCTACTAACCCGGTGGTGTGGGTAGAAAAGATTAGAGACGTATGGATTTGGCGGGAAAGACCAGGCCTCTGGGCCCAGGCGCGGTAATCCTGACAAAGGATAGACGGAGGGCTAATTAATTTCCAGAGCCCGGAATCTGATAGCTGTTCTGTACACAGACAGTCCTTAGGGACATAATGAGTTTAATCGACTGCTCTTGATGATTTTATTTGGGAACCCGGTGCCACACATTAAACTGTTGTAAGTGCCCTGGAAGCTGATTGGCAGCTGTAATCCGGGCAAAGTGTATTTAATCCGCGCGCGCAGCGCAGTGTCGGGTGGACGAGGCCCGCCTGCTAAACTGTATTTGCTAATGTTTAAAAGAAGCCGCGGAAATGCAATGATAGTTTAATCTTGCGCGAATCGAGCTGTTGAGATAGTCGTATTTATTGTGCAGTTTTTGGTTGCATATCAACCTGAGGGTATTTTTAACATTTCCATAAGGTTTTTTCACTGTGTGCTTCAAACACACACTTAGCGCGAAGAACAACTAAATGAAGCAGCAACCTGTCCCAGTGAGTCCTTAAAACGGACTATTCTGCTACTGAGCACTAAGGCAGGGGCGTAATTTCCACAGGTGCGGCAGGTGCAGTGGCACCGGTACCCAGAGGCCTAAGGGGCCCACTGAAGACCGATTATTGCTGTATTTCACAGAGCAAACAGCAACAGAGAGCCCATTTTCTTCCTTACCCTAGGGTCCATAGCACAATGCCCACGCCACTGCATTGAGGGCAGGGCTGGACTGGCCATCGTGGGCATCGGGCATTTCACCAGGAGGCTGGGAGGTTGGGGGCCGGTTTGCAGTCGTGATTTGGTGGTTTGCAGCTGGTCTGACAAAATGACCAGAGCTGCTTTGGATTCCCAGTCCCGCCCTGATTGTGGAGGCTAGGGCAGGGGTCTTCAATCTTTTCTGTAATAAGAGCTACCTATGTTCAATGAAAATCATCCCAAGATACTACCATAGTTAGTGTTGTAATAGAGGCCCTCTCAGAAAATATGTCCTCCCCAGACAAGATTAATATCAGTGATCCCCTCAGTACGTCAGACAGGGGAGGCAGCAGTCATAAAAATTTTTTTTTTGCAATTTGGAATATCTCTACAGGGGTAATGTCTATTGTTGGAACTGGCACCTTATGGTTGGCCGAGACGATGATGCCCCGGCCAGGCAGAAACTACCGCTCCCGTCAGGGGTGTATTTTTACACACACTGTATATATAACCTGCGTTCACCCTTAGGAAGTTTGACACTGAGCAGTCAGGCTTTTCACAGCGGCAATGTGTAAAACTTTGGCACAGCACTCACTCACGATAAATACACTGAGGGGCATATTCACAGGGGACTATCGCCGAGTTAACGGCACTTTATCGCAGCCAAAGTTGCCATAAATTTATCGCCCCATTCACAAGCCGGTGTTAACAGCCCACAGCACCAGTTTACCAATGATAGCAGCCACAAAAAACATCGCCAAAGATGACCCCCGCAACTATCGCTAATGAGATGCAGAGTAGGCGTTTCCGTGCCCAAAGCCGCGACAACACCACTACACAATGACCAGACAGAACTGCGAAAAGAACACGAAACAGGCGATAAGGCGCGTTAGCAGCAGGCAAACAACACCTGGTGCTAAATCGGACCACAGCCTGCACCACAAAAGGGAGACCAGCCCACAGCCACACCTGAAGAACAACTGATGCACCCGGGCAACTGAACATGCAGCCCGGAGGGCCGAAAGGGAAACACCCGCCGCAACCACCCCCAGGACCCTCTCCTCCCCGGGCCCTCCGACCAAAGACATGCCACATCAGCCACACCCAATCACGCACAAAATTATCCGCATGATGTCGCAGAATCACAACTGGTGAGATGCATGTGTCGCCACAAAAATGAGTATCACACACTCATTTCCGAAGCAACAAATCAAACTTTATTAAAATGAACACAGAAATGAAAGGAAGACACATTGCGGCTCCCCCCGGGCCAATCCGTAGGTCACAGCCTGCAAGACAAAAACACATGATGAGAAGGTGTGTCCTGCGCACATCAAAGGACAGAGAGAGAGCGAAGGAGAGAGAGAGAGAAAGGAAGAGAGTGGACGAGAGAGAGAGAGAAGAAGAGAGGGGGAGAGAGAGAGAGGAAGAGGGGGAGAGAGAGAGAGGAAGAGGGGGAGAGAGAGAAGAAGATGAGGGGGCGAGAGAGAGAGAGAAAGAGAGAGAGAGAGACAGAGAAGAAGAAGAGAGGTAGAGAGAGAGAGCGAGACTGCTCACCTGCTGCCACCGGTGTGTTTCCAACCACTTGCCAGCATGTAGTGCAGTCCATTAGGTCACACATCTGAAACAGATCTGTCATCCGAAACAGAGTCCAGATACATGTTTGGCACAGTACACACAATCCCACAAGACAACATTGCCTGCCCGCCCATGCACACCCAGACCGAGGCACCCCAGCCCCTCCCGCCGCCCATGGGAGCATGCCCGTCCATGCACACCCAGGCTGCAATGCTCAACTTCCGCCAGTGGCATGCAGACATGAGGTCCCAAAACGTGTCGCTGCAGGCCACAAGCCCGGGGGCCCGAGGAAATGGCACACTCCACACCATGCCACCCCGCTCCGCAGACCACCAGGTCTCACGTTTGGTGCTGGGTCTTGATTACTCCATGGCAGAGGACATACCAGGACACCCGGTCTCATCGCAGGCTGCACACCCGATCAGCCCAATAGGTGCCACCAACTCTGTGATCCTCAAAGTGACGCCATGTGGCGGTAGGACCGCGCTGCCCGCTGGCTCTGGCCTACACTGCGGTCCAGTAGGGCACTCAAAACCTGAGCTGTCCAGACCGCCGGGACTGGGCATCATCGCAGGCTGCAAACCCGCTCAGCAGCTTAAAGTGCCACTGACTCAGTGCACCCAAAGTCACCGTCCCGTGGCGGGGTGCCTTTTCCAGCCACAATGCTCCAGGTGCCACTAACCCTGTGCAACCCCAATCAGCGCCACGTGGTGGCAAGCCTGTCATGACCGCAAGGCCTTGGGTGCCACTAACTCTGTGCAAGCCCAGTCAGCGCCACGTGGTGGCCAGCCCGTGATGGCCGCAAGGCCTTGGGTGCCACTAACCCAGTTCAAGCCCAGTCAGCGCCACGTGGTGGCAGGCCTGTGATGGCCGCAAGCCCTCGGGTGCCACTAACCCTGTGCAAGCCCAGTCAGTGCCACGTGGTGGCAAGCCCGTGATGGCCGCAATGCCTTGGGTGCCACTAACCCAGTTCCAGCCGTCAGCGCTACCTGGTGGCAGGCCCATGACAGCTGCAAGGCCTCTGGTGCCACTAACCCTGTGCGCAACAACTCATGGGCCCTTTATGATTGAGAACCGTGGAGCATCCGTCATCCAGTCACCACCAGCAGAGGGGAATCTGACGTCGTCGGTCCCTTATGTTGGCGGAGTCACATGGCCTGTGACACCTGTGCCGGATGGGTGTGGTGTGCGTGCAAACCTGCCCTCAGGGAGTGGCTGTGACAAGCTGACAACTAGACCAGTGACCTGCACTTCGCCAGCAAGTACACCTGCGATGGGTAGCAATGAGGGCCCCCCCTCAGAGCGTAAGTGGAGTGGTCTGGCCTGCCGTACGCCAGACCAGCACAAGGCTTGCAACAATGACACATGGGATCTGGGCGTGGTTCAGTCTATGTCCGGAAATGGAAGTGACTGATGCGTGTGTCCCTGTTGTAGTGTTCACAGGACCAGGTACACAACATGCTATGTTGCACCCTCTGAATGGCATCCCACAGGATGAGCATCATTGACACAAGGGACATCACTGTCCCTACATTCATCCACACATTCATGCATGAATGATGTAAGACATAACACAGCAGTGCGTCACTGGATGTTTATTGCACATCCAGTGCAGTCCTGCAGCTGGAGCGGTACAGGGCAATGCCGAGCACACTACACAATATGGTCCCGTGGAGGGCCAGCAAGAGCCCATCCGGGGATAACAAGTCCTGCTGAAGAGGTAGGGTACAGTCCGCAGTGTGGTCGTCGTTTCATTGGTCATCAAACAGCATATGGCAGTCCATGTCGCTGTCCAAGGTGTGTGCATCGGAGTGTCTCGGGGGTCAGCGGATGGTCATGAGGCCATGTGCGGCACCAAGCAGGAACATGCTTGGTGGCAGAAATGAATGCTAGGGCCTCCTGATCACAAATCCATCCACGTCCTCGTCCCCGGATGTGTGCTCTGCCCCACCTGTGGGTGTTGCAGTACCGGCTGGGGCACTGTGTGCCACTGACACATCAGGGGCCGGAGGAGGTTTGTCGGCCGCACTATATGGTAGTGACACATCAGGTGCCGGAGTGGATATGCCTGCTGCACTTTGGGGCACTGACACACCAGGGGGCGGAGATGGGGATGGGGATGGTGTGGGGTCAGCAGCATTCACCAGCGCCACGCCTTGTGGCAGCAATGCTATGATGATGGTCTGCAGGGCATGGTAGATCCCAGCTACATTTCGCTGATGTACAGCGGTGGCTGCCATCCTTTCCGCCTCCATCCGCACCATGTCCTCCATGAGCCTCCGCATGTTTGCCAGCTCACGGCTGCTATCGCTGGAGCCCCTCTGAGGGGACATGTGTTCTTCTCTCCATGTCAGGACTCCAGCGCTGTCAGTCAGGGCTTGTTTGAGGCCATGGAGCGGGTCTGGACACCCATGGATGGCGTCCAGTTTGGTAACCATGAGGTTGAACCCCACCTGCACCTGCTCAGCCGTCTCCCTCTGGGCCTCCAGCACACGGCGTTGGAAGGCCATGTGTTGTTCTTGGGGGTCTTGGGAGACTGGGGGGCCGTGCGTGCCTCCTAGTGGGTGGTTTGGGTGATGGATGGGGTCTTCTCGATGCAGCTGGTCAGCCCTGATCCTGGAGGTGAGTCGCGGATGATGTCAAAGATGTCTAGGAGGGCTTGGGTGTCGATGCTGGGGTTGTCCTCCTCGTCATCAGTGAAGAGTGGCTGGGACTGCTCTGCAGGGGGTGTTGACGGTGGCCCTGCAATGTGAAGGGGAGATGGTGTATTGCAATGTGTCTATATAATGATGTGATTTATCTAATTCTCTGCCCCTGCCAATTAGGCTTTGTTGGAGAGACATCTAGAGCTATTTAAACTAGAATCACAGAACATAGTTCAGCTATCAGAACAGCTAAACTAACTGCACTTCTGGTGAAATATTTTCTAGAACTACGCCATAAACCTGAAGATATTCGATGGCGAATCCTAGAAAAGATTAATTTACCAGAAGACAAAGGTGGTCTCAAAGTACGTAAAAAACGAGAGGTATACTGGATTTTTTCATTGAACACGTTTAAAAATGGGTTAAACAATGAACTACTTTGGGAAAACGCAATAATTTAAACACACTTATTATAATAGGGGACCAATCTGGAAGTTTTTTTGACTTGAATAGATTCAATATTAAGCTATGTATCTTTATAGTAAGAAAGATAAATATAATTGAATCGTTTTACTCCCTTACGTTAATCTATAATGTTGTTTATAACTGTACAATCCAAACTAGATAAATGCTTGCTGATATTCCCGAAAGGAATGTGGTTTTTCCAGCCCCTTGTTTTTTCATTGTCTATGATAGTATACTGACTATTTGAGCTGGTCACATGATTCCCATTGCGTCATGACGTCACATCGTTACCATCATGTGACTATCACACATATGGACGTCTCCTTGGTTATAACCAAGAAGGAAGTAGGGCCGACCGTTTATCCAGACACAACCGCTAAGACGCCGACAGCTAGCGGACACGGGAATTTACCCGCAGTGATACATCATTAAGGAGGTAAGAATACCGTTCTTTAGATAGACGAAACGTTAGAGCAGTAATTTAAATGTATTTAAATATGCTCTGATGTTGATAGATAGATATGTGTTTTTTATCTTTTTACATAGGTTAATTACTCCCACTAATTGGTTGTCCGCCATCCATGCGACATAACATAACGCTACGTAAAAGAAATTTTTAAATCGTGAAACGCGTCATAACTGAAATCAGGTAAACAACCGTTCAATAGATAAATGAAACGTTAAAGCAGCGTCTACTTGTACATAGCATGCCTTGAGGTTTAGAGATTGATAGATGGTTGTTACCTTCTCTATACAGGAGAATTATGCAGATTATTTGGTTGTCCTCTATGCCAACGGAATAACACATCTATTTACCTTTTTACATCGCGAAACGCGCTACACCACATATCAGGTAAATAATTCACAGATCAATATACAATCAGATTGGCCATTTGCGAAGTAGAGACCAGATGTTGTCATTGTTAACAACGTATAGTGTGTTTACTTTCCAGATTACTATTAAATTTATGCTCATACTCGTATCCAGAGAAATCCATATCTTAGTAAAGGCAGTGAACACTACCGTACATCTGAAGATTATTCACAGAATAAATTAGGTATAAATCATATTCAAGTTTTAGTATAACAAAATTGCGACTGCATTGATTTGTCGCTACATATTGTGCTTATATTTTGATACAGGTCTTATCCAGGCGATTAAAAATACGAAGTATCAGTCTCCCAGTGATCTTTAAATTTGTTGCCTGCACAAAAAACGTAAGCATATAAACAATACCATACATACTGTGGAAATAAAACGATGATAGTGAAAAAAGTGAGAGATTAAGTCTCCAGTTATCCATACAATGTATATATCACGATATGTATCATCTTTTCTCTTTCTCCTTTTTCTTAACTCTCACACTTTTTCTGATTTCATTTAAGAAATTAGTTGAATTTGAAGCCAACAGACAATATAAATGGAGAATGTGATAAAAGAGGTGTTTCACAGTGTAACTTAAATCAATATATGTCTTAATAGAATATTGCACAATATATCAATGATATTGTATCTTAGTTTATTCTTTTTACTTTTTAGGCTTTTTCCTGATGAAGGCGTAACTTGCACCGAAACGTGCGTTGAAGAAATATTATTTTGCCACATTTTGGTCTTAATTGTGATTCCATTTATGCTAATAATTGTGATTTTGATGTTTTTAATATATGATTATATTTGTATTTTTAATCTATAATTACTATTATGTACGTAGGACATTGAAGAACTGTTATTAATTAAATAAACTTTTTTTAATATAATTTCATATATTGGTTGTTACACTGAGTTCATCATCATCCTATTTCATATAGGAATAAATATCATAAAATTGCCTAGGAATGTATTTTTCATTATATAATACCCTGTCCTAGGAATTGTATTGCAATTTGTCAGGGGGTCCTTGCTACTCACATGGTATTGCAATGTGTCCAAATGTATGTAACCGGATGGTACATGTTGACTTTCAGACAGCATGGCATTGTACATTGTGACAGTCTGTGGATCTGGGCGATGACCAAGAGTCATTGAGGGTGTGCACTGTGCTCTGCTTGATTGTGTATGTGTGCCATCGTGGCCACCTCATCCCGTCCCCCCATTGCCTGGTGGTCACTCACCCTGATGCAGTTGTGTTGTTTCCTGTCGAGCTGTGTCCGGTCCCCCGACTCCGGCCACAGTATCCACACTGATGACTGTCGACACCAGCTCCTCCATGTCATCCAGCTCGAGCTGTGGCACTGGGCCCCCACCTCCAGTCTACATTGCTGCCTTCTGGTTGGCTGAGAGTTTCTCCTTGGTCTTCAGCTTGATGTCATTCCATTGCCTCTAGACCTCGTCCATTGTCCTCTTGTGCTCTCCGACGGCATTCACCTTGTCCACGATGTCCCGCCATATTCCAGTTTTGGTGCCGAATGATGCGTTGGAGGTGACGAACAGTTGTTGATGGTGTTCCATCACCTCCGTGACTATGATCCTGTTCGCCTGCAGACTGAACTTCGTCTTCCTCTTCTTCTTGTCCTTGCCCTTCCCTGTCCCCAAGGTCCCGGGCTGGTCATCCGGGGTGCTTGTGGGGTTCCGCTCGTCCTCTGCGCCTGCTCCGGCTGCCTCCATGGTGCTTGGGTGTTGGTCTGTTTGTGTTTGGGTGTTTTTTCTACTTTTATGGTGATTTTTCCCGCCGGCCAGGTGTGTGTTGCAGGCCTGGCGCTGCTTATCGCTGATTTCCTCATCGCGCTTTTGCCTATTGCATGTTTTTTGGTGTTGTGATTTGTGTTTCTATTTCCAACGAGGTGATTGTGTCGCGGACATTGTCCACGGTTTCGGCAGACTATCGTATGGTACCGCCTTGTTGTGAATTCCACGTTGACACGGGGTTATTTTCCCGCGATGGGCTGAGATGTTGAGAGTTGCGTTAAGCTACTCTTGCGGTAGTTATCACACGTCTGTGTGAATATGCCCTTGAGCGTCACAAAAGAAACTTCACATGTGATGTATGTAAATAACGTTTGTATTCAACACACTCAATAATCAACACAACATGAACATCATGTATTTTGGGGCAGAAATCACGCTTGGAAATATTACTAGCAGTACTAGGCCCAACCGTGTTGAAATGACATCAATAATATGCACACTTGGGACAAATCCTATTCTAACCCCCATGCCCCCAAGCACCCTTATGCGTTGCAATATGTTATCAACCCCCAGGACCACCCCAGCAATGTTTATAATTCAATTTCACACAGTTATAGGGTGTACCCCCGGTCACGATATCAGAAATATGTACATACAAGGAATTACAACACTTTGTAGCAGCACCGCGGGCTGAGGCAGAGTGGGTAAAACCAATGTCAACCATGGTGTTCTTCTGGCAAGAAATCAACATGTAAGGCAACACCGCTGGCCAGTGTCATGAATGACAGGCGGTCTGCAGACTGGCACTCCAACACACACACTCACTCCGCACCGATACGCAGTGTAACGCTTATCAGGTAGGTCCATATGGAACGCGCTCGCACACATACGCACTCAGCACAGTAATGTAGTGCAACTGATACCTAGCGGGTCAATTGATAGCACACTGCAGAACCTGTGGCCCAAGCCTCCCTCCACCCTCCAGTTCACCCTGACTGTCCAACACCTGCTGATGGAAGATAACCAGCCCTCCCCCGGATACTAGGCTGCACGCAGCTGAAGTGACACTTAGTCAGGGTATCAGGGAAATGGGTGGGGGTAGGTAGCAGGACTAATTTGGAGGCATTCATCAAATGGGGGCTTGGCAGCCACTCAGGAAGTTCCCCCCTGCATAAGGAGCAAAGTTGGCTGAGTGCAATAGTCGGTCACTCAAAAGGGTTCAACAAGAGCCTTCCAGCACCAGCCCAGTTCTGCAAAGCACAGGGGGTCACACGGTCTCTTGACCTGCTTCCGATCACTCTCGGAAGCCTTTCTTCTACCCAGTCAGTCACTCTCACTACCCAAGCCCAAGCCGGGCATTACTACCTAGCAAAATAATGTTGTCAGGGGCCTGGTGAGGAGAGGGCAGTTGGTCCACCGCACTGAGGGCCGAAAAGGGAACACTTGATGAACGTCAATAGGAGTTGCACCCTGGCCATCCGGGCGCAACATCTGGTGCGCGTTCATATGGGTTGCACCAGACAATTCCAGTCACACACAAAGAAGAGTTATGAATTCCATACCTCCCTGGAAAAGAGGCACAAAGTCCAATGCAGGTTGATATGGGTAGCACCAGACAATTCCGGTCAAACTCACAGGCGCAAGTTCAGCAAAGCCTTACGAGGTAGAACAAAGCACTACTACGGGAATTCCCCCACCTCAGAGGGTCACAACCCATGAACCAGTCACCACATGCAATGAGCAGGCAGTCAGCGTGTCGCACAAGAGAAATGCTGCATGATCGATGAAGTGGGCCACACTGGATCCTGCAACCGGTGATTCCGCTCACCACCAACAAGACGCTTGTGTGTGCTGAGGCCCCCGCGATGCAGAGGCCACATGACTTAGATGCAGGCAAGATTTCTGGGACTTCCCACAAGGCAATTTGGTCTCCAGGCACAATTCTTAGTTCCATGCTCACGCCGTGCTACCATTTGGGATCCAGAGGCGATATATGCACTTAAGAGGGCACCGCTCTCCATGAGTCAGAAGTAGATTGTGTGGATCCCTCATAGGAGATCTCCGAAAGAACAGGGGGCTAGCCAACAAGCCCTTGGAGATCACACTTCAGGGTGCTACACAGCAGCAGGTAGCTAGTTCAGGCCAGCCACTCTTCAGGAAGGGCGCACAGTCCCTTTCAATGGCAGTAATCCTCCTTGTGCACTACAGATTCCTCCATATAGTTCTAAGTTCCCCGGTTCCACGTCCCCACAAGTGTATCTCTGCCTTCATCCACCACTGCATACACTGCTCTCCATGGGAATAGCTAACCATCAAGTGAAGTGGTTTTATATGGCTCTGGTGGAGACAGCCCTACAACCACTGCCTAAAATCAGGGGTCATTGGAAACAATCCCTAAATCGACAACTTACAGACAGGAACTGGGGGAAAGGGTTGTCCTTGCCGAAGGGGATATCCTGCAATATGCGACTAAAATACATTCAGTTTAATTCTATACACATGACCTACCTGACCCCACGAAGGTTGCGAATAATACACGGCGGAGAGATGCGTAAGTGCACAAGATGTGACCAACAAGATGCATATTTTATCAATATGGTTTGGGCTTGCCCAACATTGCACCCGTTTTGGATTGAAGTGGTGACCTTGACGGGGGCAACTCTTGAGAGACCACTGGATAGATCTACGGAGATGTGCCTACTGGGCCTATTCCCCCCACCTGCCGAAACGGGAGGTGGGGAATAAATGTATAGACCTGGCCATGGCTCTGGCAAAATGGCGGACTTTAAAAGCCAGAGCGGGGCCACAGGTTGAGACCTGGAAACGAAACATCATGAGCTGGGTGGAGGCGGAGGGAAGAGCACTCTCCAGGGAGGAGGTGAAAGGATTGCGTAGGTGGCCTATAGAAGACTAATGGAAGGAACTGGTACGAGCCTGGGAGGACCTAATATCAGTAAGCAGCGAAATTGAGGAGAGGGGGCATGCAGGGACACCCGACGGAATATCAGTAACCCAAGAAGAAATAGTATAAAAAAACACCAGGTATACCCCAACACAGTGCAGACACATAGCAACCAATATGCCATGGCCTGAAGCCCAAATGGTAACTATGAATCGTCAAAGACTGTGACACAAAAGGCCCTAAATGGCTACTTGGAGAGATCCGCAATTAGGGTAGCTGTGATATTTGGGGCCGTGCTTGACTGCGCCCACTGGAAATCTACCAACCACAGACATTTTTGAAAAATAGCTACCCATGAGATTTCAGGGTGGTGTGCCTTGCATGGCTCCCACAAGGTTTTCTTATCCAAAATGCCCTGTCAACCCCAAATGTTGCCTAACATCATGCATGCAAGGACTCTTATTGAATGAATGAAACATTTTGTTTATTTAGACCATAGTCTTTAAACACTGCAAAAACCACAATATCATATAACAAGCAATGCGTTAAAAATTCCTTATAATTCATGATAAAAGTACAGAATCCATATTCATTCCCCAATAGCAGCAACTTTTTAACCCAATAAACTGGAAAATTAAATATGTAGTTATGGTTAAATAAATAGCAGTAAGATTCATTAAAATACATTTTCAATAACATACCCCTTTTTTTTAAATTATTTTTTTTAACTGCAATATCCACTTCCTTTCCACCATTGCGGCTCATTGCAATTCAGTTCAATAAAATGTATCTTTGTCTAAAACATTTTGCCTAAGCTAGGTGGGGGAGTCTATAAGAAGAAGAGGAATAGAATTGCAAAACCCCCTTCAATCTGTCCCTCAAAAAGGTTTTTATGCTTTTCATATAGTTTCCCAAAGCAATAGCTATATCAAGATTTATCATTTCTACTAGTAAATCTATTGCTTGGGCTCTTGACCTAATTCCATATTTTAAGAAAATCGGGCGTAAAAACAATTTCCTCAAAGCTAAAACTGCAAGGCAATCTACCAATATATGCAGGATATCATTTTTAGTTCCTAGGCCACATTTACAGATTCCGTCGGCATTTGACATTTCAGCCTTTGTTTTTCCCTCTGTTAGCCACGGGTTAATTCCAATT
Source organism: Triturus cristatus (assembly GCF_964204655.1). Taxonomy (NCBI): domain Eukaryota; kingdom Metazoa; phylum Chordata; class Amphibia; order Caudata; family Salamandridae; genus Triturus; species Triturus cristatus. The sequence goes on from NC_140592.1 coordinate 63,933,514, forward strand.
CGTACTCTTAGTAGTTCACACCTAAGATCATAATTTGGCAAGGTGTCCAGGTATGGACACCATGATTCTTTTACCCATGAATGTCTTAACTCTTTCACTGATTTTTTCGTAGTCAAGTATTCCAAATCATTCTTTCTTGACTGTTCCTGACCTTGGAACCTAAGTGAGCCCTTAGTAAATTCTAGCTCCAGTGTGTGCTGAATTAGACTCACGTTTAGTGTCTCCGCTATGGTTGAGAGCTTCTTTTTTACCTCCCTTGCCCACTTTAAGCTACTACTTCGGAACTCCTCTCTACACCATTGTGAGACCTTCTTCAGACCCCCGGGATCCTGGCGTTTCCAAAATCTTAGCAGTGACATTTGAATCTGAATGTTCCAAGCTATTGTTCCTATCTCCATTCTTACCGCCCGGATCATAGCAGAGCTTGGTATAGACAATAAGGTTTTTAGGATCTTCCCTTCTTCCTGGTCCCAACTGCATTTGCCACTTAGGTACAGGACTTCTGCCCCGTACAAAACCTGCGGGGGTATCATGGCATCATATGCTTTTAGCATAGGTCTATGGGACATTTCTCCATATTCTTTATTGCATTTTTTCAGCCCACAGATTGAAGAAAAAGCTTTTGCTTTGTGGGCTTCAATGTGGGTACACCATTTAAGGGCCCTATCAAACCAGAGGCCCACATTTTTGTATTCTTTTACAATCTCCAGTTTTATTTGCCCTAAGAACCAGCTAAAAAAATATTCTCGTTTTCCAAAGCATAAAATCTTCGTTTTATCCATATTTACAACTAAAAACTTTCTCTCACAGTAGTCTCTCAAAACATTTAATTTCCTTTGGAGCCCAAACTCCGTTTGATCGAGTATCACAAGGTCGTCTGCATATAAAAGACATGCCACATTATTTCCGCTCATTCTGGAGCTTGCACTTCTTTCCACTTCTAAAACTTCGGGTGGGTCGGCCAGGAATAAGGCAAATAGTAAAGGAGCCAAAACACAGCCTTGTCTCAGCCTATTTCCTACCATTGACCTTGGTTTGAACTAAGGGTTACATGAAAACTCTAGGCGGAAATTGGCACATTGTGCTGCTCGCTGCGATTTTGTTTGGTGCCGGGAGTCTGTTCCGCGTTGAAAAATCAGTCTGAACGGCACCCTGTGGTGCCCCAGAGACGCTACACCTCGAGTTTGTTTTGCTGCCGTTAGAGTAGATTTTATATTCGACCTGCAGCTTTCTCACCTCGAACAGTTGCTACCACCCGCGACCACCTGGGTTGGGAAAATCTTGCCGGGTGCCCTCTTAGCACCCGAAAATTGCACTAGAGGACGCCAAGTCTCACTTGGGCTAGCCAACTTACCGTTGGTGAGCCTTGCTCGAGAAAAAACTTTGCCACTCGTGGTTGGAGGAATTTGTCCGTAACTTTGCATTACATGCGCAATGCGGAGTGGCCAAAGCTCCACCAACTCTGCCGGCATTACAAACTAATGGGAAAATCCAAAGTGGACAAAGAACCTGGGTACAATTTGACACAAGCAATAAATGATCCTATTGGAAAATAAAAAATATCCAAACTACAACATCACATCACATATTTATTAAATCAACATAAATTGCTTATTGAGTGAGAGAAAGAAAAAACAATCCAATACTCAAAGGAATATGAAATCAATTCACTTTATATATTTTTTCATCAATGGTGCATACCTTCAATAAAATTTAATATGGTTGCTCCATGGGGTGCATGAAAAGGTGCATGTAGAGGGGCTCCAGTCTACAGTGCTGAGACAGAAAAGTGAATAATCAATACCAATGTTACAGAAAAACACTGTAAATACAGCAGCAGAAACAAGCTCCTGCGGTATGCCTGTTCGAAATACTTCATAAAGCATTTAAGGTATGTCCATACAAGAACAAATGTCCGATGAATCAGAGCACATCTGTCATAAGGATCATGGCATTCAATCCAGGCTTGTACAAATATGTTGATGTTTCGACCCGACTACAAAGTGGGGTAAAATTAGACCTTGCTTGCATGTCTTCATCAGGATGAAAAAAAACAGGGAAAAGGAGGGCACCCTTAAGTAGCGCATTAGATGGACTCAATTGAAGGATCCACAAATGGTAGGCAAGCGTAAGAGTTCAACCACTCCTAGTCCAGCAAAACTGCGTTATTTAGAAATAATGATGCAAAGGCAGGATCAACACCTCCAAAAGTGCCACCCAATGCAATATAGGCTTACGAGAAGTCAGGTGTTAAAGAGCTCATATTCTAATATTCAAATGGGGTCCCTGTACTTGCAGCAATGTATCAGAGTATCTCTCAGCCACAGAGTGGAATTTAACACCCACCCCTAGTTTAATCTGTTCCTGCCATGAGTATGAATTAAGCCCCACCATACAGATGGGAAAGCATTTTTATTTTGACAAGTTGGATAATGCTGGGTGGTAGCACTTTAATGGATACCTGCTGATTATGGAAGTTTACTTCACACAAATTTAAGAAAAATTTGCAATTTTAGACAAAGTTTGAGGTTTGAGGGAAATTGTGGGCAAGAAACCATCATGAGATCCACATGAAGCACACCATTCCAGACTCCCCCGGGTGTGTAGTTTTCAGAAATGTCTGAGTTTGATAAGTTTCCTTGGGTGGCCGTCCAACCCGGGCCCAAATACTGCCACTACCTCTATTGCCAATTTTTTCACATTTGGTTGTAAGGCCTATTCTGTTGGGGATGTTAGGGTAAACCACACACATACAGTACCATTTTTATTGGGGACAAGTAGGGGAACGCTGGGTGAAATTTTAATTTGTGATTTCCTCTCTGCTGCTCCCTTTGTCAAAACTATGGCCAAAAGAATCAACATTTCCTCTCACTTGCCATGAGAATGGGGCTCTGCACCCCCAGGATGGTTCAACCACACACCACTTTTTGTACAACAAGTAAAGATATTCCTGGTATTTAGTGGGCTTTCTGCCCCCCTCCCCCAAAAGGGGCAGATTGAAAGTGTAATCCACCAGAAAGACTTATGGCGCAGAGGTGGGGCGGAGCACAGGGTCATGCCCAGAGGAGCCACTCCACTCCAGAAACAACAGTTGCCTAATACAACCCTGATATCTAGTGGACATTCTGTCCCTAGGTGAGTAGACTGCGGGTGTACACACCCATATATGTCCCACAGGGGGCAGAAAGATGTATAAATCCTGGGACAAGTGTGGAGCACAGGCCCAGGGGAGCCGTTCCCACCCTAAAACTAAAACAATTTCTTAAAACAACCCTGGTGTCTTGTGGGCTTTCTACCCTGCTGGGTGGAGCTGATTAGGGGTGCCCACCCCCATACTTCTTCCACAGGGGGCAGAAAGATATATAAAACCTGGGACGAGGGTGGAGCATAGGCCATGCCCAGGGGAGCCGTTCCCACCTTAATAAATAAAACAATTGCCTAAAACACCCTTGGTATATTGTGGGTTGTCTACCATGCTGGGTGAAGCAGATTAGGGGTGCAATTGCCCATCCATCCGTCAGTGGGGCAGAAAAACTGCTGGGATTTTAGAGTTGGAATGCAGGCCCAAAACCACAGTGGTCCACCCACACATCTCTTTTTCGTACAACAATAAAATGTACTGCTGGTGTATAGTGGGCTTTCTGTGGGAGAGGGGGGCAGATTGAAGTTGTACCACACCCTTCCACCCCCTGGAGAGGCAGAAAGACTTATGGAACATGGGGCATTGGAAAAGCACAGGCACAGGCCCAACAGAGCCACTCCCCCTCCAAAACCAACCATTGGTGTATAGTGGGTGTTGTGCCACCCTTGGGGGCACATTTGGGCTGTACACCCCCATCCAGCCCTGGGGGTGAGGGCCAGAAAGACTTATGAAGCTGAGGATCTGGGGCCCATGCCCAGGGGGGCTGCTCACCCACCCACGATCCCTGGTGTCTAGTGGGTGGATCCCTTCTTGGGGACTGTCCTCTTGAGGTGAACATTAGGTAGAGATACAATTGCAATGGTGAGACTCTCTCTAGTGTTGTCCACTGGCCGACAGACACACTGGGGAGGGAGTGTGGCACACACTTAAAAGGTTAAATAAAAAAATGTTATGTACTAAAACGTATTAAAAAGTGAAATGTAAAATCAATTAACAGTTATTTCATTAATTTGTGATACAAACTAGTGTTACATTATTATTTTTTAATTCACAAAAAGCTATTAAAATGTGTTCAAGTAAAACCTTAAATATGTTTTATTTTTAGGTAATTTTTTACCATTAAATATATTCATTTTTGTAATTATATTAAATAGTTTAATTTAATGTAACATCATTTCTTATTGGGTTTTCTTTTAAGTCCCTTCCACTATTTTCTAAGGGAGGGTGCCGCAGTACCAGTGGTTGACCATGTGTGGAGCTATACTTACTCCAGCTCTGAGCTGGAATAAATGTACTATTGTTTTGGTCCCTTTTTGGCTGAAATTAATAAGAGCCATGTGTGAATAGCAAAGGGCTTAGTCTTTTTTGGGTGTGTGCATGTCCAGTTATAAACCCCTGCCTAACAGCCTCCCCCTGACACCCATGCAGAGCCTAGGCGTGTTAAGTTTGCCCATGACTAGTGCTTACTTTGCACTAAACCCTGAGTCGGTGAGCATAGACCTTGGCCATTCCTAGAAGGTTTTGGATACAGTGCAGCCTTCAGCAGTGCTTAATTTTTGCAGGTGCTTTCCAGTGCTTAGCACCGGCAACTTAATTATCAGGGCCGGGTCTACGCATCTGCTGCGCACGTCACATCTTGATGTTTTTTTTAAATTTACCTTACTGTACTCGCAGAGTGTTTTTCACGTCTCCCGAGTGACTCACGGTGGTTAATAGTGTTGCGGGCGGCTGTGAGACTTCTTAGTCACTTAGCCTGCCCGAAGAGAAGATTCATATACATTAATAATAAATAATATGTTGAACATGGCGGCCCTTAGTTCAAATTCAGTCAGTGTTGCACTGTTGCCACTTGCCGGTGGGCGGGCATCACACACACACTGACACTGATTTATTTGGGCTGGATTTGGTTCTGATGGGGGTAGGGGCTGTGCGCGTGGTAGCGTGCGTGTGCTTATTTCTTTTAACATTGCCACGCTACAGCATAACACCGCAGCTCACCACCACGAGTCGTCGTTCGTTGTTCAAGTCAGCCCGAGTCCTGACTCGACCGGCGACGACATTGAGGGAAGGGCAGCCTGTGCTGTGCAGGCATCGATCAGCCAGCAGTTCAGTACTGTCTGTCTGGTAGCAAGCAGCACCAGGCGGCCTAATCGTTATTAGTTATTAAAGGCAGTGCCCGCCGGCCCACCACGAGAGTAACAGTAAGAAGTTACAGAATAAAGTAAACTAACTTACTTAGTACTAGTAGCTAAGAAGCCAACTAACTAGCGATGGCATTGCCATTCCAATAATATGCGCCGTGCCAAAACCAACACTGTTATGTATTAGCACTGCATTTTAAAAGGTATGCATGAATGGCAACCTATTCATTTTAATTTGATAAAAACACTCAGTAAATAATAAAGGATTGCTTTGTGAGTGTTTTCTCAATTTTAATATCACACTTGGTTACATCGAGGGATGTGACCTATTTCACTTCACTGCACTTGATTTTTATAATCTTTTGTTTGGACACTTTTTGTTTCCTTTTTAACAAAATGACCGCCAATAATGATAAAAGTGGGCACAACTGGTGAGTACCAACCAGCTATGCCACTGGTGGTGCGCACGTGAGGGGTCATTTTGTCTTTCCACATTTTGTCTTCCCACATTTTTTGTATTATTTTTCACAGTTTGTGATTGCGGGTTTTACATCAGGCTAGTTTGAAGAAACCCTGTTATTGGAAGACTGCCTTCTGTAAAAAAAAAAATTTTTAAAAGAAAGGCGACTACACGGAGTGTGACTACTATAAAAATATATATAAAATAGAGTAGTACAACTGAGCAAATGGCAGTAATTCACACACGTTGATGAAAGTTGGAAGGTTAATAAAAAAGCGCCTTAGAAACCTGGTTTGGTTGTGTTGATGTATCAGTATGCGTCTGCGTTGAGTTACAAATCATGAACTGATGATGGTCGGTCGGTCCTGTAAAATAACGCTCCTTCCGAATTTCTGAAGCGTCATGTCACAGTGTCACACATATTGACTGGAATAATCGACTCGAGCGCATCCAAAAGAATTTTATTACAGAGTACTTTGGCCTCACTCGCCCAAATGCTTGGCGATCCTGATTCCTGGCAGTCCTCCTGACCGGCCACATTCCAGATTGATTCTAGGCTTTAAAGTTGAAACCTTGTGCACGCACACTGCACGCACCAGCAGTCCGGCACCCCATCATTGTAAAAGCAAAAAAGTTTGCAAACATGGGACTGACTGAGTGAGCATGCATGGAATGCAGCACAGACACAGTACTGGTGCAACAGCAACTGTTGTTCCTTGGGTTTCATTATGAAAATCCATGAGTACAGCAGGAGAATGCACTCCATGGATACGTGTCAACTCTTTGCAGTGCACCTCATACTAGAGAATAAAAGTTTAGCATGTTAAATTTAGCAATAATTAGCGCGGAAAACTGATCTTATGAACGGGTTTATTAAACAATTGGACAAATGATACACGTCAGTGCGTGAAGGCAGGTACTTCAAAATGTGAAACTGGCAAAAATAAAATATGTACAGAGAAAGAAATACATTTAATAAATGTGTAATGAAAATAAATTCACAGACTTAAAAAGGTTTGACTGGTGTCAAGGCTTTGTGAGTTTGTAAGTGGACCTCCCATGATGATTTGCTACGAACACTTATTTTGTGTTAAATGTCCATTTTCAAGAATATCCCACTGGATTACCAGCGATCCCATTAAATGATCTAATAAGAAAGTTAGGGAGTTTCAAGTGTACAAGGGCCACAGCCTTGGCACCTTGGAACGTTTTGAAGAATACATTTCGAAAGAGCAAATACACTCTTTTGAGAGTTTTCTAGGGCTATATGTAGGTAAAAGTGAAATACCGAATTCTTAATACCGAATTTTACCGAATCGGTATTAAGAATTCGGTATTTCCGATGTAGGTAAAAAATCTATATTTTTTACCGATTCGGTAAAATTCGGAAAAAACAATACCAAATCCTTAATACTGATCGGTATTACCGTATCTGTATTACCGAATCGGTAAATACCGAATCGGTATTTCAAAATAGCAGCAATTGAGGAATCAGCCAATCCTGTGCATCCACCCCACCTCCCAAACAGGAAGTGGCCACACCCATGCACGTGCATTGCATCTGAACCTTCTGGAGAGGCAGGGAGTGCAGAGGAGTACAAAGGAGCAACAGTGAGAACTTTACCTGACACATACTGCATAATGGCCAACAAGGAGACCGAAAATGAAGCCGCAGAAAGGATAAGAAAGCTAAAATTTAGCGCAAGGGAGCTTCAGATCCTGATTGAGGATGTGGTGAAACGTCACACAAAGCTGTTTGGGAAACAGTCCTTGCAAGTGCCAGAATCTGAGAAGCGGAAAATATGGCTTGGAATCCATGCACAGGTGAATGCAGTAGGAGTGACCCCCCGTGAAATTGAAAAACTAAAAAAAAGGTGGTACGATGTCAGGAATCAAACAAAGAAGAAGATGGCTGCGATCAAAAAACAAGCAAGCCTGACAGGAGGAGGAAGAAACAGGGCACCTGCACTGACTACACTGGAGCAGCTGGTGGAGTCCACCATAGAGCCCGACAGCGTCAGCGGAATCGGGGATGCAGACAGCTCAGCCAGAGCTGCCAACCAACAAGGTAAGAAGCATGCACACCAAGCTGTGCCCCCACTCCCTAACCCCATTCCCCAATGAGGCACTGTGAATCCCACTCTAGTACAGGTTTCACTAAACACCAGCAATGCATGATGGGAGATGTAGTCTGTGTAACACCTATCATGACAGTCATCCCACTGGACAAAAAGGCATGTGACACACATCTGTGATAAGCAAGCAGAGGACAGAAAGATAGATTAGCAGAAATGTAAATTTATTATTGGTACGTAGTCTTGCCAGACTAGTGAGCTAATGTACTATTTGTGTCCACAGGCGAGACATCGCGCAGGTCTGCACATGACAAGGCAGGAAGGGCACCCCGGAGGGAGAGATCGGAGGAGGCCAGTGCAACTGCAGGGCACACCGCACCACCACCACCGGCATCACCGCCACTGCCAGCATCACCACCACTGCCAGCAACAACACTACTGCCAGCAACAACACCACTGCCAGCAACAACACCACTGCTAGCATCACCACCACTGCCAGCATCACCACCTCTGCCATCAGCAGCAGCAGCGTCACCACCGGCAGTAACAAGACCCAGGAGGCATGCAGTTGCCAGACTCCGAGAGATGGAGTTGTCCTTGGAAGACAGCAGAGGTGGCGAACAGCCAACAGTGCCAGTGGATGCAGGATCACAGTCCCCCACAGTGCGATCACACACAGGTGTCAGACCCCGCAGGGCTAGGGAAACCAATCCCCATTTGCAGGGTGAGGAGCATGGTGTGTTTGCAGGGCTGGAGGCGAGCATGGTAAAGGTTCAGCGCCTGCAAGGGAAAGCAATACTATCAGTACAGCGGCAGGTGACACAAGTGAATGCAAACATGCAGAACATAGAGAGGGGCATCTGCTCAATGAACAAGACGCTCGCTGAGGGCATGAAAGAAATGGCAGAGGGCATGAGGGACATGTCCCTCTCAGTGATGCTGCTGTGCAGCAAACTTGATGAGGACAGGATGGCACGGCACAGGGAGAGGCAGAAGATGTAGAATCATACAAAGGCGGTGAACCGCCTCTCCACAGCCACCTCTCTCCTCTGCAGGCGCTTCGTGGCCATGCAGGAAGGGCTGGCACCCTGCAGCCATGATGTTTCAAGGGGGCTGGTTGAAGTTACAAGTGCACTTGAAGTGCTCCTAACTACTCAGGCTGCAAATACTGGTGCTGGTGATGTGGGGGACAGTGCGGAGATGACGAGTCGCAGTTTTATAACGCCCCCTGCAACTGAGATCAGGAGGAGCAGCAGACGTCATGGGGCTGGCACTGGATCGATTCCCAGTGACGACAGTCTGCTCGGGGAATCCAGCAGTGTTGTGCGTGGCCGCAGGCGTTAATGTATGCCACACTTTGACTACTTAACTGGGTGACTTAACCCATGACATCCTCGTAGGGTGGTTACAAATAGGACTGGCATGTTGAGCCCTTTGTGTAGTGGCGTAGTGCCAATATATTAAACTACGTCATTCAAGTGCAACAACTGGCTGTGTCTCCTTACTTACTCAAAAAATGTTGCGTGTGATCTCAGCCCGTCTTTGTCACCCATCTGGTGCTGGCGCCACTCCTGCTGCGTTAGGCTCTGGCTGTGCAAAATCATCATCATCGTCCTCAGTCAGTTAATTCAACTTCTGTACCTTTCTTAGTGGCAAGGTTATGCAGCATAGCACAAGTTGCGATGATCTTGCAGCAGATGATGGGTGTATACTGACGTGCACCTCCGCTTTTGTGGAGGCAGCGGAACCTGCTTTTCAATAGTCCAAACGTGCGATCCACAACGTTGCGTGTTGGTTTGTACGCCACATTGTATCGTCTCTCACTTGGGGTCGATGGGTTTAGGTAAGGCGTGAGGATGAATGACCACACAGCATAAGCGCTATCACCTAGGTGGAAAAGACAGTGCCATTAATGACAGTCACCAACACATTCATCTGCAGTGTACATCAGGGTGTGTCACAGTGATTTACCTAGCAGGTATCCTTCTCCAAATTCTCCTGCAGCCAGGCGTGTGTAGATCCCACTGTTCTGGAAAATGTATGAGTCGTGGGTGCTCCCAGGAAATTTGGCCACTATGCCGGTGATTATGTTGGCTGCATCGCAGATTACCTGCACATTGATGGAGTGGGTTGATTTTCTGTTTCGGTAGATGTACTCAGTGGCTGCAGGTGGGCAGATTGGAATGTGTGTCCCATCAATGCACCCTATCACATGCGGGAACTGTGCCATTTGGTAAAAGTCTGTCTTGGTTTTCGCAAGTTCCGGCTGTGTGGTTGGGAAGCGTATGTAGTGATGCATTCTCTGCATCATGGCATCCAGGAATTTGTTAAAGAAACGGGACAGGCAACTCTGTGATACCCCACCTACCACAGCTATCACCCCCTGGTAACAGCCAGATGCCAGTAGGTGTAGGCTGCAGAGCACCTGCACATGTGGTGGTATAGCGTGCGCCCTTGTTGTTGGATGCTGCAGGAGTGGGTGCAGGTCCCTTATCAGGTCCAGGATGGTTTGGGGGTGTAGCCTGTACCTTTCATGGATCTCTGCCTCAGTCAGTTGGAAGAGTGTGATGCGCTGTCTGTAAACGCGCTCCTCCCGTCTCCAGATCCTCACTCCTGCTGCCTGTAGCTGTAGCCGCCTTGCTATCACATAGAGGGCCACCATAGTGATCACACTGTTGCATTTTTGGACTGTTTAAATACACTGCAGCTGATTACCACCTGCTTGCAGTCAGTGGTAATTACCGACTCTTAAATGCCGAATGTTAGGAAATTCGGTGTTACCGAATTTCTCAACATCTCTTTTATGGTTTTTACCGTTTCTTATTTACCGATTCGGTATTTGGGTGTTCGGTAATTCTGAATCGGTAAATAAGAAATCGGTAATTCGAAATCGGTATTTACCGATTCCTTATTACCGATTCCTTTCCTACATTGGGGACTGCTATATACCTGTCGGTAATGCTGAAATCTACCGATTTTTGGTATTACCGATCGGTATTTGGGCCACCTACATCGGCCCCCTAGTCCGTTAGTTGGGAATAGAAATAGCTTCTATTGACAAGCTGCCTGCAGGCCATACTCCAGTCCAAGCTCACTTCTCGCCCACAGACCTCAGTTCCACCGTGTCACGAGACCTAAGTAGGCAGAGGCCAACTTACAATCGTGGGGCCAAATTACATCAATTTGAGGCAGTAATGGCAATTTTGCAGCACAATTTGCAACAATTAAAAAGTGCACTAAAAGTCATTTTCAACAACCGACTGCTACAAAAATAAATATCCCTCTGGCCAATCTTTAGAAATGCATATTTTAAATTGCCTATCACTCGTGCACATTAATGCAAACTACCTCTAGCCTGTGCCTATGAACGATTGAATAACTGAATGGAAAGCCTTGGGATGGGAAGGAATGGATTATCATCTGTATCACACTGTTCAGGTTTCCTTTCCAGAATGGTGTTTTCCCCCACATCATAAGTTCACAGACGCCAGCATCCTGGACCAGTGCCATGCCATCCAGTACAGGTGCCATCACCCTGTCTCGCTGCTCTGGCAGTCCTGGCTGGATTGCCCACTATCGGGAATAGCACAGACAGGAAATTGCCTTTGCCTGACATTTGAGCAGTTGAGAGCTTTAGTATAAATCCACATATTTAGGTTCTTGTATTAAAAGATCAGTGAGAGGCCTACAGACCGACGGATTGAGGTTCCTGCTTGCACTGCCTTGGAAGACTTTTAGCTCCAGCTTCCTTGAGTATCATGAAAAGCAGGATGTTAAATAAACTGGTTGCCTTTTTTTCTACCAGTAAGTAAGTGCACACCTAATGAATGAGGCCATAGACTAAAAGGCTCTTTAAGTGTGCGGCGTGCCATGGTTTGTGCTTGTAAATTTGTGATGTAATTGTGCCGTGCCTTAGTATGTATTAAAGATTATGTGCAGAAACAACTGACAGGAGTAGGTCAGCATCAGCCGCCCTCACAGTTTCCTCCATTCATTTAATTCGAACTTCGAAGCAATCTATGTCGCGCTTCGCGCATCACCTAAGCATTTGATTAAAACAGACGGCCCGTCCAGTAGACTCTTCCTGCCACTGGCATTCTTCAGTAGTTCGTGCGGATTTATTTTTCCTAAGAATAGTCTGCTTTTATTGTTGGCGGAGGCTGGCAGAGCTGCATTGTGTGTCTACTAAGGAAATACCTGGGGCTTAATGAAGTTTATTTATGCCTCTCCTTTCTTCACTTCATTATTACTACCAGCCTCAGAAGCATGGTAGCAAGAGGGAGGTGAGGTGAAGAATAACTTCTAAGAGGGTAGGGAGGAAAGGGTAGGCAGCAGGGAGAGACAGAGGTAAAGAGGGGTGAGCCGTGAGGTCAGATACCAAGAGAGAGAGATGACGGAGCAAGAGATGGGTGAGGAGAGAAGGAAAGATATATAGAAAGACAGGGCGTTGAGGGAGAAATAGGTAGAGAGAAAGTAAAGACAATCAGTGTTAGAGGTGAACAGAGAGAGGGTGTGGGGGTAAGAGAGAAAAATAGAAGCAAGTAAGAGAGACAAAGAATACTGAGGACTCTGCTACATTATGCTCTCAAACAGGGCGTTACACGTCTGTGATTGTTCAACAATTTTGAGCGATGTTTGTTATTTTTAGGACAACAAGGTTGTGGTGAAAATGTACTCTATTTTGCTGCATGGAAAAAATATTTATCTAGTGTGGCCCGCAACAAAACTCTAGTCCAACTTATCTATAATACTTTAGGCCTCGGATTCCTACTCCTGAATGTCATTACATTGAAGTTTATTTTTCAAATGTGTAAGTTTGATGTGTTAAATACGTCTGCACAGGTGTTCACGCCCGAACATAGATGTAAAGTTATCCCTCACTGATACACACCTAATAGTAGCTACAACACACAGCTGTTGCAGGAAGTTCAACAAAGAATCCCTGCCAGCACAGCATCTCTGGGATAGGCTCAGGAATCAGGATAGCTTGCAGTTTCACTCTTCTTACCATTAAACATAGGCCTGGCCTACATGCTGCCGGCAAAGTGCTCTTGAGGCCTTGCTTAACCCAAGGCACGGGTCTGCTTTTCCGATCCGGGTAAGTGAGTTTTCCCCATTTCGAGGGAGGCCAGCTCACCTCGCCAGCCCATTCCTGAGATTGCCTGAAGGTAAAGTGCCAAGCCCTAGAGGTACCAAAGTAAACAGACCGAATGTGATGGCAGGAGTAGGGTCCCTATACAACCTGCCTTCCTCACAGGACTCACTTTGCTTCACTGCTGTTTTATAGAGCTAGCCTATTCCTACATGCATATCATTAACAAATAACAACTAGCGATGTAGCTACTCAACTGTCCAATGAATGAGCCGATACGCTGGGATTCTACCACAGCACTGGATAGAGTAGGAAGTTGAGGCACTTGGGATCGGTGAGTTTAGGATTGTGGAAAAGTTTGGTTCATACAGTTCACCAACCCCACAACAAGCAGTGGGCTTCAAAATGCTCCACTGCAACATACCACACTCTCACCACTTCCGCTGGAATGGGCAAGGCTCATTTGCTATGTTTGTCTTTAGTGTGATGTGTAGATTTTTCACAATCTTATGACCTCTTCAGTGATGTAACATTGAGGGCAGCACCAACACTGAAAAATGTTCCAGCGCCGCAGGCTGACATTTTCATGCTTTCTGGCCTGGGTGCCTTTGTGTGAAGGTTCCATGATTTCTGGCCTGGGTGTCTTTGTGTGATGGCTCCATGATTTCTGGCCTGGGTGCCTTTGTGTGAAGGTTTCATGATTTCTGGCCTGGGTGCCTTTGTGTGAAGGTTCCATGATTTCTGGCCTGGGTGCCTTTGTGTGAAGGTTCCATGATTTCTGGCCTGGGTGCCTTTGTGTGATGGTTCCATGATTTCTGGCCTGGGTGCCTTTGTGTAACATTCCCATGCTTCCTTGTCTGAGTACTTATGTGTGAGATTTCCATGCTTTCTGGCATGGGTGCTTATGTGTGACATTTCCATGGTTTATGGCCTGGAATGGATGCTTATGTGTGACACACACATTTCCATGTTTTATCGCATGGGTACTTATGTGTGACATTTCCATGCTTTCTGGCCTGGGCTCCCTTTCTGAAATTCAGATCAGGTATTACATCTGACTTTTAGCAGTGCCAGTTGAAGATGTGGGTGGAGCTAATATAGTAAGTGGGTGGAGCCAGTGGAGGGAGTAGATGGAGCCAGAGAAAAGTAGGTGTGGCCTCTGACAAACATTTCGGCACCTGCACTCACTTCATATTTTACAAATTAAGCACTGGCCTTCAGCCTTACCCTGGGACCATTGCCATAGTTTAAGAGTCAGTGAAAGCAGCTCTGTGGTTGTCCTTGAGACTGAGTAACTAGTCTGTAGCAAAGGCAGAGTTAGTTCACCAATACCTTGGGCATCGTTTGGCAAACCTGCTTGAAATTTCAAAAATTACATCTGCTTAGTTTAATATGTCTTTTCAATATTGTTTGAGAAAACTAAGATCTACATTTAGCAATGTGTCAATAATTGGGTTTGTCAACCTGATTCATAAATGGAAGTTTGAATTTGGCTCAGAAGAGCTGATCTTGTTAGCTTTGAAGCAATTATATAGTTGTAAAAAATATATGCATGAGAATTGTGGGCACATCCGACCTTCAGAGAAGATAGCTGCAACTTCCATAAAGGACAGCGCCCACTCTCTTAGAGAATAAAATGCAATATTGACACAGAATCTGTACATTTCAAACTTTAGATGGATGGCATTTTTGTACCTGTCCCATATACAACCATTCCTGACCATGGTCTTAACTCTGTACTATAACTAGTTAGCATGTACTGCACGGAAAACCATGCCCTGTCATCAGTACCAGTTGGTGCAGTTAAGAAGTGGCACTATGAGTAATCCCATTAAACACATTTTTGCATTGCTTATAAGTTTGGCCATACATAACAAAAATATACAAAAGTTTCTAAATAAAAATGTATACCTATATTTGAATTTGGAATAGTTGGGTATGGATTATTAAAGAAGGAATGCTGTGGGGGATGAGAGGGTCCTAAAATGAATATTCCCTTTTGCAGTATCCCATGCAGAATTCTTGGAAAGCGAGAATGCAAAAACTGCTGCCCGAAGGCCACGGACAGCAGAGAGGTAAGGGCACGTGCTGCGCCCCCTTTCATGGGCATTGAGGGCAGCCATACAGAAACAGGGGGTGGTTGAAGGCCATGACTAGTGGACTTGGGTGTCAGAGAGAGTCACCACTGATTAATGTAGAGGAGTCAGAGCCCAGAACCTGCTGGACCTGGCCGTAAGCTGTGCTAGGCAAGCTCTAGGGGCCACGAGAGTGAGGAAAAGACATGGCTATAATCTATGTCCTGTGCCCAGATCCCACAAGGTGCAGCTGGCAGCCATGATCAGCCGCCCCTGAGGCCAGTGAGGCTCAGGTGCATACTATACCCTGCAGTCTCTATAGCAGCATGAGTAGGTACAGGCATGGCCATGGACCCAGAAGATGCAGGGTACAGAAGGCCATGCACAATGATCTCTGGGGGAGGGGGGTCTGGTGCATGGCATTGATGAAGGTCACTACGTGTGCCCAGAGCAAGCAAGGTCATGCGCTGGTGCATCAAGGGGCAGTGGCAGCGGGCACCTTGGGTATGAAGTGTGCCTAGAGATTGCAGAGTCAACAGTCATTCTTGATCATTCGGTTCAGGGTCCTACGGAAGTGGCACAGGGCATGGCCACAAGACACACTCTATGTCCTGAGCAGATAGGCATAGCAGGAAGCAAAACCCAGGAGGCTCCCTGGATCAATGTGAGTAGGGATAGGGTGTGTCGGTTCCTAGATCATTTGCTCATAATCTCTTGGGCACAGGGGCTTAACAGAGGCCCCGCAGCCCGCGTGGTGCGGTGCGGTCCCCCAAGCTCCAGGGGGCCCCTTAGCACAGCACTTTGGCGGAGGGCTCCTGATAGAGTCCAGAGGGGGCCCCTCCACATACCTTGCAGGGGGGCCCCCTCAATTTTCGTTACGCCAGTGCTTGGGCATGGAAAGCCTAGTTATTTGTGGTAATAGGAATAGTGATCATAGGGCATGGATGAGGGCCAGTCCCTGTGGCCAGAGTCAAAAAACATGGGGGCATATTTACAAGGGGATTGCGCCACCGGAGCATCTCTTTTTCCAACGCTTCAGGGGTGCCATGCACTTCTCCATATTTACGAGGCGGCGCTAAGCCACTATGCGTGCAGTTTTCTGTGTCAAAGGGGTGTGCAATGGGTGTTACTTTTCAACACTGCCCCAGATTGACAAGAAATGGTAAATCTGAGGCAGCACCAAAAACTTTGCCTATGAAAGGGTGGCGTTAGAATGGCACAACAAGGAGAAATACTTTTATTTCTCCTCGTGTTTTGCTCTTTCTATGTGTGCTAGATTCTGCAACACACATAAGGAGCATATGACCTTTAATGAAAGTTTATGTGCAGGAAGGTGTACCTTCCTGCGCATAAACAATCGCCCCTGCAGCGCAGGCACCATGGTGCAAGGGTGCCTGCACTGGTGCTGAGCAGCTTTTTCCGTGCCGGCCCGAGGGAATGCACAGGGGTGTGCAATATTATTGTAAATATTGCACAACCGTGCGTTTACGAAATGATGCAGTGTGTCGCAGCTGTATTGCTTGCAGCATTGTGCTACGTCATTTCTTTGTACATATGCCTCATGATGTTTGACCATTCTTCACAGGCCATAGAGCTTGGGAAAGTGGGTACAGAGTCAGACTGAGAGAACATCACATGCTTAGAGCCTGCAGGACACAGCCTGCAGTCGCCCGAGTGAGCAAAGTGTGTCCAGGGACCAAGAGAAAGGACACACAATCTGGCCAAAGGCTGCTATCAGTCTCCAGTGTCCAGAGGTCATGGCCGCAGTCCATCCCAAGTGAAGCAAGAGCAGGAAGGGTGCTCAGTGCCCATAGGACACAAATGCAGAAATTGCTACTGGATACAGGAACTGGGATACAGGGGCCTTAGGCTGTACTTAGCAAATGTTTAGGATAAGTCATCAGGCAAATTCTGAGTAGTTTTTATCCTCCTCCACCTTGTCGAACCAGATAATGGAAAACAGTTGTTAAGGCAAGCTTTGACTGTCGGCGGTTACTAAGTAAAGTAATGAAAACCCTAAAAACTGCATCGAAGAAACATGTTGAGGGAGCACTTGCAAGAATCCAAATTCCAGAAACCACTGAACTTCCCCAGTTATGGTCATCATGAACTGCTGAAGACCTCACGAATGACATAAATGACAAATGATGATGTACCAATGGTATTAGTTATGATATTACAGAAGATACACACAATTGCATTTTTTCGAACCTGTATATTCTTTTTTAGCATGTAATATCTATGAAGTCATATAGATGCTGACATTGGTCCTGCAGCCTTCCAAATGCACTCTGAGCCAGATTATGAGTCTGGTGGTCCGAGGACCACCCGACTCTTTGTGGCGTGGTGGTGGAGGTCCAGGTACTGCCACACTGGTGGTCCGACTGCCCCATTAAGACTTGAGCGGTCGGACACCCATGGGACCACTGACGCTGCTAGGAAACTACCATTCCCTGGAGGTGGCACGGCGGTCCTGAGGCCGCAATATGCTTGGTGGGACTGCCGTGGTCCCACCAAGCATATTGCGAGATGAAAACCGTGGCGGAGAGAAAGCAAGGTCCCCTGGTGCCTCATGTCATGTGGATGCACACAGGGGGGCACATGTTATGCATGCACACTAGTTCCTGCACGGCATAGTCTTTACAGTCCATGCCGTGCGGAAATTGTTTTTGGTGTTCCCATTGCGGTGCCCATTTTTAGAGGCACCGCCGTGGGAATGCCAAAAACCAGCCCCTCAGACAGGAGGAAACTCCTAATCTGGCGGGTGGCCCGACCACGGCCTTGGCACAGCGGGAGCGTGACAGTGGCGTACCACCCGGTCCCACTGTGCCAAAAGTCGTAATCAGGCCCTTGGTGTGTTTAAGGATAGCCATTGCTTGTGAGACTAAATGTAGCAGATGTTTTAGTCCATTTATCTTCTCTAAGGACATCTGCTTGATGGATGCGTTATGGCAGCGCTGCATCTGCATTAAAGATCTGTGAATACATCCATTGCATGTCAGTGCAAATTAAGCAGTCTTATTTCTCAATGTTAGCGCCCATTGAGGCAGATGTTCTAAGACTTTTTTTGTGATTTCCTAATTGCAAATAATAGCGATTTGCGAACAGGTAATCGCAAAATATAATGTACTAACATTAGTAAGGTTTAGAAATCATTATTTCATGATTTTTTGCAGTTTGCTATTTCCTAATAGGGAATTGCAAATTTTGAATACTTAATAGTTTTGCGAATCTCTACTAGGAAATTGAAAGTGTCTCCTGTTTATGACGTCATAAACAGAAAGAGAGCCATATCTGCCTCAGGATAGGAGAGAGGAGGTCTGAGCTGTGTTGCTGTGAGCTACTCAGGGGGCTCTGAACTTTGGAAAAGGCCTCTCAGGAGGACGAAAGATCTGAATATGGGCGAAAGAGAAAGGTCAGTGATGCAGAAGATATTAGTCGAAGAGCATGTGACAAACATGACACACTGCTACATCCTCTCTCACTGTCTTCGAATCCACCTAGAGATGCATGTGGCAAAGGATGCATAAGTGAAATCATGAAAAGGCGGTGCAACATATGATTCCATATTATGGAGAGACTTGTGAGCAAGAGGCAGGAGTCTGCTAGGTCTGGGGAAGGATCATCAACTCAGTCACCACCAACACCACCGGAAGAGGTCACGAAGGCCAGACTAGCACCAGAGGCAGTGGCTGGAGGCAGCAATATTTACACCTCCATAGCACAGCCAGAAGGTAAATGTTTGTACTATGACCCACATTACACTTTTATAAAGTATTAACGTCCATTTCTTATGATCCATGTGACCATTACAATGCAATATGGGAAATGTGGTTTGGTTGTAATAGAGTGCAATGACGCCCATTTGTTTAAGTTTGTAAATGTTTAGCTTAAATAATGAAACATATATCTGCAATAAAGATGTTATACTGAAAATAACTGCATAAGGCAATGCTGAAAATGTACACTTTCCCTCTTCGACAGATATCAGCCGTGAACCAGCTGCTGAAGAGTGGGAAGAGGAAGATGGTCACGAGGAAGTACATTATGAGTCAGAGAGTGTTCAAACGTCAACTCCCAGCCCTTTAACACCACATATACGATCTGAGGTAGAGTTAGAACCTTCTCAACCCTCACTATCTGAAAAATTGACTCTCTCAAGATGTCTAGGTCATCTAGGTCACAGGTTAGGTGAAAGCAATAGGCAGCAATTGTCAAAATTATCCAGACTCTGGTCGAACTAGATCAGAATGGAAGATCTCGAGATGTCTAGGTCACCTAGGTCAAAGGTTAGGTAAAAGCAATTGGCAGCAATTGTCTAAATTGACCAGAATCTGGTTGAACTAGATCAGAATTGAAGATCTCAAGATGTCTAGGTCACCTAGGTCAAAGGTTAGGTAAAAGCAATTGTCGAAATTGACCAGAATCTAGTTGAACTAAATCAGAATTGAAGGAGGGATTCAGTGTTATTAGTAGAATAGTTTATAACACAATCTATACTCAGGGGCATATGTACAAGGAGTTAACGCCGCCGTAGCACTACTTTTTTTACGTTACGGGGGCGATTTTTTATCGCCATATGTACAAGCGGTTGCTAACCTCAGCGGCAGTTTTCCGTCGAAAACGTGCATTTCAAAGATCGCCACTTCTGTTAGCAATAGTTAACAAAAATGAGATGCAAAGTAGGCGTTCTCGTGCAAAAACGGCCGCTAAACCCACTTCGCAATATATTTACAAGGAATTCCTTCTATGGAGCAAGACCAAAAAAATGGCCTCTAACTGCAGTTAGAGGCAGTTTTTTAAGACCAGAAAATAACTGGTCTTAAAAATGGTGCACAGACTTGGGGCCTCATTTCAGCAGGTTTTGGTGCTGGACAGCACTGCAAGGAATGTTGCTGCGCTGCCCTGCAACACAACTACAGGGCAGGAATGCGCACCGTCAATAAGATAGGGCGCATTCCTGTGCCTCATTCATTAAACGTGTTGCAGCGCTGCGACAAAACAGCGTTGCAACACTTTTCACTATGCCCTCCTTGCGATACAATGGATGCGCTGTATTCACTGTACAGCACTCCATGTCGTAATAAATAACAGATACGTCTGGAATCCTGACGTATCTGTCAGTGCTTAAGTCAGGCATTGCTACAGTTGTGTCACTAGCATGACACAACTCCAGCAATGCATGGGGCCATCCTATCCCTGTGGCACTGCGTCACCCTTACGCCTGCCTTGAGGCAGACGTCAGGTACTGACGCAGCGCAGTCCTACAGTTTTCGCAGTGAAACCGGATGGATTTCACTGAGCCACTCATATGAGGCTTTGTTGCATGGGAATGCACAGCCTGCATACACCATACCTGATGCAGGTATAATGTGACACTGGGCTTCACAAGGTCACGCAAATGCCTACATGCGTCACTTTGCAAATACGGCGCAATGTGGTGCAAGAATCACGCTGCTAGTACGTCAAGAAACTGACGCACTGTCGGGGGTGAAACTGTCAGAAGTGGCTCATTAATAAGCCCCCCTGTCTTTTTCACCTAAGTTGGCGCACAATAGCTGCCATGCACCAAAGCAGGCACCCTTATGCCATGGTGCAAGGCTGACTGTGTTTGAAGTTGTTTGATGTGGCTCCATCACTTTTCAAGATGTCTGCAGGGCATTTGGACTAGTGGAGGGCGGGAGTGAACCAGTTGGCCTTCTTGGAGTGTTGTTTGGCTGGTCTTTTCTTGAGGGGTGCCAGGGTGTCAGCACTGTTGGATATCCATCCATGGAGGTTGCACACTACGGTGTTATCGTCTGTAAGCATTGGGGGAGTGGTGGTGCTAGAAGTTCTTCGGTGGCCTTGATCCACCTGCGAGGGGGGAGTGTTGATGGCAGTGGTGTACAGTGGGCATGGTGAAGACGTGATGTATACAATGATAGTCAGTCCAGGAGAGTCAGGTGGTGTGGCTGTAGTTGAAGTTCCCGCTGACGGAGGAGACATGCTCGAGCGTGTGTCCTGCTATGTGGGTTGACTAGCTGCTTGAGTCTGATGTTGGCGAGCTTCCCCAGGAGGTGGTGGTAATCTGGTCATTGGGGTTGTCCAGGTGGAACTTGAGGTCTCCGAGTAGGATGGGAGAGCCTGGGGTGCAATGAGATCTACAATGGTATTGGTGAATAGGGGTCCATGGCCTGGGGGGGCTGCTGATCACAGTGCTGCAGAGAATGGGGTTGGGGTTGGACCCCATCTGGAAGTGGAGGTGCTCCATGGTCACCGTTGGGTCATTAGAGTGTGTGGTCAGTCGGAGTGCGCTTTTGTAGGAGATGGCAATGCCTCCTCCTGGATGGTCTGGGTGGTCCTTGCGGTTGATTTAGTAGCGGTCAGCGATGGCGATGGCCGTTGCAGAGCAGAGGTTGGCCCAGGTTACCATGAAGAAAGCGATGTCTGAAGAGGATACATCGATGAGGTCCCAGATTTCTCTTGCGTGTTTGTGAAGTGACCGCATGTTGATGAGGATGCAGTTGAGCCGGTCGGGTTCACTGTTGGTCGGCTAGACGGCACGAGGCACTGGTGTGCTAATGTGGTAGAAGGTGCGTTTGTAGTTTCGACAGGCGCAGGGTTCAAGAGAATTTCACAGTGTTGCTAGATGGCAGGCAATATGGCTTCCAGGGTTGATGGCAAGGACGGTGCTGGCGTTGTAGTGGTGGAGTGTCTGAGAAAAGGGGTCCTTAGTGTTGGGCGCGGTCCAGGGGCAGACGGGCTTGTCTTTGGCAAGGGAGACGTCCATCACAACGCAGGCATTAAAACTCATTGTAAGGTTATTAATGGAGAATTTTGTTTTAGGATGGGTATGGGCTTTGGGGTGCCAGGGTTAATTGTTTGTTTTCAGGGTGGGTATGGGTTTTAGGGTTCCATGGTTAATTTTAGGGTTCAGTGTGGGTATAGGTTTTGGGGGGCAAAGGTGAATTTTAGGGTTCAGGGTGTATTTGGGTTTTGGGGTGCAAGGGTTAGTCTTAGGGTTGTACTCACTGGAGTGGGAATAGTGATTTTTACCCCTCTGCTATCCAGCACTTTCCCTACTGTTGCAATATGCATAGTATTAGTATACATTGTAATGTAATGCGATGTAATAGTATGCGTTGTAACATCATATATTCTTTTGGCACTCCAGTGGTACGCACGTTTCGCATGGGCGCATAGCAGCCACCATTGAGAAGTGCTGCAGCGGGGACTGGACAGCTGGGAGGCAGGAAATGTGGGAAAGGACACTGGAGGGGGCAGGGATGTGGGGGGGTGAGCGGGGTTGCAAATATTTTTTCTAATGAATTCTTACCTCAAGGGCGGATCCCGCATCTTCTGTGCTTCTGCTCTCCTGAAGCTGCTTCCAGGAACAGGAAGCAGGCAGCTAGGCTCCCTCCCCTAAGCCAATCACAATGCTGCAATGCGGCATTGTGATTGTTCTTGAGCGCCGTGACAAGTTGTTCAGCCAGGGGCTGGAGAGGTGGGCATGTTCTCCATGCAGGCTGTAATGCAGCCTGCATTGCGAACAGGGAAGTGCGCATGATTGCTTTGGCTGGCCTGAGAGGGCCGACCAGTCATTGCGCACTTGAGTGGGCATACCAGTCCGCCCCTACTCTGCTCTGTGTGTGGAGCAGCCCTACCCACCCTCCCGCCCGCAAAGGAAACATAGCATGTGTGCATCAGAAAGTTATCATCATGTTATTATTTTGCCCCTTCTTGCACTGCTTGAAAGCAGTGGGGTGATGATCTTCCGCCATAGTGGATGAGCCGCAATTGGGGATGCGTCATCCACAGTTTCTAGTCCTGGGCGACTCGACCCCTGGGCCTCCTCCGCTACGTGTCCTACCTTCTCCTTACCTGGACATTGACACTGTGGCGCAACCCGCTGCACTCTCTCCAAATCTGTGACTCATCCAGCAGGAGCCTCAGGCAGGTGGGATATAACAAGCCTGGGTACAGCAGTCGCCGCCAAGTCCCCTGGGGAACCTGCCGATGCAGGTGAGGCTACAGGGCCCCCTTAGGCATGAAGTTGCAGTGCTCCCGCCACACAAGTTTATCGCAGATCAGGGGCCTCACCCTCCACAGCGTCCGGTCAGTACAACATAATCCGGCCTGTGATGCACAGAGGCGCCGCCCACCATTGGTAATCTCCTCTGTGCACCCTGGTGCAGTGGTGGATCGTAGTATGCAATGCAGATCTCCCTACATTGGTGTGCAGGAACGCCTCTACCATTCTCAGCTCCAAGGGGCTCAAGACGGTCTTCTCACACAGGTCAGCAACGTGTCTCCATGCGACCTGCCAGACTTCACCACCAGGTAAGGGCGATCGCCGCGCCTCAATGTCTACCGCCACGGCCCAATGACTCCACAGCACCTCCTCATCCCACTTCAGGTCCCATGTGCAGGCTCAGCAAGGCCTCCAGGCCCCAGACGAAGGCCCAGCGAGGCTTCCAGGCCCTGGGGCGTGTCCGCGCTTTCAAGGTTTTGGATGCCATGGGTTTGCAAGGAGTGCACAATGAAAAGTGATGCATCACTGGTTTTGCACCGCGATGCGCCTCTTTTCATAGATGTAGCCCTAAATTTGCTTTTCCCCTGGGACTCTGGATGGTCATCCTGGATGTTGGGGGGCTTGAGGGGGTTGTTGATCTGTGCTGCACTTGGCCCTGGCTGCTCCATTCAGCATTCCATTGTTCTTTTTCCTATTTTTCATTGGAGGTGGGCTGATAGTCTATTTTTGCCTATAGAGGAAAAAAATTCAGGTTGGGCTGACTAACATGTTTTTTTTAACCATGGGCAATACATGCTAAAGAGCATATAAACAATTCACAAAACTGAACTGAGTAAAACCAGGCAATGAGAGAGTTGATGATTTTGGGGTCACTCCTAACCTAGGGGAGGGCAAGCAGATGCCTTGAACACAAAGAGCATATCATGCTGAACGATTCGGTGGTGGTCCCATCCTCCTAGGACCACACCCAAGCAAACTTATGGGCAAAAATACAATGCCAACCAAAGGCCCAGCAAAGCATTATGGGGCGAGATTCTAGAGTGCAGTGAATATTATAGTGTCCAATATCAAAACATTTCTCAAGGGGCAGGCTCTCGGGCTCGGCTGAGAGCTAATGCTATAATATTCACTGCACTCTAGAATCTCACACCATAATGCTTTGCTGGACCTTTGGTTGGCATTGTATTTTTGCCCATAACTTTGCTTGGGGTGGTCCTAGGAGGATGGGACCACCACAATCGTTGAGCATGATATGGCCGCGTCCTGTTGCTGGAAACAGGTCCGTTTCAAACCCCAGCCATGGGAGATGAGAACTCGGCATCAATATTGCAAGTCGTAGCTCCCTCTTCTATTGTGAATTTATCCAACAAACAGTTGACACCAGATGAAATCTCTGTTTTAGAGTTGGGACTAAAATTTGTCCCAAGGAGAAAACCTGATATCACCCATCTTAAAACAGAAGCAGTGGAATTTTTTCGAAAAATACGGCTACGTGCCTTCTTTCATGGAAAAGACAACGTGTTAGGAAAAGGTGCATCAGGATTAGCCAATAAATCTAGATTTGTTCCTCCCATGTTGGAGGTTCCCAGGCAAATATTAGCCTTTGAACAAGTGATTCTCTCCTCAAGTCATCAGTTGGAAAGTAAAAATTTTTATGTTTCGAGTAATTTAACACAAACTCAACTCAAGGCATTGTCAGATCTGAAACAAGACACATCTATTATAGTGAAACAGGCTGACAAAGGTGGTGCGGTGGTATTGTGGCCAAGAGATATGTATCTAAAAGAAGGACATACATAAGTACAGAATAATGCATGGTACAGGAATGTACGTGAGGATCCAACACGAGAAACTCAGGAGGCCATTAAGTCTATCTCGAGGCAGGGTCTAGATAGTGGTTTTTTAAGTCAAAAAGAGCATGATTTTCTGATTAAACACCATCCAAGAACCCCTATCTTGTACTTCTTACCGAAGATTCATAAGCAGCTTACTGAACCTCCAGGGAGACCAATAGTCTCCGGTTGTGAATCAGTCTTAAAGCCTGCCTCGAAGTATGTTGATGTGTTCCTCAAGCCATTTCTTGAACAGGTCCCATCATATCTTCGCGATACGATGGACTTTATAAACAAAATTGAGGGTCTTCCATTCGGCATCCAGTGGTTGGTCTCGTTTGACGTGATATCTTTACACACGCAAATTCCCCAAGATGAGGCTCTTGAAGTCCTTGAATCTTATTTGGTTACTCGGCCATCACCACATCAGGTCCCCACTGAATTTCTTTTGCAGTTGGCATCAGTTGCCTTAAAGAAGAATTTCTTTAAATTTGATGGAAAATTCTTTGTTCAAACAATGGGTACCGCCATGGGTAGTCCTTTTGCGCCGGAAATGGCTGTACTTTTCATGGCCAGATTTGAGGAGAGATTAATCTATGGCAATAATCCCCACCTGGCACATGTGTCTAAATGGTATCGCTACATAGATGATATCTGGTGCCTCTGGGAAGGTACCTACCTTGAGCTAACCCTGTTCTTTGAATGGTTAAATACTAGGCATCCAGATATTAAGTTTACCAAAACAATGAGCAAGACAGCACTCACATTTTTGGATGTGGAAGTGAAACCCACAAACAATGAATTGAGGACAATGCTGCACTGTAAACCAACGGACCGCAATACGATTCTCCACTATAAGAGTTCACACCCAAGAAATTTGCGGGACAATCTCTCATATGGGCAACTCTTAAGAAATTGATTTCGAAAAGAGGCCTTTGACGTCCATTCCATGGTTTTATGTGAACAACTTAAAGCAAGGGTCTACCCCAAACGTTTATTAAAATGATCCAAAAAACGCGCCTGGTTCACACCAAGAGAGTGCCTTCTGTTTAAAAAGGAGAAGCAATCAATTTCTCAAATAGTATGTGTTTGAACATTTGGATCCCAAACTAATAAGTTCCACCAAATGATTTTAAAAAACTGCCATCTACTCCAAGGACTTGAATGTCCGTTCGAACGACCCCTCTTCACGATGAAGAAAGATCAAAGCATAGGGCAACAATTGGTGAGAGCAGATTGTACTTTGACCCCCAGAAAATATGACCTTCGCACCCACTGGAATCTCAAACCACTGGGAGGACACCACAAATGTGGAACTTGTGTGTCCTGTGAGAGCACATGTGAAGGCACGGTCTTTGAACAAAATGCCATTAAATGGATACACAAAACCTTTTCATACTGTAAGACTAAAAACGTGATATATGGGATTACCTGCCCTTGCAGCAAACTGTATATTGGCAAAACCAACCAGGAAATTCGTCAGCGGATTGTGCAATATAGATCACAATTTCGCACTAAAGTGTTGACTGCGCCACTTGTGAATCATTCCATAGAGGCTAACCATAGTGACAGGGACATAAAATGGACCGTCCTATTGTCCATTAAACAATCATCGCGGGTGTGGACATGGAAAGAATCCTCCTGCAGAGAGAGGCCTACCTCATTTTGAAGTTCAATACCGCGCTTTCAGGTTTAAGTGAAATGTCTGAGATAGCGCATATTTAGCCCTTATGCCTTGTTGAAGTTTAATTCTGCTTTCAGCATTGCATGATTAAGTTAGAATAATAGTGCGAGTGAAACTTGTGTATGGAAACTACAAGTACCATGAGCCCTTGTGTTAAACTGCTCGTGCTGAGTAGCATTAAACAGGAAGTTCATTCCCCAGCTAATTGATTCCTGAAGGAGAATTCACCAGTGTTGTTACTAAGGAAGCCCGTTTTGAGAGCACCATTAGGGGTGTTAAAGTAAGTGAGCCACGAGACATAAACTGTGGTTTCAAGTTTCCATTTCCTGAATGAAGCATCTTTTAATGTGCGCTTTTATTTGACCCAGATTGAAAACAAAGATTAAATCGGTTGTTAGTCATCGTCTGTTTACGCCTTTCAACCTGGTTTAATGATGGAGGTCATTGTAAAGAAAACCGTGCGTGCTTTAGACTTTCTTTTCAATAAAGCAGAGTTGGAGATTCAGGCACATGAATTTATATTTACTGCTTTGGGCTTTCAGACTCGTCAACTAATATGAATATGAGGGCACTCCGCACGAGTAATCGATCTGCAATGCAGCTTGTGCATTGTCCAAAAAGTAAGTCTTCCCGTCTCTCATTTAATGATCGAGCCTGGTTGTAGTTTTTCACAATGAGCACTAAATAAAGGTCTTTATTCACAGATCACATTTAAAATGAACAACAATCCTTCATTTATCTAAAGAGCTTCGAACGCAAAGGTAAATCGAAATGGCATAATTACGTTTTAGAGAGGAAAAGGGATGTTTTGTTTTGACTAGTGGTCTAAGCAAAGCTTTTGTCTCCCACAGAATCCAGTCACGGCCCTGAGGAGAAGCCCCTGATTAAAAGGGCTTCGAAACGCGCTGGCACCTTGTTCACCAACAGGGGACTATGTGTTTGAAATAATGCAGCAACTGAAGAAATTAATTCAAAATAGGTTGCTTATAAACTATATCCCCGTTGGGGGGGTTGCCCTGAACCATAGGCTTTGGCAGTTGTTGTTGAGCTCTGCTTACGACTGGTAGCAGTGTCTATTTGTATATATTTGTGATTACATGTCAATGTTGAACAGTCATTGGATGTTTTTTTCTGTGTAATGTGGATTTTTCTCTAAATTCATTTATGTCTAATTGTAGATGAAATATAATATGTGTTTTGTAAATAATGAGAAGTGTGCATTGTTGTTCCATATCCAACATCAAAAATCTTTTTGTGGACATAGCACAAATATTTAAATATTGATATGATTACATCATTGGATCATTTTCTTTAATAGTTTGGTCTTGCAGTGATTGATAGTGGTTGAATGTCCAGCTAGCTTTTTTCTCTTTTGTGAATCTTAATATTGACCTTGTCTAGCTGGACGGTATAGGGTCCACCCCGTTCCTTATATGTGGAAACAGGAAGAAGGCAGCCTCCCACCCCTCCCCATAGCCAATCGCAATGCTGCAATGGCAGCGTTGTGATTAGTGTGGATAGCGCCCAGCTGGGCGCCAGTAGGGAGGCCATTTTCTCTATGTAGGCTGTATGCAGCCTACATAGAGAAAATTCAGAGTGCGCATGACTGGTTTGGTCGGCCCCAGAGGGCCGACCAAACAGTCAGGGTACTCAGAGTGGTGCAAGCCACTCCTCCCCGACCCGTACCCCAACCAGGCAAAACCTGCCTTCTGCTTTCTCGCAGCGCCAGAAGCAGAAACATAAAATAGCATTTAAAATACCATTTTATGTTTCTGCTTCCAACTCTGCGAGAAAGCAGTGGGGCGATGCTCCTCCGCCCTAATGGAAGAGCCGCCCCTGGAAGGAGGTATTTCATAGAATGGACTTTTATTGAATTTGCACTCAACATTCATGAATGCATGTGATTCACATGGTTCATTCAATATTACTTGAATTTCTCAGCACTATATGACCACCAGCATACAAAGCGGCACAGATAATTGCCAGCAGCTCTTGATAGCAAGACTCACTTATTACACACTCTAACCCAGTGTGAAATAGCAGGCTCTATTTATTGACTTCATCTAAACAAGGATGTTGATTCACAGCTTGGAAGTGATGTCACACAACCTTTAACCTTTGGCCTATAGTCACCATCTACCCTGGTATAGACAACACGTGCAAGCTCAGCCTCACTTTACCAAATATAGCACCAAATGCCCAGTTATAGCCTCAAATGCCCAAGCACAATCATCAGTGCCTTCTGAAGGTGCCATCCGTAGAACTCACCTGGCAGCTTTCAAAGGTGTCACAGCTATTGACACTTCTTTGAGGTCCCAGTTCTACTGCATATAGTCTTCAAATTGACATTATCATTTTTTTACAGATATTGTGGACAATATCAGTGAGTTATCTCTTTACTCATGTTTCACACTCATTTCTTATTATCACAGAAGCTGGTAATGTCAAGGTGTTGTATTATGAGTCGTCATAGTCACATTTAATTCCAGTACCATCAGAGGAGTGTATTACGTAAGGGAACACTGTCAGGGTGTGCGCCACGGCACAGTCCAGGGCAGTGCGCTCTTTTACATTAAACGTGTTGCCCCTTGGACAGCTGTGAGCTCATGCCGCCTTGGTGGCAGCGCATTAGTGAAAGGCGGTGCGGCTGTTTGAAGCAGCCGCCTCGTCTGTCACAGTACAGAAGGCATCTGACCTGCTCTTCAAAGAAGAACGGAGATTCTTGCAATTGGGTGATTTGAGTGTCATTGGGATCCCCTTTACCCACTCCAAAGGAATATAGGTCCTTAAAACGCATTCGATTTGATCGCATGCCATTACAACGCGGTCGTTGTTAGTACGCAATACCATTACACCGCAAGTCATTACAACGAGGGCACGCTGGACTTAGGAATAGTATTATTTCCTATACCTACTCTAATTTGTGCAACAACAGGAAAGGTGTTGGATTGTAAATCCAATACCAGTGCGGCCCCTACTGCAAGTCGTTGTAATGTCTTGCGATGTCATGGTATTGCGTACTAACAACGCGATCGTTGTAACAACCGCTTTGTAATAGCATTGCGTTGTGGAGGCAGCGTTGTAAACGATGTTTCCCCTCCAAAGGGCTGCCCTCAGGGGCCGCACTGACTGTTCTGTCTATTTAAGGACGCAGTCAGTGTGACTGCGCCCATATTAAGGTGCAGGTTGAAGGACAAGCATTTCTTTCATATGCATAGGGCCACACACCCATGCAGATGAGGCAAAGGCTCCTTAACATATCTCCTGCACTGTATGTGCACAGGAGTTCTCTGTGCTACTGAAGGGGCCTCGCAAACATCCACGGTACCTTTCGTAACACCAAAGCAAATGTGAGCACGAACACACCTGTTGCGCCCCAGGGCGTTTCTTGCAGTACGACCCTAGTGATCCGTTGCACAACGAACAACCTCATCGTCTGTTTGTAGTAGTAGTTGGTAGTATCCAGGATTAACGGTTGAGGAGTTTTGTGGTCATATGGTCACCTCAGTACACAACACAATTTGGCTACTATCCATGCTTGTTCCTCATTGACTTGACATGGTCCTACCATGGATACTGCCTATTTTGATGGGTGACCTCAGATCGACACACACTGAGGGTGCGCGCCCGAGCTCCTAACAGTGGTAACGTTTCGCAAAACCATGGATCCTGAACCATCCACTTGCAGCATTTAATCTCCTCCAAGTTTGACGTTGAGAGTGTTAAGTACATTCAGAATATGAGGCAAAGTTATTAAATTACTTCTTCCTTTTGGCGATGATTTTAGGGCTCTAGTGGGTTATCTAAAGTGCTCCTTATAATGTAAGACATTTTCCTGGTGACTGTTTCCTGTTTTTCAAGGTGTGCTGGAGAACTTGAGCTCACTTCTGTTATTCACTTGAAGAAGCAACTTCAACATTATGTAGTGGGTGTTTCAGAACATTATACATCTTCACCAAAAATCTCACCCAAAAATAGCAAATGATTCTTTGGTGTAATATGTCATAAACCTTAAAGTAGTGGAAGTGACGTAAAGCACCCTTTGACCTCCCATGACATCAGAGGAGTGACCTCACGTAAATGTTGATCCTGATGACAGTCCACTGTATGTTTTACATATTTTACTGAAAATTGGAATCTGCAATACACTGATGATCAGCAGATACTTATGGGCATTAGCTCCCAGCTAATACAACCAGCAAAAGGTATAGACAATGGGCCTGGTTCACTAAATCCTGTGGTCACCTAAGTGTAACTTGGTTGCATAAGAGTGGTCCTTTACAAAGAGACCTCTGACTCCCCTTAGGGAACTGCCTACCATGGGGCATCTATTGGATCATACCCTTGGTTTCAGGCAGGCCGGTAGGGTAGGGGCTGCTACCACCAGCATGGACTCTAGATTCCAGTGAGGTCTGCTGACCTCACTGAAATCTAAAAGGAGAATGGAGCTCAGGTGTGGCACACAAACCTCATTTCAAGTCAAGGCAGTTGTGTCTGGAAAACATGGACAGGCCTGACTTGAGGCAGGGGCCCAGACTGACCGAGGAGTGCTGTCAGGGGGATGGACATCTTGGAGGAGAGCGGTTTCCACACATCTGTGCCCCCCTCTGCTCAACGCCAAGAGACCACTGGTTCTCAAGAGATGCCTACTGATGCCACCTATTGGACAAATAACACTGGTCTGCTTTCTCACCAAAGCCAAGAACAGCATATAAAGGTATTAGAAAGCTGCAGACGTAGAGGAAATAACAAGGAGAAATAAATATATTTCTCGTCATTACCCTTCTTTTGGAAAGGCATGCCATTTTGAAGTATTCCCAGGTTTACTATCGTTAGTAAATTTGGGAATATGCCAAAAACCATGGGTGGATGTGTGGGAACGCCCACACTCCACCCATTAAACACCTCCCCAGCGCAGAGTAACACAAGGCAGCAACTTGCACTGTGTATGTTACTCTAGATTTACTAAGCCATGCAGAGCCACGCAAGGTGGCTTTGGGTGAGTTACTAAATCTGACTTGAAGGCTGACTTAAGAGCTTGTGTTGCTGTGCCTCATCTTGCATGTCGCAAGCCCTGAGTAAATCTGGGCCTTTGTGTCTTTGTTCTGTCATTGACACCTGCTGACAGGACCTCACCTGCTTCTACCTCATCTCCCACCGTCCAAGCCACTTGTCGGCTGCCTGGGTTTCACCTTGAACCATTCTCCACTCCATAACTTGTGCATGACCTGCCATCTTCAACATCTGGCTCGTCCTGATTGGATACTCTCTGCTTTGCTGTGGACCATTCTGCTCCTCTCAACCCTCAGAGGATTCCATTGGCTCATCCACTTCTCAACCTACATTGAATTGACTACTGTACTCCTCTGTTTGGGCTCAAACAGTGATCACCAGGGTCTCGGATCATTGACACAGGACGGGCATTGCTATGAAGGGAATCGGATACCTGGGTCCTAGTGACTGACTTGTTTATAATTAAGGCTCCCAGTTTTCCATTTTTACAGATTTTTACTTTTGATACGTTTGAGCTAGTAACAATTTTTTGATTTTGTGTTCAAATCTGCAGATTATGCAGCACATCATGGATTATGTGGTAAATGATGCAAATCCATATTTGCCTGGGAAAAGCCAAGGCCGCAAAATCGCTTAATTCCAGTGGCTCTCCCTTTGGGCTATTCCAAACCTGGTCAGCAGTGTGATTGCTCACAAGGCATGTGGTTTGGAAATGGATTCACAGAAAAACAGTAACATAATGATGCCCTTAATGTGTCGCTTTAAGGCACTAGGGGGCATATTTACAGTAGAGTGACGAAGCGTGTCGTTAAGCCAAGAAGGCTAACGACACGCTTTGTTACTATAAAAACACAGGGCTGCACCATATTTACTAGCATATGGTGCAGCCCTGCGTTTCCCCCTGTGATGGCGCTAAATTAAGCTGCCTAGTGCCAACGCAGGCACCCTTGCACAATAGTGCAAGGGTGCCTATATTGAGGGGAAGATTGTTTACGTGCAGGAAGGTCCCTCTTCCTGCACATAAACAATATTTAAATGCTGTTTTGTAACTTCTCTGTGTGCTGCTTACTGCAGCACACATTGAAGTTGCAAAACAGCATTTTTTTAATGAATTGTTTATGTGGAGGAAGATTCACCTTCCTGCACATAAACAATCATGCAAGGCCTTTTGCTGTTTCTAAGTGTGCTGCACAAGGCAACACACATGGAAACAGCAAAAACGAGGAGAAATAAAGCATTTCTCCTCATTTCGCCTGTTTAAGACCAGGTTTTCCCTGGTCTTAATTTTGGCGCTGCCTCCTATTTACGCTGCCCTTGTAAATAGGGGCAGAGTCAAAATCAATGGGTGTTGCGACGGAACGCCCACCGCAACACCCATTGCCCTCCCCTTTCACACTAAACACAGCGTGAAAGGGGGCCTTATTTAAAATTACAAGGCAGCGTTAAGTGGCCTAACGCTGCCTGAAAGTGACGTTGTGATGGCGATAGGGGCTTGCACATATCCCTTAGGTTTGCAGGCAGAACACATACAAACAATAAAAAACAAGCGCGGCCTGCACCTGGTGAGGTGATACACAGCCCTCTCAGTATCCTCCACCTCGTTGTTGGATCCTTGTCGGTGGCTCGTGCTCGTCAGCCATGTTTTGTGTTATTACATCTCAGAATGCCGACGCGCTCCATAAACGCCCGCCCTCACCTGTGACGCACACATCATTTCCAGACAACGATGGGGGCAAAAGGCGGTAAACGCATGTGCCATTATTCCCGACAGAGACAGGAGAGCAGGAACACACTCTTACAGAGCGGCGCCCAGGAGCAGACGGCACGCTGGGTGAAAACACAAACACACAACAGTTTCTCTCATTAAGGTAACAGATGTGGCAAAGAGGCTTTCCCGGATGCTGCTCAGAAGTGCTTGAGGCTCATTTGCTTACAATGTGTGTTTCGTGAAAAGGCAATTCGAGGCTGAAGGCCTTGAAACTCAGTGAAAATGGAAAGAGTTCACTCCTAAGTAGGAATGTCGTCTATAAGTAGAAGTGGTGGGGAAGCCACTGAAAGCTCGAGCCTGTTGCCTGGCTCTGACTCGGCCCGAGGTCCTCTTGGACCCTCGAGCTAAAAACAAGCCGAGCTTTCTTTCATATGGCTACTGCCTGCCACACACGCTCTAATCTCGTGTGCCAAAAGTTAAAGACAAAGCATAAATCTTTAATGTAAAGCAGGGGATAGAAAATTATACCCAACTAGAACCTGAACTGCACAATCTGAAGCAATTAATGCAGCTTCCCCGCTTGACAACATTGTGTGATTCTAGACAAATATTTTATTTCAGCGAGCCTTGTTATGTTCACTATCACATATGAGAGTGCTTTTAGACTATAATGTTGCTCGTCTGGAATAATAAAAATCGATGCCCAGTATAGCCACTCATCCACGCATGCCAGCTTACTTGCATCTTAGTTCACACTTGGCATTGACAGATGGGAGAGAGGTGGAAGAAATCTTTTTAAGTTAATGTTTAAAAACTACCACTGCAGTGATATCATCTTATATACAAAGGCGATTTGCTACTGTATATTAAAGTACATTATTTAAAACTTTTGAAGATACTTTATTGTATCTACATTTTGTTTGTTGCATGATTACATGGCAATTTTTTCAGGGCTCGGCTCGTGGACAGGATCTTAGAGCCCATCCAGAGCCTTGGATCGGCTCTGGCACGCGCCTCCCTGTTTGTTGGCTCGCCGACCTCTAATATGTAGTAACGGTTTTTTAGCACCTTGAAGCTGGGGAGAGCGGCGTAATACAAAATGGTGGCCTCCCTTCACAAAGTGTTGGGGGGGCCATGAGTCTCCCATATCTCACAGATATTCGGCTAAAGATACAATTGCAACTAAAGTAGGAAGGAATACTGATTTTTGGAAGTGATGCTTTGCAAACAGGAATTTATTACTCATTTGACTGTTCGTGTATTTTAAAGTACACATTTTTATTACTATAAAATAAATATGTTCTGTGCATATATGAGCATGTCTAAGATACTATAAAGGAAAAGAGCCCTAGTTAGTTTACGAATAATTCGCCTTAAGTAGGCTGTGGATTGGTTGGGATTAGATAGTTTATATGTACCTATGTGATCTTCACGGACATGAAAAACTAAAGGGGATATTATCAAGCACGGCGTTAAAATTATCGCCGCTTTAGCAGCAGAAAAATGCAGCTAAAGCGGCGATAATGGGTTTGATAATATGCTGCAGAGAATTCCCATGGAAGCCCATGTTGACACCAGAACATGGGCTTCTATTGGAATTCTCAAGGGCATATTATCAAGCCCATTAAAAGAATAATTTTCACACCGTTTCTTGATAATATGCCCCTAAATTCGAGTATCAGCTTGGAGTGCTACCACACCCCTTAGGGGGAGTTTAAATTCTACTTGGCTGGTTAATTCTTTCAGCTGAATTCCAATTCATACGAGGGCTATAGACATTTGCGGCATTTGCTATACTTGCCCCCATTGCACTAGAATACAGAATTTGGAACACATGTAGATATATTTTTTCTGCCTTTTTCTTCTTTTTTCTTTTAAAATAGTAAAACGCAGTGTTATAAATCACCTAGAATTTTCCACCTATGTGATTTTCGATTTGTTTCCAGGCAAATAACTTTGGATATATATTTACTCTTTAAAGGCTCAGTGCAGTACTTACTGTATTTGGATATTGAGTTTTGAAAAATATTTATCATGACATGATGCACGGGATATGCCACTTGTCTAAATGTTATGTGTTTATATACATTTTTAGGTCTCGCCTATGCAGCGCGCATACGTTGCATAGGAGGAGACCTTTAGCCATCGGTTCCCTTTTTCACCCACAACCGTGCACGCGTTCCATTGCCTTCAATGGCAACGCGTGCACGTGTGGAGATTCACTTGCGGGAGTGAGCGCCACCATATGGTAGCAATTATCGCTCCCGCAAGTGAATCGCGCAGGCCCCCCATCTCCCCCCTGCTGCCGCACGAGCTTGTTGTGCTTTATGTTCTACAGGGACTAATGCTTGTTGTAGAAGCTCCCCACGTTTTTCGCAAGCTCTGCGGAGCCCGTTTAATAGATTCCGTTCCAGTCGTCACGTGACTGACTCCTCTTCACGGGGGCAGAAATGGATGTAAGTGCCCTGCATTCTTTTGTGAATTCGAACTCCAAATTCCTTGTGGAATGCGCAAATGCATAAGAGGTGGCTGGCTCTTTCCCTGTCTTTTCTTGTGATCTCTCGTAACCTGATAGGGTCTTTTGAAGGTCACCTGAGATTGCACATTAATTAATCGGCATAGTATACATACACAAAAGTGTTTATTAACCACACCCACCCCTCTATGATACAGCTCGGTGAAAAAGCAGACACCTGTCTGCGATGGAATCATGAAGATGTACACAGGTGTAAAGAAGAGAAATGTTTTCATTTCTAAAAACAATACATTGCATGTCTCTTTGTCTAGGCACAAGTTGCGTCTAGGCATACGGTGTGCTTGCAGTACAAATCCTAGGCAAAATAGCACATGCTCATCTTTGCATTGTAGTCAGTGCAGGGCAGGGAATGACAGCGGCAGCAGACCAATCTTGGTAGATATGTCTCTGAGCTTTGATCCCCCTTCTGCCATGGAGCGCAGCACAGAAACTTTGGTGGCTGCCCTGTGTTTCAAATGAGTACATTTGGACCAAAAGGTTCTATATCAAACTCTAACATGGTTGAAAAAGTTCTTGTACGGTGAGGGGGGGATTGGGGCTGGAGATGTCCACAACTACTTAGGTGAAATATCAAATGCAGGACTGGCCTTTAGTATGTGCGAGCTGGGGCCACCCCAGGGAGCAGACTCTTAGAGAGGCACAGGAGCTGCCTGCAGCAGTCTTCTTCCAACATGGCTTCAAAGAAAAGCTCATTAAACACTGGTTCTGGAGGCTGCTGGTGCTTGTATCTGCATACATGCGCCACTTTACAACTCATGGATTTCCTTTCTCTTGTCCGCCTCCCCTTCCCCCTCCCATTTTTTTCAACACACAGACTGTTAAAGAGGATGAATGAAGGGATGCCAACCTGGGTTTCCCTCAGGGAGTTCCCTGAGCAAAGTCCAGCTCTAATCAAGGGTGACCGAGAGATATATTTTCTTAGGCTTACCCTCCACTCTCATATTGTGACCTCTATGTAGGGGTGTTTCAATGTCATACTTACCTGGAGGCATCAAAGCATGCCTTGCAGGAGAACATGCAGGTGAGTGCGAACTTGGCAGAGGGGCAGAACCAATCGGTAAGACAAGCATTGGCAAAGCCAATAGATCTCTCCTTTAAGAGCAATTGGCTTTGCCAATGGTTTTTAATGATGCTGTACAGCATCCTCAATGCTGTGCAGCATGGCTAAATAGGAACAAAATAATTAGCCTATGATGCAGCCATGGAAATTTATAGGCACTCGCACCACGCCTTCAAAATGATGCGGATCTGAGTTGAATCTGTATATAGAAAGAAAAGACTATTTTTTTGTAAGCGGATTGGAGAGAAGCAACACAGATGTCGTGGGTGAGGATGAGCAACACAGAGAGTGCAGCTGGGGGAGGGAATTCTGAGAGCCAGGGAGGGGCAGAGAAATCCAAATGGGTGAGAGAAAAAGCAACGCGGAGTGTGGCGGAGAGGAAAGCAATGTGGTAAGAAAGAGCAGCATGGAGCTGCGTGGGAGAAGCACACAAATGAGAAAGCAATGTAGGGGAAGAAGCACATGAGGGAGAGTGCATCATGAGGTGGTGGGGGAGAAACACACAGGCGAGCAAGAGTAACATGCAGCAAGAGAGAGCAACATGGAGCGCGGCGAAGGGGGTAAGAGAAGGACATGATGGAGAGAGCTGGGAAACACATGAACTCCTCTGGACTGCTTAACCAAAAAGAAAAAAGGAAAAACCTGAAAAGTGAGCAGTGAAAGCACACAAGAAATGTGGCCATGCTCTAGGGGAGAGACAAACACAAGAGGATGAAGTAAAGCACACTCAAGATAATAATTAAGAAGCAAGCAAATAAGGGTGACAATATAGGCAACCAATAGTAAGCAATGGGCGGCTCTAAGCCCATTGAAATCTGACATTAGTTCCTTTTGCAAACTACACAGTTTGCACTATCTGGTTGAGAAGACCTAAAAAGGAGAAATAAGGGGGTGCTAAGAGGGAGGCACAGACAAGGAGCAACAAGGAGAACACAGAATGCTACTCAAAAGAGCAAACCAGGAGGAATAAACTGATGCAAGACAAGACCGCAGAGACACCACAAGGAGAAGAATGTCCCACAGAAAGAATAGGAGTAAAGAAACCCAAGTGGGTGCCTGGCGGAGGTAAAGGGTCCGGAGAGTGGAACTGGGGAATGCAGTAGTGTTCTTAGTCTGCTGGAAACCATGCAGCCCCTCATTAGCACGTCCTGTGGTCAGCACTGACCTACTAGTGGCCCTGCTAATCCTCAGTCATCACTCCTGCTGTTCTGCAAGTAACTGACTGTATCCCTGTAATGCCTCTTTCTCCTCTTCGTCTGAACTGTCATCTTGGCAGCTATCTAATGCCTCATTATACAGTCCTTGTCCGTATGCAGGACTTGGTGCGTTTGCCGTCTTGCTCCAACTCCTTTGGGGTTGTAAGCCTCCTAGTTACACAGATTGGTCATGCCCGGTCCTTAGTGCCTTGTGAGATATGGCACGGTGGGAACGGGCTCAGTGCATGCCAACGCCTGTGAACCCAGAGCCAGGAATCCAGGTTATTACCTGTTTCTTCCATTCAGTTTCCATTCTTGGGACCAGGGCAACAGAGGTTTGGTGGTCCACCAGGGCAATGACTCCCTCAACTGTCCCGTTAGTCCTCCTAATCTCCATGAGCTACATTCACTGAAAGGAAAGACTCCTCCCTACACTCGTGAAGGTACGTAAGAAGGAAACGACAAAGCACACATATGTCTACAGCGTTTCATTCAGCATGGAACCAATAAACAGTGCAAAGTAACCTAGTATTTAAGAGAGTGTGGACAACCTAGGAATGAACATCATATTTGTGGCAAACAGAGTACAAAGGAAAATCGCAGCTTGATCTCTGCTGAACACAACAGGCAACCTTCAGCTCTTGTGCTGAAATGGGTGGATAGTGTTTGGACTTTACCTTCAAAGACACTTGGTGTTGGGACTGGAAAGTCCTCTGCATGGTAATGGACTTGTCCCCCTGCCCTGAGAGCCCAACTGTACTGTTGTCTGGATCGCTAATGCTTATTTTTGTTGTCATAGGCAATCACAGATCATGCGTGTGTGCCATGACCTAGGCCTGTCTCACAGATTGCGGGCTGATAAGGGAATCATAAGGAGTGGGGCTGGAAGCCCAAGATTAACCTTTTGATGTACATATCATAGTGGCTGACATCCAGGTGTGGAATCTAGTTACTCCCATGGGCTGTGTTTTGGGGCTATCAGCTTCAGAGTCGCTCCTGCTGTGACAGACAGCGTTTCAAGAGGAAGAGGGAGAAAAGGAGTGTGTACTTCAAAAGAAGCAGAACGTCAACACAAAACTTCAAAGACCAAGACCCTAAATCGCATTTGTTGTCTGGAAATTAACTATAAGAAGGACCGGCTCTCTGAGGAGGGGACGTTCTGCAAGACTTCTGCCTGTGATGAGGTCTACGGGCCAAGGCCTACTAGTCTCCCTGTTGGGCAATGGGACATCACCCAGAGAAACCAGGACCACCGGATGTGGAGCAAGCAGCAGCGCCTGCTGGCCTGCCAAGACCAGTGTTCTCTGTAAGGAAGAGGAGAGCGTTGGAGGGAGCGAGGTCCACTGGGAGCCTTGTCGAGTGGCTGTGTGGAGATGGCTGCTGCACTGGTCGAGTCATTGCCCATGTGCAGACTTGAGTCAGGGACCCCTGTATGTCAGTTGAGGCCCTTTTTGAAGTTAGCTGTGTAAAGACTGCTGTGCGGTAAGGGCAAAAACCTGTGTGGCACATTCAGGGCGACCCCGTGTGCCAGGTGGAGCTGCAGTGGAAAAGACTGCCTTGCAGAGAAGGTCAGATGCCAGTCCGAAACCATAGCGGAGACCCCGAATGCCAGGAGAGGCTGCTGAGGTAAGAACTACTGTGTGGTAAAGGCCGAAATCTTGTCTGCAATTGACGTGCCAACCACAGATACCAGGAAGGCCTGCTGTAAATAATTCAGACCCTCCAGGATTTCGCGATTTCGCGGTTTGCCGCGAAATCGGCACTTTTGTAAAAATGCCATGATTTTTACAAAAGTGCCTGCGAAGTCGGCAATGTACAACCCCTGGAACTAATACCGTAGTTGATGATGTTCTGCCCCCACAGGCAGAGGCGCAACTAGAGCCAGTTTTTTTTGGGGGGGGGGGGCTAAGAAAAAAATTCGGGGGGGGGCTGAATCTTTAAGCAATAGGCAGAGTGGAGCTGCAGGGGCTCTTAGAAGGGGTGAAACAACAGCGAGGCCTCATTAACATGCAAATGGTCTTTTAAAGACCTGTGAAGTGCTCGGGTGCGGCTGTTTGTGTGTCCGGGAAGCTGTCCGGGCTGCCACACATGACGGGGGGGACTGAAGCCCTTTGCGTCCAATGGGTGTTGCGCGCCTGCCCACAGGGGTATCGAAAACAACTCCCCGGGGGGAGGAGCCTAGCGCGCAATCAAGATGGCCGCGTAGGTGCGAGGCTCCCGAGGACCTCCGCAACCTCCTACATCTATCCTGAATTCATCCTGCCTCGGTTGAGGGGACTGTGTTGGTGAGCCTGAGCTGAGGTGGTACCCGTTTTCCGCTCTCGAATCGGACCCCGGGTGCCGGAGTGAGCACGGATTGAAGTTTGCGGCCTTCTTCTCACCGAACCCCGGATTTGCGTTGGGGGGTGACCCAGTGGCAAAGTGAACAACAACGGCGGGCCGGGCCTGGCGAGTCGCGTACCCCGCACTTTCGCTTTCGCTTTCGCACCGTCTCTGCAAGTGAGATCGCGGAGCCTTTTGTGTTGGTGTGACTTCGCTGGGGGACCCTGCCTGCCTGCCGGCTGTGACCCACCCCGCCGATCTGGGGTGGCCCCCCGGAGCTCGTGGCCCTGATTGCCTGCCCTCTACGGCGTTGCTGGTGCGATTGTGGGACCAGCGGCGATGGCCACGAAACAAGATGGGGATCGGTCAAAGACCAAGTCGACCCGGCGTGGCACCGTCCATCAGGCCAACAGCATGGACCGCTATACCCTCCAGAGGGGATCTCCCGGCGGACCGCACAAGTCCCCTGAGGGCCCTTCTGATGCCCCGGACTTGCCCGCGGATCTGACTCTCCACGACGTCATGGGCGCCATTTCCGAGATGAAGGCCTCGGTGGGCCAGCGGTTCGACACCTTGGCACAGAAGATCGACGCGGTCCTTGTGGATGTTGGCCTGGTGAGGGCCGATCTTTCCAAGACCAACGATCGAGTTGATTCTTTGGCCCAAACCGCATCGGGCCTTACGACTGAGGTGGCGGCACTACAACTGGAGGTGCGCCGGCTTAGTCAGGCGAGCGCACTTATGGATCGGCGCCTTGAGGACTCCGAGAGTCGGGCCCGGAGGAATAACATCCGCATCATCGGAGTACCCGAGGGACGGGAGGAAGCGGCGGCGGATCTATTTGTGGAGGACCTGATCGCTACCCATCTCCAGCCTCGGGGACTGAGCAAATATTTTGCCGTGGAGAGGGCCCACAGAGTTCCCGGGGGAAGGCCGAAGGTCGGAGCCCCTCCGCGACCTCTCATTGCCCGGATTTTTAACTTTCAGGACAGAGACGCGATCCTGCAAGCCTCCAGACTACATGGGCCGGTTAAGCTGGACAATATGGAGGTGAACTTTTACCCTGATTTCACCCAAGCGGTCCAGAAGCAAAGACTGAGCTTCCTGGGCGTCAAACGCCGACTTCGGGACCTGAACTTAAAATACGCTATGCTCTTCCCGGCCAAGCTGCGAGTGGAGGTGGATGGTCGCGCGCACTTTTTTGATCGTCCCGAAGCGGCCGGGGACTGGCTGGACACTCTGTCTGGAGATCGTTATCGAGATGGCGGGGGAGCGTCGGGAGGAGACGGCCCACTGGATCGGGACTGAGGGGTCAATATTGGGCCTCACTCTGGACGAATACGATGCTACTTTAGATCAAGCGTCTGTCTTTGTACATTCCCCTCCCATGGAGGTTGTGTGGGGTCTAGAAGGGGTACTCTTTCCTCCTCTAGGGGGTCTAGTTAGTTTCAATCTATAGGGGCGACAGGCACACTGCAAGTTGGGGGGGCTGTCCGGGCTCATGCAGGGGTGCAGGGAGGGGGGAGTTTTGTTGGAGTGGGTGGGTTGGGGTGGGGTGTTATTCGTTTTCACCACAAGGCAAACGTATCATTGTGTTATTTCTACAGTGCTCTCTGGGGGACGAGTGATGACTTCTGTTTATGATGGGGGGTAGGGGACTGAGTTTGTTGTCCTGGAATGTTAATGGACTGGGGGACAGGATAAAACGAGGTGTGGTCCTGCAGTTCTTGAAGCGAATTTCGCCCGATATAGTTTTTCTGCAGGAGACGCACCTCATTGGCAACTCCTTTTGCGCTATGAATCGACGGGGCTACCGCCTTGCTGCCCATTCGGGCTTCACGTCTGGTTCAAGGGGTGTGGGCATTATGGTTAAAAACTCGCTCCCGTTGGAGATTGATGAGGTGCGCCATGACGATAGGGGACGTTACACGGTTTTGGTGGGCAGAATGGAGGGCAGAGTGGTCGTTTTTGTGTCAGTATATGTCCCGCCGGGGCTGCAGACGACCACCTTTGCGGACCTGGGGCGCCTCCTCCTTGGCCTTCCGGAGGGGATTCTAGTGGTGGGGGGGGATTTTAATGCTGTAGTTTCCGGAACTGTGGATCGTCACCCCCCTAGGGATCTCCCCGGGCCCAAGCGTGGTTATCTGGCCTCTTGGATACCCTGGGGCTGGTGGATTGTTGGCGTTTAAAACATCCCACGCAGCTACAGTACACCTTCCATTCAGGGGCTCATGGTAGTCTCTCACGGCTAGATTATGTCCTGGTCCCAGCGGCCTATGTGGGAAGGGTGGGGGAGGTGCGCCATTTGGCACGGGGTATTTCGGACCACTCCCCGCTCTTGTTGCACTTTGATATTTTGCCGAGGGGAGAGGGTAGAGTGGTCCCGATCAATCCCTGGTACCTGCGTGACCCCACCATTCGCGCAGAGCTGATTAAATCCCTTAAGCGCTATTTTGACGAGAATGTGGGGTCTGTGTCATCGGCGGTCTCACTGTGGGAGGCGTTCAAGACAGTACTCCGAGGAGAGGCCCTGTCCCTTATTTCCCACTCCCGGAGGCGCGAGCGGGAGGAGGTGTCCCGTGTTGAAGCTGAGATAACCGAGTTGGAGGTTGATCTAGAATGTGGG
This sequence comes from Triturus cristatus, assembly GCF_964204655.1. Lineage (NCBI taxonomy): Eukaryota > Metazoa > Chordata > Amphibia > Caudata > Salamandridae > Triturus > Triturus cristatus. The sequence continues at coordinate 63,976,487 of NC_140592.1, forward strand.
GTGACGGATGACAAATTACATGTTCTCCAACTCAAGCAAGCGGCCTATAAGGCCCTCGTCACGGAGGCGGCCAGGGGCCTCAGTAGAGAGCAACAGGGGAGACTGTATGATGTGGGTGATAAGGCTGGTAAATTGATTGCGTGGCTGGATAAAAAAGAGAGAGCGAGTCGAGTTGTCCCGTTGATTGAGAAAACGAATGGTGTGTGTGTCACTGAACCGGAGGAAATTGTCTCCTGCTTCGCGGACTATTTCCGTGGGGTGTATTCCCCAGTGTCTTCCCGCTCTGAAGAGGATTCCCATGCCCTGCTCAGAGATATCGCGCTGCCTTCTCTTTCGGAGGAGGACAGAGTGTTGTTGGACGCCGCTCCAACCTCCGAAGAGATTGCCCTCGCCATACGCTCGGTCGCTTCCGGCAAGGCCATGGGTCCTAATGGTCTTCCCATCGAGTTGTATAAACTGCGACCGGATACGCTGGCGCCGCATCTCCGTGATATGTTCCTTGCGGCCCACTCGGTGGGTTCCCTCCCGCTAGACCAGCGTCTGGCTACCATCGTGGTTATCCACAAGGAGGGGAAGCCACGGGACCGGGTCACATCCTATCGACCCATTTCGTTATTGAATGCGGAGCCCAAAATTCTCGCCAAGGTGTTGGCCAATCGGCTGGTCGGCGTGGTGTGTGACTTGGTCCACCAGGACCAGTCCGGCTTTATTCCCCATCGTAACACAGCGCTTAACCTGCGGCGTTTGCATGGGGTCCTCGTACGTGTCCCGTTCATACGGGAGCCGGCCATCTTGGTATCCTTGGACGCCACTATGGCGTTTGACACACTTGAATGGCCATATATTTGGGCGACGCTCGCGAAATTTGGGTTTGGCCCAGGGTTTATCAGCTGGGTTAAATTGTTGTACTCTGGCCCACTGGCGCAGGTGGTTGTGAACGGTAGAGTGTCGGCTCAGTTTGAGTTGGGCAGGGGCACGCGGCAGGGCTGCCCGTTATCGCCGCTCCTTTTTGTGCTTGCCTTGGAGCCCCTGGCGGAGTGGCTGCAGTGGGAACCTTCTATTCGTGGTCTCCGCTGGACCCCCGAGTATGAGGACCGCGTATCTCTATACGCTGACGATATTCTCCTGTACCTGGCTTCCCCACGTAAATCACTGATAGTACTGATTGATGTATTGCATTCCTTTGGTCGTAACTCCGGCCTTGTCATCAACTGGGCTAAATCGTGCGTGTATGTTCTCTCTGGGGAGGCTCCTATCCTTCCACGGGGCTGTCCTATTCAGATCGCCCCGCAGGGATTTAGGTACCTGGGTGTCTTCATCACCCTGGACGCGGAGGCCCGGTATGATCGAAACCTGCTTCCCCCCCTCCAGCGCCTGAAGGAGGATGTCGCGTGTTGGCGGCGTTTGCCGCTCTCGCCGCTCGGCCGGGCGGCATTTTTTAAGATGATGTCGATGCGGCGTTTCCTGTACGCTCTGCAGAATACAATGGACCTCGTCCCGGCGCGCTACTTCCGCGAGGTGGAGAGTTTGCAACGCCGCCTGTTCTGGGACGGGAGACCGCGTATCGCCCTGGCGAAGCCGACGCTCCCGTGGTATGATGGGGGGATTGCCCTCCCGGATATTAAACGGTACTATTGGGCCTCCCAGCTGGCGGCGATTAATCATGGCCTATACGGGCCCGCCCTAAACCCGGCCTTTGAAATGGATAAGATGCTACTGCCGGGTGGTGACTATAATCGGGCGCTCTACTCCAGCTCGCTCGACGCGCGTTTGACGGGCCCCACGCGTGTCATGGTACGAGTGTGGCACGCGGCTAATGTAGCGATGGGGTGGAAGGATCGTTTGACCCGGGCGTCACCACTGTACGCATCTGAGCAGTTGGGCTCCCTGTGGACCTCGAAGGGCTGGATGGACATGTACCGGAAAGCACGATCTTGTTAATCTATAAAAAACTGATTAATGACCGCTCGGGATTGCTGATTGATCTTCGCGCGGCTTGGGTTGTCGATGGATTGGAGCTGGACGACGAGGACTGGGTCTCTGCGGTGGCCTCCCCGAAAGAGGTGGCCATACCGGCCCGCCTTCGCTTCGTCCAGCTCAAGATACTCCATAGGGTCTACATAACGGGGCCAAGGCTAGTGCGTATGGGCTATACTGTGGACGGGTTGTGTAAGCGTGGGTGTGGTTCTTTGGGGACCTTTCTTCATATTTTGTGGGAATGCCCAGAGGTGGAGCGATTCTGGCGTGGTGTGCATGAGGTCCTGCGGGTGGTTACGCGTGTGTCGCTGCTGCCCGAAGCGAGGAGATGCCTGTTGAACGTGTGGGAACCAACCGACTTTTCGGCGCCACAGACGTGGTGGGTGACTCTGGGATATATGGTGGCCAAGCGCGATATTGCTCAACTGTGGGGTTCCCAGAGGTCCCCGACTGTTTCGGCCTGGAAGGAAAATATGGACTGGTGCATGTTTCGGGAAAAGGTGGTGTATGTAGCGAGAGGTAAGCCTGGGACATGGGTGAAAGTATGGGGCCCCTGTAACGCCTACCGCGGGGGAATCTGTGCCCCGCCGTTATTGCCCGATACATCGCCTGCCCCATCCCCTTAGCCGGTTTAGCTCTCCGGTACCTGGGCACTGAGTCCACCCAGTCCCTGTCCTGACCTTCTCCCCCCCTTGATACTCCTATGGATTGGTAGGGTCCCCCTTCTAGGGGAGCACATGCTGCTGTTTTCGATCGTGGGTTGCCTTGTGGTTTGATTTGTTTGTTGTTATTTATGTTAAAAAGAAACCGTCATGTGGGGTCCGGATGGTGTGGCCACCAACGCTGCTAACTCCTGTACGCTTCCCTTTGCCGCAGCATGCGTTCTACTGTGTGTATCATATGCTCCTCTTGTTTGCTAGCGGCCGGCCTGAAGGTTGTAGGCCCATCTTTGTATATTCTTTGAACTCTGTAATAAATGGTTTCAAAAAAAAAAAAAAAAAAAAAAAAAAAAAAGAAAACAACTCCCCATTAAACTCTTCTCCCCTCAATCAGGTCACCTGCTGTCCATACACTTCTGTGAGGTGGAGGCAGCATCTGATCTACTCAAGACATCTGATGGCCCAGCAAACCGGGAGCGCTTTCTACTCTGCAGGATCCTGATCCAATATAAATAAAGGTCTTGAAGGCATGTAAAGCACAAGGGCAAAGAGCAACTCTGTGTGGTGCAGACCTGTGGGCTATCGCCAGTGCCTCTGACCTATCGCGGAGACCCTGATTAATCCCATGTAAAATATCAGGAGTGCCCCCGTACCTACTCATTTCCCATTTCCTTGACATGATGTTAAAATTATAATCTTAATTTATTTATAAAACATTAATTTAGAGGTTGACTTTTAAGTGCCATTTATTTAGGTCTAGCATGTGCGTTTTTTATTTTTTTTTATTTTACTGATATGGTTTTATAGGTTTTGTCCCAAAACAAACTATATTTTATTGATTGAGAATATATTTTTACATGCCAAACATTTTCAAGGCTTGGCTCGTGCATGGACTCTTTGAGCCAAGACTGACCCTTAGCTTGGCTTGTGGTTAATTTATTGGCTCACTCACCTCTGCTTAATAGAAATATCGATCCTGGGCAGAGATAACGTGTCTTTAATTATTCTGCAGTAAAACTAGGGGTTACCAGGGATTGTGTGCTAAATTCTGTATATTAGCTGGTTACAAATTGAGGCAAACGTGAGAGTATTTTTTCCAAATATTCTTCCCTTCTGCAAATCAGGAAGTTAGCTTTAGGATGTGGGAAGAAGAAACCAGAATCATTTTGAGCTTTAAAATAAATGGTCAGTGGTAGGATTTCAAAAGGTTTGCATACTAATAAAGTCAGTTATTTTTCTCACAGTGGGCCTTCTCAGACCTGCTCAACGGGCCATGGCCTGTCCACGAAAGCGGTGTCCAGCCGCCCTCAGACTTTCAGGCGAGAAAAGGGTTAAGGATGTGCCAAACACCGGTCCCGCGATGTGTCAAAAGGTGTGATAACTGCTACCAACCTATACTAAAGCAAATGGAGAATTGCATTTCCAAAGGATAACAGCCTTCACCTGTGGGCTGCTTCCTCTCTTCCATATTCCAGGTTGCCTATTCAAAGTGGAATACTCTGCTAAAAGAGTTTCCATTGATTTAAGGCTGAAAATGAATGATTATGAGTAAAATAAAGTGCAGCAAAAATGCCGCTAAATTTCCATATTTGTGCCGCTAAATTTCCATATTTGTGCCGCTAAATTTACAAATCCATGCCGCTATATCCTGGGGGGTCTGATAATTGTGCCATGTGGATCGAGCAGAAGCCTGTGAACTTTAAACAGTGATGACCCTTAAGTCACTAGGAGCAATGATGACTACATCTGACCTACCCCTGTGGATCAAGTGAGGATGCCGTTGAAGCATCACCGGCTCAACGGGATAGAGATCAGGGTCATTGGAATCGCCCCCCCCCCCCTCTTTCTGAGCATGCACAATTACCATGCAGAAAGAGCACAGAAATACCTCTTAATGCTGCCAGGGCACAGCCAAGTAGGCTCAAAGGAGATCCTGTGCCTGCAGAGTGTTGCTGAGACACTCATGTGCAGCTGACTAGCCTGAGCAGGACCGGTGCAGTTCAGAATGCCCATGGATGAGGCACTTTCCAAGACGTTGCACGCTTCCTCGCTCGCTGCTGGAGTGGTTAAGACTAGTTACTGGCCTAGCGGGCCACGGGGACTCGCTGCTAAACGTGCTGCAGCACTAAGACACTTTTGACTGTAATTGACGAGTCAAAGTAGGCTCTTGATTTAAGGCCTACTAGTGAGCATTCCCTGGATGTGGCCATCAGTGAGTGGGGAATAACCTCGATCACATTACAAGGAGGTGGTAGGATAGGGACTTGACAGTGAAACACTAGAGCCCCGACCTCAAGGGGGAATGTGTTATTGTCTCTGAATACAGTAACTTTCCTTTGAATGAGTAGTGTCAGAACTAAAATATTTATTTTAGTTATAAAAGTATTTGGCTGACATTGATTTCTTGCTGCTGCTGCACACTCTTTGAGTTATGAGCCATATTCACTATTCTGTGACCAATCCCCCCCCCCCCCTCCCCCCCACCTGAGGGAGCCTTAGACTGATTGTACACATCAAAACCATGGAGAGTGAAGTGCAGAAGGGGATGGGCCCTCGTACAACAGGAGTAAAAAACCTCAACTGTTATGGCTGGGCCCAGTAGTCCGTGCGTGCCCCCTGGCCCTCTGAAAAGGGTTCTGATACCTGATTAGTGAGATACCGACATTAAGCAGAGATGTGTAGCCCCCGACAGCATTGTACTAGGGATGGTTGTAAGAGCAATTGGTGGAGTAGCTGTTGTAACAGTGGAAGAGTGTGTGAAATATCAAAACATTATTCAGAATTTTCTTGAACTTCCATGAAAATGTCACAAAATCCCACTTTAAGAGTGAGATGTGTTTTGCTGGTATCCGATTGGACTTACCCATAGGCAAATCAGCCGCAGTCCTACCGCAATAGGAACAGTCCTGCCTGGACTGCCAAGACAAGTCCTCTCTGAACCGGAACACAAGGAACCAGAGATGAAGTTCGGCCTATTTGCGCCTCTTCATTCGGGCGCTGATTGGTTCCATTGTGGCACAGTGAGCACGGGACCCATGGCTGGGCATACCCCTGGCCACATAGGCTGTTACCCCTAACACATACTGCTGCTACATCAATTTTTAAGCATGTGGGCACCTCGTGTAAAAACAGCTTACCAGATACCAGTGAGTATCTGGTTTGAGCAGCAAATGTCAAACAGTGAGACATTTTCTGTGTGAACCAGTTTCCCCCTGAAATCTTGTGAGGTTTCTTTTCGTATATGAGGTGCACAGTCGCTTAAAAAAAGCGACAAGAAATTATGTAATGCAAAATTCCGAGAAGTTTCGTGAATTTAGCATATTAAGAAATTTGGGAAATTTACGAATTTGATATAACAAATTTCACCCTTTGCCTTTAACAATAGCCAAAACAAGCTAGGCATCGTCAGCTGGTAGACAATAGTAAGTGTATACCCTTTGCCCAGTTAAATGATAATAATTCCTATTTTGTAACGCGCGATCATATCACCCCCTTAAGGGTTTCAGGCACTGGGGCCTTCGGGGAGATTAAGTGAGCTATTGCCCAGAGTCACATGATGCTGAACTGCCTTCTACTAAAGTCAACGGGGTAACACTGTGTCCCTCAGAACTTGGGTATTTTCGCTCTAGACTACAAAAAAGTTCCATGGGGTAGCAAATAGTTCCTTTAGAGCAATAGAGATTTTTTTTTATATAAATGAATAACAAATTGTTTTTTATCTAAAGCACACACAAAAGCTTCTTGGATTTGAATATATACTTTACTTTAAACATCTTTTTTAGTCAATTGACAGACTGTCATACAACAAGGTCGTGCAAGACATTGCGAACACGATTGTTCCATCCCATTTTTGATCCGTGAATCAACAGGATGGTTGTCCCCTCTGGAGGGTTCATCTAAACTATTAATTACTCCTGGTAAGTGCACCTCTCCACTAGCTGCTTTGTTATTTAATTTATCTTGCCGCAGCATGTTTTTAATATTCAGCTTTGTACAAATCATTTTCACAGTTACTGACCAGCTTAATCTTTGGGGCCTTTGACATCATTGACCTTGGATTACTCATTGGGAGTGTTTAAGTGCCCACTGCCTGTACAAGTTGAAGGCGACCTTTTGACAAGCCAAGTGTCCCATGGTGAGTGCGCTACTCCAATGTTTCCTTTCTTATTTATTGGAACCGTTACACTGATCTTTACTGTTTACTTAAGTTATACCATTCATTTTTAGATGACTTGAAAAGATCCCTAACTCTCTCCATCCAGGACGGCATGAGTGTTGCTTGCTTCTACTCGGTGAGTCTCCACATGACCCAGTTTTGTATCATGAGTCATTTTTCACACACACACACACACTTTTTAATAATGATCCCCCTCCCCTTCTTCCATTCAGGCTGTCACTTTGTTTTTGTCCTGAAGAAGACCCTACGGGATGACCTTATACTACAGACACTTTGGTCGAAACATCGACGTACCACTGATTCATGTTCATAGTCTTTGTAACCAAAACAAAGTTGATATTTCGGGTTACTATTGGAACTAAATACCTGGACAGAGATATATGTAAAAATATGTTTTATCATGTTTTGTCATTTATGTGTTTGTGTTTGGGCTGACAGTTGTTTCCCCTTTCTCACCACATGCCACATCAGTCACTAATTGATTGTTCACATTGTTTATACTTGTTGTATGACAGTCTGCCAACTGACTAAAAAAGATATTTAAAAGTAAAGTATATATTCAAATCTAAGAAGCTTTTGTGTGTGCTTTAGATAAAGAACAATTTGTTATTTTTTATATAAAAAAGCTCTATTGCTCTAAAGGAATTATTTGCTACCCCATGGAGATTCACTGCCTTCGGAATCGAGGATCGAACCCTGAACCCAGCTTGCCACAGTCAGCCACTCTGTCCTCTGCACCACACCTCTCCCTGAGAAGGGGTTGCCATTAGCCGTAGACACCTATCAAGGTGAACAAAGCGAAGTGGAGGCATTAGTTGCTATCAGTAGAACTGCTTCTGCCTGCAGTAGGGCCTGCCAGGACCACTGCCACCAACTGGTGATGGGCAGGACACGACTGCAAGGGTCAAAGGAATATTCCAGCACCTGAGAGGGGCAGGCGGTGCCCCAGGATGGATTCTTCCACTGCATGACCTGGAAAGGACTACAGATTTCGACCTTCTAGTATGCTCTATGAACACGCCACATGAGCGTTTACACGTATGACAGTGATGCACAGAGCCGTATAAGTCACCAGCATATATCTTACATAATGTGGTTAGCCCTGAGCATGTCTGCTACCACCAAAGTCATACAAGTGATGCTGCTCCTGTCTAGTCCTTTATAAAGGAACAAGGGTCCCTTGTGCAAAGCATATAAGCAGCTGAATGTACATAGGGATGCAAAGAAACCGATGTATGTTGTTCAATGCACGATTTATAAATATTAATTTTGTACAAATAACAGACAATAGTGTGGGGAAAAAACAAACAAAATAGACAGTCGAAATAGGACTTTGACAGCTCAGGCATTTAAGTGTGACAAATGCAACACAACGGTTATAGTCACGCTTCACGAGTACCTATGCTCTTGTGCACAAGTAAAGTATGAACATTTTAACAATCCAGTCCAGGTACTAGAGTCCTGTCCTGTCTAGGGCTGGCACAGGCCCTCAATGTCAACGAGTGACTTTACTAAAAGGTTGCAGACAGACAGACACCCCCACACACACCCCATTGTGTGAAGTAAGGGGAATCTGTCCAGCCCAGACCAAGCACCTTCATCCAAGCAGTTACCTGTGGGCGAATCTTATGTAGCTGGAAAACACACACCTCCCAGACGAATACCTGTGTGCTTGTCAGGCTGATGCCAGTAACCTGCTCCATAAAATGCAAAAAAGCACAAACACGCCCCAGTAGGCAAGTCAAATGCACAGCATAGGTCCTCCTGGCAATCTAAAAATCCTGCTGTAAGCCTTTGTACTATTCTCGGCAGCTGCCAACATCAATGTCTCTCATTAGCCACCCTTCTCTTATTGTTGTTTCTTCATCGAGAAAGCTGGCTGTGTGCAGGGCCCGGATTGGCAGCCATTGCACCTCTGTGTCACCATGAAAAGAAGGCCATGAAAGGGAACAGACAGCGCCTTACAATTACACCCAGCGCCCTGCAGACAGCTGACACAGACACCACCGCACTGCTAATCCAATCAGAGCCCAAAGCAGGCAGAGGGGGCTTCCCATCATAGAGCACAACAGAACCACTAGTGAATGAGACAAGAGAGAGAAGTGAAATACTGTCATCCTTTCACTATACGATGCACTGCCCACGCAGAGTGACTCTGGGCGGCTGACAGCCGGGAACCACTTTGTGCAGATGACAAACATCTGGGTATTATAGTACATGCCTGCGCCGTAGAGAAACGCATGCTAAGCAGCTGTCTAGACATCAGCTTCCATCTCTGTCTCTTTTTATAGTGTCCATCCATTTGTTACCACTGCAGAGCTTCCGGTGTTTCCCAACTTCTGGTGATGTAGGACTCAAAAGGCTGCATTGCACTGGAAAGGTGCAGCACTCTGTCTCCTGTGTGTACAGATCCCAGTGCAGTGCAAGCACTCAGGCATAGGCAAGGGTTGCCCTTAATGCCATGGATGTGGATGGGACGGTGTGGGACAGACTCCCTCCCATTTAGAGCATTGGACACGGAGCCCCTGTCTTTGGATTTGTAATGGAGCTGCTGTCTTACCTAAGGAACCGATATGGACATGTTTTAACCCATGGAAGGGCTGAGGGGAGCTGGGGCTTACCTAAGGAACTGATATGGACATGTTTCATCCCATGGAAGGGTTGCGGGGAGCTGGGGCCTTACCTAAGGACCTGATATGGACATGTTTCAACCCATGGAAGGGCTGTGGGGAGCTAGGGCCTTACCTAAGGACCTGATATGGACATGTTTCCACCCATGGAAGGGCTGTGGGGAGCTGGGGCCTTACCTAAGGACCTGATATGGACATGTTTCAACCCATGGAAGGGCTGTGGGGAGCTAGGGCCTTACCTAAGGACCTGATATGGACATGTTTCAACCCATGGAAGGGCTGTGAGGAGCTGGGGCCTTAATTAAGGAACTGATAAGGACATGTTTCAACCCATGGAAGGGTTGTGGGGAGCTGGGGCCTTACCTAAGGAACTGATATGGACGTTTCAACCCATGGCAGGGCTGTGGGGAGCTGGGGCCTTACCTAATGAACAGATATGGACATGTTTCAACCGATGTCAGGTATGTGGGGAGCTGGGGCCTTACCTAAGGAACTGATATGGACATGTTTCAACCCATGGAAGGGCTGTGGGGAGCTGGGGCATTACCTAAGGAACTGATATGGACATGCTTCAACCCATGGAAGGGCTGTGGGGAGCTGGGGCCTTACCTAAGGACATGATATGGACATGTTTCAACCCACGGAAGGGATGTAGGGCACTGTGGCCTTACCTAAGGAACTGATATGGACGTTTCAACCCATGGCAGGGCTGTGGGGAGCTGGGGCCTTACCTAAGGAACTGATATGGACATGTTTCAACCGATGGCAGGGATGTGGGGAGCTGGGGCCTTCCCACTGGTCCTGGAGAAGTGCTGCGTTTCATCATGATGCAGAGTGTCGACTGGGATCCGAAGCATCTCCCCTGCATGGTCACATGGAGAGCACCTATTTGTACACGGCTATTCTGAAGGCAATGGCATCGGACGTGCTGTCTAGTTATGGCCTTCCTTACTGTGTTCCTTGTGCGTGGGATTGCCATTGAAACTAATTCAGCCTCGTACAAAGAATGACTCCCAAGTGCTGGTAGAAAGAGGCTATCATAACAGGGACATGGTGTATGTGGGGTCTGGAAATGGAGCTCAAAGTTTGGGGGTCTAACTCCAGCACCACCATTCATGAAAACACTTCCACAAGGCTGTCATGGCATGCTGAACCTGACGTCACAGCCATTTGATTTCTGGCACGATTTCTGCCTTGCAGGTAGAGTCTCTTAATTGGAAAAACACTAGATATACATGTAGGAAGCTAGATTTAGTGACCCAGCTGCCACTAGCGTGGTGGTGAGGGTGGCTCGGCTACATCAGCAATTTGGTAGCCTGGACACCAGATGTTATGTTATGTGAATAACATTTCTAACGCATGACTGATACCCTTGGGTGTCCAGATGTTAAATCAGGTCCTGTTGGAATAAACAAAAGGAACAAAAGACCCATGTGTTCATCTTCCTGGACTTCCCAGGAAAAGATTGTTAGTACCTCCAAAATACAAATAAAGTTTTGCTTTAGAAGGGAGAACAACAGAGAACGTACGGTTACCTTTTATTCACTGACTATGGCTGTAAATTGTGTGTATCTGGAATTTAGCCAATGTACAGAGAATTTCAGCTGCAGAGATTCCGGTGTACAGAGAGGAATAGCCCTTGTTATGATGAACACAGCACTGACAGTGAGCTCAGCTTACAGTAGAAAATATGGAGGAAAAAGTTTTCGATTACAATAATATTGCACAACTTTCATACAACCCATTGCGCACAACAACCAGTTTCGCTGTGTTATCTGAAAAACTGGCTAATGATTTGGCCCACCATAACAGCGACATCGTGTCATCAAAATCACATAGTGAAGGGAAGTGACATCACATTACCTACGATGACATCAGAGGAAGTGACGTCACTCAGCTGTTGAGAGAGATTAAAAAGCAGGAAAAGGCTAAGCACAATCTAACAATTTAAAAACGCATACATAACTTTAAAAAAACCTCACAAAAGCAGATAAAAAGTATATCTAACCGTCGCAAGAGAGAGAATATGAATCTCAGTAGCAACTCTGGCCACCCTGACATAAATCCAGGTGAAAATGTGCTCTTCAGTACAATGTGATAGCATCATGTCATGTTTGATTCCTGTGGGACGGTCTGGTGCACATACCCCTCACAGCTCCATCCCCTAGTTTTTGGATAAACAGTAGGTGGCTTCTCTGAAAGCTGCGAATGAACGGAAAGTATAGGTTTCAAGAGATATCATAGGGTTAGCAGTCCTGCCACCCCTTGACCCCACAATACCATCAATGCATGTAAGGGATTGGGCTGGAATCGAAAGACAACTATGTGAACATCTATAAAGTAGTCTCTTAGTGCAGGAAGCCATAACTGGAAGGGGGCCACAGAGCCACCGTTGGCTGATGGTAGCCCATCCGCTCTGGATGCAGTCCCCTAGCCCGCATCCAACCCGAGAAATGCCAGAAAGGAACATTAGCAAGTCCTGCCCTGCCCACATGCTCTCATAAATTGATTCAGACCTTTTTTGGCTGTAACCCTGGACCATGAAACCTCAGGCTTCTCCCAAATACACAGCTAGAATGGTCATCACGTGGCCGCAATGTAAGACCACTTGGGCCTCACTTGTCCGGTTACCTGGCTGCATTTGTAAGGTTACCTGGACATTTCTTTTGCAATTAAGCGTTTTCAAGCTTGTTAATTTAATTTCCCCCGGTGAAGTGAACCAGGAACTACAAGCCCCAAAATATGCAGCTTGTAAAGTGGAAACCCAGGACTGGCGCCCCCTGTCTTTGGTGATAAAGGCTGGTAACCCTTTGCATTCTCCTGCTCCTGGTATCGTTATATCACTAGGTGAGATCTTCCTGTATTAGTCAGTCAGTATCGTAGGCGCCAACCCCTGTGGTACGCCGCTCGGCGGTTGACACGCTGCACTGCGGCAGATCTGTCGGGCCTCAGCTATTTATTTGCCCTTGATTTGAATAAAAATCTGCAGAGTTTTTCATTGGCAGCAAGGGATTGTGGAACGGTTTGCAGCTGACACATAATTGGGCAAACAAGAGCCCTTGATTTGGAGAGACCTTCCAATTATTCTCAGCTGACCGGGTGCAGACTTCCTTTCCAATCTCTTGAGCGGTGGCAGCGTTCCTGTGTGCTTTCAAGAGTGACATTTCCAGGAATTCAGCAGCAGCTCCTGGCAATTGCAGGGCACGCGCTTTTATTGTGCTTGTCAATTTCCTAGCATTAGAAATTTGAAGAGGGACTGGTGGAACAAGGCCCAATTCCCTATAGGAATGCATTGAACAGAATGGACTCTAATATGAGTTTGTGTGCATGTGACTTATATAGTGTGAGGCTGGCTACAAAGCAGAGAGGGCTGTACAAGAGCTGGGTTTACAGAAACAGAATGGGCGAGCAGAGAGCTGTTAATAATACACACAACAAGGGATAGCAAAGAAAGGGCTGCAAAGCAAGAGAGAGGCTACTGCTTGGGGGAGGTGTGGGAGAGGTTGGTTACCAGGCAACCACAATTTAATGAAGTGTTACTTGGAGAAAGGGTCTTTCAGGTACTTTTGGAGTTAGGGAAAGGATGGAGCCTGTTTCAGTTAAAGCTTTCTCAACTTCTCTACCTCATTTTCTACAGTCTCTTTCCTGCAAATTATTGGAAGTGTTTACAACATGATCGTGCTCTTTATGGACCTTAGGTGTGTAGAAGTAGTTAGCACATTATGAACGTTTGTGTAAAGGAGTAACACTGTGTACAGGTGACTGTTGATAACATTTGTCTAGCATCCTGAACACTAGTAGTACGGGTTTTCAAAAAGTTTTCCAAACAGGCACTAGGATTCTATGTAGTAGATACTAAGGGCCGGATTTATGTATTGGCGGAGAGAGTACTCCTTCGCAACGGCGACAGAGTTCTCTCACTGCTAATATAGCGATCTTCGCTCTGGGGTCGGACCTTAGGGTTAATCACGACATAGAAATGGCTACATGTCTGCCCGGGAAATTTAGATGAGTGGACGTATAGTCATTTTTAGGTCTCGCCTGACCCAGCGCATGCACTGGTCTGGCGAGACTTATTGAGAGGGCTCCAAAAAGTGCTACCAGGCAGCCTAGAGCTACAGTGCAGGTGCGCGCGCGCGCGGCGCTTTGCAGTGATTACTTTCACTTTTGCGGCCCTACGGCCGCTTTGATGTTTGATCACAATCGGGATCACTTTCACTTTCACGGCCGCAGGGCCGCTTGTCATAGCCAATAGGTTTCGCTTTTGTGACCTTATAAGTATTTAGTTATGCAACTGTTGCATGGCTAAACACTTATAAGGTCCCAAAGGCGAGAACTATTGGCTATGCAAATGCTTGTTTACTGTTCCTCACAGCCAGGTAAACCCTGGTGGTAAGGAACAGTAAAAACATTATAATGCTCCCCTCGCCATGGTAGAAGTCTCCCATGGCGAGGGGAGCATTACTTTTTTTATTTTCAAAAAGAAAATCCCATTTCGGGATTTTCCTTTTTGAAAAGAAGATAAGAATACTGTTTGCTACAGGGCTGCAACATTCCAAAGCAGCCCATAGCAAACAGTAAAATGTATCAACAGGAACTGCAGTGACGGTAGTTCCTGCCAATGCATTTATAAACGACTGCCAGGTAGGTGGTCATTTATAAATCTGGCGGGCGGAGCAGTCTCTGCCTGGCGGATGTAAAGTCCTCCCCCAGGTCAATGGAGAATACTCAGTCCACCAGAAAATAAATTGGACCCTAAGTCTTTTAGGCAGTTTTGAATATTTTGAGGGAATCGTCTCAGCATACGAATGTCTACTAAGACAGGAGACTGTATGTACTAGGTACTTAGCCATGTACCTGGTAGCCACGGAAAGGTGGACTATCTGTCCACTATCTGTGAAGTTTCTAGAAGGGCAAGAAGGCTGTGGATAGTATGACCTTTACCACCTTCAGGTCTTGTGTATTTAGAGTGAATATTCTTTTACTGGAGAAGTTTTGTATAGAGTGAACACTGTTCTTAATAGCTGCATGTTTAACAATGTGTTTCAATCCTCATGACAGTTTGGCATGGGGTAAACTCTTTCCATAGGGTCAACACTGTTTACAGTACCTCCTTTTGTGCTTATGTGCACTTCATTTCTTAGGAGAGTTTGAGCATCTCTGAGATGGTTGATAAGGGCTAAAGGCTGTGCGTAGAAGGGCATTGGTTACGTAACAGGGCTTGAGAGTCTGGAGGAAGTAGGTTTTGTCTGAATAGATTCAGCATCGTTTGAAGTAGAGGTTACCTATCTATGTGTGGGTGATTGTCCACATATGCTTTGCAACGCAAAACGTGTACGGTATAGGGTCAATGGTGAACAGAACAAAAACTAGATTCAACAGAGGGGGTTGTGTGTGTGAACCTTAAATGATGCTTTATATCATTCTGAGCTATTTGATGTTTCTTACCTCTACCGCTCTACTGCTTTACAGATTATTGTGTAAAAAAGTAGATTGAATGATGCCATCAGTGATTAATGATGTTATTTGAGATGTCATTAATGATGTCATAGAACATGTCATGAGTAATGTAATATGTGAGGACATAAGAGGTGCACCGCAGGGGGGCGCATGTTATAGTTAGCGGTGATACATTTCAAAGAAACCTTTACCTAACCATAATGTTACTTTAACCCAGCCACGGCCCGTATAGGGCGTGCCGCCGGGCGGTGAAGTGGGGCGGGGGAGGGGTAGGGTGGGGGGTTGTAAAATGCGTAAAACGGACGATTTCAGGTAAGTAACGAAAAAAAAAAACGAAATTAGTTGCGCGCGCTGCATCGCATTTGGCGATGCAGCACACGCAACTAAATTCTTTTTTTTTCCGTTACTTACCTGAAATCGTCCGTTTGACGCATTTTACACCCCCCACCCTGCCCCTCCCCCGCCCCACATCACCGCCCGGTGGCACGCCCTATACGGGCCGTGGCTGCTTTAACCTTTGGTTTTTTGAAGTGGATATCTAGTTTTTTTTTAACATGATGTAATATTTATTACCATAAGTGACACCTTAGGCTGTGCACAGCGTGGGTTTCACTGCAGGCTCTGAGACCAACCCCTCACAGGCAGCCAATCCCACACTGCGCACGACCAAAGGCCCTACCTCCAACTTAATGGGCAGTGAAACAAATGTATGCAACCACTGGGCAGGAGCATTTTTGCAGCCCCTGCTGGGTGGGAGCTGACCGGATTTCCCTGCTCACACTCTCATGAGCAGGGAAACGGTGTCCCAGGGGGTGGGCTCCATAGGACACAGCGATTGAGATGGCCCAGGGACATGGGGACCCCGGGGCCTTTCTAGGATCTGGTAGGTGGTTCTGGAGCCCCCTCCCCTTTTATAATATTGCCAGGCCCTGTGGATGGTGTCCCCATGTCCATAATCGGTTCGGGAAGGGGGGCCACATGCCCCCTGCCCTTTCATTATTATGGTGGGACCTGGAACATGGGCTCCTTGAGAGAGGGTGTGTCCCTCATCCCTTTTATAAATAAAGTAGGCCCTGGGGTCCCTCACCCCATGAATTGGCTAGGGCTCTATACATGTCCCTCCCCCAAATAATTTTATATATTGACCCCACAGACCTTGGCCCACCCAGGGAGTCATTTTACTAAACAAAAACATGGGGCCCGCTATTTTTTTTTGTGGTCCCATACGAGTACTGCAGCATGGTGTGAAAAAAAATCATTGTGTTTTTTTAATTCTGGCCCGGACAGGTCCCTCTGGGACCCCCGCACATGTGCTAGGGGGCAGGGTATCCCTACAGTGCCCCCTCCCCCCTTAAATAGTTTCTTTAAAACATTTTCAGGGCAGGAGACTAAGGGCCTGATTTAGATCTCAGCGGATGGATTACTCCGTCAAAATGGTGACGTATAACCCGTCTGCTGAAATATAAATCCTTTAGGATACAATGGGATTTATATTCAGCGGACGGGATATCCATCACCGTTGTGACAGAGTAGTCCGTCCGTCAAAGACCTAAATCAGGCCCTAAGTTCCCAGAGTCCTGTAATGGCCGCCCTGTCATTTGCTTTCATGTTGCGGCCAGCCAATCACAGTGCTTGCTCCCACTGGACTAT
This sequence comes from Triturus cristatus, assembly GCF_964204655.1. Taxonomy (NCBI): domain Eukaryota; kingdom Metazoa; phylum Chordata; class Amphibia; order Caudata; family Salamandridae; genus Triturus; species Triturus cristatus. The sequence continues at coordinate 63,993,040 of NC_140592.1, forward strand.
CACTTCCATGGGAGCGAGGTGGCTCAAGGGAATAAAGGCCCCTCGGCCAATCACAACGCTCTACTTTTTGAAGTTTGCTCGCAGGACACTCACGTGAGTCCCTCAAACCCAACTGTCCAGTGATACAAATAATTTTGAACCTTAATTTCTAAAACAGGACTTTACGGATTTACACCAAATCAAAGCACACTTTCTGGACCAAGATCTAGCTTCTTGCCAAATTTGGTGTTATTTTCTCAGCGTTTTTTGTGCTTTCGCATTCCGAAAAAGTCTATGTTTTGTTACCCATGTTTTTCTCCCCCTCCCTCCCCCTTTGCATGACGGATCACCCTGAAACCTTCCTGGAAAGTATTAAGCAAGAAGGAGCACTTTTTTGGAAACTTTAGTGAAGATTAGTCAAACAGCGCCAAAGCTATTAGCAAAACCAAAAAGGCATTTCCTATGGAAAAACAGACTTTACTATGAGGGATGGAGTTCCCAGGGCCTAATGAGGCTCAGCCCCCCTCCCCTTTAAAATATATATGGCCCAGGGGGATGATATCCCCAGGGCCAAAAATGCACAAAGAAGTCAAAAGAAAGCGTTAACATAATAAAAGAAGAGACAAATAGATATCAATTAAGTGGCTGATTTGTACAAAGCGCAATCAGAAAACCTGGATAAATCATGGCTTTCTGACTTAAAATATGTGATCTTGGGCAAGTATTTTATTTGATCAAAACTCAATTTTCTTAATTATCGTGTATGAAAACACTTTCAAATATGTGAGTTCAGAATACCAGTTGTACAAAAACCTATTGTGTTTGATTTAAGAGGCAGCAATGGTGCTTTATAATTATCTGGACCACCAGTTTTCATGACAACTGTCTTGCCTCTTAGTTTAGTAATGGTTCATGTTTAAAAGCTATCGCTGTTAATAAGTACTTCTCAGTGCAGTGCCATAATGTGGCATAATAATGTAAGAGCATTCACATGAAAACATTTCCTTTTTGAATTTTGAAGAGTCTTTAGCAGATATATTTTACGTGATGGTTGTTGTATAATTTACTTAGCAAACAATTTCACGGCTCGGCTTGTACACGAGCTCTGAGAGCCGAGCCAGACCCTTGGCTCGGCTCTGGCTCGGCTCATGCTGTTAATGTGTTGGCTCACCCACCTAGACTGATAGTCCAGTTGTGCAGAAGGAGAGTCACTGAATTTAAAACCGGCAAGTAAAATGGGCTCCTGGGCTCCAAAGAAAGCAGCGAAAACAGCTACAATTGAGATGCAGAGGGTCCCTCACACTGCTGGTCCCTGGTGCTCCTATACCTGCTGCACCATTGAGAGTTATCCTCCAACCACTGTCTCAGGTAGGGCCTCTGAGTGCCAGGCAGGGCTGACATTCCAAGGAATGTCTCGACCTCAGACTGTATTCATCTCAAAGCGGGATCCACGCCGCATTTTCTGCAGGTCGTGCGAACCTACCTTTCCCGTTAAATGTGCCAGTAAACTTTTATCGGAACAGCACCACGATGCTTAGCGTGACTGCTACTCGTGTAGCGCTTCTCCAGTCACAGACACTATTATTCTGAGAAATCAACCTGACATTACTTTGGGAAAGGCTGGCTCTATGATCTCTTTGTTTAAGCTTCCGGGTTAAAGCCATTCCATGTCTGGAAGAGTTCCCTCATTCAAACCCCGCAGACCAAGGATAGCAAGTCCCTCAAGTGACCTAAAAAAGGTTACAGTTCACACATTATCTGGAAAATTGAGAGTTTTAAATCAAGAGTATCAGAGCTGTTTGAAATCAGCGGAATGACAAACTACTAAACATGCATGTGACACTTCACTTCTGAGATTCAAAACTAGAGGATGCCACGTATGACCTCCTGCAGCCTGCCCTTTGCTCCTGCAACCCAAAAAATAGGGGCATATTTACAAGAAACTGGCAGAGCACTGGGTTTTGACAAAATTGGTAACTCCGCCCTCCGACAGTTTCAGAACGCAGGGATGTGCCGTATTCACAATAATGTGATGCACCCCAGCGCTACGCCTAGCGCTGGAGCTAAAATGCTGCCCAGCGCCAGAGCAGGCAGTTTAGCACCATTTTGCTGGGTGTCTGTTCTTCTGCAGGAAGGGACTCCTTCCTGCACATAAACAATCTTTACAGGCGATTTGTTGTTTCTATATGTGCTACAGAATGCAGTACACATGGAAAGAGCAAAATACGAGATGAAATAAATTAATTTCTCCTCGTATCGCCTGCTTAAGACCAGGTATTCCCTGGCTGTATTTTTGTAAATATGGGGCAGCATCGAAAAGCAATGGGTTTTGCGGTGGAACACCCACTGCAACACCTGTTGCACGCCCCTTTCATTCTGAGTGCTGCGTGAATAGGGGCATTATCTACAAGGGACGTTAAGGCTTGTTAAGTGGCTTAAAGCTGTGTTAGACTTGGCATCTTTTGGAGTGTTGCCCCTGTCTTTTTGCTTTCTGACCTTCTCGTTTTGACTCTGTTTTTGCTGGTTTAGTGTCTCTCGGCCCTTTCTCACTGCTGTCCAGTGTTAATGTGCAAGTGCCTCTGTTGTAAAGTGTGTTATGGATTGGTGTTTCCATGATTGGCATATTTGATTTACTGGTGAGGCCCTAGTAAAGTGCACTGAGAGTGCAAGGGCTGGTAAATCAAAGGCTACTAGAGGGCTTGCAGCACTGGATGTGCCACCCACAGAAATAGCCCTGAAAAGGTAACTCAGACCTGCCACTGCAGAGACTGTGCACAGTTTGTAACTGCCATGTCGACCTGGCAAATGAACCCACTTGCCAGGCCCCAACCTTCCCTTTTTCTACATGTTTGTCACCCCTAAGGTAGACCCAAGGTACCCCTGTGGGCAGGGTGCTGTGTATGTTAAAGATAGGACATGTACTGATGTGTGTGACATGTCCTGGTGGTGAATTACAGTGTATTTTGTTTTTCACAATTGCCAGGCTGCCTGTTCCCATAGGACAGAATGGGGAGCTTGTTTATAACATCTTATAAACCTAACTGCCTCTGGGAACAAGTTAGAAAAATAAAGTTTAGTATGTCCACACTCAGAATGTTAAAATGCATCTTTTAGTGAAGATGATTTTTACATTTTGTGTTTGAAAATACCACTTTTAGAAAGTAGGTATTTTCTTACTTGGCCATCCTGTGTGCCTCTGCTGGGGTTGTGGACTGGCTGTCTGGATTTGGGATGACAGGGGCTGGAGAGGGGCAGTGGCTCCAGAGAGCCTGAATGGTCAGGGCTGGAATGAATAGACCTGGGTTGCATTTAGAGTAGTGGGAGATTTCCTTGCACCTGAATGGGCCTGGTCTGCCTTGCACAATGCTGTCTCTATCTCCTGCTTCCAGCCAGAAAGCTGCACCAATGAGGACAGAACTGGTTTGGACTGGGTACAGACACTCTCTGCCTTCAGAGAACAAAGGATTTGGTGGTATAAATATTGGGGCCCAGACCCCAGAACTTTAGAACTCTTTTGGACCAAGCAGACTGCCAAGAAGAAGAGCTGGAGAAGCTGTGAGGAGGAACTACCACTTTGCTGTGTGCTTTGCTGTGTTGGCCTGCAGTGGCTGCTACTGTCTTGGGCAGTGAAAGGACTGGACTTGAACTTTCTGCAATCACTTTTTGTGAGTTTCTCCAAGGGCTTGAGGTAGCGCTTTCCCCCTGTTCAAGAAGTCTCAGGAACAGCAAATACTTCAAGTTCTTCTGCCCTCAGCAACCCGACGCCATCTAAGATGCCGCTGCCGACTCCGTACCCTAAAGGCACCACAGAGGGCCCTGCCACAATGCAGCACAGCGAACCTGCTCTCACTGATGCCGCCTGCTGACGCCGCCACCGAGCCGCTGCTTGCACTGCAACCTCTGGGCACCGCACTCCGCACCGCCTCGCTTCACATCATCGCCTTGGTATCCCCGAAGACGACGCTTCACGCCAAAATAGATGCCGCTGCTTGCACTGTGGCATGAGGGCACCTCAGCCAACCAACTCACCACCTCCCTCAGCCAGAACCCTCCCGCTAGCGCAACGGACCCCAACGAAGCAGCCCGCAACTTCACACAGTGGCTCACCAACTGCACCGACGACCTTGCACCTCTGAAGAACCCACCCAGCAGATCCGGCAGCAAGAAAGCCTTGTGGACCACCAACGAACTCAAAACATCCAAGAAAAACTGCTGCACCCTCGAAAAAGCCTGGCGCCACGACCAGACTACAGAAAACATGACAGCCCTCAAGAACGCCACCCGCATACACCACCAGCTGACCAAAAGAACAACATTCAAAGAACGACTGGACAACAACACCCACAACAGCAAGGAACTCTTCAGCATCGTCAAAGAGCTCTCCAACCCCAGCGCCGGAAACAACGACATCACACCCTCGCAAGACCTCTGCGACTCACTCACCTCATTCTTCCACCGCAAGATCGCTGACATACACAACAGCTTCAGTGCACAGACCACGCACCCAACCACCAAACCAATGCCCCCCACCACCACCCTCTGCAACTGGACCCCGGTCAGCACCGAAGACACCACCCGCACGATGAACACCATCCACTCCGGATCCCCTGCCGACCCCTGCCCCCACCACGTCTTCAACAAGGCCGACTCCATCATCACACCCCAACTCCGGGACATCATCAACATCTCCTTCACCACTGCCACCTTCCCGGAGAGCTGGAAGCATGCCGAGCTCAGCGCCCTCCTGAAGAAACCGACAGCAGACCCCACCGACCTCAAGAAATTCCGCCCCATCTCGCTCCTCCCTTTTCCTGCCAAAGTCATCAAGAAGACCGTCAACAAACAGCTCGCTGCCTTCCTCGAGACGAACGGATCCCTCGACCCCTCACAGTCCGGTTTCCGAGCCAACCACAGCACCGAGACCGCCCTCATCGCAGCCTCCGACGACATCAGATCCCTGCTCGACAACGGGGAAACAGCTGCCCTCATCCTCCTGGACCTCTGTGCAGCGTTCGACACTGATTGCCACCGCACACTAATACAGCGCCTCAGCAACACCGGAATCCAAGAGAAGGCACTGGAGTGGATCATCTCGTTCCTCGCCAGAAGAACCCAGAGAGTCCGCCTCCCCCCGTTCCGTTCCGCAGCCACCGAAATCATCTGCGGCGTACCTCAAGGATCCTCGCTCAGCCCCACCCTCTTCAACGTCTACATGAGCCCCCTCGCGGCCATCGCACGCCAACACAACCTTAACATCATTTCCTACACCGATGACACCCAGCTGATCCTCTCCCTCACCAATGACCCCGCCACCGCCAGAGCCAGCCTACACGAAGGAATAAAAGACGTCGCCGAGTGGATGGAGAACAGCCGCCTGAAATTGAACTCAGACAAGAAGGAAGTCCTCATCCTGGGATCATCCCCCTCCACCTGGGACGACTCATGGTGGCCCCCTGCCCTGGGCACCACCCCCAAGCCAACGGACCACGCACGAAAACTGGGCTTCATCCTGGACTCCTCCCTTTCGATGACCAAACAAGTCAACGCCGTCTCGTCATCCTGTTTCAACACCCTGCGCATGCTCCGAAAGATCTTTCGATGGATCCCCACCGAAACCAGGAAGATGGTCACCCAGGCACTCGTCACCAGCCGACTGGACTAGAGGAACACCCTCTACATGGGATCCACAGCCAAACTACAGAAAAGACTCCAGCGCATACAGAACGCCGCCGCACAACTCGTCCTGGACATCCCCCGCCACAACCACATCTCCGCCCACCTGAGAGACCTGCACTGGCTCCCCGTCAGCAAGAGGATCACGTTCAGACTCCTTACCCACGCACACAAGGCTCTCCACGACCTGGGCCCCAAGTACCTCAACAACCGCCTCACTTTCTACACGCGCACCCGCCAGCTGCGATCGGCCAGCCTCGCCCTCGCCACCGTTCCACGCATTCGCAGAGCCACCGCCGGAGGAAGATCCTTCTCCTACCTGGCGGCCAAGACATGGAACTCCCTCCCCATCCACCTACGGCTGACCCAGGACCAACTCTCCTTCAGGAAGCAACTCAAGACCTGGCTTTTCGAGCAGTAACGGACCCCTCTCCCCCAGCGCCTTGAGACCCTAGCGGGTGAGTAGCGCGCTATATAAATTGTTTGATTGATTGATTGATTGGCCTACCGACGCAGGCACCATCGATTCCAGTTCGGCAGCCGACGACAGCGCTTAAGCAATGATGACGTCGCCGCTTGCACTGGAGTGGACGCCACCAGAACATCGCGAAAAGTGGCATTAACTCCTTGTAAATATGTCCCCATGATTTTGGGGAGTTTAATGCAGTAAGAAAAGAGCATTTGGAACCTTTCGTTCTTTTATGTATTTCAAACATGTGCTGCCAAGGTCCAGATATGTCACTTGGATCCTGCTACACCCAATCCACCCTGGGGCTGTGCTGGGAATAAGGAGTGGGTGTAATGTATACAAACATCCCCTGGGCCGCATCCTGCCTCTCATTACTGAGAGACAACCCACACTCCAGAAGCGGTGTGAGGCTGTCTTAGGGTGAAAGATTCAGGTCAGCTGTCTCCGCATTTAACTGAGGCAGTTCTTAGTACCTTCATGTCGTTTGAATATATGTTTAATTTTCGTATATAGAACCATGGCAGACTCGAGTGCAGTAGTATCCCAAATCATGGCTCCTGTAAGAGAGGAGTTGGTGTATGTCCTTCTCTATGGCATCTTTAGTTCAACACCAATTTACAGGTGGAAAACGTGTCCAGCTCACTTCATTTACCAGAGTCCAGCAGCCATTGACCTCAATTCACATAAATGCCAGGTGGTCACAGAAGTCACACCACAAGAGATAGACACTATGATCCACCATTAGCCCTTCCATGGTCTCCAATTTTCTGCTGAAGTGCTAGCGGGTTAAGTGTGGGATCTGAAGGTAGTGAAGCTGGGTCTTGCAGTTGATCTAACCCCTGAACCAAAACTAGCTCTGAACGATAAGAAGGTCGATATCACCTTACTAACCATAGTTCAACCCTGACCCTCACTTTTCGGCCTGAATCCTTGCGTCACAGCTTCCGACTTGCATGCTACATTGAATTTGAAGGCCAGGATCACCATCAAAACATCATCTGCTAAAGAGCTGTAACTATCATCTTGAGATGGCCAGAATCATTACTTCCTTCCAGCCTACTTCCTCCAGGCCATATTTCTTTCCACATGTGCACTTTATTATGAGAACACCTTGTGCATTGGCCTTCTGTCCCTTTGAACCACTAGGCTGGAACCTGTCCATTACAAAGCAGTCATATTAGTGCACAGCCCCTCAGTCCAGGGACCCACTCTCAAGCAGCCTGAAGGAATCCTCTCTGACTGCCAGTGGACATGCACGTGAAATTCAGTACTCATCGCATAACCCATAATGAACTCCTCAACTGCAGTTCATTCTCTGGAAAGAGGGGGATCTCCTGATATTCACCCGCTGCACCCCTAAGATCATCGAATGCTGCACTGCTGGTGTGACCGGATTCTAGAGACGCAGCTGGACTCTCTAGCGCCCGTTCAATGGAGTTATTTTTCCCTCTCCATTTGTCGTGAGATGAACTTACTTCAGTGATGAAGATGCATGCAGCATACCTTCCGTGGCGAAGAACTGCTCAACTTATGTCTTGTCTCTTCCCTATGTTTGCAGAGACTCAGTTTGTCCTTGAGTTCATCCCCTCGTTCCCTTCCTTTTCACTCTCCCTCTCCACTCCCCCCATCTCTTTCCCATCCTCCCTTTTTCTTTCTTGGTCTGAATTGGCATTTATTTGCATTTAGTGCTCTCTAATATGTGATCAATATTTTAATTTCCAGGGTTGACACCACTGATTATTACTGTTTTATTCAAAAGGCCTTATTTCGAGATCGATGGTAATGCCCTGGTTACTTACTGGTATTATTCATTACTCTGAGTCCTGGTCTCCCTTGATGCAATCCTAAGTCCTACCCTCCTACCTCAGGCATGGCAGTTGATTATTTCCATTTTTTTTTTTTTTTTTAGTTTTATATAGCGCAAACTAGAGCCGAAGATATCGGGTATCAGAGCGCTTTACATAGCACTAGTTTCGTTACATGAGGACAGATTCCATTTTTATTTTGCTAGGCACTGGGAGATTAAGTGATTTGCCCAGAATCACAGGATGTTGAGCGTCGTTGCCGAGACTAGAACCTGGTTCCCCAGCTTCAACGTCGACCGCTCTAGCCGTAAGGCTACATCTTCTCCACAAGTTTGGTGTGTTATACGTCTTTCATTTGCGTGGCATATTAAAGGATTTGCCTCATTAGTTCTTCCCTTTTGTGGTGGCTCCTGGGTAATGGGGGCTATCATGGAGGAACTTTTTTGCTTCAGCATGGGAATAGGAGACGAGGCGTCTCAAGCATAAGGACTGCATCCAGGAAGACAGACGGGGAGGTAATGAATATTCCGCCAAACTCCACATGAGGTGGTAAGCTCCTTACGGGGGACGTAGAGAAAACTCAAATTGGCCTCGATCAGAGTGAGAGGTGAATTGAAGACACAGGGGGAGCAGGAGCCCCAATCACCCCCAATGGCCTTCCTTAATGGAAATGGAGACTCATACAATAAGAAAAATGAGGCACGATCAGGACTCCATTTGCAACATACTGGCTGCTTTTGTGTCGTTCGCTGAGACAGAGCCAGTATGTATCCGCCTTGATGGTATTGGCAGCCTGGCACTCAGCGACTTCCAATGTAACCAACTCAGATTACCGTACATGTATTCTAAAAACACTTCGTTATTGGCTGCGTGATTAGAAATCAATGGCTTGTCCCCCGGGCAACGGCTGTTTGCGTTTCCTTATTGGCAGGTGCAATGACACGGCTGATGTAGTGATGTTTAATGGTTCATAGTTTTTGCACGCTTGGCACCGGGGAGGCGATACATCTCACTCCGCAGCTGACAGTCCTTCGAAGGCTTTCAACGGGGCATCATTACAGCCGTTAATATCCATCTGCAGGAAGACATTTGGTTATCTGCAGCGTGGAGGCAGTCGGAGATGAGTGCCAAGAGTGCAATTCATATTTATGTTATTATTCCAGCATTGTTAGTAAGACATGTTAGGGGTTTTGTTTTGAGTTGGTTGGAGTTTGACGTATAACACAGAAGATTTGAACCAAGGATCACCATAGGGCACACTGAGTGATGCAGAGGTCTCGGCAATCTGTGTGGAATCACGTTCACTTACAAGATGGCGGCCAGTGTGTAGTATCTTTCACTTACAAGATGGCGGCCAGTGCTTTCCCAGTTCGGCAAATGGCAGCTCCTCCAGTTGGAGGTTTCATGTATGCCAGATGCCAGTAGAGGTCAGCTGAAGACACCAGATTCCAGCATATAAAACACTTTGTCCTAGTCAAGATCTCATCCTTCTGTAAGCACAGATGCACTTTTGTTTAATAAAGCACAAACTGGAGCCAAAGTCATCGGAACGCTTTACATGAGCACCAGTTGCGTTACAGATGAACACATTCATTTTGCAAGGCACGGGGAGATTAAGTGATTTGCCCAGAATCACAGGATGTTGAGCGTACCTGCCAATACTCGAACCCAGTTCCCCAGCTATGGGGTCGACTCTCTAGTCGTTAGGCCATATCCTCTCTCCTCTTGTTTTGCACCTAACCTTTCCTACATGTTACCTTCCTGCACAGACGGAAAGAATATCTTTCGAGAACAATAATAGAGAATTAATTCAAGGTCCATTAATAAGATAAAAAGCATTTTTAGTAGATTTGTTGCTTGTATTGCTTACTGTTCCTAAGTGTACAGCAGTCGTACGCTTGAGCAGGGTTGTTCTCAACAGAGCAGACCTGCTTTTCTCTATGGGGCTGCTCCTTCATATTTAGGGCAACCACCTCACTCCTGGTCTCAATGGACACCCATAAGTTATGAACTTTTCACCTACAAATCATTGTTTTCAGGTGTGTTAGTTTAATTAGTTCAATGGAAGCAACACAAGACTACAACAACCAGAATGCTTTAGGCTGTCTCCCAAAAGTCTGGGAATTAAAAACTGTGTCTGGAATTACATGGCGAGAGGTGGCCACCCAATGTATGTTACAGAGGTGATGACTTGTGTTTCTCTCTGTACTTATCAATAGATGTGTTACACAATGTGAAAATTAGTTTTGATTTGCTATTAACTTTGGTGCTATTTAACAAACCTGCACGAAAATTCTCAAAAAAGTACATTCTTTTTGGTCCACCATTGAAAGTTTCTTACAGAATGTTCAATGGGAAGGTCAAAGTTGGAGAGGCGCATACCAAAACCAGATTCCTTCATCACCTAAGGGAAGTTCAAAACAAGCTACAGAAAGCAGCTGAGCAGACTAACCTCAAATTTATCAGGTGACAGTGAGCAGTTTCTTCTGTGTGTTTTACCATACTTGTACTTTCTGAGTTATTTGTGAAAATAACACTTTGTCAGATGGGATGAATTGTATGTATATTGCACTGTTAGTTTTGCCATCCTTTTACAGAGGAACTAAGCATAGGCCATGTCAGTATGTCAGGCTTATAGCCGAACGGATGAGTTTAGACACTAAAAGAGTCATCATGTATCCAGTAAGCCACTCATCTTCCACTCACACATCAAGTCATCCACCCACTGAATCATTCTTGCATTCACCCACTTACCTATCCACAGCAAAACAGATACAGAAACTCAGCAAGCATAACTGCGATAAACAGAAAGAAGAAAAGTAGAAAAAAGAAAACATGCCATCACCTACACTTGGTGGGCATATGCTTGCTATACAAAAAAAAAAAAATAATAAACATAGCAGCAGGCAGCCATCTTCCAACGGTATTGTACATAGTCTGTCTCTGTTTCAAAGTTCCGACATAGCTGCCAGAGGCGGTTTTAGGCACGCGGGTAGGGGCTCCACCCCTGTTAGTATTTCCCCAGGGCAGTGGTGAAACTAATTCCATATTTTGAGCTAATGCAGGATTCCAGTGGTAGTGCATCTAGGAAAAAAAAAAACACTTACACTCACTCGATCTCATTGGCTGGCGTGACGGCTGCTGTACTCTCCCCAAACATACTTCTCTTGTGCAAGCTGGTGCATGCCCAAAATCTTCCTGCAAAGTCACTACTCTGCCGGGCTGATGATGTGAGGTCATCAGCTCAGGAAAGACAGCCTCAAGGATTGAGCTCCACCCACTGATGATGTGGGGGAAAGTTAGCCCCGCGTGGTTCAGACTGAAGCCCTGTATTTCGGGTGCTTCACATCAATCAGGTAGTAGAGACCACGTCACCCTGCCATCTCCAAAATCGTAACAGGGTGGGGTGGGTTCGGTGTGCACCACTGACCCACCCCACCCTGTGACGAGCTGTTAAAGGGTGCAGCAGAGGCCGCAGGCCGGATGCAGATAAATTACGTCTGTGCAGTGGATCATAACAAGTTTTGAAGACACACTGCGCAGACACGACGGGGCATATTTATGAGCCCTTGCGTCACTGTAGCATACCTATTTGTGACGCTCTGGGGGCGCAAACTAAGTAATTATATTTATAAGGCCACGCAAAGCCACTTTGCGTTTCTTTGAGTGGCCTCATAGATATGTAGTAAGGCAAGGCAGCGCAAGTCTTTGCGTTGCCTTACTCTGCGCTAAGGAGGTGTTCCATGGGCGTTGCGATGGGTGTTCCAATGCAACACCCATGGATTTTGACTCTTCCCCAGACTTTATAAACCATTTGGTGTGCCAAAGCCTTTACCTTCCCAGGGAAGGCCCAACAAGAAGAAATAACTTTCTTTCTCCTTGTTCCTCTTTCTATGTTTGCTGCATTTTTCATCCAACATAGAAAGAGGAAAAAGCCTCCCAGGATTGCTTTTGTGCCGGAAGGTGCCCTTTGCTGCACAAAAACAATCCTGCTGACACCACAGGCACCCTTGCACCTAGGCTGCCTGCCTTGGTGCTAGGCTGACGACACTGTGCCAGTGCAGGGGGAATGCGCTGCATTGGCTAAATATGGTGCATTCCTGTCGTTTCACTTTGGCATAGGGCAGCGCATGCTGCGCTACCCTACGCCGAATCCCCATAAATGAGGTCCGAGGTGTCTACTTCACGCGCTGCTCCAGCGTCTGCCGAGTCGTAGGCCGTGGAAGGCTGTCAGCAGGCATGCTGGCGCTGCACATGTCTGGCTTTAGAAGGGGGCTTTAAGCTTAGCTTGAGCCCCCCCCCCCCGCAGTGCCCCTACCACTGCGTAAGGTAAGTAAATATCGTGGGGTTTGCAAGCAACAGGGAACTTCTCGCGTTGTTTCTCCCTCCTTAGGCACAACGTGCATCTTTCCACTCCATTCCTTCATTAAAGATTGCGGCCTTCTCCTGTCAGGTTCCCACCTGAGGGCACCTGAGGGCACCTAGTCCAGGAATGCCAGGGAGGCCACAGTAATCCAGTCTGTTTAGTGCAGTGAATGTGCTGCTCGAGCCCACACTGGACTGTTTGCTCTGTCCTTGCAGTGTGCACATGTAGCTTGAAACTGAAAAGGCGCCTCATTCATTCGGTACGGCTGAAAAGAATCCATTTCCCGCTGCGCAAAGAATGGACTGTACTGTACACAGGATTAAGCGTCATTAATCAACCGAGCATCCTGTCTGCACAACTATCCAGGATATTGCAGTGTCAGGCAAGAAACGAGCTAAGAGATTACTAAACAACGCTCAGTCTGGGGCTGGGAGGGCAGTGGGTGGTCAGGCCCACAGCAAAAGCATTTACAAGCACACAATAGGTTATGAAAATTGCTGATTAATGTACATGTAATCTTTGTTGCCAAACAGCTTATTTTCTCAGTGATGCTGCTGGGGTGTTTGCTATCAGAACAGGGAAATTACAATACACGCACCACACAACTGAAAACCATTGCCTCACACGGTCTCAAAAGGGAAAGAAAACCACAGACACAAAGAGGGGAGCGGTGGTGAAATAAAGGCCAGAGCTGCCCACTTTGGACCTGGGGAACCAGGTTAAATTCCCTGTGTTGGTGCAACAGCGTCTTGTGATTCTAGGAAAATCAATTGGGGGCTCATTTATGAGTCCTTGCGGCACTTTTGCGCCGCCGGTGCGTCACTTTTTGTGACGCATCAGCGGCGTAAAAACTGGACCTTGTTGCACCATATTTACAAAGTGACGCATCTAGGTAGATGCGTCACTTTGTAAACCCCTGTGCTACATTATACCTGCGTCAGGTATAATGTATGCAGGGTGGGCGTTCCCACGTAAGTAAGCATCGTAGAAGTAACGCAGTGAAATCTGCGAGATTTCACTGCGCCACTTCTAGGGTGCAAATGCGTCAATATCTTACGCCTGCCTCACAGCAGGCGTAAGACTGACGCAGGCCCTTTTACATGGGGCTTGCCCCATGTGAAAGGACACATTGCTGGAGTTGCGTCACTTTTGTAACACACTCCAGCAATGCGTCACTTTTGCGCCTACAGATACGTCAGGAATAATGACGTATCTGTGACTCCTTGCGACATGATGCGTCATACTGTAAATATGACGCATCATTGGAGTCGCAGGGAGGGCGCACTGAGAAGTGACGCATCACTGCTTTCACGCAGTGATGCATCACTTTTCATAAATGAGGCCCTTAATCTTTCTGGGGCAGATTTACAAGCCCCTTGCATGACTTTTCCGCTGCAGTTGCGTCACTTTTTTGACGCAACTGCGGCACAAACAATGCGGCCTATTTACAACATGACGCATCTAGGGAGATGCGTCACGTTGTAAAGCCCTACGTCACATTATACCTGCGTCAGGTATAATGTATGCAGGGTGGGCGTTCACACGCAGGAGGGCCTCGTAAAAGTGACCCAGTGAAATCTACAAGATTTCACTGCGCCACTTTTAGAACACCACTGCGTCAAAACCTTACGCCTGCTTCAAGCAGGTGTAAGTAGTGACGCAGTGTAGTGGGAATAGGCCTCAACACGCATTGCTGGAGTTGCGTTCTGCTTGCGACACAACTCCAGCAATGCGTGACTTTTCCGCCAACAGATGCGTCAGAATTTCTGATGCATCTGTCAATACTTGCGCCATAGTGTGCCGTATTGTAAATATGGCGCATCTATGGTGGCGCAAGGGTTTCTAAAGGTGGCGCAGGGAAAGTGACGCATCTGTACAGATGCGTCACTTTCTTATAAATCTGCCCCCAGGTACCTAAAAAACAAACAAAAGGTATGTGCCCTCCACCACCAGGGGAGCTAACTACAAGCTAAACAAACTAAGGAAAATCAAACCCTTCCTGACCCCTGATGACTTTCAACTAGCAGTCCAATCTCTGGTCGCCCCCCAATTAGACTACAGGAGTGCTACTCTTGTAGGCTTACCCAAAGTAAAGCTCGCGCCGTTAAGGGCCACATTGAGCTCAGCTGATAGGCTCATCACGGGATCCAGAACATTTGGCCATATAACGCCAGACCTAAAACATCTAAAGAAGTTTCCAGTTGAAGCAAGGACCCAGTTGAAGATAGCTTGCAGGACACACATGGCCCTTCAGCATAACAATCCCGTCTACCTGGCCAAAAAACTAGAACTATCTTATGGAAGTCGGTCCTTAAGAAGTGCTAACTCCCTGTTGTTGAAACCACAGAAGTTAAAAAAAAGAAAACTTACAACTGCTCCTCCTCCGGCCTAGCTCCAATAATATGGAATGCCCTGCCTCCTGAAACTACGACAAACCCCTCGACTACCTCCTTCAAGAAAGAAGTGAAAATGCTTCTGATGAATAGATTCCTTCACTGATACTTCTGAAGTCACGCTGCTTGGCGATTTTACTGTGGACACCGACATCTTGGATCTGCCTGGCTACTGTGTTTATTGTATTTGTATTGCTCCTTGCTTATCCCTTCTTACTTGCTATTTTCTCTTTTTCCTGCATATATGACTTGACTGCTATATGTACAGTGCTCGGATACCCTGACGGGTCAGGTTTGCGCTATATAAAACTCCTCAAATAAATAACTGTTGCTCATGTAAAGCACTGTAAGACCTTCAGGTTGAGTTTGCGCTATCTAAAAGAACTGGTATTTTAAAGTGCACGTTTGTGTTTAGCTGGTTAAGCACAGCATGTAAATCGAGGGAATGATGTGGGGCAGGGGTGTAACTCAGGCCCCTGCAGCCCCTGAAGCACAGGGGGGCCCCAATCCTTCGGGAGATCCCCAACCCTTAAGGGGGCCCAAATTCAGCCCTAGCCAATGTATATCTCTGAGTTATGGTAGACTCAAGGGCCCCTCGTCTTCATATTATGTGGGTGGGGCATCATTTTGCATTACCCCACTGATGTGGGGAGAGGGTGGGGCTAGGCATGGCCTGGTGATACCAAGCCTGGGGGGGATCCACCATGCCTCAGATTGCAAGTGATGGGGTCCAGGTGGAGGAGCCAAGGGACTGATCAGGAAGGTTACCCATGACACGGAGCAGAAGGTTACAAAGGGCCACCCCACAGGGAATGAAGTCACACCGGGTCCAAACCGTTCCGCGCTGTATGGTGTCGGGAAACAGAAGCAAGCCTCGGGCATTCTCAGGAAACAGGGAAATGAGTTGTGCTGCATGTGCACAGTGTGGACCCGAGTCCACGAGTACTTGGGGGTGTTTATAGGGATAGGGATGGTGCTGTACAGGCAGGGTGTTATTCCTTCCCTTACTTTGAAATGGTGGAGACAAGAGCTGTGCCCTGGTTATTCCCCATTAACGGCTGTCCTTGTGCACGAGCTGTGCTGGTGACTCTTGCCTGGGACCCAGGGTCCGGGCGGTGGAGAACCAGTGTCTCCTAAAGGGGGGGCGGCTCAAGTGCAGTGCATACCTGCCCACTTTTCAAAACCCCAAGGAGGTGCGTTGAGGAGGGGAGCAGAGGAGTGGGTTGGGGCATTCGCCCCAGGGAATTGTTTATACATTGAGCCAAATGTTGCATTCCAAGAGTTATTGGGTAAAGTACTTCAGCGCCTCGTTATGGGTAGTAAGCACTATATAAATGCAATTTACAAGCAGACACCCCAGAAGTTCGAGTCCATTAGATACACAAATGTCCTCTATAAAAATCATAGTCGCTGGCAAGTCTAAAGAGCCAAGTAATGGAAAAAATGCTTAAATCCATTTTTTATTTTGCTTTCCACAAGCAGCATTACAACTTTTCCCCATTATCACACAATACCGTATGTGTCCATTTTTTATGATCTGAGAGACAAATGTGAAACATTTTTTAAATAATGACTTGAATATTCAGTGCTTTGAGTGGCAGGCTGGCATCTGATGGTGTCATATCCAGTGACGGCATTAATCAATTTAGCTGGCTAAGCATAAAAGGGTGCATTTCCCATAAATTACATTTCTGCCAGCGCTGGGCCAACCCTCTTACCATCTATTATCCGATAGACCTTTTTTGTTGACTGAGAGGTAAAGGGAGATAGCATTTAATCAAACAATCTCATTAACAGTGCAACCCATTTGGCTTCACAATAAGGTCCAGGAAGCAGTGACAATAGTTAAGAAGGTTTATTACAAATTAGCAGTCAGGTTAAGGTAAACAAATCTCCATACCATGCTGTAAAGGTTCAGAGTAACAACTGGATAATCCAACCTCCTAAAGACGTTTAGGTGTGCCAGAATATGGCAGACAAGAAGTTCAGTCACAGCAATTCAAAAGATCAATATCAGAATTAGATGCTCAGAGAAGAGATTCCTGTTCTCTCCTCTATACATGGGTGAAGTCTAAAATCATCTAGATTGAATCCAAACTAAATAGGATGGTTTAAACCCCAAAAGGTTCTAATCTATTCTCAAACTAACAAACCTAAATAATGCACTTGCAAGAGTTAGACATGCAAGCAGAAAATGGAAAACAGAAAGAGCATGGAGAAATAAACACTGGCCAAGTTATGACAAATTTAATGTATTAAATCAACAGTGCATAACTAATATGCGTGTGCACATTCAATCCACAAATGAATGGAACATGTTGGCACATTAGATTCCTGTTAATCATTGCACACTGATAAAATAACTTGAGTACACGTATGTAGATGTGACTCAGAACTAATAAATGCAAATTTGAACATTAGTGCGCACCTTACATAAGTCTTTCTCATTTCTAAAGTAAATACATTTTAATAGTGTGAGGATGTTTTTCTTTAATCGCCTAAACAATAAATGCTGTTTAATACAATTAAGGCACACAATATTTATACATATATATGCATGAGTCATTAATCCAACAGTGAAGACACTTCAATAGTGATGTCAACTACAACACTTTACATTCATATCATTAGGACACACAGAGTACTTCTGCTAAGTGCACGTATATATTGTGTATTTGTGATGTGTAAGGATGGAGCCAAAATTACGCTGCTCCACTTAAATTCCATTGATTTTTCATTCATAGGATGTGTGTGGGTGTTATAGATTATAAATATGGATTTAACCCATGGGGAAAGGCCACGTCCCTGACCTTACCCCATTGCACTCTGGCTCACAGCTCTCATACTTTTCTCTACCCCTCAATTGCTGGGCTTTATGGGATTTTGGCCAGCCCGAGAACTCTTGACAAGTGGTAAAGCCTCTCAGAGCACAGTCAGTCATTTGAGGGTTTAAGGGCATTATTGAAATCGGCTGAATTCCCAACAAAAAATGCCATCTAGAAGGAGAGTGGGTGGGCACAGACTGTCCTTCAAGTACCCACCTGCTGCAGGATGACTCTTCCCCAACCCCACAGGCTTCTTAGTGGCACTGAACTGCAGTGGCATCTTGCATCTACTGTGGGGGTGGGTGGGGTACGAGGAGGCACAGGCACGCACATGCAAAAATAATATAAAAATAAACTGGCATGTGCAAATAAAATGAAAATGTATATGAAATACCAGCATTTGTAAAGCTCACAGCTACCCCTGGAGAGGTGGCCCGGTGCTGGGGCCCGTCGGGAAGATTAAGCGAGCTATTGCCCAGAGTTACATGGCGCTGGGCTAACCTGCTGCTGGCGATCGAACCATGAAGCCCGTGGTGAGTCAGGCACCCTGGCCGCTGCGCCACACCCCTTCCACTTCTTTTTCTATATAAAAACACTTACCTCACTACAGGACCTCCTCGCTCCGGACCTCGTCGCGACTGCAGTGCAGGCCCCAGCAGCTCCCTTGACCAATCCTGGCGCTGCTTTCACCAGCATAAGAGCTGCGTCCTGATTGGAGGGAGCAGCCTGTCATGGAGCTTCACAGCACTTTGGAGGCCTGCTCTTGCTCTAACCGAGCTGTCTTAAGACAATGCAAATAGTAAAATGAGTGTCGTCATTTGCTATGTGTACCCCTTATGCTCCTTGATAATTATTATAGACAGAGCAACATTATAATCTATTAAATCAAACACAAGAGGCTTTTGTACAGCACACATCCTGAACTCACATAAACAAAGAATGGAAAAAGACTTATGACAGCTCAAGAGTGACAGCACTACTTTGATCCAGGTATGGTCCAAGCAGGTGCCGTCACACAGAAATGTCTATGCTCTCACACCTTGGCATGCACATACTCCTGAGTGTTCATTGCCGTTTAGGGTTGTACACAAGCCTAAGAAGACTGTTGCTGAAAATGCATCATTTTACCCCATTTAAAAAAATGTTGCACAGGGGAATCTACCCCAACCACACATACCATGTCCCCCCTGCTCTGCTCCCCTCTCCCACTGCCTCACCACTTTCAAACTTTACCAGCCACCACTGATAGCTGTCATGTTTAGAAGCAAAATACTAGCAATCTTGGAGCAGGAAAAACAAAGATACAATATTCACAATACCATTCCAAGATGACTGCTCAGTAAATATCAAACTGGGTGGCCATCTTCAGATGCTAAAGTGTAGAGTAAGCCATTTTGTAATGATCCATGGTGACCAACATTATGCTTCTAAAGATGGTGGCTGAATTGCAATGGTAAAACATTAATACACAAGGGACAGTGCATTCTAACATGGCTGACCAGTACAGAAATTGTGGCTGCACAGATGCAGGACACTTCAGATTAAAGTAGCTGCAAGCAAGAGGCCCAGTAGGTCTGTTTGTGGAACTACAGAATGCTCTTATAAAAGTAAAAAGAAGCACAGAAATGAAGGGAGACATATCAAACGAAAACTTTAAAAACTAAAGGACTGGACACCAGGCACTGAAGCACACTCATTTTCGGGTAGATGGGCACATGTGGTTGAGCAAAACTCCGTTACTCACAAGGCGATAGAGCCAATGGCAGAAAGGGACTGACCCGTTTGTCCTTGGGGTGTGCTGTCACTAGGAGAAGTCACCGGGAGAAGAACAATGTGAAATACATTGGAACGGATAGAAGAAGACTGATCAAAAGACAATTATAGTCAGTACATGTGTGCAGAGTTGTTTTTAATGTTTTTTTTTTACTATATTACAAGGGCTTGAACTACAACTACAAGCCCCCCCTAAAAGAGTCTAGCAAGGATTATCACAGTGCTAATCTTATACCTACGAGTTTCTCAGAGGGGGTAATCAATGACTAAACCCTTTCTTACTACGGTAACCTGTGAGACTCCATGTAAGAAAATGCTTGTACAGAGGCATTAACGCAGTCTTATGACAATATACTCTTCAAAGGACTGCTGAATTTCACATATGCTTTTCACAATAAATAAGTCTGGCAGTTCCCTGATCAAATATCGCTGTAATAAATATAGACATACAGAAATATCAACGCAAAAATATAGAATACAAAAATATTGACTCCCTATACTTAAACAGGTAAGTACAATAATATCGAATCAAAAATATCGAAGTAAAAAATATAGATGTAAAAAATATCGACTTAAAAATATATGTAACTTAAATCAAATATATTAAATATTATTAATATTTTTAACAACATTAATTACATTTAATATATATTTTAACTAAATATAACAAATAAACTTAATTTAAAAAAATATAAACACACAAGCCTAAAAATGTATACAGATACATATATTTACTTAAATATAATTAATTAACTATTATCTTTATTTAATTTATAAACGTTTTAAAATATATAAAAAAATATATACACATACTTCAAAAATTTCAAATAAAATAACACATTCTATAATTAATTAAAACATTAAACTATTGAAACAAAAATAAAACATACATTTCGCAACACAATAAATACAACAGTAGGGAAAATGTTGGATAGCTGAGGGTTAAAAATTAGTATTCCCTCTCCAGCGAGTGCAACAGCAGGGAAAGTGTTGGATAGCGGAGGGGTAAAAATGACTATTCCCACTCCAGTGAGTGGCAACAACAGGGAAAGTGTTGGATACCACTCCAATAAAAAAAGACATCAACGTTTTTATTAAATTTTATATCCATAATTAACATAATTAATATTAAATGTAAAATATATTACTATTAAAAAAACATTCATTCATTACACATTATTTAACACTATAATATCTACAACACACACCTAAAATTAATTACACAATTACAATTAGCAATGACTAATTAATTAATTTAAATTCATTAACAAATAATTAATAATTTATCAATAAAAAATAAATTACTTCCCACCCTTCCCACTATTTACACCTATAAACACCTCAACACACACCTAAAATTAATCAAATAATTACCATAATTAATTAATTTTAATTATCAAACAATTATTAATAAATTAATTTACACATTTAACTCTATAACATCACAATTATACAAATATAAATAAATTTAAATTATTCAACAAATTTCATATAATTAAATTACTTCCCACCCTATTCCACTATAAACCCACAACCCGCTACGGAACTAAAAATGCAAAATTCAATTAACATTTTTTATTAACTACTATAAATATTAAATAAAAGTTTTATAATTAAATTACTTTCCACCCTATTCCATTATAAACCCACAACCTGTTACGGAACTAAAAACACAAAATTCAGTTAAAAATATATATTAACTACTAAAATTTTAACACACATAATAAAAATACAAACAATTCTCATACAACAAAAACATCACACACATAAAATATGTACTAAAATACATAACAGTAAATATAAAATTGATATTTTTAACAGCTATATTTTTACAAACAATATTTAACACTTCGATGTTTTTTCAATCGATATTACTTACCTAAAAATCGATATTCTTGACCACGATATTTTTTTTGTCGATATTTCTGACCCAAGATATTTTTACCTTGATATTTGTGCAAATCAATATTTTTACATCAGTATTTTGGCCCTGCACCGCTTGCGGTATGAACCTGTAAGACCCAATGTAACAAAATACCACTCTATGGCCTTCATCACAGTGTAATAACAAACCACCCATAAAAGTCTATTGGCTTTAATAATTGCATTTCTGAATGCATATGCCAGGCCTACTACCTTTATCATAACCTTTCATAATAAACAGATGAGACCTATGGAGACGTAACATTTTTCATTGAACCAATCAACCCTGTAGCCTTTATTACTGGCTTGTCATCGTAATTGAATTATCACATTCTACATGTTCAACTCCAAGATTTTGTCAGAGGGGTTTACCAACATGTAAACTCTTGTCAATCTACTTTCATTTTTGAGGTTCCATGTAACAAAAAATCTGTCTATAGCCAGAGTGTAATGACAATCAACCAAAAAGGTCTATTGGCAGTAAAAAAGGCGTCTCACAATAGGCTTACTACCGTTGTCGTAGCTTTCCTAATAAACATATCGATCCACCTTGGTTTCTAAAATAATTGTTCCCAAGGAACCAACCAGGCCTATTGCCTTTTTCATTGACTTGACACCATAACCAACTCAGGCCTGCTGAATGTTGCATAAGGTTTCCCACAAGCCAACCCTGAGGCCTACAATCAGAAAAGTATAAATATACACAAAATTACAATTGGCAAATCCTTATTTAACCCCTCTTCAGAGGGTTAACATGCATTTTAAAAATGAAAATCTTCTACCCCAGGATTTGTTAGATGGGGAACAAGAGGATGAAACCAACACCAAAACCCTTCTCTTCTACAGTAAGCAGTGGGAATCCAAGTAGCGCAATACCTATTTACAGGCTTCAACACAGTGTGATAATAACTCACACTTTAAGACTTATTGAACTTCACATACAATTTTCATAATAAATCAGTCAGACCTCCTGTGTATATTGTAAATTTTCTTTAAAAAGGCTAGACCGGTAGCTTCTTCCATAATTTTTTCCGTTGAACCAATCAATTTGCCAACCTCTATCACTAGCTTGTCATCGTATCCACTACTCATATCCTACTGTATTCTGTATAAACGTTCCCATAAGGTAGATATCAGTACAGTCATAAAATGATGAACATTACAAAATTACAGTTCACAAAGCAATATATAACCCTACCTTAAATAACACAACAAGGATTTTCTAAGTACAAATCTACTATTGCGAGAATTTGACACAGGGCTAACCAACACCAAAACTCTGAGCAACAATGGTAATGTGTTAGCTTCCCAGTAACAAAAACCTTTCTTTTTGCTTTAAAACAGTATAATGACAATCCACTCAAAACATCTATTGTCTTTAATATATATTTTCACATTAAATAAATGAATCCTACTGCCTTTGACGTAAGTTTTCAAATTAAACAGATCATGCCTATGGCCTTGGCCAATGTCTTGTCACCATAAACTAGGGTGTTACTTGGTTGAGCATAATCTTTCCCACAAGACAAAACTTGCATGCAGGCACTCTTTTTCAGTGGATGCTT
Organism: Triturus cristatus; assembly: GCF_964204655.1. Taxonomy (NCBI): domain Eukaryota; kingdom Metazoa; phylum Chordata; class Amphibia; order Caudata; family Salamandridae; genus Triturus; species Triturus cristatus. Next base: position 64,015,811 of record NC_140592.1, read on the forward strand.
CTGTCCAATCAAAATCGAAATCTGTGCTCAAGGTGAATAGCATTTGAGGCAGAGCCCACGCCCCTCCCTCATTGGACCTCCTTGAAGCTCTTGTTCTCCTGATCATGTAAGGTCACGCGACAGCAGCACTGCTGAACCAGACCTAAACAGGGACAGGCTAAAAACTGAACAGCTCCAGCAGAAGCTTAAAGCTGAAGAAAGAGACAACCTCCTGTCCCTGTAGCAGAGCTACTGAAGGAACTAGAAAAATGGGGAATAAATGAAGAGGCTTGTGTGTCATGGCACTGTTTCACAGATGGCTTAGATCCTACAAAAGTCCTATGGGAAGTCATGGGGCATCGAAGAGTGCTAATAGATGAAGGATAGAAAGGAAGGAGTTTGAGGACATTGGCAAGCCTTTGTGCAAATGTCTGTTCAACATTTCAAGGTGTCTCCCTTTCCTTTAGTGCTTAAGGAAGAGCTAGGTAAGTTTAGAACAATCCATCACCTGTTCCATCAGGATGGTAACCCAATTAATCAGCAGTGGGATTGGAAAGATTGTACTTAGGCATCCCTTGGAGAAGCAGCAAGGTCAGTCAAGGAGAGATGATGAAGAGTCTACCTGGTAGGACAGGCATTCCGGCTGCTGCCAGTTCACCCCGAGAGCTATCACCTGCTGGGATGCTGTTCTTGTTATTTTGATGGATGTTTGTCAATGGGGCGTGCAGTGTCATCTGCCTTTTTGAGTAGATCAGCATGTTTGAGAGTGGGATGCAGGAAGGAAAGTGATTGAAGGGGACTGCTCATTAATTGATGAGTTATTGTTTGAGGGCACGAGAGGAAGGATAATTGTCGTAAATATGTGAGCACATTCAAGACATTAACATGGAGAACAGGCAAGTCATTGATACCAGAATAATGTGAAGAACTTATAGGTCTGCTACCTTTCATAAGAAATAATGGTCAAACATGAACTTAGGAGCTTATTTACAAGCCAGTGTGCTGCCGGAACATCACTTTTTTGATGTTCTGGCAGTGCAGAGTGCAGAGCCGTATCTACGAGGCCCCGAAAAGTCACAGTGTATAGCTTTTCATGGCCTCATTGATATTGTGTAAGACAAAGCAGCTCAAGTTACTGCTTTGCCTCACACTGCGTCAGAGAGGCGTGCCATGGGCGTTGCTCTGGGTGTTCCCATTCGGCACCCATGGATTTTGACACATTCCCAGATTAACAACATATCTTGGATCTGGGAATGCGTCATAACCGTGCGTCTCTCCAGGGGTAGTGTAACAAAGAGAAACAACTTTATCTCTCCTCATTTTTTCCTCTTTCTATGTGTGGGCCTCTATTGATTGTTTTTGTGCAGGAAGGTGCCCCTTCCTGCACAAAAACAATATTTCCTACAACACGGACATCCTTGCATCATGGTGCAAGGGTTCCTGCATTGGCGCAAGGCAGCTCTTTGTGCACCAACGCAGTAAAGTGGGCAGGAATGCGCCGTATCACCTAGATAAGGTGCCTTCCTGCCCTTTACGTTTGGCACAGGGCAGTGCAGCAAGAACCATTGCGGCGCTGCCCTGTGTCAAAATGTTGTAAATGAGGGCCATGGTTTGAAGATGGGCAGAGACACAGGGGCATATTAACGAGCCTCTTGCACCGCCGGTGCATCACTTTTTCCCATTTAAAATGAGACGCACTGGCGGCGCGAAGGGCTTGCAAATAAGCCCCACAGTTTTCAGAGCAGGAATCAAATGTTGCATGTTATCCACAGGGCCACCATGAAACAGGTACCGCCTATCATAGGGGGGTTCACATTTGCTCCTAAGAGAGTTACACTGGTGAGGCCCCTCACATCAAACCAGACACATGGAGGGCCACTGCCACAATTTGCAATGAACAGTCTTTCCAGGGGCATGAAACAAAGCAAGTGTTAGAGACTAGGGATGAGTTCCTAACATGCTTCAACTGGTATTCTGGGGGAGGGTAGATCAACTCTAGTGGTGAGCAGTAGTTGTACATGAAATTACCAGGACAGATCAGTGTTGGTGTAATACTGGGACACCAATGGAGTATCATTGAGTGGTCAGAGCTGTGGAAGGACTTCTCTCTGGGCTCCACCAGACATTTTATAGAATTGTTCATTATTGAGGAAGCAGTGAAAGTTTAGGATTTAGCCAATCAGAAAACTGTATTTAGGACTGATCAGATGCTGAACAAGTGCACATATTCTGAGATTCTCGAGGACACTGATCGTCAATAATTTAAACTGAATACAACCTTCTCTGCAATGGCATCATGCAAAAATGATGGGGACCCCTTGCTGAATGTCATGGGGCAGGGATGCTACAAGGGGAGGGTAGAGAGGGCATTATGCCACAATTCTCACTATTTTCAGGGCTCTGTATTACTTCAGCGACATTTATTTATAGGTTTTTAAATGAAAGTAAACCTGCCATCTTCATCAATAAAGACTTATGTGGCCACACCACAAGCTCTGCAGAAGATACTATGGTTCTTATTTACAATAAAATGATGCAGCTTGGTGCCACAAGCCATCTTGCTTCGCCGAACGGCGTCATTTTAAAAGCGTAGGGATGCATCATAATTACAACAATATGACGCATCCCTGTGCTTTCCCCTGCCCTGGCACTCAATTGGCTGCCTGGCGCCGATGCAGGCACCCTTGCACCATGGTGCGAGGGTGCCTGCGTTGTGGGAATGATTGTCTAACCTACACAAAACAATCATTGATGATGTTTTCCTCTTTCTATATGCAGGACATATAGAATGAGGAAAAAACGAGGAGAAATAAAAATAGTTCTCCCCTTTGTGCCTCCTTACACCTCCCCTAGGGAGGCGTACGATTCGGACGCATTCTCAGGTTTACGAAATGTTGTAAATCTGGGAATGCGGCAGAATCCATAGATGCTGTGTGGAAACACCCACAGCAACACCCATGGCACGCCCCTTTCTCACAAAGTGATGCTTGAAAAGGGGCCATATTTACAAGGCCATTAAAAGCCACGCAGGGTGGCTTTACGTGGCCTTGTAAACATGGGCCAGCCCCCTGAGCCGCCGGTGCGTCAAAAAAAGTGATGCACCAGCGGTGCAAGGGGCTTGTAAATAAGCAGCTATGTTTTCACTGGAATACATGTTTTTAATAACTAGAAACAAGTGCTTCTCACATCTGGAAAAAACACAAGTAGTGTCCCGAGAGCCTTTCTCCCCTATTAAGTTTTTTTCCTCAGGCCACCCAATCATTTCAGACAAGCTTTGTTAGGGAACACCAAGGTTCACCTTGAACAGGCTGAATAGGGGCCCCCTGAAGGGTGTCTCTCCTGCGCCGCAGGGGCTGCAGGAGCCTTGTTATGCCCCAGCTTCTCTGCACAGTTTGTTTAGGGTTGTTCCAATAAAACTGCTGCAGCTTTGTCTCATCCAAAGACAGATCTCTTCAGATCATTAAAATGAAACATTGCCTCTTCACCAAGACCAAAGATCGATCTAAATCGCACACGGGCACCCATCGCTGAAGGGGCTGCATAAAAATGAGTGTTCAGACTTAAGGGGACTGGTCCTGAGGCAGGGAGCTTTAGCATCACTGGCTTGCAGTAGAGTCTGCCGCTCCTTTTGTGCTTTAGGCATTTAATAAAGTTGAAGCAAAATCAGGTGTAGCAGCTATTTTGACAGTTATGATATTTGTGGGAAACCAAGAGAAATGGAAGAGTTGCTAAATTCTATTAAGCAGTGGCGGCTGTCACCGGGTAGCATGGGTGAGGCAGGGGGATAGAAAAATAAGTTTTAAAATGACTAGCGTTGTCCTCTTCTGTTCCTGCTTAATTAAGGAAGCACACCAAGGCTCCCCTAAGCCAATCACAATGCTGCTATGCAGCATTGTAATTGGTCTGAGTGCCATGGTTCGGTGCTCAGACAGGCAGTGGGAGCCTGTGCATGTTCCTCACCAGGCTGTGTATTACAGCCTGGTGGGGAACATGCAAAGTGCGCATGACTGTTTGGGTAGCCCAAGATGGCCTGCCAAACCGGCATGCACACTTAAGTGCCCGCCACTCCTCCCTTTGCTGGCTGTGACAACAGCCAAGCCCCAGCCGAGCCCTGCCCAGCCCTGCAAACCTGCCCATCAATGGAAAAATAAAATGATAACCTCTTCCATGCGTCGGACAGCCCCCGGCCGTCTGACGTCACAGTGGGTGTGTGCGGAGGACGGCCGATAATAACATAGTATTATTATCATTTTATTTTTACTTTTCCACTGCGCAAAATGCAGTGGGGTGGCGCTCCTCTGCCTTAGCGGAGGCGACGCGGCTGCTATTAAGTGAGGCGAATGATGATTGGTTGAGGGAGTGCAACAAATGCAGCCAGTCATAGGAGGGAGGATGTTATCTGTCATTGCCGGAAGGTTTGGCAGGTCCATGACACCGGGATGCTCTACGAAGTTTGGGCAAAAGATTTTTATGTGCACTCACACATTTGTTTTTTAGGGCTCTTAGGGTCAGAGCTTAGCAGTATGCAGCAGGAAAGGTCGTGAAGGATGGAGCCGTGCACTTCCTTGGCTACCAAATGGAGAAGGCCAGTATGGGCCCTAATTCCAAGACAGATGAGACAGGAAAGGGCCAACGGGTAATGCCAGAGTCCATCAGCAGAGTGTTGCTTCAAATAGCTGTCACCAAGGCATGTCTGGGGTTGAATATATATATATATATGTGTATATATATATATATATATATATATATATATATATATATATATATATACATGCCTATCTATAATGTCTCTTTAACCTTTGTTTGTTTCAGTAAATATATATATCTATATATATATATACACACACACACACACATATATATATTCACTGAAACAAACAAAGGTTAAAGGGACGTTATAGTTAGGCTCAGATTTTACTTATACAAAACCAGTGAAATTCAGCAGTTATAGTTAGCTAAGCTAATGTCAATTGAGATGTCATCAGTGATGTCACTCTCCACGTCATGAGTGATGTAATATGTGAGGTCATAAGCAGTGCATTACGAGGGCGTAAGTTATAGTAAGCTCCGGTAACTATAACTACTGAATTTCACTGGTTCTGTGTGAGTAAAGTCTGAGCCTAACTATAACATCCCTGTAACCTTTGTTTTTGCAGTGAATTTCTAAGGGTTTTTTAATTCTATTTCCTAATTGTAACGTCCCTGTAACCTTTGTGTTTTTTAAGTGGATTTCTATGCTTTTTTACTAGTAGTCATGTTTGCAGAGTGGTGAAGGAAGAGGACATTGCCTTCAACGACCTGTTAGCAATCCCACTCTGTGGGACTTACTGGAGGTAACGAAAGGGGTTGTTGGCCCCCAAGCACCCTCACCAGACATAGGCGCTTCATTCCCCAACCAGTAGTGAGCCAGAAGGTGCATTTGCAGAGTGGTGGAGAAAGGGGGCATGGCCTTTGAATACCTTTTAGCAATCCCACAGTGTCTGACTTACTGGAGATAACAGGAGGGTTGTTCGCCCCCAAGGACCCTCAGCAGCCAAGGGAACTTCATCCCCCAACCAGTAGTGCTCCAGGAGGCACACTTACAGAGTGGTGGAGAAAGGGGGCATGGCCTCCAATGACCTCTCAGCAATCCCTCCGTGTGGGACTTACTGGAGGTAACAGAAGGGGGTTCCTGGCCCCCAAGAACCCCCAGGATCAAAGGGAACTTCATCCCAAACCAGTCGTGCATCAGGAGACTTGTTTGCAGAGTGATGGTGAAAGCGAGAGGGGACTCTGACAACTTGCAGGGTCCGGCTTTGTTTTTTTATTTTTCATGTTATTACGGGAGGGGGGCTGCATTGCCTTCCTTCCCTGGGCCGATTTCAGCCCTGGGGACCCCATCCTCTGGGGCCAGGCCTTTTTATTGATATATTTAGAGGAGGGGGGCCATTTCATTTATTTATTTTTAAATAAGGGGAGGGCCCTACCACTTTATTTTTTTTAATTAGGGGAAGGGGGCTAAGCGCCTACCCCTCTCAGATGATTTCGGCCCTGGGTACCCTATCCCCCTGGGCAGGACCTCTATTCTGGGTGCCCTGACCTCACCAAGGGCACCCAGTAACTTTCATTGGGGACCGTGAGGAGGACCTGGCTCCCTGCCTCCTGCAGGGGCCAGTATTGCTTATACAGAGAGGGAGCTGCCGAGCTCCCTCTCTATGAAAGCAACTCTGCTCCGCTTCTAGAAAGCGAGAGCATTTTTTATGCTCTTACTTGCTAGAAGCGGAGAATTTGCTGTGGCTTGGCATGAGCGGTAAAGCACCCCGGGACATAACACGAGCCGGCCCTGAGGAGTGGCAGTCCCCAGGGCCAACTGTGGCCCGCGTTTCAAATTAGTAGGGCCTGCCCTGAGGAGGTGGTTTAACCCGCACGAGAACGGCCTGAGATGCGGGCCACGAGGCCCCCCTCTATTACTTTAAAAGAGCATGGCCCTGGGATGGTGGTGGTCATATTAGTTTTGAAAATTTCGCGAGGATTCGTCATACAATGCCACAGTTATTGGCAAAACAAAAACCAAACTTCCTATGGAAAAAAAAAATATACATATATATACGGAGGATTTATATCATTTTTTATGAAATGACACCGAGCATTATATTACACTTTTCATTTTATTAGTTGCATTTTTTACATGTAGCTGCTTCCCTATGACAATGCCAATTGTTGCCAAGAATATGTTTTTTATTCTACTTTTAGGATTTTGTATTGTCATATCAAATATTAGTGGTACACTTTTTGGGCATATTAAAAAAAATTTTTCACTCGTTCTATTTAGTTTTTCACGTTCGTCGTAATTTACTACGATTCAGACATGGTTCAATAATTTTAACATTCAATATATTTTTTATGTTGGGATCAACATTAAACAATAGGACTAGGCATTCATGCCAATTATTTTACATCAAAATGAGTGACAAAGTACAACGTTAAATTATGTGACGTTTTTTATTCATTACTTACAGTATTTGCACATATATCTAGCAGATTGTCTATATGAAATGTATTGCAAAGACACAATTTGCACGGCGTAATTTGCACATTTTGCAACGGCGTTATTTTTGCACATATTTATCGGCAGAATTTGCACATATTTAAGTATTGATTTGTCACATATGTCTTATGTCCATGAATTATTTTGTTGATGCAGTCTATTGTACCCAGCTAGCATCTCAAAATGAGTTTCCGCATTTATGCTGTATATTTCTCTATTCTGACTTATGCTTAGCTTACAAGTATGGGTTTTAGATCTTCCCATTCGATGTTTTAAAATTATCTTTCTGTTTTGAATAGAAGAAAGACTGAACCATGGTAGTGCATTAAGGCACGTAGTAGCTTATCTATGTTGATTATCCCACGTGGTACACACAAAGCAAATTTAAAAAAACGGCATTCTCGGCACTGACTATCTGTGAGCAAGGGCAACCGCCCGAAACGCGTCGGATTTTGTGCATTTCGATTAAATAAAGAACATCTTGCCTTATTCCTGGGATTCGTGGTGTCTCTGTTCGCCAAGTTGGAGGTGCAGCGTCATCGAGGTTGTTGAATATATATATATATATATATATATATATATATATATATATATATATATATATATATATTACCTACTGGCGGTCGCCAGTAGGTAGTTATAGTTAGGACCCTGTTTCCATAGGAAATCCGCAACATTCTATTTTGAATAACTTTGGCGCCGGTCGACGAATCCTCGTGAATTTCTCAAAATAGGTGGGGCGCTACGCTCCGCTCCTACCCTGAAAGTCTCGGGGGGATTCGTCAAGCGGGGGCTGAGATAAAAGGGGGGTCCCAAAACGCGTTTTTCCCATGCATTTTTCCATAGGACCTTTAGACAGGGCTACAGCCCGAACGGCTGAACAGAATTACTAGATATTTGGCAGAGAGGTAGTCCTCAGGTCAAGGAAGTGCCTTTTGTAGGTTTGGTGTAAATCTGTTCAGTAGATTCTGAGAAAACAGCCTTTAAATCAATATATATATCTGAGCCAGCTTACGGTACGCTTACCGTAAGCTTACCGTACCCGTACGGTGGCGTGCGCGAGCGCGATTCTGATTGGCTCTTAGATCTTAGTAAACATTCGAATCAGCCGAAACCAGGAAGCGGCGGCCGCCATTTTCTCTCTCGCACTGAGAGTTAAGTTGTAAAATAAAGCCAAAAAACATGTAAAGGGGCTGTTTAGACAGCTCCCACACACATAGCCATGTTGAGGGAGTCCCCAAAGACCCCCCAAGGCCAAAAATGCAATTTTTATTTTTTCGCTAATTTTGCCGATTATGCTTACCGTACGCGTAAAAAAACTATCCACACTCTCCCCACCCCGTGTGCATATGGTGGCTGCAGGACACCAATTGTGCATGGCTTATCAGAGGTGTGATAAACTAGAATATTTTAAACAAAAATATTAAAAGAAAAAATTATCCACACATCCACCCCGTGTGCAAATGGTGCCCGAAGGGCACCATTTGTGCATGGCTTATAAAAATTACGAAAAATTAAAATATTACCTTTCAAAACGAAGTGCATCATATGTCCTCCATGTGCGCACGGTGCGCGAAGCGCATCGTGCGTACATGGCTCATCTAGCGTAACGTGGGCACGCGGTGCGCGTAGCGCACCGCGTGCCCACCGTGCGTGCACGGCACTAACTGCGTAAAGTGGGCGCGCGGTGCGCGAAGCGCACAGCGTGCTTACTGTGTGCGCACGGAACGAACTGCGTTAAGTGGGCGCGCACGCCACGAATGGCGTAAAGTAACTTAGCATTTAAAAAAACGTACAAATTCACTGAAAAAACCATAGGTTTCACACACGTTATAGTTAGGAATTAGCATTTAAAAAACCTTGCAAATTCACTGAAAAAACCATAGGTTTCACACATGTTATAGTTAGCGGAAATTTTACTGATAAAAAACCAGTGAAATTCCCCCGTTATAGTTAGTGCAGGCAACTATAACTCACGCGACCGCAATCTTCTGCTGATGACTTTTGTGTCTTTATGAAAAAAAAATATTTGTAATATATGTATAGCTAAAAATGTATGGAAGAAGACATGGGCAAATAAGTGTCTAAATACAGTATTAGCATTAGCAGAGGATTGCGGTCGCGTGAGTTATAGTTGCCTGCACTAACTATAACGGGGGAATTTCACTGGTTTTTTATCAGTAAAATTTCCGCTAACTATAACATGTGTGAAACCTATGGTTTTTTCAGTGAATATATATATATATATATATATATATATATATATATATATATATATATGTATATATATATAAATATATATATATATATATATATATACCAGCTCGGCGGGGTGTGTCCACAAATAGAACCGCACTCGGGATGTGATGTGAATATATGTATATTAAATCTTTACCTCTCTCTTTGTACCTACCTGTTCGATATTTGGTCCCTCGATATTGTGGTCAAGATATTGTGACCCGTCAATATTTCTGGTTCGAAATTCCCTACTACAAGCGTATCATCTGATAAAAGTATTATGTTTGCCCGGTCCACAAAGAACCAGAGAAGTAGAAAGTAAAATCAAATGTTTACAGAACAAATGTGCATGATTCACAATATTCATCAGCAATGTCCTCCACTGGTTCTCGTCTTGCCTTTACAACTGACACCAGTATGTTCACAGGGGCACCTACAGGTCATGAAAGATCCCTATCACCTGTGGATTCGCCCCAGGTTTCATACTCTCTCCTGTAATCTCGTCAGCTTGGGGTTCTGCTCACAGATAACAGCATCAAGATTGACCAATAAGCTGATGATACACAAATCAAATTCAAAGTATCCTCTGCTTCAGACATCCAACATCTCAACACATCAACCAGACCTGGATGTCTAGCACTTACCTGAAGCTCAACCAAGGACCGCAAACAAGATACAGCCCAATTCTGACTCAATGACATGGACATTGACAGCTTTGAACCCCACCTTTCATGAAATGCTAAGTCACTGGGATTTACCCTGGACAACCAACCTCACCATCAAGGAACATATTTCCAAAAAACACAGATGGCCTGGTACCAGCTCTCTCTTCTAAAGAAAGTCAAACAGTTTCTTTCAGGATGCAGTTTCATAACTGCTATTCAAGCCCTCATACTCTTGCATCTGGATTGTGGTGAATCAGTACCCTGTGCCTGCCCACATTCCACACTGGCAGCCCTTACATGCCATGGCATGACTCATCAAGGGCCTGAAGAAATATGATCACATCACCCCCGTCCTGATATAATTCCATCGGCTTCCCTTACTGGCACGCACCATCTTCAAACTAGCTGCATCATTTACAAAGCCATCATAAACAGCATTACTGTTTACTCTGCAGACAAGCTCATCACTTCTGGTGGCTCTTGGCACACCCCCAGAGCCTGGAGACCTTCAGACTGCAGAGTGAGAAAATAACGAGCCAGCAGCCATTTCCATTTGTGGACCCATGATCTGGAACAACATCCCTGTGTCCATCAGGAGTGCCCCAACCCTGCTCCAATTTAGGGAAAAGTTTAGGACTCTCTTCTTTTGAAGAAAACTACATCCCAATTCATTGACCCTCCATAATCCAGCTTCCTCTCCTATTACTCATTCTGCTAAATTTTGGCTAGGTTCGCTGTATAAAAATACCATATTCATAAATACATACATACTACCATGAACTACAGAGAAACTTTTGGAATGCCTTTGGGTGGGATAACAGAAGAAAGAGGAAATCTTGCCCTGTGAAAGACGGAGTGGCACACTAGGGGCAAGCACAGGAGTGCCCTTGCACTACAACATCGGGTGATATTGGGAAGATTGCTTCATCGGAGGCAGGTAAAGTTTCCTGACTTTGCTGAGGTGGTGTAATCTGCCCAAGGCCTGCACACTGGACCAGTTTCCAGCCACACTACATCCTATCCACACAGGGCGGGAACTCATGCAGCAGACAGTAGCCGATAGAGGTAGAGCAGGGGACGGGGCAAGGGCCACCTGCTGAGACAAGCTACAGTCGCTGTGGGCTGAGGAGGGGTTCTGGACAAAAAGGGGGTATTTACAGAACAGACACCGTGCTAGAGTTGGGGTGTCAGTACACAGTCTGACAAAGGGGACGTGCTTGGCCATTGATAGCTTCCATTGGTGCAGCAGGTGCAGTGGCACCAGGGCCCAGAGGCCTTGAGGTCCCACTAAACCCTGGTTATAGTTGTATTTTATAATTCAAACAGCAGTCACCATTTCTTTTCTTGCACTAGGGCCCATGACACAAAGGCTAGCTGCTGGTGCTCGGCAGGCCCGGCTCCAGGAATTTTTATTTGGGTGGGCCGAGGGTGCATTTGGGTGGGCCACTGCGGGCTTGATTTTTCGCTTATATGTCTACCCAGGCCTGCTTCAGGACCCTCCTTTATCTCTTCTTAGTCTTACAAGACCCAGTAAAACACCCTCTTTCTAAATATTATCACTCTCAAAAAGTGTTTTTTCTATGTAATGTTCCTTTGATGGGGAGAGGAGGTTTCGGAGGTGGGAGTATCAGGCAAGTGACACTTCTCGGGCTCCCTCTGTGCGAGCCTTCAGGGAGAATCCCTCTTCATTACTACCTCCACCTGACCCCGTACTCTGCCACTCACTCCCTTACAGGCTTGATTATCCACTGCTCCTCTCCAGTGCACCTTATCTCACAGCCTCATATCAGGCACCATCGGGCTCCACTTTCATTTTCCCCGGTAAAAACATTAGTAAAATCACCTTCAAACTTGAAACATTGAATATAGCAGTAAATATAATTAGCACGCACTTTAAAGTATGTTCCACAGTAGCCCTTATGACCCGACTGCTAATTAAATAAACAAAAACAGAAAGGACATGACAGGGCCGGCTTCAGCGCTGATGTGAAAGTCTTTTTTGGCGCCGCACCGGTAACCTCTTTCTCTGTAAATACCTTTACTTCCACCTTCCAACAGTGCCCCTCATCCCTCCATGGCCCTCCCTATTGACCTCCTCCTCGGATTCCCTCACTGCCACATGCCACAAATGCCCCATATCTCCCATAGCCCCTCCTCCTCATGACCTCCTCCTCGGATACCCTCACTGCCACCCTCCACTAGTTCCCCTCATCTCTCTGTAGCCCATCCCCCTCATGACCTCCTCCTCAGACTCCCTCACTGCCACTCTCCAGCAGGGCCCCTCATCTCTCCCTAGCTCCCCCTCCACCCCATGACCTCTTCCTCGGATTCCCTCACTGCCACCCTCCAACAGTGCTCCTCATCTCTCTGTAGCCCATCCCCCTCCTGACCTCCTCCTCAGATTCCCTCACTACCACCCTCCAGCAGTGCCCCTCATCTCTCCCTAGCTCCCCACTCCACCCCATGACCTCCTCCTCGGATTCCCTCACTGCCACCCTCCACCAGTGCCCCTCATCTTTACGTAGCCCCTCTCTCATATGCATTTCATTTGTTGTATAGCGCAACTCATATCAGTGAGAGTGTGTCAGTACTTTACACCACAGCACACATTATACAGAGACAATGAATCATACAAGTACATAAATCAGTCTCCAGGGAATGTCACATAAGCCAATGAGGATTACAAGGTGTATGAATCACGTCATCGCTACTGGTGGGCAGGATATTTTAAGAGGGTTTGGTCTGGGGAAACACAACCTCATAATTTAAAGAGTATTCCATGGGGGTCAGCTTTACTGATAAAAATGTATATCTGCCCAAAGATATTCATTTTAGCAACATTAGAATAATGAAAGACTGGGCAAGTTCTAACTACAGCACAAAAAAAGAAAGCGAAGTTCTAACTACCATTCATGTTTGTCTGCAGCTCTTTGATGACAGTTCATTAGTCATTGTCCTGTGTTAGGATTGTAACTTCTGAACTGCAAGTTGCACAAGGATCTCTGTGAGAAAGGCAGTAACCCACTGAGCTTCCTCATACAATACAGTTCATCTGCATTTAAAAACTACTAACAAATGATTTCTCTCAAGCAGGATCATTAATCACCAGCGTTATCTGGGCATCTTTGTTTGAGTTTGAAGCACTTTGAGCCAAATGGCGTTGCGCGCCTGCCTTCAAGCCAGGTTCATGTTTGGGTGGGCCTGGCCCACCCGGCTCACCCGCTAGAACCGGGCCTGGTCCTCGGCTTTGGGACTCTCCTTTGGGCCAGCTGCCAAAATGTAGCTGTCCAAACGCTGCCCCTATCAATTGCAATTGCCTGGTTCCATGAGAGGCCGCTGGAGTTGCCTTTTCTTTAAAGAAAAAGAAAACTTAAGCGAAGTTGAAACTTCACAACTTTGCACATTTTTCAACCCAGCAGCATTTCCAAACAATAACTGCCTGTGAAAGAAGTAAAAAAAAAGCATAGAGCACCAGGATTGCAACAATTAAACCCTCCCCATCTGCCTTCTGTTGCAGCCACTCTGCACTTCTGCTTTTCATGTTTTCACCCTGAAAGTACACAGAGCAATTTATTTCCCTGGAGGGCCGGGCCACTGCTCTGATGTCTGTTCTAAAGCCTCATTACTGCAGCTTCTAGTAGCTCGTGTTTGCTTTTGATTTATGAGGCGAGAGCCGGCCCTGTCACCATCAAAGTACAAAAAAAATGTTTTCATAGAAGTTAGTTTAACAAGAGAAAGGGCTCAAATCTCTGGCTTTGAAAAGCTCAAACACTGAAAGTTTGCATTCTCTCAGAAAATGAGCAATGCGTCCTGAAATTACTCGCCAAAATGCTTGCATATTTGTTACGTTTGGCCTGCAATGTATAACTACATTAATTGTATCACTTCTTTGAAAAGGAAATGCTCACAAAGCCTCCCTTAAATATGTATTTCCTATAAAGGTAGAGGCAGTGCTTAATTTGAGACTGTGGTTTCCGGTGGTCGGCACCGGCACTTAATAGTCAACACCGCACTTATGACAGTCTGCCACGTGGTGGCGCTGCTCATCCAAATTTAGAGATGATCAGAACATCGATTGCTTATGGATAAAATATACATTAAAAATTACTAATACCTGCCTCCCCAGCCATTCCTTTAGCTTTGGGGACCTGGAATAATCTGAACTATCACACTTGCAAGCGAGTGAGATGGTTAGTAGTTGTTTTGGAAGCAATGACAGGGGCGATGGGTGGTGCAAGCTGCAGGGCTCTTCTGGTCGAGGCCCTGGCACCTATTATTTTACAAACTAAGCACTGGGTAGGGGATTTACTTTGAAGGCAGTCACCTCAAAGGATTTAGGGACTCTCTTAGACCTCCCCAGATCAACTGCAGCGCCTTTGGGGAAGCTGACTAGCCCGATTAATAGTTATCGGCTTTGCTGGCACGGTATTTTAATCAAAAATGCCCCATAGACATTAAGGAGCCTCTTTTAGGCAAAATTCAACACCAGCTCGGCCACCATTTTTTGTTTTTCTGAAAAAAATTCCAAAAGTAGTTGTTGCTTCTGAGAAGTGTTCAAGATGGACCCTTCTCATCCCTGAGCATTCCCTTAGTGTGTGGGGCATGTACTTGCTTTCTCCTCTTTGCCGCTAACATGAGTATCATGAACAGGAAAAAAAACGGCGTTGTAAGGCCGGCCTAAGTTGGATGTGCCTTTCCGCACCGTGGAGGAAGAGATTTTAAGGGATGAGCAAAGCGACTGAGTGCCCATGGCCCATCCTTCCAAGGGGTCCTCGGGAAACGCAACCATGACTCTCAGATGTCTTGCCCTTCCCTGTCACCCCTATAGCTTCACCACTCTTTACAGCTCTCTCTATTCTTCAATTCTCGCTTCACATCAGATTGGTCTTATTACCCAACTTATAATTTTACCACACCATTTGTTTTCTGCTTCATCTTTGTCTCTTTCTACCTCTGTTTCTTCTACGTCATTATACCTTACTGCTTTCTCACTGTAACTCAACCTCTTTTTTCTATCTTTTTCTCCTATTGCTCTTACATCATTTTGCACCTCTTCTCCATCGCAACTCAATCTCTTCAACTCACCTTTCTCTCTATTCCTCTCTTTATGTATCTCGCTACTTCACCAAGATTCTATTGCTGTCTCTCTCTCTCTCTCTCCCTCGCTCTCTCTCTCTCTCTCCCACCCTCACAGCTCTCTCCACCTCACAGCTCTATCTACCCCAAAGGCTCGTCCTTTGTATTAACCCCACCTCTTATCTCTCTACCTAGATCATCTATTAAATATCTACACCTTGTGATAGCATTTTAGAAAATATGAAAATGTGCTAACTCACATGAAAATTATTTCTCATAATTAGTGTTTTTTATAATGCACAGAGGTGTAATTCGATGAATTAATGATTGTTGCAAATAAAATGAATTACCTAAGTAATTTAGAAGGGTAGATAATGAGACTAAAAGTAATGCCACCTTTTCGTGTGAGACGCAATTATTTATAATATGGCAGTAGTTTCTGATGTTCTGTTCAACCCGCTCCTGCTCATTCCCCCTCCCATCAGTGTCCCGCTGCAAAGCCATCTCTCCCAGTGTCCTTGCAGAATGCCGCATGAATGATGCAACTGTAATAGTGATGTACAACATTATTAGAAATACTGTATTGTGAATGAAGCTTACACCATGTACCCTAAGCATAATTTTCAAGGCTTCCGCTGGGGGTGTGGATGTAGACGTGCAGAATCCATGAGTCATTGCTAGAGGGATGTTTCATTTTGTGTTGATCATCTCCCGGGGGTAGTTGCTGATGGAGAAGATGGAAGATTTATGTTACCTTAAGAAATGGGCTTGTATTAGTGTTTTTAGAATTTGCATGGATGTTTCGGATTTACTAATGTGACCGGGTGCATGGCCGTTCTTAGTTGGTGGAGCGATTTATCTGGTTAACTCCGATAACGAATGAGACTCCTCCATGCTAACTAGTTACGCGACCCCCAGCTGTCGGCATCCAACTTCTTAGAGGGACAAGTGGCGTTCAGCCACACGAGATCGAGCAATAACAGGTCTGTGATGCCCTTACTCCCTACCTTATCAGATTCGGTGTCTGGATAGCCTGCTGACATTCCGAAAGGCTGATAAAACCTATCTTTTTCCTGTGGCTTAGTCCCTGGTTTCCTTACTGATACTGCTGCCAGCGCCGGGACGCCTCCTCGCTGAGGCAGCTGTGCGCTATATAAAAATAGGTAACATAACATAACCCTAACCATGATCATGTCATGCTGAATTTGCAGAATCTATTTTTAGAAAGTATGTTTTGTGTATAAAGGTTCTTCGACTTAAGCTGTTCAAGTTTAGTCTGGGCTTAGTTATCAATCAGGCTTGGTTTATGTGGGATTTTGCAGCTATCATTAAGACTGCTGTTACTCGAGACTTTATTTTCCATGTCCACTTGCCTTAGACTCTATATGGGATGTGTCTACACTCTTTATGAGTTGGGCACTTAAACACATTTCTTGAATTTTGTTAACTAGGGCTAACATGTTCTATGAATGTGCATTTGTCTATAGTTCTGTATTTTGAGCCTTTATGGCATTTGATGCATATTTTCTCTGTACCACATTTAACTTTTTCTGTATTAAAAATCCACATGTTGCTTTTGTTTTAGGCCTAGAACTCAGTTCTTTACACTGCCAATATTTATTTTAATTTTAATTCTGCTAAATTATGTTATTCTGAGGAGTTTTGTCTCTTACTGCTAGATGGACTAGAGACGCTGGAGCCGCGTCAGTTAGGTAAAATGTTGAGGTATCCAAATATTGGGGTTCGGATGATTAATGGGGTTCGGCTCCCACAACTTCATCTCTCTTTTTACTCTTCACCCCCTCTATGTCTTTCTATCTTTGCTTTAGGTGACGTCTTTGTATAGCCATTGTAATTTTTCCCGTCTCTCTCCCTCACTATTCCCTCATTTTTCCTAGCATTTCTTTATACTTCCCTCACTACATCTCCTCACTAACTGTCTACTGCTACCTCTCTCTAACTCATCTCTTTTTCTGTCTTACCTCTCTGGCTACCCCACGCCTCATTGTACCCCAACACCAACCTCTCTACCTTTCATTCTCCTAATCTTTAACTCTCTCTACCTCACTCTAAAATCTTAAGGAGTTCTCTACTTGTCTTTTTCTACCAACTTCTTTCTCAGTGTTCCTCTATGTCTCTTTGTTTCTGACTACGTCACATTTTTGTGTTTGCCTTGCGTCTTCCGCATCACGCTAGTTCATCCCTCGCTCAGCAGCTATTCTTCCTCCACTTTACTTCTCTCCTCATACTTTTCTCTTTTTTTTTGTCTGTCTCCCAGGTCCTCCCATTTTTCATATACAGCAAAGTCAGAGGTCACCAACTAGCCAGGGAAGAACACGACCAGAAAAGTGAGAGGAGGGACAAGAAAGGGGAAGAGAATTGAGAAGAAAAAGGCCAGTAGTAAAGGAGAATTTTTTTTATCATTTAAAAAAATCTGCGGTTTCCGTCGGCAATATCCAACAGTACATGCATAAGTCTTCTTTTAATGTTATGCATTGGTCCATCAAACATCCTCCAAGTCAACCTTACCCTGTCTTTCCTATAGTCAGTCCAACAGGCTGGCTAAAACCTGAAATCCAAGTATAATTTTGCATATCCAAGTGCATAATAATGGCTTTATCAATGTTTCTTCAAGATTTATTTTGGTATTATTTAGCTAGCTGGTTTACGACAGACAACATGCTGTTTCAACCATGTTTATGCAGTTCCAATTCTAAATTTCTTATTTGGCATCAAGATGCCTGTCCTACAATTTTTATTTGCCATCAAGATGCCTTGAATTAGGTGAAAAAGGGTAATAAATCGAACAGTTTTGCAGAAAGAGGCCCCCAAAATGTGTCTTGCCTTAGGACTCAAAAGTCTTTAAAATGGCACTGAGAAGTAGCCCTGGGCGATATTTAAATTATGCCAGCGTAATTTGTGTAGTTTCAGGAATTTTGAGTTACGCTCACTACCATGAAATTCCCCAAATTATGCCATTACTCCATTTTGTGTAATTACGCGCCATTTTTGGTAAAAACATTACAGCGAAAGCATGGATACAACACAACGTGAGTGGCTGTTGTTCCACTGCTTTTATTTAAATGTATCCTCATGTCAAAAATTGACTGGAGGACACATTACTAGCTTAAATATAGCATAAATGAAGGATTTACATTTCACACAATTACGCGTAATTGCACATATTTGTGGGATTATTTTGCATAATTATGTGACTGTTAAGGAGCCCTGTGGAAGCTGGTCTTTTGCCAGGATGTTTCTGAGTGATCTCTAGGGATTGAGGGATAGTCAGAAACAGATGAATATAGACCCAGTCAGTTCTATATTAGGTAAACTTGTCCAGCCAGACAGAGGTTAAATATTTAATCATCAAAATTATAAGAAATGTACAGACACAAATACTGAAAGTGGGACACAAGCCTGCATCCTACTACACAAGCAAAAACAACAACAAATATATAGGGAACATTCAAGGGAGGCTCAGGCAACGCACAGGGTTTGCTAGTGCAAAGGATACTAAATACAATAAACAAATCGCAAAGAACACCTTTACATGAACAATGCTGGCATTACAGACATTGTATAAGGTGTATTATGGTGTCGACAGCGTTTTGATACATGTTAGAATACTTGGATCATCATCAGGACATTAAATAAGCATGCCTGTATGTTAGTGCCTAAAGTGACTGAGATAATACATGGTTGGAGAGGAAGAAAGATGGAAAAAAAAAAAATAGTTAGTTAAGAAAGATTGGCAAGGGGCGTGGCTTAGCGCCCGGCGCGAACGGCGGTGTTTGTGTGAAGCTCCGCAGCGCGGGTCGGAACAACCGCATCCTAGGGATATCTTTTTGGAAATGGTGAGCAGTTTTCGCTGTCGGAAGATGACTTGACACAAGCAAGCTACTTTATGAAACATTTTGCTGCCTGAGGCACCGGGAATCCTTTGTGTTGTGCTCAGCGCTTTCGTAGCGCGGACAGCGGATGCCATTTTGACTGAGTCGTCTTTTTTTTTTTTTTCTTTCGTGAGGAGAAATTCTGGTGAGAGAAATGCGTTGCGCAACTACATGTGGCGATTTTCTCCTATGGTAACTTAAGTACTTTGCAAGATGTGTTTCCAATTCCTTTGGAGCCCTCTGTTTGATGGATATTCTCCTGTGTTACTCGGCTCATTGCCCAATATTATACTTTCTCGCATTGCGCCTGCCATGATCTGTTATGGCTGTTAGGTTGTCACGGGACCTTGATAAACTTCTAGATTGCCTAATTTCTTTAAGCTTGAGATGATGCCTTTTACTCTGTATTTTTGACACACAATGTTCTTTGAATCCTATTCTTATCATTGAACCTGGCAGGAGCCCTGATTTTAGTGACTGAGTAAAGTGAGTTATGCTTCGGCTGCTGTGTCTTCAGACCTTGCGCAGGCTTCTTATATATGAGAAAACAAAGTTATAATTATTAACACTTTCACGGAGGATACCAAGTCGTTTTAGACATTTCACTAACAAAACGAAAGGTATAATAACGGAATATCCTTTGGATACGGGCAATTATCAGAAGGGGAGCACAAGCCCAAACCTTTTGTGTGCAGGATCAGGAATCCTAAATTGCTCGTTACCTGTTCTGTTATATTCTAGTTGCATTTGTCATTTCTTCTATGGGTAGAACATATAAGGAGTTACGCAAACCTTCTCTAATTTCTCGCAAATTTCTCCTTCACACGAGTTCTAGATATCAGTGTCTAGAGATGGATGACTCCTCTGACCCTTCTGCCAAAAACTCCTCCTCTGCTTCAGTTCCACAAACAAGTGGCGCCACCAAAGGTTCTATCAAACGGCTAAAAAAGGACCCACCTTCTCCTCCCAAACAAACCTCACAAGTAACAATGGATATCCTATTGGAGGAAATTAGGGCCTTACGTCCTTTTATTGAAGAAACTAAAACTACTCTTGATGACACCAAAACTACTCTTCAGCTGATATCTGACAAGTGGTCAAATATTGATGGTCGTGTTGCCCTCCTAGAACAGACTGTTGATTCTCTTACTTCATCTGTTGCCAAAATGGATCCATTATGCGTCCAAGTCTCTACACTCCACAAACAACTTGAGAATTTGGAGAACAGAAATAGGAGGAACAATCTTCATATTTATGGCCTGGCGGAAAATTCAGAGGAGTCTGATGCCCTTACTTTCTTCAAATCTTTTTTGCCGAAGATTCTCCAGCTGCCAGATACCACTAATCTCAATATCCAAAGAGCTCATCGTTTAGGTCCTCCTACTACTGGGTTCTCTACTTCTCACGTTAAACGGCCGAGAGGTGTTATCCTTTACTTCCTGGAATATACAGATTTACTTACAGTATTATCTGCAGCCAGGGCTCTCCCTCGACTCACCTGGTCTGGCAATCAGCTTTTCTTCTCGCAAGATTATGCTAAATCCACTGCTGACCGGCGCAAGGAGTTTCTTTCACTTAGACCACAGCTGCGTTCTATGGGAGCGAGATATGGACTTTTCCATCCCTGCCTTTTCAAGGTGACTTTTAATAACAAGAATACTACTTATGATGATCCGTTGAAACTCAAGAGTTTTCTGTATTCTCATTCTTCCACAGGAATGGACATTGCTGCTTCTTCAAGTTCTTAATAATTGGTTTTCACTCACATTTGTTAAGGATTTTATGCTGTATTCCTTGTTGGTTTTCATGATTGGTATGCTTTTACAGTTTTACTAGTGCCTGTTTTACGTCATTTTTCTATGTTCTTAATATTTAACGTTTATTCTTTTTCCCCCTTGCACAGATTTCTTCATTCGTAACGTCACCCACCTTCATGTTCGTGGAGTTCGTTGCGGTTGTCCTCCTTCCCTACCTTCCCTTTGGAGCTTCTGACCCGTCATTGTTCTATGTGGCCTCCATCCTCCTCCCCTTTTGTTTGTTCTCGACATTATGTAAGTCTTTTGCTCTTTTTCTTCTGTTATTATGTTCTTACATTTCTTTTTCTTACTTCTTTTGGCTATGTCTCTTTTCACCATTTTCTCTATCATCTCTTCTTGATCCAGTTCTTTTATTTTCCATCTTCTTTGCTTATGTTTTCACTATATCTCTTCTTTTGTACTTTCCTTTTTTTTCTTTCTCATCAAGTACCTTGCTTTTACTTTTTTGCTTTATATGAAATTTTCTTCTTTTACTTCAGATGTATCTTATTAATATGCCTTTATGCTTTACATGTCTTTCTTTTTCATGATTTTTCCTCAACTGGTTTTTTGATATGCCTGCTTAACGATGTTTTATGCCTTTGAAAATATTTTCTGGGAATGTTAGAGGTTTACATTCGCCAATCAAAAGACAGAGAGTATTATCCCACTTGACCAAACTTAACGCAGATATAGCCTGTTTACAAGAATCACATTTATCGGCAGTTGAATCTGCTAAATTGAAAAGGGGCTGGGTGGGTGAAGTGTATTTTTCCCCAGGTGATGGCAAACGTAACGGCGTTTTGATTTTGTTTAAAAAATCTCTTCCAGTTAAGTCAGTGGCGCATTTTGCAGATACCTCAGGTAGATGGGTGTTAGTTAATTTTATTCTAGACAATGTCCCTATGTCCATTTTAAATGTGTATGCTCCAACAAGTGGCGAAGCCTCTTTCTGGACTTCTTTGGCTCCGCTAATCACTCAACACTATGTTGATAACTTTATTCTAGTGGGTGACTGCAATGAAGTTTTTGACCCTTTTTTGGATAGACATTCAGCTAACGCTTACATTACACATAAATCACAAAAAAATCACTCACCTCATTGCACACTACAAATTTACTGATGCTTGGAGACTATGTAATCCCACTTTACGAGAATACTCTTTCTATTCACCCTCTCACCAAACTCAATCTCGACTAGATTACTTTTTTATTTCGCATCGCCTTACCCAGTCCCTTATTATCTCTTCGGATATCGGCTCCATTTTAATTTCGGATCATGCCCCAGTTTCTATTGTTCTGGATGTTTTACGAAAGCCTACTTCTATTAAAAAATGGCGTTTTAACAACGCTCTTCTTCTTGATGCGCAATTTGTTTCTTCTTTTTCATCCTTTTTCCACGAATATTTCTTGTTTAATCATACGGGTGAAGTTCCATTCCCTGTAGTTTGGGATGCTTTTAAAGCATCGGCAAGAGACTTCATCATTAATTATGTCTCTCGTAAGCGGAAGATAGCCCAATAAAATACTAATGCTTTACTTTCCAAAATTAAACAATTAGAACACTTTTTTTTTTTTGAATGTATTTATTGACTGCAAACAAGGAACAGTAATATACATATCCGAGTGCCATCAACCTGAGGCCCGCCATTTTGTCTCATCTCGCAATCGATTATATCGGCTATCCCACATCCCGGAGGCCGGGCATCACCGTGCTAAACTGAATAAATACCTAATGCTTCCCGAGTGTCCCTCCAGTTCAGCGCTTGCATGCGGGGCAGACCCCCTGTCTGCGGTCAGGCTTTAACGCGCTCCTTTCCCCAAAGCTTAGGGGACAGTCACTCTTTTTATGGCCATTAAAACTCCAAACCCCCTCCCTCCCCTCATGCTTCCCCCAACTCCCCTAACCCACCCTCCCCAACCAAACCCCTGAGGTCCTAAGTCAGTCGCAGTATCGCTCGCATCCCGCACTCAGCCGCCACTCATCTTCATCTAGCGTCACCCGCACGAACACCTCCTACGGGAGCTTCCTCTTCTGCAACCTCCGTGTCAGGGCCCCCATCTGGGCTTCCCGCTGCAGCCCCCTGCCCGCTCAGGTAGTCCTCATACAATTCCCAGAAGTTTTTAGGCCTGCTACGCGGCGGCAGCAACTCGCTGAACCTCTCCGCTTGGGTGCAGCAGTACAGCACATCGCGCTTCCACTGCTCCACCGTGGGCACGGGACCACGCATCCAGCTCATTGCCACTCGTCGTTTCGCCACTAGCATCCCCATATCAACCAGGCGTCTGGCCGCCCTTGGTACACCTCTTGAATGCCCCAATAGCGCCACTGCCGGGTCCGGAGCCAGCTCCACCCCCGTCACCCCCACTATCTGGTGGTAGACCGCCACCCAATAGTTGTATATGCCCGGGCATTGCCACGCTAGGTGAAGGAAGCCAGCCGTCGGGTGTCTGCAACGGTCGCATACAGAGTCTTCACGCAGCCCATATCTATGCAAGCGCTCCGGCGTGTAGTAGTACCTGTTGAGGAATTTGAAATGGACCAGCCGGTGTCTGCCATGCAGAGAGATGCGTCTAATCCCCGTGCAGCAGTACGCCCACATTGCATCGTCAATGGTAATCCCTAAGTCTCTTTGCCAGTCCAGTCTGCATTTTGCGAACTCGTGCACCCTATGAGATTGCGCCATTCTGTACAGCTTAGAGATCAACCCGCGGGGGTTGTCATTCTTAATTATGTATGTCAGTTCCTGAACCTCCGCCGGCTCCTCCATATCACCCCCCAACAACTGCCTCCAGGCCCGCCTGACTCTGTAATACTGAAAACGCTGCAATTGTGTGCTCTCCGCGCCCGAGGCTGCCACCGCCCCCCACGTCTTGACTTGGCCATCAGCAAACATGTCACCCATGGTGTGCACTCCCATCTCCTTAAGCGCTCGCCGCACTCCCTCCTCCTTGCAAGGGGCCAGCCACACCGCCCAGGCAGTGGGCATTGCCGGCGAATACAGCTGCGCCCCAGAGTCGCGCTGTAGTATACAGTTCCAGGCATGCCTAGTGGAGTTCAAGGAATCAAGAAATCCCGTGCGGCGGTCCGGATGCTCAAAAATTACCGCTGGGAGCGGCAACGGCGCCGCAAACAATGTCTCCAGTCTGAGATACGGGACAGCCTCGCCCCCGTGTATCCAACTATGCGCCTGAGCTCCCTGCGCCACCCGGTAGTACAGCTCCATGTCGGGTGCCCCAAGGCCACCCATCTGGTAAGGTAGCGTCAGTACTCTCCAGCTGGTCCGCGCCTGCTTGCCAGCCCACGCCAGCCTCAGCATTGACGCCTGTAGCCGCGCGAAGAAAGCACGCGAGAGCACCATGGGGATGTTCATAAAAAGAAACAGGAACCGAGGGAGCACCACCATCTTCATAATGGATATGCGTCCCAATAACGAAAGGGGCAGCTTGATCCAGGTCTCCACGTCGTCTTCCAGTTTACTAATGGCCCGTCCGTAATTCTCAGATAGCACCACCTCCGAGTCCCTATGGAGCTGGATCCCCAGGTACCGGACCGGTTCCTCAGACCAGTGCAACGGGTACTCCATAGCAAATGGGGTCGTGACTGGCGTCAGCGGGAACACGATAGATTTATCCCAGTTCACCGTCAGCCCGGAGAGCGCTCCAAAGTGGACTACCTCCCTCAGCACTGGGGCTAGGTTATTTTCCGGGTCCCTGACATATAGCAGGGTGTCGTCTGCATACGTGGATATCGTTATCCTGTAAGTCGGGAAATTGATACCTCGAAGGCTGTGGTATTCACGCATAGCGCACGCCAGCGGTTCTGCCACCAGGGCATACAACAAAGGCGACAGGGGGCAACCCTGCCTCGTGCCCCTCGTAATTGTTATCGGTTCCGTGACTCGGTCGCCCAAGCGTATTCTCGCCGTGGGGCCATTATATAGTACCCCTATCATTTGAAGGAAGATCGGACCGAGCCCCATGCGCGTCAGGACCTGCCGCATGAATGGCCACTCGACAGAGTCAAATGCCTTTTCCATGTCGAGAAACACAGCGAGCGCGCGCGCTTCAGGGCGAACGTGTTGCATGACGCCAAACACCGTCCGCAAATTGTATGTGAGGTTCCTGCCCGGCATGAATCCCGCCTGCTCTGGGGCGACCAGTTCGGGAGCGAGCAGGGCCAGCCGCGTGGCCAGGACCTTGGCATATAATTTCGTATCCACGTTGAGTAGCGACAGCGGTCGATAGGAGCTGCACTCCTCGGGCGGTTTGCCTGGCTTCGGTATAGCGACTAAGAGCGCCTCGCGCATGGACGGTGGCATATGTCCCTTCGTGCACATATCGTCAAACAGCGTCGACACGTGTGGTAAGAGCTGGTCTATGAAAGCTCGGTAGAACGCGACAGTGAGGCCATCAGCTCCAGGGGCGCTCTGCGCCTTCATGCTCGCCAGGGCCTCCAGAATTTCATCCCTCTCGATAGGTAGGGAGAGAAACTCCCTGTGTTCGTTCGGTAGGAACGGCAACTTTATATGGTCCAGATAGTCCCCTATGCCGTCCTCCATGCCGGTTTGGTTAGAAGCATAGAGTCCAGCGTAGTACGACCGAAATCGCTCCACCACGTCCTCCTCCTCTGTGAGCAGTGAGCCATCCACTGCCTTGACCTGCGTGACGGCGGTCCTGCGCCTGCGAGCCTTGAGCAGGTTAGCCAACACCGACCCCGGTCTGTCCCCCTCACCATAAACCCTGGCCGTAGCGTACTTCCCCAGGTGCAGCACCTCTGCATCAGCCGTTTCGTGATACTCTGCCAGGAGAGCCTTTATCTCCTCAGTAGTGTCATCCCCGCCCGTCTCTAGCAGTCTTGTCTCCAACGCTGCCAGATTACGCTCCTGCGTCGCAAGGCGGCGCCGGATACTTCGGAGTACCCCCGAGTGTTTAGCCATCGCCACTCCGCGAATGTGGACCTTGAAGGTCTCCCAGACAGTCTGGAAATCCTCCACGGAGCCCAAATTGGTGGCAAAGAATTGTTCGATCGCAGCCATCAGCTCCTCCTTGAACAGAGGATCCAGCAGCGAGTAAGGGGGAAATCGCCAAAGAAACAGCGGGGGGGCCTTCCTGGGCGTCGCCAGGGAGAGCAGTATCGGCGAGTGGTCAGAAAGCGTTCGTGGGAGTACCGCGCACTCGCGAATCTGCGAAGTGAGGGGCGCAGATAGTAGCCAGTAGTCTATCCGCGTATGCAGGTTATGGTATGCCGAGTAATGCGTGTAGCCACCCTTTGCCGGGTTACGAGTGCGCCACAAATCCACCAAATCCAAACATAGCATACCCCGATTGATCGCCCTCGCTGCCGCAGGTTGCGCTCGGTTCGGGCCGCCTGATCTATCCAGCTCCGGGTCTAACACTACATTAAAGTCGCCTCCCCATAGTACCTGCCGCGCGCCTGTATCCCCCACCGCTCCCGCCAGCGCTGTGAAAAACTCAGGGCAGTCATAATTCGGCCCATAACAATTAACCAGTAGTAAATCCATGCCCTTACCCTGAAAGCGCGTGAGTGCATACCTGCCCGCGTTGTCTGTGGCAATGCACTGCAATCTGTGCTCCACCCGCGCGTTGACCCATGTAAGCACCCCTCTAGAGTGTGTAGTGAACCCCGCTGCATGTGCCTCCCTCAGGTCCCTGGTGCGCAGGATAGGGCTGTTAGTAGGAAGATGCGTCTCCTGTAGGAGCGCAATATCTATCTCATGCCTCTTAAGGTAGTGCAGCACTTTACGGGCTTTTCGGTAATCATTAAGTCCCCGTACATTCCAAGAGAGGATTCGTAGTGCGTCGCGCCTCTCAGGCATGGCCGCCTCGGCGTTCGCCATAGCTTGCTCTTGGGTGCAAATCCCTCAATTGAGCGCGCCTCCAAGCGCAGGAGCATACTAGTAGTGCTAAGCTCGCACCCCATCCTAGTGACCTCAAACCCCCGGAACTCAAACCCCCCCTCCCCCCCGCCCACAGCAGACCCTCCCCAACTCGGCCTTGCAGATTCCCAAACTTGGGCACCGCATACCTCCCGCCTCCCCACCCTTAACTGTCGAACTCTCAACGGAGTGGAACGCACACGCGGGCGGAGGTCGCTCTGCGCTCACACGTTAGTGTGGAAGCACCTAGCACCCAACTGCCGCCGCCCGGCCCAGCGAGCCACTATGGTGTCTCTCGACCCCTCCCAGCACTTTGATACAACTTCTTAACAGCGCTCTCAGGTGGTTGGTCCCAGCAGCATACTCTATAATCCTATAAAGGAGTTAAGCAACTGGGGGATAAGTCACTGTCCCCGGGCCTCCCTGTTGCGACTAGTCCGGTGGGGAGTGCATCTCACATTGTACAGTACCCCATAACCATATCGTCCAACCACTCCCCCCCCGTGCCCCTCAAATCCCACCTCCCCGCCGCCAAGCATGTCTCGACCAAATACCAACTAGATGAGTCCTGCACTCTTGATCAGTCCCGTGCGTCCAGGTCGGCATCTCTCTCGTCCCCTCGCGGTGACGTCGCCGGGCTCCGACGCTGCTCCTTCGCCCAGTCCTTCAGCGCCTTTTGAAGTGCTTTAGGGTCCTGGAATATGTGCGACTTGCCCTGTCGGTTGACTCGTAGCTTAGCCGGGTACAGCATGGCATAGTCCACTCCGAGCTCCCGGAGCTGTTTTTTGGCAGGGGCAAACTGTCGTCTGGCCTCCTGCACCCGGGCTGTGAAGTCCGGGTAGAGCGAGATAGGCGACCCTTCATAGGACAGTGTCTTCTTTTCCCGGGCCACTCTCAGCGCCGCATCCCGGTCTCTATAGTTCAGGAGTTTAGCTATGACCGGTCGGGGCGGTGCTCCTGGCGGGGGCCTTGGGCCCAGGGACCTGTGCGCTCTCTCTACCACGAACATCCCGGAGAACACTTCTTTCCCCAGCAGTGCAACCAGCAGTGTCTCCACGAAGGTCTCCATGCGGCCTGTGGCAGTGGACTCCGGCAGACCAGTGATGCGCAAGTTACATCGCCGAGAACGGGCCTCTAAGTCCTCTGTCTTGTCCTGCAGCATCTGCATTTGGCGCTCGAGCTTCTTGTGGTCGCTGTCCAGTGCCGTCTGCGCGCCCTCCACCTCCGATATGCGGCTGTCAGCCTGGTCTAGGCGCTCCGAATGCCTGTCCAGGCGCTCTCCCATGCGGTCCATTTGGTAGGAGAGCGCGTCGATTTTGGCGCCCAGGGCAGTGATGCCGCTCTGCAGTCCCTTCTCCATGGACAACAAGAGGCCCCTCAGGTCCCGTTCGTCTTCCGCGGGGTCAGGCCCGCCTCCCGTAGCACCCTCCATCGGTGTTTGCGGCTGGGGGCGCCGCTGCTCGAACTTTAGTTTCGACTGGGTTTTATCAGCTTTACCCATCTTGTGCCCCCACTCCGCTCAGCGCGCCGCCGTTCGGCCTGGCAAGTCCCCCGTCACCACCCAGCCGTGGCACAGTCGCAGGCAGCCCACCGCGGGCGTCTCGGCGGTTCAATTAGCACCTGTTGTCCTCACCCGGCGTACCAATCCTCTAACGTCCACTCCAGGTGTCCGGTAGGCCGTCCGCCCCGTCCCAGCTGCAAGGCTACCAAGCTCGCGGTGTCCGCGCTCAGCCCAGCCTCGGAGGCGTCTCACCCGCGGTGACACCCGACCTGCTGCCTCCTCCGCACCTCCGCTGCAGGGCTCACCAGCGCCCCTCGTCCCGGCCGCCGCCGCAACGATGCCCAGGAGTGCCCCTAACGCGCCTCACCACCAGTCTCTCTGCCTTAGGGCGTGCAGGGGGTATCACCGATCCTCCGCGCTGCGGGCGCCGTGGGATGCAACCCGGGCCTCTCAGCGAGCCGATCTCACTCTCTGCAGCTCGGCGTCTCACTCTCGGTGCTGTCCGCTGCCTCTGTGTGCGCCGGCGAACCCAGCCTCTAATCGCCGCTGTCCTCCGCCACGCACCTCAGGTCCGCTGGCCGCACGCCTCCTCACGTCGTCGGCTGTCCACCCCACCCGAGGCCGGGGATCCGCGGCCTAGGACGCCGCTCGAGTCGCCGGCTCCGGAGGTCGCCCGTTCGCTCGATCGGGCTGGAAATCGCGGCGTTCAACTGTCCGGCACCCCGGTACGTTCCGCTGGGGCCGACCGTTGCTCTGGGATTCGTCGGGGTCAGGATTATTTATAGATATTGGACGTGGCTCGCCGGAGCTCCGAGCTCAAGCGGCCATCTTCGTTGCGAGCCAAGCTCCGCCAACAATTAGAACACTTATATTATACTTCTAAATCAAAAGATTACTTGAACAATCTCATTTCTGCCAAATTTCAATTTAATAAAGATTCCACATTTAATGCCTCTAATTTTCTCTTAAAATCTAGCGCCAAGTTCTATGGTGGACAGAATAAGGCTGGAAAGCTGTTGGCCAATTATTTAAAGGTGAGACAAAACAAAATCAACATTGAATCTATTTACGGTCATGATGGGTTATTGAAACACAGAAGCGAAGACATCTTACTGGAATTCTTACATTTTTATGAAACATTCTACTCTTCCGAAGCATCTTCGTCTGAACAGTCGATCTCCCAATTTTTGTCGACCATCTCTTCTCCTTTCGATACTCTTCCGAACCTTTCTTCTTTAGAATCCGATCTTACTCACAGGGATCTCCTCCAAGCTCTTGGTACTCTCAAACATGGTAAAGCTCCGGGGCCGGACGGCTTCACTGTTGAATTTTTTTCCTGTTTTTCAAACTTGCTCACCCCCAAATTACATTTGCTTCTCTCTAACTTTCTTCAAACTGGTTCCGCTTCTGTATCCTTCTCTGATGCCCTTATCTGTATTATCCCGAAACCGGGCAAAGATCCACAGTATTATAAAAATGATCGTCCTATTTCTCTAGTAAACATTGATTATAAAAAAAATTCCAAAGCATTAGCTTTGCGCTTAGAGTCTTTACTACCCGAGCTTTTAGGGAAAGAGCAGTCTGGCTTTGTTAAGGGCAGACTGTTGTCAGATAACACTAGATTATTTTTTGACATTCTCTCCAAGTCCTCTCATTATCCCCATTCCCTCGCAGCCATAGCTTTGGATGCGGAAAAAGCTTTTGATCGGGTTGAATGGTCTTATTTGTTTAAAACTTTGAAGTGGTTTGGTTTTGGTCCAAAGATTTCCTCCATAATTTCCTTCCTTTACTCTCATCCTAGAGCAGCAATTTCAGCAAATGGGGGCTTATCTCCTTATTTTTCACTAGGAAGAGGGGTTAGACAGGGTTGCCCACTTTCACCTTTTCTGTTTAATCTTGCTTTAGAACCTTTCCTTTTGCGACTCCGTCAGAATGATAACATTCATGGTTTTAACTTTCATAATTCTGACATTAAAATGGCAGCTAATGCGGATGATGTCCTATTATTTATCTCCCAACCAGATACCTTCCTTCCAGCATTTTTAGACGAAGTTCATTCTTTTGCTCAAGTGTCAGGCTAAAAACGAAATAAAGACAAGTGTGAAATCTTACCACTCACTAAAGTGACTTTCAAGGATGACTTTTCTGCTTCAGGTTTTACTTGGAGCCCTAACTCTATTAAATATTTGGGCCTCAATTTCCACTCCTCTCTTTCTGGTACAATCACTAAGTGTTTGGAAGATTGTATTAAAAAACAAACTACTCTTACTAACAAATGGCATCCTCTCTATCTGTCATGGTGGGGAAGATTGGATACAATCAAGATGATGCTTTCTCCCATTGTTTTGTTTACAATTTCTAATATACCACTTGCTATCCCCTTGAAATATTTCAAGAAAATAAACTCTATTCTCTCTTCCTTTTTATGGGGGCACAAAAAATCTCGTATGTCTTTGTCTAAGCTTATGCGCTCTTAAAGAGAGGGTGGGGTGAACTTTCCAAACTTTTCCTTATATCATAAATCCTTTCTCTTACATCAAGTCTCTCATTGGATTGAAGATTCCTCATTATCCTCTCCTCTCTGGTTGACCTTAGAAGAGGCTTTCATTTCTCCCTTTTCCTTCAAAGAATATCTTATGTTTTCTCGCAGACCTCAATCTTTATCTTACTAGCATTCTTAAATATACTTCCAAAATTCTTCCTTGTCTACCTACTTCATCCTTTTTTGATCAACCTATTTGGCATAACACGTCTATCCTCATTAATAATAAGCCAATTTTTTGGAGGTCCTGGAGAATGCGTGGTCTTATTTGAGTACGTCAATTGTTCCATCATACTCAGATCATCTCCTTTGATTTAGTTGGCACTTCTTTTAATTTACCTCTAGCTTGTCGAACCAAATATTTGTTATTGACACACGCATTACAGCAGGCCTACGATGCTCATCTCGCTATACATCCTCCATCAATTCACACACCCTCTGATGTTTCCTCGCTGAATTCTTTACTTACTAATCATTCTAAGGCTTCAAAGATATATGCTTTTCTCCACACTTTGTCCTTTCCCCGCATAAAAACCGCAATAGAGGAAGATTGGGAAAAAGATCTTGCAATCTCTTGGCCTATTGAGTTGTGGGATAAGTTGTGGCTGAAGATTCGTAGATCCTCCAGAGCTGCTAATACTACTCAAACACTATTTTTTATTTATAATCGTTTATTATTTTCACCACTCACTCTCAGTAAACATTTCCCAGATGCCTCTGACACGTGTTGGTCCTGCTCCTCACCACGTGCAGATCTTTTTCACATGCTTTTTAGCTGTCACCTTGTTCTTAGTTTTTGGAAACAGGTTTGGTCTCAAATTAATAAGATTTTTTTCTTCCACTCACTCCTTTTCTTTTTCTCACATTTTTTTAGAGAGTCTCTCTCCCATCTGGGATCATTGCACCTGCAGCACCAGAATAATAGACTTGTTATTAGCAGTAGCATTTCAGCAAATAACTAAAAATTGGAAGGACTATACCAAATTATCTTCTAAGGCTTGGTGGTATGCTGTTTGCTATAATCATAGATTAGACACGACTTTTGTTTACCCCTTGGCCTTAGCTACTAAACGAAGAGAATTGTGGAGTCCAGTTACAGTTTTTTTTTACTTGAGTGCTCGTACCTCTCTCTCTTTATCCCCGTTACAGCAAGAAGTTCCTAAACCTCCATGACTTCTTGTTCTTTGTTTAAACAAGATACTCCTTTTTCTTTATTTATTCATTTCCCTTATGCTTGTAATGCATATTCCATATCCCTTTTTATTGCCTTATTTCATATCAATTGCCAGTTTTGCTTATAACTATTCTCAATTTTTGATGTTTGATATTACAGCCTATGTTTTCGTCATTACTTAACATGATA
The DNA here is from genome assembly GCF_964204655.1 of Triturus cristatus. Taxonomy (NCBI): domain Eukaryota; kingdom Metazoa; phylum Chordata; class Amphibia; order Caudata; family Salamandridae; genus Triturus; species Triturus cristatus. Next base: position 64,047,791 of record NC_140592.1, read on the forward strand.
TGTACTTTTAATTGTTAGCTTTTCTTATTTTTCTTTTATTTTGTAACATTTGAGCATATTCGTTCAATAAAACTTTTTCTGAATTTAAAAAAGAAAGATTGGCAAGGTTTACGCAACCTAACTTGTAGTTTAACAATTTTGTACAATATGGAGATGTATCATAATTTGCTTTATGTGAAGTTCCAAGTGGTAAATCTTAGTGATAAACAGAAAAAACGGCGCGGTGGATTGTAGGCAATCAGTTCTCGACGCAGCGACTTAGTGGCCAACAGAGTCAACATTGTTGATATTTAAAATGGGCTAGTAGAGGACATAGTGACAGTGTGAGCAAGGGGGCGTAAATGCATATAATTGAAGTGCTAGAGCACAGATTTAATGACGCAGTGAAAGGGAACCAAAGAGTGTAGTTCTCATGCCTAGCGACGCAGAGGTATGGGAGTGAAATTGAGAAGTTAAAGATAACAATGTGCAAGAGAGCAAATCAAGCATGATGGAGATGTCAAAAGAGTTTGACGTGGTGAAGACAAGGGAGAAACGGAGGGGTGAAAGGGCTAACCCAGGAAGGTTGATTCTGGGTAATGTCTGGGATATGGGGAGTGAGTGGCTGTCCGAGAAGCAGCAGGCAGGATAAGCGAGGCACAGTGGGAGTCACCATTGTGTTCTCCGAGGGCGCAGTAATCTAAAATGAGAAGCCGTAGGAATCAGGGCAAGGGCAGTGGATGGCAGCGCCTAACGGTCCGGGAGGGATGATCAGAATACACTCACCTATATATTAGATGGGCATGGCCAGTCTTAAGACGAGGGCCGGGAATCGGTTTGGACAGCACGATGGCATGAAAGAAGAGGATAAGCTAAGGACGGGGTCTGGAGCGAGGGGTCAGGCATATCTCTGAAAGGGAGGCGGAGCGCTTACCTAATCAAGTAAATCTCGCAGTGGAGAGATGGTGATCTGTTTCTGTCGGTGCGGGATGGTGAACAATGAGCGGCAAACCTCTAATAGCTAGTCGGCAAGCCGTGATTGGTCGGGAGCGGCAGGTGGTTTCAGGGGAGTGATAGAAAGAGAGAAAGGGTATCGGGAACGTTCTCAGTGGTGATGACGGCCATATTGGAAAGGCAATAGGCCGTAGCCAGTATGTGGTGGTGAACAGGGTGACATATAAAAAAATAACAATATTTACACCATAGGATACAAGATTCAACAGAATATTTAAAAGGAACTTAATGTGATCCATAAATACAAAGCATCAGTGATTATTTACAGGAATTGTATTGCTTGAAGCACACATTACAGGGAGACACAGCTCTAGGTGGTATCTAGATAAGGGTCGTCCAGTCCTCCTGGTGGTTCAACCCTGTGTTCAGACTGTTAGTTGTCAAAATCCATTTCAGCTCTTCTTTGTTTAGCAGCCTGGAGATGTCACCTCCTCTGGGTGGGAGTTTGACAACCGTTATCACAGTCCAGCGAATGTCATCCTCGTAATGGCCAGTCTCTGAGAAATGTTTTACCAAGGGGGCATTCGGGGTCTTGCATTTTATTCTGCTTCGGTGTTGGCATATTCGAATGCGTATTTTCTGAGTAGTTTGCCCGATGTATATTTTGTTACAAGGGCACACAATTGCATAAACAACATTACACGTGTTACAATTTGTGAATAGTCTTAATTCAGTGCGTACGTTTTCAAAGCAAAATTCTTTGCATTCAATCGTAAGGTCACAAACACTACAATTTCCACATTTTGCGTGGCCCCTAAGTGGAGGAAGACCCCAATGATCGTTCAGGGTACTCGCTGGCTTTATACTTGGTAAGGCTGCGCGCACTAAGTGATCTTTGATGTTTTTGTTCCTCTTGAATGCGAACATAGGGCGTTCAAGGTTTAAGGTACCAGCATTAAGAACGTAACAATTCTTTAAGATGGTTTTACGTATTATGTTTGAGACTGGGGAGAAGGTAGTGACGCATACCAAGCGATTTTGGGATGGTCTGGTTTTAGTTTCTAGTAGGACCTCGCGGGGACAGTACAATGCTCTTTTCATGGCGTTACGTACGAGTCTGCGAGGGTACCCTCTGCTGGTAAGTTTGTTACGTAGTAGTTTTGCTTCATGGAAATAATCCTCCTTCAGGGAGCAGTTTCTCCTTATACGTAGGAACTAGGAGTATGGTAGAGAGTCCCGGAGAGCCCGGGGATGGTGACTGTCATATCTGAGTAGGGTATTGCATACCGTGGGTTTCCGGAATAGGCTTGTGATCAAAATCCCTTCTCTGTGCATGATGTTGAGGTCAAGAAAGGGGATAGACGCTTTATCGTGTGTCAGTGTAAATCGGAGACCAGCACAGTTGTCATTCAGCCAGTGTAGAAATGACTTAAGGGCCGTGTCAGTGTCATGCCAAATCATAAAAATGTCGTCTATGTATCTCTTCCATTGCTTAATACCTGTGCTAAACGGGTTGGAAGGGGATAGAATACGGTTAGTCTCAAGTGCGTCCATGTATAAAATAGCCAAATTTGGGGCAAAAACAGCCCCCATGGACGTACCCTTCACTTGTTGGAAGAACTGCTCTTCAAATAGGAAGAAGTTCCTAATCAAACACCTCATCTGTTTCTGACTATCACTCAATCCCTAGGGATCACTATTGTGTAAAATAACTGATTCCCAAGGCCCTGACTCCCCTGGGATTTCCTTGTTGTTTATAAATAGGATGTTTCTGAGGGTAGCACAAGCTGGGGCTTCCTTTTTAGAAACACACCACTTTCCCCACTGCAAAACTAGGTGCTTGAGGTATGGAGAAGTGGGCTGACGTGGCATCCACTGATCTTTGGAAATGCTCTGTTAATGCCAACCTCTATATGAGAATTCAGTGTCTCTTAGCAGAGCTTACTGCACTCTGTTTCATGACTTGTAACACTGAGACTCTAAGGCCAGAGAGTAGAGCCCACCATAAAAACTGTTCATTGAGACTCACTGTACCCCTTGGAGTCAGAAAAGATCAGACCAGATGTCAGCGCTTGACCACACGAGGGTCAGCACGTATGATTTGATTAAAGGAAAGGAAACAACTTAGTGCCGCCATTATGGATAAAGGGGGCATGGCAGAATTAAGTGGCTTTGGCATTGCGTGGCCATTGCAGGGCAGAAGGGGCGGGTCTTTCTTGGTCCTTTGGGTAACCAGTATTAATTGCTGAACCCTGTAGTTTCAATGGGAGCAACTCCTCCTGGGCACGAGGGGAGGAGTGGAGGAGTGGAGAGAAAGTGAGGAGATGTCGGGAGTTTGTCAGGCCAGCAGCAGGTAATAGCATCTGGTGACAGTCACTTGAGGCGAGCAGGCATGACATAAGTGAAGGTGGCAGTGTGGTTCTGACCCACAAAGCACAAGTACAGTTAGCGCCTACCATATGCTCGTGCTCGCATACCCCTATCTGGTGTGCATGCTCAACAGACCTGTGACGTGCCTGTTCATGTGCCCCTGCATGTTGTTCTTGCATACCCCTGTGATGTGCCTGCTGCCTGGCTGGGCAGTATGCACTTATGCTACTACCCAGAATCCGAAAGGCCAACTGGGGTGGCAGAAACTTCATGGCAGGATCCATCAAACTTTGGAGTAGCCAACCGATCCGCAAAAAGGCTTTGCCTACATTAACGGGCCGGCCTTCAGGAAGGAACTTAAAACTTGGTTATTTAGTAACTAGGGCTAGGTTGATTTGCTCAGGACTGCTAGCGCCAAGACACCATTGGTGTTTGTGCGCTCAATAAATTGCCATAACATAACCATATAGATCGGAGCCAAGCCTGCGCTGGACTGCCTTCCCTTTAAGAGGCTGTCTGCTGTCAGCACGTGTGTCCCGCAGACTGGCAGGAAGGAAGCGGAAGGAAGACATTCAGCCCTGAGGTTGCAGCTGCCAGGAAGGAAGTCATAGAAGGCTCCCACTGGCGTCTGCCATGCCTTCTGGAGGCCCGGGTCTCAAATGAGGCAAATACGGTGGCGTGTATGCCGCTCTCACTCTGACTGCATGCCTTGGTATGGGATGCCCTTTACATGGTCAGCAATTGACCAGTCTATCTTACCTCACGCATGCGAAGAGTGATTTATTATGAAAGCAGAGTACTCCGCCCGCATGCAGAACTCCACGGAATCGTGCTGAGTTTTTCAGTAACTCTGTGGAATTCTGCGGAGTGCAACTCCGCAAATTCCCCCCACCCCTAATGTTTACAAGGGCATTGTGCCACGGGAGCAAAACCTTTTCTGACGCTCCGATGGTGCAATGCCCTGCTCCATATTTACAAGGTGGCTCTAAGTCACTTTGTGTGGCTTAACGCTGCCTTGCAAATAAGTGTCCCCTCGCCGTTGTTTTCTGTGGCAAAAGGGTATGCAGTGGATGTTGCTGTGGGCGTTCCCATTGCTTTTTGACTCTGTCCCAGATTTAGCAGATCTCTAAATTTGAGGCCAAAAACAAATGCCTTTCAAAAGGAGGCATGAGAGTGGCGCAACAAGGAAAAAAACTTTTATTTCTTCTCGTTTTTTACTCTTTCTTTGTGTGCGGCATTTTACAGCACACATAGAAGGAGCAAAGCGCCATTATTGATTGTTTTTGTGCAGGACGTTGTTCCTTCCTGCACAAACACAATCATCCCGGCAACGCAGGCACCCTTGCACCATGGTGCAAGGGGGCCTGTGCTGGTGCTAGGCAGCTTTGTTAGCGCTGGTGCAAGGGAAAACACAGGGGTGCGCCTTATTTTTGTAAATACGGTGCATCCTGTGTTTTAAAATGACGCAGCGCGGCACAGCTATATTGCTTGCAGTGCTACGCTGCGTCATTTCTTTGTAAATATGCCCCCAAGTGACCCAAAAAGGGACACTTATTTTCATTTTACTATCCTTCAGGTTTTTATACCTCTTCCCCTTCTGGGCCAATCCAAATACACGTTTTATTATCCTTTATTTGGCGCTAGTATCCAAAGCACTTTAAATATTCCACATATATAAATGCTACAACACAATACAATACAATATTACGTTAAAATTGCCTTCCACACAGAAGCCCGATCTCAGACTGGCTTTGAGCATGCGCAGTTATCCTTCCCAAGTTAAGTAAAAATCTCCATTTCTGTGCCAGATGAGGTATGAAATGTGTTGTAAAAAGCCTCGTATTCCAATTATAGCGGCAATAAATATATTTTTATCTCGGACGGCATTGGGCTCCATAGGGAAACGCAGCCAAAACTCTAAATCAAGTGCTAAAAGCTATTTTCCAATTGAGTGGAGTCATGTTAAATCCATTTTTTTCTTTGTTTTCTTTTTTTAAACAAACGTACATCACATAACATCCTCGCATAGCTCCCGCCACGAGTCTTTTAAACACGAACAGAGCACTGCCGCCTATACTCAGTACGGCCCTGCATATGGGCTCCCATTTTCATTAGCCCATCAGTCAAACACACGAGTCCACCCATCTTAAATGATGTAGGTTTTTTATGTGAGGTATTTGATATAACATTTATTTAGCTCCGTGGCACAGCCGAGCCAAGACAAACTTTTTATTGTAGCAGGAGTTTCCTTAACTTGAGGTGCTGTAGGGATGGTGAATGGGTTCTGAGTGACACCTTACTGCAGAAACCTGAATTTGGGACACGAGAGCAAGCGTTTGTGACCGCACAGCTGTGTTTTTCTCATTCTGCATATTTACACATTTCACACGCTTTCATATAGTTGAGGCAGAGTGAAATGAAGTGATTTGCCCACAATCACACAATTTTATAAACCAGTGCTGAAGCCAGGATTAGGACTCTGGTCTGTAGGATGAAAGTTCAGTAACAAAACCACTAGATAGAGGATTCCCTAGCTAGTGCGTTTACTTTTTCCAAGACTGGAATCGCACCAAAATACTCTTTCAAAATTACAAAGAATCGCAAAATCTATATTTAGGGGTGCACGTATGTACATAGATGTATAGGTTTATATATTTATTTGTGTTTTATAGACTGCAAACATGGTGTCATCCGCCACCATTTAAGACACTATGAAAATGCAAACATATATATAGGGATGGAATGCAGACCATACAGACATTCGTAGGCAAGCATTGGCAAAGCCCAAATACCTGGTTTTATTAGCCTAACGCATATAAATACAGAATTCTCAAAAGCCAGCCCTATTGTTTTTGCCAGTGCTTGGGTAAAAGTAGCAAAAAAGATTACTTTCTGTACAAATGCATATAGGAGCCTAGAAAAATTCAATGTGACAAATCTTGCGATGTTTGTACTTTTCAGATGTAAAAGTGTCGCGCATGCTTTTTGTTGTGACCACCATCTTGAAAGAAGAATGATGCACTAAAATAGCCAAAGGCATGAGGTGAGAGAAAACTACGGCTATAAGTGGATCTAAAGCCCCACATGGGATTGGCACCAGATTCCTGAGAATGGTGAAACTACTATATACCAAACCACTCATTAGAGTTAAAACAGGCCCTCTACTGTCGGCAGATATCCCTATACACAGAGGTACGTGTCAGGGCTGCCCGCTGTCGCCATTATTATTCTCGTTGGCCATCGAACCCCAGGCCCTTGCACTTCGTAAACAGGGAGCACAATGGGGCATTACCTTGGGCGATGGTCTGCATGTTGTCTCCCTGTACGCTGATGACGTGTTATTGTTTTTGAGGGACATACAGGATGTACCCTCTGTGATAAATGCTACCCTGACACAATTCACAGACATGTCGGGACTGAGGGTCAATTGGACCAAATCTTGTGTGTTCCCTTTCCTCCCGAAGGAGGTTAACTCTCAGCTGGCGATAGGGGATGTACAATTGTACTGGCAGCACCGCATGTTCAAATACATGGGCATACAAGTGTGCCACAGCATGACAGATCTGTTTGAGAGCAACGTTCTGCGGGCAATCACTGCGCTTCACGCACAGATGACGTTTTGGTGTACATTACCTCTAGCAGTTATGGGAAGGGTAGCTCTACTTAAAATAGTGTTACTGCTCTGCCTACTTTATTTCTTCACTAATCTACCCATACACATACCGGCTACGTTTTTTTGTAAACTCGAAAAACAGGTGAGAGATTTCATTTGGAACAAATGGAGATGTAGGGTTGCCTTGGCAAAGCTTTGCGCCCCCACCAGTACTGGAGGCCTAGCAACTAATTCCGGGCAGAGAACTCCGCTCCACCAGAGGAGTTTTGCCTACTTCGTGCTCCGTTGAGAACGCGTAGGTCAGGCAAAACTCCGACTCCGCAGCTGAGCAGAGTTAGACGACCCCTCCACCCTCCCTAATTTAATTATAATTTAAAAAAAAGGCACTTTACCTGCTGTGGCGTCTCTGGGCTGCCCGCCTCCTCGCCGTGGTCTCTCTCTCTCCTCCTAGTCCTCGCTGTCCTCGTCCACACCTTTTTTTGGTATAATTAAATTAGGGAGGGAGGGATGAGGGGAGCGTAGCAGAGCGGAGCACAGTTTTTCCAACTCTGTGGAACTCCACATAGTGGCCCTCCCCCAACTCCACCCGGGCTTACTAGCAACCCCTCACATTGAACATTATTATCTGGCTTCCCAAATCCATTGGTTTGCACATTGGCTAGCAGGGTCACACCTATCAGACATGGCTACAACTAGGGGTGGGAAGAATTTGCGTAGTCGCGCTACGCAAAGCTGCGCGAAATGGTCAAAAATCTCCACGAGTACGCAGAGTCCAGTGAAGATGCGGAATTTCTTGTTCCGCCAGTTCAAGATGCGTTTTTCCTGTTCACGAACGCTGTTTGCGTTCTTCGGGGGGAAATATCTAGAGAACTTGTCAATGGGGTCGCCAATTGGCGTGGCCATCTTCTTTCACTGGTCCCGCCCGCTCGCGATGAGTGTTTCCTGTTTGCGAACGCGGGCACGTCCGAATGACGTGTTCGCGATCGCACACTCTCGCGGGATCGTGCGGCCGGGTACCAAAATCTTGTGGCACACGTGAACTGATGGGAAAACTCGTCGGCGAACGCAGGGATCCCGGTAAGTCGTTCCCGCGCACGCGAACATGCACTTTGAAAGCACAACGTGGAACGCAGAATTGCCCAATTTCCGCAAATTCCACGAGCGGATTCGAATTTACCACCCAGATCTAGCTACAACCATGCCAGAACAGTCATTATTAGACATTCTGCATTTATTTCACCCCTGCACTAAGTTAAGCCCACCAGACTCGCTTATCCTGGGAGTGGCACACAGATGCTACTGTAGATGCCTACACATTACCAAACAGACTCTCCCATACGCCCCAGGACTGGCACTGTTTGGCACTCCTAGGACAGCAGGCTTGATGAAGACAGCGGAACTAGAGGCATGGCTCTCCTACGCCGTAGTTCACCGCGCCAGAAAGACCAAATCAGGAGGCTGTTCCTTCTCCTTCCTCGCAGCCAGAGCATGGAACACCCTACCGTTCCACCTCAGACAGACAACCTCATTCCCCATCTTCACGAGAAACCTCTAAACCTGACTCTTCGACAGACCCCCTCCTTGATGGACCGGAACCTACACCTCCCCTCCTCCCCCAGCGCCTTGAGACCCTTATGGGTGACTAGCCGTGCCTAACAAACCCCTGATTGATTGATTGATTGATGGCACGCAATGGGAATAAGTAACTTAGGAGACTTATACAGAGAGGGCGTGTTAGCACCTTTTGACATCCTAATAGAACAGGACGGATTACCTTGGGTCAGTTTTTACTCCGCTGGTCACTACTAGGCACATTATGGCAGCACTTGGGGGACACGACATCTAAACCTCAGATGTACCTCATGGTCCAGTACTTGCAGGTGATGGGAGGGAGCAGACACCTCACATGCTGGTTTGCTGACTCCACGCGCCATCACACTACCCCACAACTTCTCATCCTGAGTCGTCAATGAGACGGACTTGACCCGCCCCTGTAGTGATCAGGGATGAAGTACGATATTGGAGGGTCGCTGTCATGTTCCACGTAACGCCTGCTTTAAACTTATACATTTTTACATGCTACACAGGGCCTACCTTACCCCTGCCAATACCAACAGATATTATCGCACAACAAATGCTGCATGCCCCAGATGTTCATGTATCGACGCAGACCTCTTACAAATGTTGTGGGCCTGCCCATCACTACACACCTTTTGAAATGCCATCAAAAGGGCATTAACTATTTGCACTGAGTGCCCCGACCTACATCATTGAGAGGTATGCTTGCTGGGCCTTTATCACAGGTCCAAAAAGCACAAGGTGACCTCTTGTTTCCTGGACCTGGGATTTACAGTCGCCAAGTGCCTCATCACAAACAGATGGAAACCTCCTACACCCTGACGTTTGCTGCCTGACGGTGCTCTATTGATAACTGGACACAACCTGAAAATGTAGCCCTGCACAGAAAAGACTAAGGGCCATATGTAGGTAATTTCTATTTACCGATTCCTAAATACCGAATTTTACCGATTCGGTATTTAAGAATCGGTAAATAGAATGTAGGTAAAAAATCGGTAAATTTTACCGATTCGGTAATATTCGTTATTACGGATTCGGTATTTACCGAATCGGTAATAAGGCATACCTTCCCATTCATTCCTATGGGCCTGGAGACCCATAGGAATGAATGGGAAGCCATTCACTATTACCAATTCGGTAAATACCGAATCGGTAATAGGGGGAGCATATTCAAGGGTGGCAGGGTGTCACATTGAGACCCTGTTGCACCCCTGAATCGTGCATGTGTGCACATGTGGCGCACATACATGCCCTAAGGGCATGTATGTCTGCCACATGGCACTTTTAAAAAAGCACAAAATTGCTTTTGAAAAGGTATTCGGTATTTACCATCAACTTGTAGTTGGTGGTAAATAACGAATCCTTAAACCAAAAATGCACTCACTTGAGTGCTCCCTACATAGGATTTAAGGATTCGGTAATTTACTGATTCGGTATTTTACCGATTTGTTAAAATACCGATTCGGTAAATTACCGAATCCTTAAAACCCGCCTCCTACATTAGAAAGGGCTAAATACCGGTCGGAAACGGGAAAATTACCGATTTTTGTCCGTTACCGACCGGTATTTAGCTATCTACATATGGCCTTAAGGGTGGGCCGAATTTGTGTAGTCGCGCTACGCAAAGCTCCGCAAAACGGTAAAAAAACTCCACGAGCACGCAGAGTTCTGCAAACATGTAGAATTGTTTTTTCCACCCGTTGGTGATGCTTTTATATATCTCATGAACACGCATTTGAAAGCGCGAACAAGCAAAAAATTCTGTGAAGCCGCAGGATTTTTGACAATTCCGCGTACTCGGCGTAACGCGAAATTACCCAAATTCCGTAAATTCCGCAAGCGGAACTGAATTTACCGCCCAGGCCTAGAAAAGACACATTAGGGCTGCGGAAATATTGCTTCTTCACTTACTGGGATTCCATTCTCCGAGCCTTACATGCACACGAAGACGCGGACAATGTATAGGAGCCCACTGACACGGTTGGCAACCAGTCGCATTGAGGAACAGAGCGATTAGAACGTTCCATTCCTCTCATCTCACTTTTTATTTCCACACTGACGGAGCGATCCCGACATTTACTGGTACTCCCTTGGATTTTCTGCTTCCCTCCCTCCCTCAAACCCCCCTCTGTTCCCCCGTCACTCACAAGTCCCACACACACTTTTTGGCACTCGGGTTGATGCATAGATGTCTGTAGCCACTGGAAACTGAGATGCATTAGGTAATTGTTTTTTTTTTTTTCTTTAATCTCTTCTTTATTTTCTATGGTTATTGTTGACAGAAAAATAACAAACTGTATTGTAATTCCTATCTCCTTTTTTTCCCTCCTGTACATTGTCTGCATAGGGGATTCCCTAGTAGGCCATGTCTTATGGAAAAGTGCTTGCTACCCAACATTTAGGTGTACAGCCACTACACTATGCATCTGCTAAGTTCCACCTCAGTATCCAATCCGTATATACCGTACTCGAACAAGACTTCCATATGTTAAGAGATACTTACATGATGCAATAATGATTGAGTTGATCACGGTATGTCTCTGATGATGTAACGCGTCCCTGGATACTTATATGTTTCTTGTACTACGCACTTAAGATGAACTGGTTGTAAACAGTAATGAGATGTTGACTGCGAAACTTATTTACAATAAACAGATTCAAACAAAATAAGTGGATCTAAAGCCCCACTATTGGCTTGATTATGGGTGACCAGTAAATCAGGGGTTAATGAAATGCCGGGGCTCATGTCAGGAGGCAGCTTGCAGCAGCCTATTTCTCCTGTTAGCGCAGCCTAAAAGGGAACCAACTACTAATCATGAACGTGGGGAGAGGATGTAAAGTAATGGGCAGAGCTGCTGACTTTGGAGCTGGGGAATAAGGTTTGAATCAAAGCTCGGACTCAACATCCTGTGATTCTAGGCAAATCATGTATTCTCCCTGTGCCTACCATAAATGAAGGTGTCATGGTGCTCATGAAAAGCGCTGGTGTTGATGATTATGTGCTGGTGCTGAGCACCAAAATCCACTGGCTCAAATTAAGCACTGCAGTCAATTATGATATCTGCTGAAACACCTGTTTGCTCAGGGATGACAGTTATAAGTGGTGTGATGTTTATCAGGTGTGATGAAGTCCACACCCACTGTTACATTTCGACAGGTGAAATCTGCTAGAATTTAAAGGGTAACCCCCCTCCCCTCCAGAAAAAACAGGATGTGTAGGTTTTTAGCAAAGTAAGCACCGAACTCCACGTTATGCTCCATTTCAGGGCAAAACTCAGCATATGAGATAATTATGGCAGCTGATAAATTTCGAACTCTTTGATGCCAGATTTTATCACATGTGATAATTATCTCATATGCCACCAGGGCATTCATAATCAGGCTGTAGATGGACAGTTTAACAAATAGGCAACAACTGGTCCTACAGACAGCTGCAATGCCGATTGACTCCTAAAATTGGAATGCATGTTTCGCTTCAAGGGTGCCAAGAGGGCTGTTATTGGAGAGATGTATCATGGTCTGTGCTGGGCTATCCAAAGAATGCAGATGTATTGCTTGCATGTTCCCTGAAAGAAAACACCAGGCCCTTGAAGTGATGTCATATCCTCACCATTAGCAGCACACAGAAACTCTGCACGGTATCTCATTTAGAGACAGGCAGTAATAGAAAATCCTTTCATTTGTGGAGGAAGCTGTTCCGCGTTGGAGATTCTCTCTTTTACTGGAGAAGCTGGCATGCCTTTGCCATAATTTCCACAGGATAGAGGTAATTCTACAGATGAGGATGCCGTCTTACCTCTGCCATGGTATCTCAATGGTAAATGTTATTCCACAGGTAGAGAAGTGGCAATGTCTCCACTATAGTAATTCCACAAGTAGAGAAGCCGCTGTACCTCAACCATGATACCCAACCGGTAGTGGGAATACCACGGGTAGGGAAGCTTCCGTTCCTCCGCCATAGTCTCCCTATGGTAGAGCTAATTCCACTGGTGGGGAACCCACTGTTCTTCCACCATGATAGCCGACCAGCAGAAGTAATTCCACTGGGGGGGATTCTGCCATTGCTCCACCATGATATCCGACCAGTAGAGGTAATTCTACTGGTGGAGAACCTGCCACACTTGCACCATGGTATCCAAACAGTACAGGCAATTCCACTGGCTGAGAGCCTGCTTTTCTTCCACCATTATATCTAATTCCCCGGGTGGCACAGCTGCTGTATCTCCACCATTTTATCCTTCTGGTAGAGGTAATTTCACAGGTGGAGGATTTGATGTACCTTCATCACGATATCCAACGAGGAGAAGTAAGTCCACTGGTGGAGAACCTACTGTTGCTCCACCATCATGTTCAACCAGTAGAAGTACTTCTATGGGTAGGGAAGCTACTGCACTATCACTATGCTATCCAACCACTTAGTGTCCTGGTCTAGTCACTCTGGTGGTCCTGGGTTCATGATGCAGATCCAGCTGTCACTCAGACAACAGCACAGACGGGCAGCAGCATGGACGGCCTTCTTGTAGCAGAGCAGCAAAGCAGTCCTTCTTCTGAGTATTCTACAGGTTCAGATGTGTACTAAAGAGTTGGGTCTGAGGGTCCAGTATTAATACCTGGTGCCCACTTTGAAGAGGGAGAGGTTTCTAGAGGTCTCCACCGCTAAAGATGTTTTAAATTTCCTTCCTCCCTGTCTTGGCGCCTGCTTGTCTGGGGGCAAAAAGAGTAGTGTGAAACACTTTTTGAATGTGCTAATGCAGAGTCTTTGTGATGTGCAAGTGTGGTAGGTGACAGGCCCGCCTCCATTAAGTCAGGGATGGTCCACCTGTTCCCCCTTTTTCTCTGTCTGGGAGCAATTCACAAAGACCAACTTCCATCTACACCTTGTCATGTAACCCAGGATAAAGGCTGTGGGCACCAAATGGCTGGGACAGGAAAATATCAACTTTCTAAAAGTGGCATTTTCAATCAATCAATCAATCAGGGGTCTGTTAAGCGCGACTACTCACCTGTGAGGGTCTCAAGACGCTGGGGGGGCTGCAAGATCCATTCCATCAAGAAGGGGGTCTGTCGAAGAGCCAGGTTTTGAGGTTTCTTGCGAAGATGGGGAGGGATGTTGTCTGTGTGAGGTGGAGTGGAAGGGAGTTCCAGGCTTTGGCCGCGAGGAAGGAGAAGGAGCGGCCTCTTGATATGGTCATTCTGGGGACCACGGCGTAGGAGAGCTGCGCTGATCTTAGGGTCCTTTGGGGTGCGTGGAATTTGAGTTGGCTTTTCAGGTATGGTGGTCCAGTGCTGTGGAGGCCCTTGTGTTCGTGGGTGAGTATCTTGAAGGTGATTCTCACCTCGACGGGGAGCCAGTGGAGTGTGTGAAGGTGCTGGGAGATGTGGCAGCGTTTTGGCAGGTTGAGGATCAGTCTTGCAGCGGCGTTCTGGGTGTTCTATAGCTTGCTGGTGAGGTTTTTGTTCATTCCGGCGTAGAGTGTGTTGACGTAGTCGAGTCTGCTGGTGACCAGGGCATGAGTGACAGTCTTTCTGTGTTCGAGGGGGATCCATTTGATCCATTTTCAGAATTGTGGCTTCAAATCCAGCTTCACCATTATGGAGGGTTTAAAAATTCCAATTCCTAAGGGACCAAACTCAAAGTTCCCACCTGCTCCCAATTGAAAGTTTTCATTTATTAAATTTAATAAGGTGACCCAATGTTATCCTACGGGAAAGGCAGGCCTTGCAGTAATGGAAAATTAATTTAACAGTTTTTCCCTACCAGGACATTTAAAAGTTAACATTTCATGTCAAACTGTTTAAATACACTGTTCCCTGCCCTATGCACTTACCCTAGGGGTTTTAAGAAAAACAAGGGTACCCCAATACGTGAACCTGGGCTGAAATATGCGGTAAAAAAACAATGGTTCGGGTGTGGCCAAAAGGTCCAATAATAAAGTGATCTTAAGGAGAGCACTTATGGTTAGAGAGTTGAAGATTAATTATTTTAAAGGAGCAAAAAAAATTAATAATGTACATAGGGACATAAGTCAGTTCATTTGAAACATTTATTTCCACAACAATAGAATTCAGGTGCTCACACAATAAGTTAAAGAGGCGTGACGTGCAGAGTGATGGTGAAGTTTAAAATAACGGCATCGCATTGACAACAATAGTGTAAAACTCCTCAAGCAACTTTATAGAATAGGAAGAGTTTTGTTGTAAAGGGTCAACTGTTCGAGATCATCATCAGCACATATAACGGGTGAGCAAGCTGAATTTATGCAATTATTCGTAGCGCAAGGAAGAGCAATTGAGGGCTTCAGAAAACAGCTGAGGGTAGACGAGTTCACCCAGATTAATTCGCTGAAGGTACGAGCGTGAGAATATCAAGTGTGTGTAAACTTGAAAGGCACATGTTAGTAAACGTGAACAGCCCAAGCATCATGACGCGCTGAGCTCCTCTCCCAAGACTTTCCAAATATGAACTGGGAGTGACTTTAACTAAACTTATTGGCAGCAAATCATTAAGCGCAATTTATACAGCTGACCCTGCCTTTCAAGTTTACACACACGTGATATTCTCACGCTCGCCCGTCTCTCATCCTCTCAGGATTTGCTCCTGGCCCTCGATTAAGTCATTCTTGGACCCAATTTGTAACACTTTCTTCCGAGGCACATAGATTTGATTCCTATGCCTGGCTCCCGGACTTCGAATGTTCCCGGTTGCAGACCACCTTGATGTTGACCCCTGACTACTAAAACCATTGATTGTGCGCTGATTTATGCCCGTGTTTGATCCACTTCTATTGGATTCCTTGTACTTACCTGTACTACGCATTAGCACACGTTTAATTATGACCATTGTCCTGATGATGGCCTGAAATCAATCAGGCTGAAACGCCGCCGACAATCCTCAGCAAAGAACTTTGCCTTTTCTGTGGTCACTTAAAAATTTGTTCAAACTAGATTGTATATAATTATTTCTCTTGACCACATTGTTATTATATTATTTTTTCGCCATTCAAGCTGTCTTCACCCATTGTGTTCACTGCGCCGTTCACTATCACTAGCACGCCCAGTGCTCACTTGTGTGTTTTGGTCATTTGTACCTTTATTGTACCGTAGTGCTGTTATAACTACCTACAATATATACCCTTTTCTAATTTTTCTTGTGGTCTCCCTTCCTTCCCTTTGTGATTTACATTACTGTTTTGAAACTTGCTGTTTTTAAATGATATCCAGTTGAGACGTTGTTGTTTTGTTAAACATGATCGAGTGCAGTTCAGATACAAGAAGTGAAATGGACCCGTCAGCACTTACCTTTGTACTTAGAAAAAAATTTCAGCAGTAATTGTCTAAGAAGGTCAAGTTCAGTGGGGTAAGGCTGCAGGCAGTGTCTGAGGAGCAGGCGTCGTCACTGGGGAGCCACTGGACAAAGTTGCAGTAGGGATTTCCATGTTCCGACTTAGTCTCTTTTTTTGGAAGTCAAAAACTTCCAGTGGGATGAAGCTGCAAGCTGTAGTCGACGAGGGTTCCATGAGGCCAGATACCCTTTCTGCGGGGGACCACTGAACTAGGATTTGCTGCTGAGGAGAAGAAAGTAGCAGGAGCTTCTACAAAGTCAGGCTGACCAGCAATGCACCTTCGGGGATCGATGACAAGGTTGGTCCCAGTCTCATCTTGGTTCTCAGAGCAATTTTGAACCAAAAAGATTATACTTTCCAAGTTTTGGATTTTGGCAATCTGGGAACGTTTAGCACCACCTCCATGGGTCCAGGACTAGAGTGGCACCTCTTTGGAGGACTAAGACTTACTTAGGTTGGGTCCAGGTGCAGGTGCAGGAAGGTTGGAGTCTTTTCAGTCCCTGAGGCTCTGTTCAGGATGCCAGCCAACTAGCCCTTCGAGTCACTCTGGAAGTCATGGGTTCAAGTAGTGGAACAGGACTCAAGCAGCAAGGCAGGCCTCTGAGGGTACAAGGCAGGCTTCAGACATCATAGCTGTCCTTCCTGCTGTAGCAAATTAGTATTTTGAAGTATACAGCAGAAGACAGCAGCTGGCAGTCCTCTGAGTGCTCCCTTTGCAGCTCCAGAAAATCAACTGAAGTTTAGGTCTAAGGGTCCTATTTTATACCTGGTGCCTTCTTTGCAGTAGGATACGTTTCTAGAGAATGTCCTTTGAAGTGCTTGGAGTTTCCTGCCTTCCCTGCCCTTGCTCCAGCCTGACTGGGTGAACAATGAGGTAGTGTGAATTCCTTTGTGTGAAGGTGGGGCACATCCTATTGACTTGCAAGTGGGGCTGTGCCCAACTGCGCCTTCCCTTCCTGCCAGTGATGGCCCAATCAGGCACACGTAATCCCCTCTATTGTGTGGCTGTCTCGGAGGAATTCACAAAGTCTAACTGCCCAACTGCCAAATACACCCAGTCATTTGACCCAGGAACAGGCTGAAGGCACAAAATATCTAGGGACGGAAAATGTAAACTTTCTAAAAGTGATATTTTCAAAATTGTGACTAAAATTACAACATAACCATTAAAAAGATTTTACATTACAATTACTTAGACACCAAACATGAATGTCTTACTTGCTCCCAATCAAAAGTTATCACTTATTAAATGCAAATAAGGCAACCCAATGTTATCATATGAGTAAGGTAGGCCTCACAGTAAAGGAAAACACATTTTGAGTTTGTCACTACCAGGACATGAAAAACTGGAACATACTCCAACCTCTTGATTACCATGCACCCAACCCTATGGGCTGCCAGGGCCAACCGTAGGGGGGATCTATATGCAATAAAAGTGCACTTTAAGTCTTGGCAAGAGGGTTATTTTGCCAAGTCTGATTAGCAATTTATAACTGCATTCAAACTGCAATGGCACACCTGGGACATGTTTATAAGGGCTACTTAAGTGAGTGGCAAACTATGTGCTGCAGGCCCACTAGTAGCACTTCATTTACAAGCCCTGGGTATATGGTACACCCCGTACAAGGAAGTTATCAGTAAATGAACTATGCCAATCATGTGTAAGCCAATTTTACCATGTTTTACGAAATGAGCATAAGCACTTTAGCACTGGTTATTGTGGCAAAGTGCACAGAGCCCTAAAGCCAGCAAAAACAAACTCAGAAAAGTAGGAAGGTGAAGGTATAAGGTTTAGGGGAAAATCACCCTTATTCTGACAGGTCTAACAAGTGTTTCTTACATGTTCAAAACTGCCCAGATTTGCAGAGCATGTGCCACTTTTTTAGGTTTCTGATTTTCAAAAGAAAGTCAGTTGTATTTTGGTGCCCAGGCCTATTTTCTGTCCGGGTCTGACCTGCTTGGGATTGTAACTCCAGCATTACATCATGCATGCACACTGCACTCTTCCTACATCCAGGACCCACTGTACCATGCATGTGTGCTTGTGAAAATCTTCAAGTGGGTGCCCTATGGAAAGTCTGGATTTTGCCAGAAAAGTTGGCAAATGCAAACAGTTTAGTAAATTTGCTTCCAAGATCTACGCCCATAAAACAATTGGAAGACCCTAAAAACTGGGTGTTCCCGCTGATGATACATCTGTTGGCAGTGCCAGTTTCCTGTGGCAAGAGGGGTTTTGCCTTATTCAGAAGGCAGCTTTAAGCCACTCAACGTGGCTTAACGCTGCCTTATGATAAGGACCCCTTTCACGCTACACTTTGCATGAAAGGGGCGTGCAATAGGTGTTGTGGTGGACGTTCCGCTGCGACACCCATCGAGTTTGACACTGCCCCATATTTACAAGGGTGGTGTAAATATGGGGCAGAACCAAAAGTAAGACCAGGGAAAACCTGGTCTTAAGATGGCAAACGAGGAGAAATGCTTTATTTCACATCGTTTTTGCTGTTTTAATGTGTGCTGCATTGTGCAGCACACATAGAAACAGCAACACGCCATTGATTGTTAATGTGCAGAGAGGTGTCATTCATTTAAAAATGACATGTTGCGACTTCTATGTGTGCATTCTGCAGCACACATAGAAGTAACAGATCACCATTACTGATTGCTTATGTGCAGGCAAGGACACCTTCCTGCACATAAACAATATTTCCGTGCAATGCAGGCACTCTTGCACAATGGTGCAGGAGTGGCTGCATTGGCGCTAGGCACGTACATTTACTGCCACAGCTAAGGGAAAGGCAGGGGTGCGCCGTATTTTTGTGATTATGGCGCATCCCTGCATTTGGAAATTGTCGTAGCGCAGCGTTAGCCTTCTTGGATAATGCCGCGCTCCGACAGTTTCCTAGTAATATGCCCCACAATCTGTTTTTTGAAAATATACAAAGAAGTAAAGTTGACTTATAACGTGCTCTAACGGCAAAGTTTGAGCTATACTTTTTTTTTTATTTTTTAAAGGTCAGTCAGATACAGCAAAATATAATTATTATCACATAAATTAAGTCCGATTTTCAAAGGGGCTAATATTTAACAAATAATTTGGGCTTTAATAACCATTTTGGGATATAATACTGCGAGAATGACAAGAACAAAAGCCTCATATCTGTAAACCTGAAAGACACACCGGGGAAACCCCTTTATGGTTAACACCTTGTTCTGTGATTCACAAGAGTAAGAATTCTGGCCCGTCGTTTGTTTTGGCAGAACATTATTGTTGTTATGGTGGTTCAGCACCATGGACAGCTCCTGAGTGCTGAAAGGTTTTGAACACTAAAGTATGTTGACGTATCCGGGGTGCGTCTACAGTCTTTGCAAAATTGTACGTCTGAAGGGACCTAGCGATGCCCCCTGCCAAGGGTGTGGGCACTGGTGGGCACGGATTGCATCAGAAGAACCATTTCAGTCCCAAGCCAGCCAACGCCTCAATGCGCCTACAGCTCTAGCGGCTGCTGCTGCTGTTTAAGCCGGACCACGTCAGGCATCGATCCGAGCAGGGAGATGCATGATGACCATGGCCTTCATCCTCCTCCCTGCCTCTTTAAAGAAGCAGAAAACTTGTTACGAGGTAGAAGGTGGAGGTCAAGCCCGGAATGTGGGTCTTCCCGGGTCTCCTGTGCTGAGAGTGCACGCACTGACACCACGCAGAAGTAACGTGTGTGTAGAAGACGGGGCGAGTGCAGGCGGCAGAAAGGAGAGGGTGCAATGCGAGAGAAGGGGGATGAGGGAAAGGGAATGGTGGTTGCGGAGACAACGAGTACCCCGAGGGTGACCAGGAGGGTAACGGAAGGAAATGTGGGCAGAGGCGCGGGGGGATGGGGGGGTTGGGGGGGGGGGGGGGGCGAGGGCGCTGAGCTTCAGGTTTTCCAACAATCATGCTGGCATTTAATGTAAACATACATTGCACGACAAGCAGGACGCATGAGAGGGTCTTTAGGGCCAGTCTGAAGGGAGTGTATTGCAGATTGTTAGGTTTTCTAAATTAGAGAAAACCCAAAGGTTTTGTAAAAATAACCAACATTTGTGAAGACTTTCAAAACAGAGATAGGGAGAGCGTGTCTGTGTGTAAACAATTTCTGGTGAAATCCAACAGACACCTGACCATATCCCATTAAAACTACTTGTACCCAATGATTTATCAGAAAATATATTTATTAGGGGGTTATAACACCCCAAAACCCCCCCACTCCCCTCAAAGCTATGTCCCTGAATGGAGGAGAAAAGGTAAAGAGACAGAAAGAAAGGAAACCAAGGAAGGGGACAGTGGAAATGAGAGGTAAAGAGGGGAGGAGGGGAAAACTGCCAGCAGAAGGCAACAGTGGTGAAGTTTGTTCCAAAAGGAGAACAGAAATTGAAAGAGTAGAGAGGTAAGGCAAAGAACAACAGCAGATGGTAATAGAGGTAAGGTTTGTAAAGGAGAACAGGGGAAGGGCTAGAAGAAGAGCAGGAAGGGGAGAGTAGAGAGGTGATGCAAAGAACAACAGCAGATGGTAATAGAGGTAAGGTTTGTAAAGGAGAACTGGGGAAGGGCTAGAAGGAGAGCAGAAATAGGAATAGTTGAGAGGTGAGGGAGAGAACAACAGCATATGGTAATGGAGGTAAGGTTTGTAAAGGAGAACAAGGGAGGAACTAGAAGGAGAGCAGAGCAGAAGGGGGAGAGTAGAGAGGTGATGGAACGAACACCAGCAGAAGGTAATAAAGATAATGTTTGTAATGGAGAACAGGGTAAGGACTGGCAGGAGAGCAGGAACAGGAGGAGGGTAGAGAGGAGAGGGAAAGAACTCCAGCAGATGGCAATAGAAGTAAGGTTTGTAAAGGCGAACAGGGGAGGGACTAGAAGGGGAGCAGAAGGGAAGAGTAGAGAGGTGAGGGAAAGAACACCAGCAGAAGGTAAGAGATGTAAGGTTTGTAATGGAGAACAGGGGAAGGGCTGGAAGGAGAGCAGGAAGGAGGAGGGTGCAGAGGAGAGGGAAATAACTCCAGGAGATGGCAATGGAAGGAAGGTTTGTAAAAGAGAGCGGGGGGACTAGAAGGGGAGCAGAAGGAGGAGAGTGAATCGCTGAGGGAAGGAATGACTGCAGAGAGGGAGAGAGCTAGGGTGCTGGCTGGATCAAAGGGGATGCTAGTGAGCAGAAGGGAGAGCAGACAGTGGGAGAGTGAAAGGGTGAGGAAAGGAATGGTTGTTATGAGGAGAGAGTTAAGGAGAGGAGAGGTAAAGTGAGGGCTGGGAAGGATCAGCAAGGAAATCAGAAGGTAGTGTGGTGCAGGAGGGAGGAAAGAGTGGAGGCAGAAGGGGAGACCACATGGCTTAAATAGTTGATGGAGTAGAAGAAGTAAGGAGGGTGAAGGGGACTGTAGGAGGAGAGAGGAAGCAATAGAGGAAAAGTGGATGGGGTTGCAGAGAGTGGTGAGGAAGAGATAAGTGTGCTAGAAGAAGAGGTATAGTAAAGGACTTGAGAATAAGTGCAACAAGAACAATGTGATGAAAGGAATGCTTGAATTGACCTCAGTTACTGGCAATTGCTCGGGCCACATTCCATTCCATTGTGTTTGGCCTTGAGAATAAGGGCTGTGGAAATGTTGAAGGGGGCAAAGAAGAAAGGAGAAGCAGCAGGGGTGCAGGAGTGAAAATAAGTGAATGTGATTGGGCAGAAGCGATAAAGGGGAGGGCTAGAGAGCGGTAAGATACCATCAGGAAGCGAGGGAGAGAGGCAGAAGGGGTACATAATGTGTAAAAGGGTGTTGGGGTAGGGCTGAAGATAAGGGACTTGGACAAGGTTAAGGTTGCAGGAGGAGTGGAGCAGAAGGATCTGAAGAGGGGAGGAGAGTTGAGCAAAGCAGTAAAGAGGTGACAGTAGAGGTAAATAATATGACAGGAAGGGGAAGGAGCAAGAACAGTGGGACAGAAGTGGGAGGGTGAGGGAAGGAGTAAGATGGAGGATTTTTGACTCGGAACCTATGGAAGGACAGTAAAAGTAAGCTGCTGCAATTAAGGAAGAAAAATGGTTACTGTAGAGAGAAATAGGAGATGGGGAGGGAAATGGGATGCCTGAGCACCTCCTAAATGTGGATCAGCAGCTCCTAATTTTGGTGCCACCAGAGCACAGATATTCTCTCACAGCTCTGCCAGTGCACCTCAAACCTGCCCTGGTGCACACCCTGCTAACCATTCACAGATACTCATACACAGCTGTACGGGTGCACCTCAAACCTGCCCTGGTGCACACCCTGCTAACCATTCACAGATACTCATACACAGCTGTACGGGTGCACCTCAAACCTGCCCTGGTGCACACCCTGCTAACCATGCACCGATACTCATACACAGCTGTACGGGTGCACCTCAAACCTGCCCTGCTGCACACCCTGCTAACCATGTACACTCACACACAGCTCTGCCAGTGCACCTTAAACCTGTTCTTCTGTGCACCCGGCTAACCATGCAGAGATACTCATACACAGCTGTACCGGTGCACCTCAAACCTGCCCTGCTGCACACCCTGCTAACCATGCACAGATACTCATACACAGCTGTACGGGTGCACCTCAAACCTGCCCTGCAGCACACCCTGCTAACCATGCACAGATACTCATACACAGCTGAACGGGTGCACCTCAAACCTGCCCTGCTGCACACGCTGCTAACCATGCACACTCACACACAGCTCTGCCAGTGCACCTTAAAATTGTTCTTCTGTGCACCCGGCAAACCATGCAGAGATGCTCATACACAGCTGTACCGGTGCACCTCAAACCTGCCCTGCTGCACACCCTGCTAACCATGCACAGATACTCATACACAGCTGTACGGGTGCACCTCAAACCTGCCCTGGTGCACACCCTGCTAACCATGCACAGATACTCATACACAGCTGTACGGGTGCACCTCAAACCTGCCCTGCTGCACACCCTGCTAACCATGCACAGATACTCATACACAGCTGTACGGGTGCACCTCAAACCTGCCCTGCTGCACAACCTGCTAACCATGCACACTCTCAAACAGCTCTGCCAGTGCACCTTAAACCTGTTCTTCTGTGCACCGGGCTAACCATGCAGAGATACTGTTGGACAGGCCACACGAAGGGCTTGCTCCCTCCCCGCACGACAGGGCCCGAGCTCCGGCCCACCAGGCATAACCCACGAAAAGCACCTGTACCCCGTCTCCCGACGGATCTTCTGCCCTCGGGCCTCTACTCATCCCGGGGCCCAGCCCCACCGGCTCCCCCGGCCGGTTCAAGCCGCCATCTTGGGCCCTGCACCACGAGGCCGCGTGGCCTCGCCCCGACCCTAACCCCGGGCCTGACCGGCCCCGACATCCCGGCACCACCATCCACCCGGGAAGTGAGCGGACCACTTGGCAGGTCAATGGGAGGACGAAGTGTCAAGAGCTCTTCCCCCGCCAGGTGCCGATCGCCTCCAGCTCCCCCAGGCGCTGGCTCCACCCCCTGCTGGGTGTCTGGACACCTTCATCCCGGGCCCTCCGACCTCCAAGTGCGAGGGTCCGGACATCAAAGAGCGCCTGCCCTATAACTGGGGCAACTCCGGAGCAGGAAGGCAGTTGTATCCTGGAGTCGAGAGACACCGAGAGAACTCAGCCTTGACGGACTACTGGCGCTGCCGTAGCCCGCTCTTGTGAACCATCGTCCTGCCTGCTGGCGCTGCCGCGGCCTTCTGCAACACCCATCCTCGTCGGGACCTGCTGGCGCTGCCGCGGCCCGTTGTAACGACCATCCTCACCGGGACCTGCTGGCGCTGCCGCGGACCGTACATCGACCATGTTTCCGGGACCTGCTGGCGCTGCCGCGGACCGTGTACCGACCATCTCGACCGGGACCTGCTGGCGCTGCCGCGGCCCGTACCAACTAAACCACCAAGCTCGAGGATTGTGAGCTAGTCATCATCTCATCCGAACTACCTGACTGGTAACCAGACTGTCCCGTTCCCCCTTACCCTGCATTGAGAGACTTGAATCGAGGGGACCCCTGAGTCCAGACCTCCTTGTACCATTCAACCGTACCTTAAGAAGTGCTTATAAAGAACACTGAACCTTATCCGTGTGTGGTATCTGTCTGTGGGGGGGAAGTTACTTGTCTGTACGATCGCTGGAGACGGCTCTCCCCGGAGGCCTCTCCTCCTGACCCCGGCCGACCCTCCCGGTCCGTCTACCCTTTCTAACATTGGTGGCCAGCGGCGCGATCCGAATCAACGCGTAATCGTACAGAGAGTAGCTCACCCCACGACAAAAACACGATGTCAGCCAAAGATAGCAGCTCCACCGAGAAATTCCAAATGGATAAGTTGGAAGAATACAACCACCGCGAACTAAGACAATTCTGCATAGAACTTGGCATTGCTACCACCGGCCTGAGTACCAAGGATGATCTAAAGCACGCCCTAGAGTCGTGGACAGAAACTGGGGTCGCCGGACCCTCCGACCAAAGCAGCATCACACCAGAGGGGAACGCCACGGCTCCCGAGGAGCGGGGAACGGGCCTCTCGCAGGAGGAGATCCGAGAAAGAGAAAGAACCAGATTGCACGAGTTGGAAATGGCACGACTCAAGATGGATGGGGAACTCAAGTTAGCTGAACAGAAACTCAACCTCGAGCATATGCGGCTCCGAGAAGAACGAGAAGAGAAGCAGAGACAGAGAGAGCTGGAGGAGAAAAAAATAACGCTCGAGCACGAGCGCCAACTAGCGGAGATAGAACTTCGGAAACAGAATAAAGAACTGGGGGTGCCTGAGCGACCACACACCCCGGGGCCAATCGAGAAAAAAGTCCACATCCCCAAGGATGTTGTCCGCGAGTATGTCCGAGAAGACGACATACAACAGTGGTTTAAAGCCTACGAGATCGCCATGACCTCCCACCGGATCGACCGGAGTGATTGGGGAGCCGGACTTTGGGGGAGGTTTGTCAACGAGGGTCGCGATGCCCTACTGCAGCTCCCAGATCACCAAATGTCGTCCTACGACCACATGAAGGCTGCCCTCCTCACCCGCTACGGCCTCACACCCGAGATGTACCGCCAGAGGTTCAGAGATTGCACCCGGATCCCAGGTACAACTTGGGTAGAATACGTGAACTATTTTAGCCGTGCCTTCGAGGGTTGGATCAAGGGGAGCCATGTCTCCACCTACGAACAACTCTTTAACCTTATGGTATGGGAGCACCTGTCGAACAACTGTTTCGTCGAGCTCAGGCAGCACCTCCTCGACAGTAAGCTAACTGACCCCCGGCAGCTCGCCGCCGAAGCTGACCGATGGGAAAGCACCCGGGTGGGCCGGAGGGGGCCACACGAACAGAACAGAAGCAACCCAGGCCAGCACCGTCCTCGGGGAGGAGGAGGGGGCCAGGGGCGAGGGAGAGACGCCTTGCCAGCAACACCCGTGGCCAGCACCCCGCCTCCGGCCGGCCGGGGCAACCCCCCGTGGCGTCCTGGGTTCCGAGCCAACGTCACGTGCCACCGATGCCAGCGAGTCGGCCACTACGCCAATGACCCGAGCTGCCCGCAGAACCAAACACCCAAGCCCCGCCAGGTAGCTGCCGCCGCCCTGGGGGAAGAGCGATTATCGGGGGAACCAGAAGAGTATGAGCCGGCCCAGCAAGAGTGGGAACCGGCCGCCATGGTCCTGGCGTGCTTAGGGGAAGAGACATGGTCCCACGGGCCCCCCTCCCCGCTAACACCAGGAAATACGGTCAGTGGGTGACCATTAATGGACAGCGAGCCGAGGCCTTGCGTGACACAGGCGCCAGTGTGACGGCCGTCCGCTGTCACCTGGTGAAGCCCGAGCAGATCCTGCCGAACATTCTCTGCCCCGTCCGCTCGGCAGACAACTCTGAGAGTATGTGTCAAATGGCCTGCGTCCCGTTCGAATGGGGAGGGGTCTCCGGCCTGTTGAAGGTGACGGTCCGGGACGATGCCCCCGTGGACTGCCTCCTGGGGAATGACCTCGAGAGTTCCCCGTGGGCCACCGTTGAGAGAAGAGAGCACCTGGGGATGCTGGGCCTCCCGGACTGGGCCTGCGTAACCACCCGGTCCATGGCCGCCCGGGCCGTCCCCCGATCAGAAGAACCAGAATGGCCAGCACCTCCGCCCCCGGTCGCCCCAGTAGAAGACAACGACGAGGCCAGCCTCCCAGACCCGACGACCGAAGGGGACGCGCAACCCCAGAACCTTCCTGACCTGGCTCAGTGGCGTCAAGCAGGGGGGCCCACCCAAGAACAGTTCCGCCAGGAACAAAAGACCTGTCCCTCCCTCGAGGGACTCCGCCAACAAGCCAGCGCCCAGAACGCAGGGGACTCCACCGGAACTCACTGGGTCTACTGGGATAACGACCTGCTATACAGCGAGCAAAGAATCGCCGAGCTGGGGGCCGGTCGAGTACTGGTGGTACCTCTCCGCTTCAGAGACTTTCTGCTCAACCTGGCCCACGATGTCCCCCTGGCTGGACACCTGGGCCAGGACAAAACGTACAGCCGCCTAGTGACCCACTTTTTCTGGCCGAAAATGAGGAACGACGTCCTGAACCACTGCCGATCTTGCCCCACATGCCAAGCCAGCGGGAAGAGTGGTCGGAAGCTGAAAGCCCCTCTGCAACCCTTCCCTGTGGTCACCACCCCGTTCGAGAGGGTGGGGATAGACATTGTGGGGCCTCTGGACCCCCGCACGGCACAAGGACACAGGTTCATCTTAGTACTGGTGGCCCCGCTACAACTTAAGATTGCTGCCATCCAGTCCTGGCAGCCCCCCGTCACCCAGACCGAGGTCCGAGCCTTCTTGGGGCTCACCGGCTACTACCGGCGGTTCGTGAAGGACTACGGCAGCATCGTGGGGCCCCTCACGGGTCTCACGTCCAAGAACCAGCCGAAGCGGATTAACTGGACCCCCGATTGTCAAGCGGCCTTCGAGAAGCTGAAGGCCGCTCTATGCACCGCCCCTGTGCTCCAGGCCCCCGATTACAGTCGGGAATTCATGGTACAGACCGACGCCTCCGACCACGGCATCGGAGCCGTCCTTTCTCAGTTAAACCCCGAAGGTCATGACCAGCCGGTGGCCTTCATCAGTCGACGTCTCCTGGCCCGAGAACTGCGCTGGAGCACCATCGAGAGGGAGGCCTTCGCAGTGGTGTGGGCCCTCAAAAAGCTCCGGCCCTATCTCTTCGGTACCCACTTCCGGGTACAAACCGACCATCGACCCCTGCAGTGGCTGATGCAGATGCGGGGGGAGAACCCAAAACTCTTGCGCTGGTCCATTTCCCTGCAGGGAATGGACTTCACTGTGGAGCACCGACCAGGCCAAGACCACGCCAACGCGGATGGCCTGTCCCGCTTTTTCCGCCTCGACGAAGAGAGTCCCCAAGGAGATGGGTGACTCTCCCCGCCTTCAGCTGGGGGGGACGCATGTTGGACAGGCCACACGAAGGGCTGCTCCCTCCCCGCACGACAGGGCCCGAGCTCCGGCCCACCAGGCATAACCCACGAAAAGCACCTGTACCCCGTCTCCCGACGGATCTTCTGCCCTCGGGCCTCTACTCATCCCGGGGCCCAGCCCCACCGGCTCCCCCGGCCGGTTCAAGCCGCCATCTTGGGCCCTGCACCACGAGGCCGCGTGGCCTCGCCCCGACCCTAACCCCGGGCCTGACCGGCCTCGACATCCCGGCACCACCATCCACCCAGGAAGTGAGCGGACCACTTGGCAGGTCAATGGGAGGACGAAGTGTCAAGAGCTCTTCCCCCGCCAGGTGCCGATCGCCTCCAGCTCCCCCAGGCGCTGGCTCCACCCCCTGCTGGGTGTCTGGACACCTTCATCCCGGGCCCTCCGACCTCCAAGTGCGAGGGTCCGGACATCAAAGAGCGCCTGCCCTATAACTGGGGCAACTCCGGAGCAGGAAGGCAGTTGTATCCTGGAGTCGAGAGACACCGAGAGAACTCAGCCTTGACGGACTACTGGCGCTGCCGTAGCCCGCTCTTGTGAACCATCGTCCTGCCTGCTGGCGCTGCCGCGGCCTTCTGCAACACCCATCCTCGTCGGGACCTGCTGGCGCTGCCGCGGCCCGTTGTAACGACCATCCTCACCGGGACCTGCTGGCGCTGCCGCGGACCGTACATCGACCATCTTTCCGGGACCTGCTGGCGCTGCCGCGGACCGTGTACCGACCATCTCGACCGGGACCTGCTGGCGCTGCCGCGGCCCGTACCAACTAAACCACCAAGCTCGAGGATTGTGAGCTAGTCATCATCTCATCCGAACTACCTGACTGGTAACCAGACTGTCCCGTTCCCCCTTACCCTGCATTGAGAGACTTGAATCGAGGGGACCCCTGAGTCCAGACCTCCTTGTACCATTCAACCGTACCTTAAGAAGTGCTTATAAAGAACACTGAACCTTATCCGTGTGTGGTATCTGTCTGTGGGGGGGAAGTTACTTGTCTGTACGATCGCTGGAGACGGCTCTCCCCGGAGGCCTCTCCTCCTGACCCCGGCCGACCCTCCCGGTCCGTCTACCCTTTCTAACAGATACTCATACACAGCTGTATCGGTGCACCTCAAACCTGCCCTGCTGCACACCCTGCTAACCATGCACAGATACTCATACACCAGCTGTACGGGTGCACCTCAAACCTGCCCTGCTGCACACCCTGCTAACCATGCACAGATACTCATACACAGCTGTACGGGTGCACCTCAAACCTGCCCTGCTGCACACCCTGCTAACCATGCACACTCACACACAGCTCTGCCAGTGCACCTTAAACCTGTTCTTCTGTGCACCCGGCTAACCATGCAGAGATACTCATACACAGCTGTACGGGTGCACCTCAAACCTGCCCTGGTGCACACCCTGCTAACCATGCACAGATACTCATGCACAGCTGTATGGGTGCACCTCAAACCTGCCCTGCTGCACACCCTGCTAACAATGCACACTCACACACAGCTCTGCCAGTGCACCTTAAACCTGTTCTTCTGTGCACCCGGCAAACCATGCAGAGATACTCATACACAGCTGTACCGGTGCACCTTAAACCTGTTCTTCTGTGCACCCGGCTAACCATGCAGAGATACTCATACACAGCTGTACCGGTGTACCTCAAACCTTCCCTGCTGCACACCCTGCTAACCATGC
The DNA here is from genome assembly GCF_964204655.1 of Triturus cristatus. Taxonomy (NCBI): domain Eukaryota; kingdom Metazoa; phylum Chordata; class Amphibia; order Caudata; family Salamandridae; genus Triturus; species Triturus cristatus. The sequence goes on from NC_140592.1 coordinate 64,076,812, forward strand.
ACAGATACTCATACACAGCTGTAGGGGTGCACCTCAAACCTGCCCTGCTGCACACCCTGCTAACCATGCACACTCACACACAGCTCTGCCAGTGCACCTTAAACCTGTTCTTCTGTGCTCCCGGCTAACCATGCAGAGATACTCATAGACAGTTGTACCGGTGCACCTCAAACCTGCCCTGCTGCACACCCTGCTAACCATGCACAGACTCACACACAGCTGTACGGGTGCACCTCAAACCTGCCCTGCTGCACACCCTGCTAACCATGCACAGATACTCATACACAGCTGTAGGGGTGCACCTCAAACCTGCCCTGCTGCACACCCTGCTAACCATGCACAGACTCACACACAGCTGTACGGGTGCACCTCAAACCTGCCCTGCTGCACACCCTGCTAACCATGCACAGATACTCATACACAGCTGTAGGGGTGCACCTCAAACCTGCCCTGCTGCACACCCTGCTAACCATGCACACTCACACACAGCTCTGCCAGTGCACCTTAAACCTGTTCTTCTGTGCACCCGACAAACCATGCAGAAATACTCATACACAGCTGTACCGGTGTACCTCAAACCTTCCCTGCTGCACACCCTGCTAACCATGCACAGATACTCATACACAGCTGTAGGGGTGCACCTCAAATCTGCCCTGCTGCACACCCTGCTAACCATGCACACTCACACAAAGCTCTGCCAGTGCACCTTAAACCTGTTCTTCTGTGCTCCCGGCTAACCATGCAGAGATACTCATGGACAGTTGTACCGGTGTACCTCAAACCTTCCCTGCTGCACACCCTGCTAACCATGCACAGATACTCATACACAGCTGTACGGGTGCACCTCAAACCTGCCCTGCTGCACACCCTGCTAACCATGCACAGATACTCATACACAGCTGTACGGGTGCACCTCAAACCTGCCCTGCTGCACACCCTGCTAACCATGCACACTCTCACACAGCTCTGCCAGTGCACCTTAAACCTGTTCTTCTGTGCACCCGGCTAACCATGCAGAGATACTCATACACAGCTGTATCGGTGCACCTCAAACCTGCCCTGCTGCACACCCTGCTAACCATGCACAGATACTCATACACAGTTGTACGGGTGCACCTCAAACCTGCCCTGCTGCACACCCTGCTAGCCATGCACAGATACTCATACACAGCTGTACGGGTGCACCTCAAACCTGCCCTGCTGCACACCCTGCTAACCATGCACACTTACACACAGCTCTGCCAGTGCACCTTAAACCTGTTCTTCTGTGCACCCGGCTAACCATGCAGAGATACTCATACACAGCTGTACGGGTGCACCTCAAACCTGCCCTGGTGCACACCCTGCTAACCATGCACAGATACTCATACACAGCTGTACGGGTGCACCTCAAACCTGCCCTGCTGCACACCCTGCTAACCATGCACACTCACACACAGCTCTGCCAGTGCACCTTAAACCTGTTCTTCTGTGCACCCGGCAAACCATGCAGAGATACTCATACACAGCTGTACCGGTGCACCTTAAACCTGTTCTTCTGTGCACCCGGCTAACCATGCAGAGATACTCATACACAGCTGTACCGGTGTACCTCAAACCTTCCCTGCTGCACACCCTGCTAACCATGCACAGATACTCATACACAGCTGTAGGGGTGCACCTCAAACCTGCCCTGCTGCACACCCTGCTAACCAGGCCCACTCACACACAGCACTGCCAGTGCACCTTAAACCTGTTCTTCTGTGCTCCCGGCTAACCATGCAGAGATACTCATAGACAGTTGTACCGGTGCACCTCAAACCTGCCCTGCTGCACACTCTGCTAACCATGCACAGACTCACACACAGCTGTACGGGTGCACCTCAAACCTGCCCTGCTGCACACCCTGCTAACCATGCACAGATACTCATACACAGCTGTAGGGGTGCACCTCAAACCTGCCCTGCTGCACACCCTGCTAACCATGCACAGACTCACACTCAGCTGTACGGGTGCACCTCAAACCTGCCCTGCTGCACACCCTGCTAACCATGCACAGATACTCATACACAGCTGTAGGGGTGCACCTCAAACCTGCCCTGCTGCACACCCTGCTAACCATGCACACTCACACACAGCTCTGCCAGTGCACCTTAAACCTGTTCTTCGGTGCACCCGGCTAACCATGCAGATACTCATACACAGCTGTACCGGTGTACCTCAAACCTTCCCTGCTGCACACCCTGCTAACCAGGCACAGATACTCATACACAGCTGTGCGGGTGCACCTCAAACCTGCCCTGCTGCACACCCTGCTAACCATGCACAGAAACTCATACACAGCTGTAGGGGTGCACCTCAAACCTGCCCTGCTGCACACCCTGCTAACCATGCACACTCACACACAGCTCTGCCAGTGCACCTTAAACCTGTTCTTCTGTGCATCCGGCTAACCATGCAGAGATACTCATACACAGCTGGACCGGTGTACCTCAAACCTTCCCTGCTGCACACCCTGCTAACCATGCACAGATACTCATACACAGCTGTAGGGGTGCACCTTAAACCTGTTCTTCTGTGCACCCTGCTAACCATGCAGAGATACTCATACACAGCTGTACCGGTGCACCTCAAACCTGCTCTGCTGCACACCCTGTTAACCATGCACAGATACTCATACACAGCTGTACGGGTGCACCTCAAACCTGCCCTGCTGCACACCCTGCTAACCATGCACACTCACACACAGCTCTGCCAGTGCACCTTAAACCTGTTCTTCTGTGCACCCGGCTAACCATGCAGAGATACTCATACACAGCTGTACAGGTGCACCTCAAACCTGCCCTGCTGCACACCCTGCTAACCATGCACAGATACTCATACACAGCTGTACGGGTGCACCTCAAACCTGCCCTGCTGCACACCCTGCTAACCATGCACAGATACTAATACACAGCTGTACGGGTGCACCTCAAACCTGCCCTGCTGCACACCCTGCTAACCATGCACAGATACTCATACACAGCTGTACGGGCACACCTCAAACCTGCCCTGCTGCACACCCTGCTAACCATGCACAGACTCACACAGAGCTGTACGGGTGCAGCTCAAACCTGCCCAGCTGCACACCCTGCTAACCATGCACAGATACTCATACACAGCTGTACGGGTGCAGCTCAAACCTGCCCTGCTGCACACCCTGCTAACCATGCACAGATACTCATACACAGCTGTACGGGTGCACCTCAAACCTGCCCTGCTGCACACCCTGCTAACCATGCACAGATACTCATACACAGCTGTACGGGTGCACCTCAAACCTGCCCTGCTGCACACCCTGCTAACCATGCACAGACTCACACACAGCTGTACGGGTGCAGCTCAAACCTGCCCTGCTGCACACCCTGCTAACCATGCACACTCACACACAGCTCTGCCAGTGCACCTTAAACCTGTTCTTCTGTGCACCCGGCTAACCATGCAGAGATACTCATACACAGCTGTACCGGTGTACCTCAAACCTTCCCTGCTGCACACCCTGCTAACCATGCACAGATACTCATACACAGCTGTACGGGTGCACCTCAAACCCGCCCTGCTGCACACCCTGCTAACCATGCACAGACTCACACACAGCTGTACGGGTGCAGCTCAAACCTGCCCTGCTGCACACCCTGCTAACCATGCACACTCACACACAGCTCTGCCAGTGCACCTTAAACCTGTTCTTCTGTGCTCCCGGCTAACCATGCAGAGATACTCATACACAGCTGTACCGGTGCACCTCAAACCTGCCCTGCTGCACACCCTGCTAACCATGCACAGATACTCATACACAGCTGTACAAGTGTACCTCAGAACTGCCCTGGTGCACACCCTGCTAACCATGCACACTCACACACAGCTCTGCCAGTGCACCTTAAACCTGTTCTTCTGTGCACCCGGCTAACCATGCAGAGATACTCATACACAGCTGTACCGGTGCACCTCAAACCTGCCCTGCTGCACACCCTGCTAACCATGCACAGATACTCATACACAGCTGTACGGGTGCACCTAAAACCTGCCCTGCTGCACACCCTGCTAACCATGCACACTCACACACAGCTGTACGGGTGCAGCTCAAACCTGCCCTGCTGCACACCCTGCTAACCATGCACAGACTCACACACAGCTGTACGGGTGCACTTCAAACCTGCCCTGCTGCACACCCTGCTAACCATGCATAGACTCACACACAGCTCTGCTGGTGCACCCCAAACCTGTCCTGCTGCACACACTGGTAACTGTGCACAGACCCTCACACACAGCTCAGCCAATGCCCCTTAAACTGGTCCTTCTGCACACCCTGCTAACCATGCACAGACACTCACACATGCTGCTGTCTGTCATATGAACAGTTCTTTTTACATAGCCCTCTTTCCTTAGGGTGAGAGAGTGAGGATGGTCGAATGAAGGGACTTAATGGGGTTGCCAGTGTCACTAGGCTATGATCAAAGTCACACAAAATCCATATTACATCTCCTCTCCTTAGCATCTCTGCAGCAGGACCTCGAAAACAATTCTTACAGATGGCCTGGGTGGGTCGACTCAGGTATGGGTTGGCGGAGGGAGCTGCATGCCAGACCTGAGGTGCACTGGCAGGGTTGAGTGTGGGTGTCATTGTCAGTAGAACAGCAGTACCATAGCAAGGATGCCATGGACCCTGGTGCGAGCAAGGAAAATGGCCCCATATGGCTGCTCTTGGTGTAGTAAAATTCACCTGCAAACGTCGGGGTTCAATAGGCCCCTTAGGGCTCTGGGCCCCAGTGCACTGCACCTGCTTCTCCAAAAGTTGCAACACCCCGAGGAGCATGAAGAGAAAGAAGCTGCAAAGAGAAGAAGAAGGGGCATGGGAATAAATAAAGGCACAGAGAGAAGGAAGCTGCAAAGAGAAGTAGAAGGGCTACGGAAAACATAAAGGCATAGAGAGAAAGAAGCTGTACAGAGAACAAGAAGGGGCACTAAGGGAAATAGATGCACAGAGAGCATGAAGCTGCAAAAAGAGCAAGAAGATGTACGAAATAAATAAAGACATAGACAGGAAGAATGGGCCCGGAAGGAAATAAAGGGCATTCAGGCAGAAAGAAGCTGCAGAGAGAGCAAGAAGGGGCGCAGAAAGAAATAAATATGTTGAGAGAAAGAAGCTGCAAACAGAGCAAGAAGGCGTACAGAAAGAAACAAAAGCATAGAGAGAAAGAAGCTGCAAAGAGAGCGAGAAGGGGCACGGGAAGAGATAAAGGCAAAGAGAGAAATAAGCTGCAAAGAGAGGAAGCAGGGGGCAGGGAAAGAAATAAAGGCAAAGAGAGAAAGAAGTTGCAATGAGAGCAAGAGGGGGCAGGGAAAGAAATAAAGGCAAAGAGAGAAAGAAGCTGCAAAGAGAGAAAGAAGCTGCAAAGAGAGCGAGAAGGGGCACATAAAGAAATAAAGGCAAAGAGAGAAAGAAGCTGCAAAGTGAGCGAGAAGGGGCATGGAAAGAAATAAAGGCAAAGAGAGAAAGAAGCTGCAAAGTGAGCGAGAAGGGGCATGGAAAGAAATAAAGGCAAAGAGAGAAAGAAGCTGCAAAGTGAGCAAGAACGGGCACAGAAAGAAATAAAGGCAAAGAGAGAAAGAAGCTGCAAAGAGAGCAAGAAGGGGCACGGAAAGAAATAAAGGCAAAGAGAGAAAGAAGCTGCAAAGAGAGCAAGAAGGGGCACATAAAGATATAAAGGCAAAGAGAGAAAGAAGCTGCAAAGAGAGCAAGAAGGGGCACGGAAAGAAATAAAGGCACAGGGAGAAAGAAGCTGCAAAGAGAGCAAGAAGGGGCACATAAAGAAATAAAGGCACAGGGAGAAAGAAGATGCATAGAGAACAAGAAGGGGCACAGAAAGAAACAAAGGGACAGAGAGAAAGAAGCTGCAAAGAGAGCGAGAAGGGGCACGGAAAGAAATAAAGGCAAAGACAGAAAGAAGCTGCAAAGTGAGCAAGAACGGGCACAGAAAGAAATAAAGGCAAAGAGAGAAAGAAGCTGCAAAGAGAGCAAGAAGGGGCACGGAAAGAAATAAAGGCAAAGAGAGAAAGAAGCTGCAAAGAGAGCAAGAAGGGGCACATAAAGATATAAAGGCAAAGAGAGAAAGAAGCTGCAAAGAGAGCAAGAAGGGGCACGGAAAGAAATAAAGGCACAGGGAGAAAGAAGCTGCAAAGAGAGCAAGAAGGGGCACATAAAGAAATAAAGGCACAGGGAGAAAGAAGATGCATAGAGAACAAGAAGGGGCACAGAAAGAAACAAAGGGACAGAGAGAAAGAAGCTGCAAAGAGAGCGAGAAGGGGCACGGAAAGAAATAAAGGCAAAGACAGAAAGAAGCTGCAAAGTGAGCGAGAAGGGGCACGGAAAGAAATAAAGGCACAGGGAGAAAGAAGCTGCAAAGAGAGCAAGAAGGGGCACGGAAAGTAATAAAGGCAAAGTGAGAAAGAAGCTGCAAAGAGAGCGAGAAGGGGCATGGAAAGAAATAAAGGGACAGAGAGAAAGAAGCTGCAAAGAGAAGTAGAAGGGCTACGGAAAACATAAAGGCATAGAGAGAAAGAAGCTGTACAGAGAACAAGAAGGGGCACTAAGGGAAATAGATGCACAGAGAGCATGAAGCTGCAAAAAGAGCAAGAAGATGTACGAAATAAATAAAGACATAGACAGGAAGAATGGGCCCGGAAGGAAATAAAGGGCATTCAGGCAGAAAGAAGCTGCAGAGAGAGCAAGAAGGGGCGCTGAAAGAAATAAAGGTGTTGAGAGAAAGAAGCTGCAAACAGAGCAAGAAGGCGTACAGAAAGAAACAAAAGCATAGAGAGAAAGAAGCTGCAAAGAGAGCGAGAAGGGGCACGGGAAGAGATAAAGGCAAAGAGAGAAATAAGCTGCAAAGAGAGGAAGCAGGGGGCAGGGAAAGAAATAAAGGCAAAGAGAGAAAGAAGTTGCAATGAGAGCAAGAGGGGGCAGGGAAAGAAAAAAGGCAAAGAGAGAAAGAAGCTGCAAAGAGAGCGAGAAGGGGCACATAAAGAAATAAAGGCAAAGAGAGAAAGAAGCTGCAAAGTGAGCGAGAAGGGGCATGGAAAGAAATAAAGGCAAAGAGAGAAAGAAGCTGCAAAGTGAGCGAGAAGGGGCATGGAAAGAAATAAAGGCAAAGAGAGAAAGAAGCTGCAAAGTGAGCAAGAACGGGCACAGAAAGAAATAAAGGCAAAGAGAGAAAGAAGCTGCAAAGAGAGCAAGAAGGGGCACGGAAAGAAATAAAGGCAAAGAGAGAAAGAAGCTGCAAAGAGAGCAAGAAGGGGCACATAAAGATATAAAGGCAAAGAGAGAAAGAAGCTGCAAAGAGAGCAAGAAGGGGCACGGAAAGAAATAAAGGCACAGGGAGAAAGAAGCTGCAAAGAGAGCAAGAAGGGGCACATAAAGAAATAAAGGCACAGGGAGAAAGAAGATGCATAGAGAACAAGAAGGGGCACAGAAAGAAACAAAGGGACAGAGAGAAAGAAGCTGCAAAGAGAGCGAGAAGGGGCACGGAAAGAAATAAAGGCAAAGACAGAAAGAAGCTGCAAAGTGAGCAAGAACGGGCACAGAAAGAAATAAAGGCAAAGAGAGAAAGAAGCTGCAAAGAGAGCAAGAAGGGGCACGGAAAGAAATAAAGGCAAAGACAGAAAGAAGCTGCAAAGAGAGCAAGAAGGGGCACATAAAGATATAAAGGCAAAGAGAGAAAGAAGCTGCAAAGAGAGCAAGAAGGGGCACGGAAAGAAATAAAGGCACAGGGAGAAAGAAGCTGCAAAGAGAGCAAGAAGGGGCACATAAAGAAATAAAGGCACAGGGAGAAAGAAGATGCATAGAGAACAAGAAGGGGCACAGAAAGAAAAAAAGGGACAGAGAGAAAGAAGCTGCAAAGAGAGCGAGAAGGGGCACGGAAAGAAATAAAGGCAAAGACAGAAAGAAGCTGCAAAGTGAGCGAGAAGGGGCACGGAAAGAAATAAAGGCACAGGGAGAAAGAAGCTGCAAAGAGAGCAAGAAGGGGCACGGAAAGTAATAAAGGCAAAGTGAGAAAGAAGCTGCAAAGAGAGCGAGAAGGGGCATGGAAAGAAATAAAGGGACAGAGAGAAAGAAGCTGCAAAGAGAGCGAGAAGGGGCACGGAAAGAAATAAAGGCAAAGACAGAAAGAAGCTGCAAAGTGAGCGAGAAGGGGCACGGAAAGAAATAAAGGCACAGGGAGAAAGAAGCTGCAAAGAGAGCAAGAAGGGGCACGGAAAGTAATAAAGGCATAGTGAGAAAGAAGCTGCAAAGAGAGCGAGAAGGGGCATGGAAAGAAATAAAGGCAAAGAGAGAAAGAAGCTGCAAAGAGAGCGAGAAGGGGCATGGAAAGAAATAAAGGCAAAGAGAGAAAGAAGCTGAAAAGAGAGCGAGAAGGGGCACGGAAAGAAATAAAGGCACAGGGAGAAAGAAGCTGCAAAGAGAGCAAGAAGGGGCACGGAAAGAAATAAAGGCAAAGAGAGAAAGAAGCTGCAAAGAGAGCAAGAAGGGGCACATAAAGAAATAAAGGCAAAGAGAGAAAGAAGCTGCAAAGAGAGCAAGAAGGGGCACGGAAATAAATAAAGGCACAGACAGAAACAAGCTGCATAGAGAACAAGAGGGAGCAGGGAAAGAAATAAAGGCAAAGAGAGAAAGAAGATGCATAGAGATCAAGAAGGGGCACAGAAAGAAACAAAGGGACAGAGAGAAAGAAGCTGCAAAGAGAGCGAGAAGGGACACGGAAAGAAATAAAGGCAAAGAGAGAAAGAAGATGCATAGAGAGCAAGAAGGGGGTCGGAAAGAAACAAAGGCAGAGAGAGAAAGAAGCTGCAAAGAGAGCAAGAAGGGGCACAGAAAGAAACAAAGGCACAGAGAGAAAGAAACTGCATAGAGAGCAAGAAGGGGCACGGAAAGAAATAAAGGCACAGGGAGAAAGAAGATGCATAGAGAACAAGAAGGGGCACAGAAAGAAAAAAAGGGACAGAGAGAAAGAAGCTGCAAAGAGAGCGAGAAGGGGCACGGAAATAAATAAAGGCAAAGACAGAAAGAAGCTGCAAAGTGAGCGAGAAGGGGCACGGAAAGAAATAAAGGCACAGGGAGAAAGAAGCTGCAAAGAGAGCAAGAAGGGGCACGGAAAGTAATAAAGGCAAAGTGAGAAAGAAGCTGCAAAGAGAGCGAGAAGGGGCATGGAAAGAAATAAAGGGACAGAGAGAAAGAAGCTGCAAAGAGAGCGAGAAGGGGCACGGAAAGAAATAAAGGCAAAGACAGAAAGAAGCTGCAAAGTGAGCGAGAAGGGGCACGGAAAGAAATAAAGGCACAGGGAGAAAGAAGCTGCAAAGAGAGCAAGAAGGGGCACGGAAAGTAATAAAGGCAAAGTGAGAAAGAAGCTGCAAAGAGAGCGAGAAGGGGCATGGAAAGAAATAAAGGCAAAGAGAGAAAGAAGCTGCAAAGAGAGCGAGAAGGGGCATGGAAAGAAATAAAGGCAAAGAGAGAAAGAAGCTGAAAAGAGAGCGAGAAGGGGCACGGAAAGAAATAAAGGCACAGGGAGAAAGAAGCTGCAAAGAGAGCAAGAAGGGGCACGGAAAGAAATAAAGGCAAAGAGAGAAAGAAGCTGCAAAGAGAGCAAGAAGGGGCACATAAAGAAATAAAGGCAAAGAGAGAAAGAAGCTGCAAAGAGAGCAAGAAGGGGCACGGAAATAAATAAAGGCACAGACAGAAACAAGCTGCATAGAGAACAAGAGGGAGCAGGGAAAGAAATAAAGGCAAAGAGAGAAAGAAGATGCATAGAGATCAAGAAGGGGCACAGAAAGAAACAAAGGGACAGAGAGAAAGAAGCTGCAAAGAGAGCGAGAAGGGACACGGAAAGAAATAAAGGCAAAGAGAGAAAGAAGATGCATAGAGAGCAAGAAGGGGGTCGGAAAGAAACAAAGGCAGAGAGAGAAAGAAGCTGCAAAGAGAGCAAGAAGGGGCACAGAAAGAAACAAAGGCACAGAGAGAAAGAAACTGCATAGAGAGCAAGAAGGGGCACGGAAAGAAATAAAGGACACTGAGGAAGCAGGAGAACAGAAAGTAAGAAGAACTAGAGTTATGAGCCCCAGTGAGATTGCAATACGTGAAATAAATATATAACGGGCCGACGCTGCTCAAATAGGTACCGTCCTTTACGAAACTCGTGGGAGAAATGAGAATTTGATGTTCATCAATCAACTTTATTTCATTTCGGAAAACCATAAAAACATGCAATAAAGAGATATAAAATCACATGAAAACCTGCAGAAATAAAATAAATAACACAGTTCATTACTGTGTAAAATGAGGAATTACAGGGGGAAGTGGCTGGGTACTCCTTATTTTCCCAGTAATTCTCCATTTAGAAGTGGATCCTCGCTTCTAACACTTAGGGCCATATGTAGGTAATTTCTATTTACCGATTCCTAAATACCGAATTTTACCGATTCGGTATTTAAGAATCGGTAAATAGAATGTAGGTAAAAAATCGGTAAATTTTACAGATTCGGTAATATTCGTTATTACCGATTCGGTGTTTACCGAATCGGTAATAAGGCATACCTTCCCATTCATTCCTATGGGCCTGGAGGCCCATAGGAATGAATGGGAAGCTATTCACTATTACCGATTCGGTAAATACCGAATCGGTAATAGGGGGAGCATATTCAAGGGTGGCAGGGTGTCACATTGACACCCTGTTGCACCCCTGAATCGTGCATGTGTGCACATGTGGCACACATACATGCCCTAAGCATGCTTTTGAAAAGGTATTCGGTATTTACCATCAACTTGTAGTTGGTGGTAAGTAACGAATCCTTAAACCAAAAATGCACTCACTTGAGTGCTCCCTACATAGGATTTAAGGATTCGGTAATTTACCGATTCGGTATTTTACCGATTTCTTAAAATACCGATTCGGTAAATTACTGAATCCTTAAAACCTGCCTCCTACATTAGAAAGGGCTAAATAACGGTCGGTAACGGGAAAATTACCGATTTTCGGCCGTTACCGACCGGTATTTAGCTATCTATATATGGCCCTTAGTGAGATGTTTTTTCTGTGCCCCTCCCTTTGTTTAGAACACTTCCTGTATCAGTAGCCTTTTTTCTCTGTCCTTGGGCAGGCAAGTGTTATTGAACACTTCCTGTGTGTGGCTACTATTACTAAAACACTGGAGCCACAGGGCCGTAGCTACTATTGCCCCGCAGTTGTACAACTAAGGCTTGGTTGTGACTTTGGCGGACTAGTTACTCGGCACAAAATTGATGGCTATCCCGTCTGACATATTACAAGTGCCATTTGGTATAATGCAATTGTACCAGGGCAGACAGGATACCCAGCATGTTTGTGACAGAGTAACCCGTCTGCCAACCTCTGGATCATGCCCCAAGTACCTCCCTTTGAAATCTTGTCTCGCCACATAGTCCTGGCATACGCCAGGAGGTAGTGCTAGTTTCAGAACTCAGATGCAGTATGACAATGCTAACCTGCACAATAAAGCCAGTGTTCCTTCAGTGTTATTACTTTTACAATATGTCTCTAATTTTGCTCTGATTTTGACTTGGCCAGAATCCAGGTGCTTTTTATGGCACTAGATAAATTACATTATTAATCTGATGCAATAAATGGCTGCTTTCACGATCTTCTGGGGAATAACATGCACATTTTAGTGCTAACCCCACCCATATCCGAATAGCAGACCAAATAAGGTAGACTTGTTCTCTGTTAAATTCCAGCAGGTTTGACCTGCTGCCATTCAATGAAGGTGGGATATTCAGCCGCAGCCCCTGCAGGTAAGAGCAGTGGGGCCGGGTGAGGGGGGATTTCGACAGACGGCGACGGGTGGAAATTAAACAAATAATTCATTTTCCCTCTTCATCTGTCGAAATCCTCCCCCACCCGGCCCCATTGCTCTTACCTGCACCGGCCGAGGCTGGAGATTTTTAACATCTCTGTTAATTACTGGATGCTGCAAATACCACCTAACACCTCATTTCAACCTCTGCATAAACAGGGGTTTACACATCAATCAGAAAACACCAACCTGCTTGTAATTAGGGCATTTGAAGGAGGTACTGCAGGGCCACCAGAATATGGTCCCAATGAGTTGTGGAGTCCTTAAATGAGATGCTGCAATAACAATGCAGTTTGCGAGCAATGTCTCTGTAGGACCTGGGGTCTCCAGGCCCTATTGGGCGGTAACGTGACACGAGCGGTCGGGCCACCAAAGGTCTGTGTGTAAAGCAACCATACAACACGCACCTCACATGGGACGAGGGACACACACAATAAGTGACGCCACACTGTAGGAGTTAAGTAAATACTCAAGTTTATCCAAGTAGATCACGTTAGATTCAGTTCATGAGGTAGCAGTACATTTCATAAGCTGATAACACAATTCCTAGCGCTATACATATTAGGTAGGAGCTATAAAAGTTGGTCATACCCTAAAATGCAATTCATGAAATGTCAGTACTGCCTGCAGGACAACTACTATTCACGTAGGTGTCCAAGCGCGCTTCGCTTGCCTGTAGCGCCTGAGGGGGGGTGACTACAGCGCTGGGCGCGCTAACTGGTGACGACCTCAGAACGGGGCATCTAGCACCGAGAGCTACTCGTAACAGATGACATTTAGCACTTCAATATGGAACATGAATAACAGAACGCTACTCGTAATCAATAGCATGTAGTACTTCAATATGGGCGTGAATAACAGTGCGCTACTCGTAATCAATAGCATGTAGTACTTCAATAGGGAACATGAATAACAGAACGCTACTCGTAATCAATAGCATGTAGTACTTCAATATGGAACATGAATAACAGAGCGCTACTCGTAATTAATAGCACGTAGCGCTTCAATATGGCACATGAAGAACAGAGCACCACTCGTAATCACTGACATGTAGCGCTTCAATATGGAACATGAATAACAGAGCGCTACTCGTAATTAATAGCACGTAGCGCTTCAATATGGCACATGAAGAACAGAGCACCACTCGTAATCACTGGCATGTAGCGCTTCAATATGGCCCATGAATAACAGAGCGCTACTCGTAATTACTGACACTGAGTACTTCAATACGGGACAGGACAGTCAATGCGCCTCACGGAGCTTTCACGGGGAGTGCCCGGGACTGGAGGAGTGAGTCTCTCGGCTCCGGTGCAGTTCGTAGGGCACCACGCGTTAATACAGTCAAGGGGGGCGCCCAGAAAGGATCCCTCGGCGGGGTCTCTCTGTCGCGATGACAGGGGGAACTCCCACGGAGAGGGAACCCAGGCTAAGGGTGCGGTGTGGCTCCCAACCAGCAGGGGGCGCACCGGGGGCGATCCCAGCCTTCGGCCTTACCTCGATCTCCGCGTCGGAAGTCGTCCGCTCCAGCGACGATGGGTGAACTCGGCCCCGGCCTCGCGCACCTTCTCACGCAGTTGCGGCGGCAGCGGCGGGGCCCCGGGCTTCTCCGTGGGCCTCGCGACTCTGCAGGGCACTTCTTCCGGCCTCCGGGCCGCGGCGGTGAGCGCGCTGGCTTCCACGTCACCGGGGGGGCTCAAGTTAAGGATGGGGGTTCCGCGCTCAGCGGAGCACGCTGCCGGGGGTCCCAGGCCAGGTCAGGGAGCGCAGGGGTCACAGCGCTAATACCTGGTCGTTCCCCGGTGGCTCTTCAATCTGCTTCGCATACGGCTTCAGGGGTCAGTCTGGACACGCAGTCTCAGCGCTTAGCATATAGGTTTAGAGTTCAATCTGGACACGCAGTCTCAGCGCTTGGCATATAGGTTTAGAGTTCAGTCTTGACACGCAGTCTCAGCGCTTGGCATATAAGTTTAGAGTTCAATCTGGTCTCAGATGTTAGATGAAGTCTTGTTGGCACAGATGTATCTGGCGCCCTTAAGGGGTTCTGTTACAGGGGGGTAGGGATGGAGAAGGCGACTAGGTCCTTCCTAGTCAGGCTGGGCAGAGGTTCTCTGGGTCCTCCTACTGCTGGGCAAGATCAGTGGGTTTCACAGGGTCCCTCACTCACTTAAGAGGCAGCACCTGAATCCTGTCACTCTCAGAGGCATAAGTCCCTGGCTAGGCCCTACCGCCTACACTCCTGGTGGATTCTTCCAGCTCTGCTTCACCCCACTGGCCAACTCACCACAAAAAGTTCCCTCCCTCACTTAAGTAGCCTTAGGTCAGGTGACCTCTAGCCAAGGCGGCAAAAGAAAAACCACACCTCCCTTCTAGAAGGTCCCAGCACATTCCAGGAGCTTCCCCACTTTACCTATGGGACAAAAAGGCGGGCTGGTGTCGCAACATTGTTGTGGGGTTCCAGCCAGCTCCTGGCAGCTAGGGTGCTACTATGAAAGAGCACTCTGCAGTAGCAGGGGCCTGTGGCAGCCATCTTGGGAGAAGGGAGCACCTGCACCTTAACACTGATTGGCAATGAAAAGGCGCCCGGAGACCTAGTCCAACATAAAAATGAGGGTGGAAAAAATGAGGCACGATCAAAAATGGAAGGGGAGACCACCCTAGGGCTGACAGGTCCAACATGCGTCCCCCCCAGCTGAAAGAGGGGAGAGCTACCCAACCTCTAGGGAGTTCTCTTCACTAAGGCGGAAAAACCTGGAGAGACCGTCAGCATTGGCATGGTCAACTCCGGGCCGATGTTCCACCCGAAAATCCATCCCCTGTAGGGAAATGGACCACCTCAACAACTTGGGGTTTTCGCCTCTCATCTGCATGAGCCAGCTAAGGGGCCGGTGGTCGGTCTGAATAAGGAAGTGAGTTCCAAAGAGATATGGTCTCAACTTCTTCAGGGCCCAGACCACCGCGAAGGCTTCTCTCTCAATGGTGCTCCATCACCGTTCCCGAGGGAGGAGTCTTCTGGATATGAAGGCCACTGGTTGATCTTGGCCCTCGGTATTGAGTTGTGAGAGCACCGCACCTATGCCGTGCTCTGAGGAGTCGGTCTGCACAATAAATTCCTTGCTGAAATCTGGTGTTGCTAGTACTGGAGCAGTACACATCGCATGTTTCAGCGTGTCAAAGGCTTCTTGGCATGCAGCTGTCCATATGACCTTGCGAGGTTGCTTCTTTGAGGTCAATTCCGTCAAGGGGGCTACGATGGTACCATATCCCTTGACGAACCGGCGGTAATACCCAGTGAGGCCGAGGAAAGCTATGACCTCTGTTTGGGTCTTGGGGGGCTCCCAAGCCAAGATGGTCTCTATTTTGGCCTGGAGGGGTTGCACCTTACCTCCGCCCACCAGGTGTCCCAGGTACACGACAGATCCCTGTCCAATCTGGCACTTGCTGGCTTTAATGGTTAAGCTAGCGCGTTGCAGCGCCTGCAATACCTCCTGGAGGTGTTGCAGATGGTCCTCCCAGGAGCTACTGAAGACAGCTATGTCATCCAGGTAGGCCGCTGAGAAGGACTCCAGGCCAGATAGTACCTGATTCACTAACCGCTGGAATGTGGCCGGAGCATTTTTTAGCCCAAAGGGCATCACTCGGAACTGGTAGTGGCCCTCGGGGGTGGAGAACACTGTCTTCTCCCTTGCTCCATCGGCCATGGCAATCTGCCAATATCCGGATGTCAGATCAATGGTGCTGAGGTACCGGGCTGCTCCCAGCCGGTCCACCAGCTCGTTTGCACGTGGGATGGGGTGAGCATCTGTCTTCGTGACAGAGTTCAACCCCCGGTAGTCCACACAGAACCGAAGCTCTAGTGTCGTACCCGGTGGGGCCGCTTTCGGCACCAGCACCACTGGACTAGCCCACGGGCTGCTGGAAGGTTCTATCACCCCCAGCTCCAGCATCTTTGCCACCTCACGCTGGATCCTATCCTTCACTCGGTCAGAGAGCCGGTAAGACTTGTTCTTCACCGGGGGGCTGTCCCCTGTGTCCACATCATGGGTACACAGATGAGTGATTCCAGGCGTGAGGGAGAACAACGAGGCGAACTGTCCCAGGACATGGCGACAGTCCCTCTGTTGCTCTGGGGTCAAGGATGGGGAGAGGACTACACCTTCCACCGAACCATCCTTCTCTTGTACCGCTAGAAGGTCAGGAAGAGCCTCACTCTCTTCCTCTTCGCTCCCATCCGTCACCATAAGGAGAGCAAGCTCTGATCGCTCATGGTGCGGCTTCAGGCGGTTGACGTGGAGCACCCTGAGGGACTGACGGGGGGGTTTTCATATCGACTACGTACGTGGTCTGGCCTCGCCGCTCCACAATGTCGAACGGGCCAGTCCACCGGTCCTGGAGGGCACAAAGCTCCCCAGGTTCCATAACCCACACCTTCTGTCCAACGTCTAACTCGACCGTCCGAGCGTTGCAGTCATACCACTCCTTCATCACGGTCTGGCTAGCCTTCAGGTTCTCTGTGGCTGCCTTCCACAGCTTGGCCATCTGGCTGCGGAACGCCAGCATGTAGCTGACAATGTCACGGGGAAGCTTCTGTGAAGTCTTCTCCCACCCCTCCTTCACTAAACTGAGGGGACCCCTAACGGGATGGCCATAGAGCAATTCAAACGGGCTGAACCCAACTCCCTTCTGCGGTACCTTCCGGTAGGAGAATAACAAGCAGGGGAGGAGGACGTCCCATTTACGCCTCAAGCCCTCTGGAAGGCTTCGGATCATCCCCTTCAATGTCTTATTGAAGCGCTCTACAAGTCCGTTAGTCTGGGGGTGGTAAGGAGTGGAGAACCGGTAGGTCACCCCACACTCCTTTCACATGGCCTGCATGTAGGCCGACATGAAATTCGTGCCCCTGTCCGACACCACGACCGTGGGGAATCCCACTCGGGTAACAATCCCCAACAGTGCCCGCGCCACCACCGGTGCAGTGATGGTCCTCAGAGGAATAGCCTCTGGGTACCTTGTGGCGTGGTCCACCAAAACCAAGATGAACCGGTGTCCCGCTGCGGTCGGAGGGTCCAGTGGCCCAACAATATCGATACCGACTCTCTCAAAAGGGGTCCCGACCACGGGGAGCGGTTCCAACGGGACCTTCAACTTAGTCCCAGTCTTGCCACTGGCCTGACAAGACTTGCAGGTCTTACAAAAGGTGTCTGAGGCAATCCTCATCCTGGGCCAATAAAAATGGGGGACCAACCGTGAAAAGGTTTTGTGCTGACCCAGGTGTCCAGCTAAGGGTATCTCGTGCGCTAACTCCAGCAGGAAGGCCCGGTAACATTGGGGGACCACTATGGCCCTCGAAGATCCATGTACCGGCACCCTGGGCTCACTGTATAGGAGACCATCCTCCCAATACACATGATAACCTCCCAGCTCCTGACTGGCCACTTGGGCTTCGGCCTGTCGCCGCATGCCTTCAAGCGTGGGGCACGTCCTCTGTGCCTGACAAAATTCTTCCCGGGTAGACCCTCCTTCCACTTGCCAGTCAGCAAGGGTCGGCAAGTCCTCCTCAGGAACGACATCTACCTCCGCGGACTCCGGGGGCACCTCTGCGGCCTCCCCATCCACCTCGCGGGGCATGTCCTCTACCACCTTCTTCTTTCCATGTTTGGCTTTGGGTTGGGCCATGATTCCAGGCTCCAACCCAGGGTGAGTTCCATGCCGGGCAGCCATGGACCGCGTGCTTACGCAAGTCCACCCTGGTAATCCCAGCATCTCGGTGTGAGCGTGAAACTCGACATCTTTCCACTTGGTGTGCTCCAGGTCATTCCCTAGCAAACACCCCACAGGCAAGGCAGGGCTCACAGCAACTCTCAGTAGGCCTTTGACTCCTCCCCACTCAAATGGAACACGAGCCACTGGATAGTGACTCAGACTGCCGTCAGCCAATACGGCCGGATGGAACTCCTCGGGGACTACTTGGTCTGGGGACACCAGCCGCCGCACGACAATGGTCATGCTGGCCCCTGTGTCCCTCAGAGCTTCCACCTCCTCCCCATTAATTCTCACCCTCTGCTGATACTTAGCAGTGTTTTGGGGCAGGGACACTACGGGGACCACCTCTCTATCCCCGAGTGAAACCAGCGTCAGGCCTGTCCACTCCCCTTCCCTATCTAAGGGCAGCTCCACCCCAAGTGCTATACTACTCACCTCGGGACTTTTCCCGCCCGTTGGGGCTGGTGGTCGCTTGCGACACTTGGGATCTCCTCTGTAGTGTCCAATCTCCCCACACTCGTAGCACCGCACAATCCTTGGCTGCTGACTCCTGTCAGGGTAAGTGGGTCTTGTGGAATTGGACAGGGGTGGGGTTCCTACTCCCTTCCCAAACTGTTTTTTGGGGACCTTTCGAGAACTCCACCTTTTTATCTCCCCCCTCTTTCTTCTGGGGGAAACCCTGTCCGCCTTTCGAGCCATCTCCCCCGGGGCCCTTGTGAGACACCCGGGTGCTCACCCAAATATCTGCCTCCTCCGCAAGCTCACGGGGATCCGTCAACTTGCGGTCCACCAGATGTTGGCGCAGCTCCGGAAAGCTCTTATCCAAGAGGTGCTCCCTTAAAAAAAGATCGTACAACCCTTGGTAGTCCTGCACCTCGCTGCCACGCACCCAACCACCTAGTGCCTTCCTCGCATAATCAAAAAAATTTACCCATGTCTGGGTGGACAGCTTATGGCTGCCACGAAACTTTTGCCTGTACCTCTCGGGGTTAAGACCAAACTTTTTTAACAAAGCCTCTTTCATGGGGGCATATCTCACCTGATCCGCCTTGGCCAAATATAGTAGGGTGTCCCTAACATTGGGAGGTATATACCGGTATAAACCACCTCCCCAATTACTCTCAGGTACCCCATGGGCCGTCAAGGCTACCTCGTATGCCTCCAACCGTTTCATGATGTCGTCCCCCACTGTGTAATTGGCAATTACCTCTCTAGATAGGTAGAATTTGGATTCTTGAGGTTCTTTAGGTATGCTGCCACCATTGTCCTTATTGGACGCGTTCAATTGAAGGGCGCGTAGCTCCAGCCCTTTTACCTGAAGCTTGTGCGCCAGCTTCTTCTCCTCCATTGCCCATCTCTTAGTTTCTCTTTCTTGTTCCAATCTGGCCCTTTCCATTTCTTTCTCTTTTTCTAACTTGGCCAGCTCCCACTTTAACTGCCTCTCTTCCCTCCTGTCCTCGTACTCCTCTGGAGACGCGTTCCTTCTAGACCCTGTCCTACTACTGGCCCCAGAACGTCTCCCTGGGGGCACATTTTCCGACTCGTCTATATTTAGTACCTCTAGTACTTCCTGGGCGCTCTCCTCCTGAGGTGCATCTGGCGCCTCCTGTCCCTCATCCTCTTTCCCTTCTGGGTGGGCCTCTACCCATGCCCTAATGGCGGTGCGGAGTTCCGGTCCTTTGGCCTTCCGCACCCCAGGCACCCCCATCCCCTGCCCGAACTCCCTTAGTTGCTTCACACTGTACCCCTCGAGGTCAGCTAACCGAAATTCCATTCTGGCAGGTGGGGACCTAGACACTAAGGAGAAAAATTCCTAGGGTATAGGCAACAGTTATCAGCTAACCAGGCTTCTTGCACTTTCAACCTGGACAGAGGAAATAACAATGCAGCAATCAATGGTTTCAGAGCTCTGGAACAATTGGGCGTTTAATTGTGGCGCCCTCCGCCTCACGGAAGGGTGCTGTATGGTCACAGGTCCTAAGGATCCCACCGCTCGCCAACAATGTAGGACCTGGGGTCTCCAGGCCCTATGGGGCAGTAACGTGACACGAGCGGTCGGGCCACCAAAGGTCTGTGTGTAAAGCAACCATACAACACGCACCTCACATGGGACGAGGGACACACACAATAAGTGACGCCACACTGTAGGAGTTAAGTAAATACTCAAGTTTATCCAAGTAGATCACGTTAGATGCAGTTCATGAGGTAGCAGTACATTTCATAAGCTGATAACACGATTCCTAGTGCTATACATATTAGGTAGGAGCTATAAAAGTTGGTCATACCCTAAAATGCAATTCATGAAATGTCAGTACTGCCTGCAGGACAACTACTATTCACGTAGGTGTCCAAGCGCGCTTCGCTTGCCTGTAGCGCCTGAGGGGGGGTGACTACAGCGCTGGGCGCGCTAACTGGTGACGACCTCAGAACGGGGCATCTAGCACCGAGAGCTACTCGTAACAGATGACATTTAGCACTTCAATATGAAACATGAATAACAGAACGCTACTCGTAATCAATAGCATGTAGTACTTCAATATGGGCGTGAATAACAGTGCGCTACTCGTAATCAATAGCATGTAGTACTTCAATAGGGAACATGAATAACAGAACGCTACTCGTAATCAATAGCATGTAGTACTTCAATATGGAACATGAATAACAGAGCGCTACTCGTAATTAATAGCACGTAGCGCTTCAATATGGCACATGAAGAACAGAGCACCACTCGTAATCACTGACAAGTAGAGCTTCAATATGGAACATGAATAACAGAGCGCTACTCGTAATTAATAGCACGTAGCGCTTCAATATGGCACATGAAGAACAGAGCACCACTCGTAATCACTGGCATGTAGCGCTTCAATATGGCCCATGAATAACAGAGCGCTACTCGTAATTACTGACACTGAGTACTTCAATACGGGACAGGACAGTCAATGCGCCTCACGGAGCTTTCACGGGGAGTGCCCGGGACTGGAGGAACAAGTCTCTCGGCTCCGGTGCAGTTCGTAGGGCACCACGCGTTAATACAGTCAAGGGGGGCGCCCAGAAAGGATCCCTCGGCGGGATCTCTCCGTCGCGATGACAGGGGGAACTCCCACGGAGAGGGAACCCAGGCTAAGGGTGCGGTGTGGCTCCCAACCAGCAGGGGGCGCACCGGGGGCGATCCCAGCCTTCGGGCTTACCTCGATCTCCGTGTCGGAAGGCGTCCGCTCCAGCGACGATGGGGGAACTCGGCCCCGGCCTCGCGCACCTTCTCACGCGGCAGCGGCGGGGCCCCGGGCTTCTCCGCGGGCCTCGCGACTCTGCAGGGCACTTCTTCCGGCCTCCGGGCCGCGGCGGTGAGCGCGCTGGCTTCCACATCACGGGGGGGCTCAAGTTAAGGATGGGGGTTCCGCGCTCAGCGGAGCACGCTGCCGGGGGTCCCAGGCCAGGTCAGGGAGCGCAGGGGTCACAGCGCTAATACCTGGTCGATCCCCGGTGGCTCTTCAATCTGCTTCGCATACGGCTTCAGGGGTCAGTCTGGACACGCAGTCTCAGCGCTTGGCATATAGGTTTAGAGTTCAGTCTGGACACGCAGTCTCAGCGCTTGGCATATAAGTTTAGAGTTCAATCTGGTCTCAGATGTTAGATGAAGTCTTGTTGGCGCAGATGTATCTGGCGCCCTTAAGAGGTTCTGTTACAGGGGGGTAGGGATGGAGAAGGCGACTAGGTCCTTCCTAGTCAGGCTGGGCAGAGGTTCTCTGGGTCCTCCTACTGCTGAGCAAGATCAGTGGGTTTCACAGGGTCCCTCACTCACTTAAGAGGCAGCACCTAAATCCTGTCACTCTCAGAGGCATAAGTCCCTGGCTAGGCCCTACCGCCTACACTCCTGGTGGATTCTTCCAGCTCTGCTTCACCCCACTGGCCAACTCACCACAAAAAGTTCCCTCCCTCACTTAAGTAGCCCTAGGTCAGGTGACCTCTAGCCAAGGCGGCAAAAGAAAAACCACACCTCCCTTCTAGAAGGTTCCAGCACATTCCAGGAGCTTCCCCACTCTACCTATGGGACAAAAAGGCGGGCTGGTGTCGCAACATTGTTGTGGGGTTCCAGCCAGGTCCTGGCAGCTAGGGTGCTACTATGAAAGACCACTCTGCAGTAGCAGGGGCCTGTGGCAGCCATCTTGGGAGAAGGGAGCACCTGCACCTTAACACTGATTGGCAATGAAAAGGCGCCCGGAGACCTAGTCCAACATAAAAATGAGGGTGGAAAAAATGAGGCACGATCAAAAATGGAAGGGGAGACCACCCTAGGGCTGACAGGTCCAACAGTCTCAATTTGGGCCAGGGACCAAAAGTCCTTTGCAGTCTCCAGAATTTTCCATCGGTTTTGCTACGGAATTTGCTTCTTAAGGAAACAGGCAACATATTACAATGTATCAGCTGACTATTTAGAAGTCACTGATCTTGCAAGTTCACAATGTTTTGTTGAAAAATGAGCCAGTGTCAGCAACCGCAAATGTGGCCTAGTTATAAGAAAGGAATTTGAGGCAAAAAAGTGGCCTTGTGTTGAACAGGAAATTTGCCTGTTGTTCGAGCTACTAGGCAGCCGATCGCCCTTTTTCCCCGCTGATGGAAATCACGAGCAATGGATTTCCAGGAATGGGAAATGGAAATAACATGGCTCATCTATGACCAAAGTCTTTCTACTCAAGCCTACAGCCTGATGTCCTGCCCATGTTGGGTGGAATAAGAAGCTGCTTGAAATGGTGCGTCATGTGAACTATGCCAGTCTGGGGCCCTTAAATCTCAAGGAGCTGTCTCTGTGCTTCAGCCATTTGACAATGCATTGTGTATTGAAGTGTGCAGTCAATGTGTGAAGCACTCTGATGTGTGTGTAGTAGGTGGCAACAGAATGTAGGTAAATTGAACATTTCCACAGTAAGCTTTGTGAACATCCCAGAGGATCTTGAAGGAGAATCTGGTATCCTCTGGGAGACGAAGGAGCACTTTTAGGATGGTTTAAAGAGACATGTATAAAGGTTAGAGCATCATATTGCTGCCAGCTTGATTTGTAACCTTTTGATGAAAGACTTTGGAATCCCTGCACAGGTAACATTGCAAGAATTATGGTGTGACATGGCCAGTTCTGTACTTAGCACTGTCATTGTAATCAGTTGCATCCGATATCATTGGAGGACACAGCGAAACTTTTAGGTTCAGTAAAAGGGACACACTTCTCAGACATTTTTGCTTGAGCATTAATTAACAGACCTGTCAGGTATGGATCAGGTCTTGCAAAGGTGAAGTCTGCCCAAAACGCCTAAACCCTTTCCTGCAGACGCAGGCAGCAACTGCCACATTGCACCACTCCCAGTTGTAAACACATTGCTGGGAAAAGGGGTTACCCCCTGCATCCAGAATAACTGGCATAGACAAAAAATGCGTGATCCCAAACAGATAGGGTTTTTTTCCCGGTATAGTATAGAAACTGCATGCTTAGATATTATAGTTACTCTATTATAAAGGGACAGAGCTTCAGGTGTAAGGGATCTGGACTTCACACCAATTAACGCTGTCAATGATTTATTTTGAACAACCCAATTGCTTAATAGGGTGTAGCAACAGAAAGAGTAATGCGAGAAAACCCTCATCCCAACAACTACTAATTTATTCCTGCAAATGCTACAAATCCATATTTGCACAAATAATTTGAACTGGTTTACACAGGCAATGGAGTTGGCAGAGGTAGACACAAAAATATTACAGAGCGCTTTCTGCAATGGATTACAAAGGCTTCTGAGCTGCTGGAGTTTGTCTGAAGGGCAGTCACAGGTCAACTGATTGGTCCAGAATATTTACTTCCTAAACATTTTTCTGCAGATTGGAAGAACATGCTTCAATAGAGGTTGTCAACATGTTTTAATCAAGCAAAATAAGAAACTCTGGTCTTGCCATAACATGCTGATTTTCCAGGCTATATATTTTATTATGACACAGAGTCAAGTATTATCCGGCATCTATTTCTTTTCCATTTTATAATTGACACATTCTAATTCCATGTTGTGCGGTCACAAAAATTCTAATATATAGACCAATTGCTACATTTGCTGTTTTATTTTTAGCTGTATATTGTTTTTTTTGCATTAATATCCTAAGTAACCAATTTAATCTAATTTGGAAATGATCAAATTCGGAACTGTAGCGTTGTTCATGACACTGGTTATTTTGATGTTGACATTCTCTTTCCTACACTGATGTGTAATGTGTTTTCTAGCAATTTCCCTCCCTATCTATAGAATTTCATCATCTAGTTGGAAGATCTACCAATATGGGAAGATGTAGGTATTACTAAGGATCCTAAATGTGGTAAATTTCTAAATGCAATTGAACAAATTGAGCAGAATATAAAAAATCCTAATTGGAATATGTATGTGGTTGGAGAAATGAAGAAAGTGCATTTAATAAAAATAAGTGAGTGGAGTGATTGGAGAGAAATCGTTAGAGACTGGAGAGTAGAGAGAAAGTAGAGGGAGTAGATTAAGGCTGAGAAAGAGTTTAGATTGTCAAATTTGCATTCGAGCTTGAGAAAAGAACATGAGAGAAAGGGAGAGATGTGTATGGTGCATCGAGAACCTGCAGGAATAGGAAAAGTTCAACATGTGGGAGAAAGTGAGTGTGTGTTAACCCCTTCAGTGCCACGCCCTTTCCCCCTCCTGTGCCGGGCGTTTCATTAGTGGGTGGGGTTCATGACGAGATAGTCTCGTCATGGGCACAGCGCGACCGTGCTCCATGACGAGACTATCTCGTCATGGGCACAGAAGAGGTTAAAACTGTTTATTGCCATTTACCGCACAATTGGGTTAGATCTTGTTACCTTGCTTTGGTGTTTCTTAGAGTTTATCATGTGAGTGAAGTGGATGATACAATTGGCTTGAAGAGAGTGAAACCTGGATTTGGACAGATAGTATTGGATATATTAGGAACTATTATTCCCCTATAGGTGTGGCTATGAATGATGTAAAAATTAGACATTTGTCTAAGCATGTTGATAGACTGGCTACCAACACTGCTGGAGACTTAGCCCAGATTTCCTCTGAATTAACGTCAATGTGGGCAATGATTTTGCAAAACCGCTTAGCGCTAGATATCCTTCTTGCAAAGGAAAGTGATTCTTGCAAGTTACTAAAGGTAAAGGAGTGTTGCACCATCATACCTGATAAAAGTAGGGTTAATAAAGCATATATACCAAATATAGCTAATGTTTATTGTGGGATTCAAGCTTTCGAAGAAGATGGAATGTGGGAGATTGTAGGTTCCCAAGTTAGTGAGATAGAGAAGGGTTTTAGCAAGGTTGGTGAATGGATTGATAATCTGGGAGGGGAAACATTGAGACTTCTCCTAACTCTTGTAATAATTATAATGTTGTGTACAATTCTCTTGGTTCTCTTGTACAAAATTACAATTAAAACAAAAGTGTAATGAAGAAATCAAAATGGAGAATGTCAAAGATCTTGTTCACAATCAGCTGAAACTGATGGGGGAGTCAACCAGAAAAATACTGAAAGTGATGCAGTCTGTTTTGTAATTCCTAACTAGTTTAACTTGTATTCATTGCGTTTTAGTGATTATAAAATAGTTGCAGGGGGTTTGTAAGACATTTTTATGGGTTTATATTTTGGTGCGATATGAACAATAAGCAGAACATATTTTTCACAATCAATTTTACATGTTTATACTAATGTAGTAGTATTGCTTTTGATGAATGGAACTGAGTTTTTATGGTGTATGTTAAATAGGCCACATTCAAGAACACCATTTTGACCAAGATGGAAGTCATCCCTGTTAATCATCCTGCTTTTTCCCCCGACCACCTTCTCTCCACGTAAACTCTGAGACACACATTAAAGCTGAGGTGTAATAGTTTATTTCCACTGTTATTGTTATTCTCTCAATTAACTTTTCCCTCTTCAGATGAGATTGGTAACAATCACGTGTTTTTTTTCTATTTATTTCCGGTGCTATATTCATTCACATAACGTGTTATTGTAAATGTATCTATTTATGGTCTAGCATCTCCAGACAACATTATCATAGAGGGTGCTGAATAATTAATTCATGCTGTGGGTTGGTGCTTGGGTTTTAAAGCAGTGTGACGTTTATTTTTCATGTGCCCCAATATGCTGATGAAATTATACTTTTGCTCACACCAACGGAATACTGTGGTATTGTAATTTCATATGCTAAAATAATGTATAAAAACTCTTGAATTTGGAGGTGAGCCAGAAGACTTTCCTATTCTACTAGGGATGCTGTCCGATTCTTTCTTGAATTTGTTGCTCATTTGGGACTTAGAATAATATCAGATTTTTATATGCTCTGTAAAACTCTGCATTTGAGAGACTTCATCACAGTACTCTGTACCGCTTCTTTTGAATTCTGCAAAAAAAATCCTTTGAATTTTTTATTGATCTAGAACTCAGTAATTGAATGGGCCTGCTTAATCAATTTCATTTAACTAATAAAACGTATGTCTGATTTTTGATGTTTGGGAAGTACCTTAACATGGGGACAGATTGCCTCATTAAACTGAGGTTTAACACCTTCGCCAATAAAGTGAAATATGGGGAATTTGATTGAGGTAAATCTTGGCGTGTCTCAATTGTGGGACTTCATTTTTCTCCCACAGCTCAATTTAATGTGTAGCAGAGTTCTGAAGGTAAATTAGGACCATTGATCTACTAATATTGTGGATGGTGAATAGGGTTTTTAATTTAATCCAGGATTCCAGTGGGAGCAGAGGTCAGTTTCTCATGGCTGTGTTTCCAAAGGTTAGGCCAGAGTTTGGCTACATAATTTGCAGTGTTTGCAAACTATAAATTAGTATTTCTGTGACTTTGTGTAGATAATGTTGCAGCCATCTCTTAACTAGTCGGACAATTTACAGTTTAATGGACGGGATTTACCATGTCAGTACTCTGTGGCCCTGAGGGAGTACCTGTCTGCCAAATTTAGAGATGTCTGATGGTCTAGCAGACATCTCTAGACCCGCTGTCATAGCTGTTCCTGCCCATACTTGGAGAGTTTGACAGACAGCTCTGTCATGCTGATGGAGCTGTACAACAAACTTTCACGTTTTTTTTTCTATTTCGAAAAAAAAAATACCAGAGCATAATTTTCTTTTTTTTAAAAAGCAATGACTCCTTCGCCATGGGAGTGTTCTCCCATGGCGTTAGGGTAATTGTGCAGTTTGCACAGTACCTTACTGCTACATTTTACCTGGCATTGATGGACAGTGAACACTTTCCCATTTGTTTGCCACTCTAAATAGAGCAGGTGGATAAATGGCAAAACCTTTAATGGCCCTTATTACGCCAGGGTGTATGTTGGCCCCAAAGATGGAGTAGTCTCCACTGTCAACATAATGACTCAGACCTTCAGTTTGGCAGTGGGGTGCAACAGTGAACCGTCTTTGCCAAACTATAAATGAGGTCCCAGGTCTCTATTTACTTCCCCTCTGATTGGTATGCTTTAGTGGCAGGATCATCCTAAGCATGGACAATTATAGGATAACACCACAGACTACACCATTGACTTGTGAATAAATCAGAGATCTGCATCGAAGATTTTCCACTGTTTATTTTCTTTCTGATGGTTGGGAGCCCAAGCTCTCAGTCCAACAAAAAGTGAGCTTGTCATTGTCAATACCTCTTAGCATCATGATCTCTGGTTTAGACAGAGAAACCTTTGTTTCATTTAACAAAAAATGTGACCCAGTTATACCATTATGCTTGTCTGGGCCGGCGAGTTGGTGCTCAATCCAAACAGCGTTTGGGTACCTTGGGGCATATTATCAAGGGCCTTATTTCCGCTTTTTTGGCTTTAAAATATCGCTATATGCACATTGTAATATTTACAGGGCGGCCCACAACACAGTTAGCGATTTTAAAATCCGCGCTAACCGCGGTTTTCGCCGAAAACTAACGTCTGCTGAAAACCTGACTTACCTGCATTATCCAATGGCAGGTGGATCGTCAGGCTGAGTGCACCTTGGCCTATCAACAACGTTTACGCCATTCTTGTGGGCTTTTCGCTGGATTTCCGGAGATATCCTCTTCTACAATGCCGCTATCGCTGGAATTTTATCGCCCTGGAGAAACTCGTTGTTAATAATGCACTAACCGGGCAATAAATTCCAGGGATAGCCGGCGATAAATAAAAAAGCGCTAAACGTGCTTTGCGATATTTATCGCCGTCTGTTGCTGATATGCTCCCATAAGTGTACTTTTGGAAATGTGCCTGATGAAGCTCTAGTGTGTGTATGTCAGTGGAAACATACACATTTTGAGAAAAGCAGTGAGAGAGAAGATCCCTGCGGTACACCATGTCACCATTCATACCCTCAATTGTTGCTTTCAATATGCTTCCGTTGAGCGGAAGAACAAGTCCAACATTAGGCTGTGACAGGTACCTAGGCCCGTTGACTGCCTAAAAGGAGTTCTGAAAAATCTGTATGTTTTTACAAAGTTTCCAAAAAATACAGGCCACATGCAGGGTCATTTAGTTTCAATAGATAGGATCAGATATAAAAAACCCTGGTGCAAATATGATTGAAACCAGGGGCTGCAACACAATGCACTGTGCTGGCTCAGCGCAGAGTTGAGCGATTGTTTGATGCTTCTGTGCAAAGTGAATTCATTTAACTTGCTATTTCTCTGAGTTAGTCCATTCTTTTTAAAAGCTCAGCTCAAAGCAGAAAGAATCACCTGCTCACTCTTTCTGAGCTGGACTACCATTGTCTGAAAATCAAGCTCTAACTTGGAGAACTATCGGGTTAAATGAATTCACTTTAGAGAGAGTGGTAAGTCACTCCACAAAGACAAATGTGAAATCTAACTTGTTTATTCTCCAAGTATATTCACCCATGGCATGCCCCATCCATCTGGCTCAGAGTCCAACCGCAACTGACTCACGGTTCGAATGCCTCGCCAGTGTCCGCTTCATGCACATGTACATTTACAAACAATAGCACTGATTCGAGGGGCTCCTCGAGACACAATACACATATCACATCACCATCCCCCTTACAAAATTTCACTAAATATATTAAAGAGAAATTAAATTAAACAAAAATTTCTTATATACATATTAATTTGCAATTGTTAGTGTCCTAGTCTAATGCTTGATGAAGTAATTAAACTTCTTAGGAATTTTCCTAATGTGTGGCCCCATCGACACCTCATTATCTTTACAGTCCCTGTCACCCTGACCGAGTGACTTCCACATTCTGTCCATCCACAATTTTTTGCTCAAAATCTGATTGCAGCCAATGCACCCAATTATGGTCATGTATAAACACACCACTTTTCTTGTGTCGGATGATATTATTAGCCTGTTCAGGTGTAACTTTCACCAGTTGTCTTTTGTTCCACCAACCTTTCCTGTGACGAATGCTACCCCTGTGCTAACTTTGCTGACTTGTACAGGCATGGAAAACTTAGACTTCCCTTTTTTAGCTTTGATGGGTTACTTGATTAAAACCCAGTCTGCACTTATTATATCCATCTTACTAGCACTACATTTGCTTTCAACGTTGTACTTCATGGCTGCTTGTCTCATGGACACCTTTGATGCAATACCTTCTGTATCAGGCCTCACAATCTTGGCATTACCTTTATTTTCTTTCCACCATGAAGGGAACAGAGAAGTGTGCATTTCCCTGCCTCTAATCAGCGAGAAAGGTGTCACCTCATGGTACACGCCTTGAGACCCTCACGGGTGAGTAGTCGTGCTATACAAACCTTGATTCATTGTTTGATTGATTGTATAATGCCATTCCCAAATGTTTTAGGTCTTGTTCAGACATAAATTTACACATTCGTTTGGAAACAAACTGTGTGCTGTGATGATGACTTTAGGAGCTCCTTCAATTAAGAACACTTTGCAAAAAAATTAAATGGTTGGATTAGTGACTGGAGTTTCTACAAACTTATATCCATTTTGAAAAATAGTCAGAGTCTAAAACTAAATACCTCCTACTGTTGGACAACACTGAGTAAGTACCAGAAAAGTCTAAACCACATTTTTCCCTTGCCACATTCGAAAACTGAGTTGGGTGTAATGGTCATTAAACCACTTTCCAGTGCTTATCCAACGTTAAACATTCTGGACATTTATCAATTATCATTTTAACTTGACTGTCAATAGCAGGCGACCAATAATGTTGCTCCACTTTCATACAAGTCTTCCTGGTACCTAGATGACCTTGGTGTGCTTTACCTATGATTGCACTGCGTAATGCCGTAGGTGGGACAAAACTGTCACCACGGAGCACAATGCCATTTTCAACAGACAATTCCTGAGCAATTTGTGAATAGATCTTCAAATCCCCACTCAAACAACTAAGTTTCTGGCCATTTATAAGTTGTGTACTCAAAAACTTTTGTTAGCTTCAAATCGTTTGCACAAGCCTCTGTCCAGTCCGTTTCAGTTATGACAGGTTCATATTCTGCCACTGCATCCACCAAAGCTACACATTCTACATCATCCATGTGAGAATCCTCATCATCACCATCCACTAGCATCCTGGACAAACAATCTGCCCTGAAGTTTTTACCCCAAGGGATATGTTTAATTGACACTGGCCTGGCTGACAAGGTATTACTGATTACTTTACTTAGAATGTAAACCAGTGGCTTGTGATCGGTCAAAAGTTCAAACTTGCTTACCCAAATGTAAATTTTAAATTTCTGCACTGCCCAAACACATGAAGTGCGTTGCGTTCAATCATACTATATTGACGCTCAAACTGTTTCAAGGCTCTTGAAGCAAATGCTATAGTTTGTTCATGTCCATTAACCTTTTGCCTGAGGACAGCAGCCAACTCGTAAACACTGGCATCAACCATTATAATAGAAGTGCAACCCTCCTGGAATCCGTGTAACGCTGGAGCTGCCACAATTATCTCTTTGACTTTCACAAATGCTTTCTCCAAATCGTCAGTCCATTTGAACAACTGGCCTTTCCTTAGCAAAGCACATGAAGGATAAACAGTTTGGGCATAACTAGCTAAAAAAACTTGCATAAGCCTCTGCTAACACTAGGAACTACTATAGGGTATCTTTATCTGTGAGTGCTTTGGCCTGAGTAATTGCTCTAACCACTGAAAACTTTGATTTAATGCCCATATTCAACTCTGTGTTACCCAAATAGTCTAACTCATTGGTTACAAATTTACACTTTTCAGCTCGGATTGTTATGCCACTCTTATCCAAGATGGTTAATACATCTCTCAATAGCTCATTATGTTCCTCCAGAGTCTCTGCATAAATAAGAATGTCATCTTGCTATGCTTGTACCCGTTGATGCCTAGGAACAATGTGTCCATTTGTTTCTGGAACACACTGGCCAATGAGGCCAGACCAAACGGTCATCTCAGAAACTTGTAGGCACCAAAGGGGGTTACAAATATTGTTAACTCTTGAGACTCTTCACTTAGTGATGCCTGGTGGTAAGTTGATCGTAAAACAATTAGGGAAAGCCACTTGGCCTCCCCATGATTCTGTAGCAATTTGTAAATTTTGGGCAGTGGGTGCCAGTCCACAATGATGTTCTTATTTAGGTCACGTAAATTGGCACATAGCCTAATCTCTCTTGATTTTTTTCTTGCTGCAACTATGGGCACCACCCATTGTGATGAATGAGTAGGCTGAATAATTCCTTGTTTACATAGATTATATTATATTAGTTCTTCCCTAACACTGATGGGTACAGACTTTGCTTTATGTGCTACAGGTTGTGCGCCAGGTGCTAGTGGTGTACCACTCCCTTAACTAACCCTACTTGGCTACTGAATACTGTGGAATGCTTATCCAGAATTTCGTTGGCTGAGACCTCGTCATAATCCACATGGCACACTGACAAATCACCTACAAACACTGGGTTCTCATCTCCTGGAACAAGAACAGGCCCATGTTTGCCAAATCTTGCCAACCAAGTATTTCCTTCCCCTTCACAGCTACATACACCTTCATGTGAGTTTCACTGCCTAAACCTTGCACATTAGATTAAAAATAACCACCATTTCTATGTATTTCTCCCCAAACGCTTGGGGTAGACATTTGATTTTGACAGTGAAAAATCTGTACCCCAGAACTCATAAAAAGTGGTATCTCTTAAAACAGTTACAGGGGATCCAGAATCCTCCATGTCCTGAAAGGGAATACCAATAACAATAGCTGTACATAATGGTTCTTTAACCATTTTACCCTTGTTACCACAGTCAAGTGTTAAAATGACATTGTTCAGGGAGGGACTCAGAAAATGTAGCCACTTCGATATCAACACTACCAACTCTTAACGTCTTCTTGCTGCTCTTGCAAACATTTTGAAAACAAGCGATTTTCTTACACATTATGCAGCGTTTGCCCAATGCTGGCCAACCAGCAACAATGCTTATGTGACTCTTAGACCCACATCTGTAGCAAAAGTTGCTAACTTTTTGTTTGTAAACGTAGATGTTTTCCCTTTGGTGTCGACCATACACAATGAATCCTCCTGCTCAATGTCCGAGGAAGAGACGATGTTGACTCCAGTGGTGGACTCCACATGCATGAGCTTGGTTGAGATTTCTGATCTTTCAATACTAAGGGCCAAATCAATAACTTCAAATAGTGACAGGTTTCTGCAACTGAGCAATCTCTCTTGGATCTTCCTAGAAGCACAGTTAAAAACAAACTGATTTTAAATATAATCATCAAGATTTGGGGCAAATTCATATGTAGTCAGCAATACTCTGAGAGTTGAAATATACTCTTCCACATTTTCTACTGAGAGTTGCTTGCATTTATAACATTTGTAGCGTGCAACATAATAGTTGGTTCGGCGGGAAATTGTTTCCTTAATCTTTCTATAGCTTCTAAGTACACATTCCACTGCCCATCACCCTGAGGGGGTGATACTGGTGGCAGACTATCAAATATCTGCTGAGCTGCCTGCACCAAGTTTCCAAATAACAATGCAATTTTTTGTACAGGACTATATCCGTTGGCATCAATAGCTAATAAATGGTTCTCAAACAACCTGAACCATTGTGCCCATTTTATGGCTGGTTTGCCTGGTTTCCCTAGGAATGGGGGTAGTTAATTCATTTGATGAGGAGAAGCCATAATAGTGTAAGTAACTAAATGACAGGATAATTAAAGAAGTCACTGATATAAAGTATACACAGGCCAAATCTAAATGTGTGGCTAAACAGTACCTTCTAATCGAACCACAATGTTGCAAAAACAAAAGTTAAAATGAAGCACTGTAAGCACCAAGCGCTGTTACCTCGGTATCCAGTCTGTTACACTCCAGTGGGCTCATGTCACTAAAAATACTGAATTCAGGAAAAGAAATGCCATTGCTAAGAAAAGCTAGCAATACATCTCAAGTGTAGTCACAACCAATATGGCCACCACGCAAGACGCGATGACGATCGTCGTAACGTGCCGAGAAACACATGCCTGAAGGTGAGGATACACATGCACAGTGAGACGCGAGTGAACGCATGCAACGTCACCGAAATGTAAGCATTAAGGGTTACACCTGACCGCATTGCATCCAGGGTCAGAGACTGCGACCCAGTGTCGAGGGAGTTGTCACGCCCGCTGAGTTGAGGGCTTCGGGAGTCGAACCGCACCTTGACTTTCCACTCTTGAAACCCACCAAAATCTCCGCTGAGGTGCTGCTGCGTGGGTGTGCCAGTGGGTGACATCCACTCATTGCCAAATGTGAGAAGGGACTCCACAAAGACAAATGTGAAATCCAACAAGTTTATTCTCCAAGTATATTCACCCCTGAGCATGCCGCGTCCATCTGGCTTGGAGTCCAACCGCAACTGACTCACTGTTCGAATGCCTCGCCAGTGTCCGCTTCATGCATGTGTACCTTTACAAACAATATCCCTCGAGACACAATACACATATCACAGAGAGGTACATACAAACAGACACTCAGCTGTCTGCTGAGTGGGCGCAGCCCTTCATGAGATGACCCCGTGCGCTCAAACGTTTTTTTGCCCCATTTCCAGAAGATGCAGAGTACCACACACAAACTGTGCTGGTGCTCATTTTTCATGATTTGTCACCTTTCCCATGTTTCTTTACTCAGTTCGGAGCTTATTTACAAGCCTATTGCGTCACCCGTACGTCACTTTTCCCATGTTAAAAATGATGCAAAAGTGGCGCAAGGGACTTGTAAAAAGGCCTGGCCTAAAATTCCGTTCCGCTCGCGGAAATTGCGATAATTTGACATTTTCGCGTTCCGCGGAAAGCGCGAAAATGTCAAAGTTTCCGTAATCCGCATTTTACCGGAAATGTTTTGCTTGCTCGCGCTGTAAAATAATACATTCTCGCGTGCGCACGATCGCCTTATCCGAATCCCTGCGTTCGCCGACAAGTTTTCCCGATCCGGTCGAGTTCTCCACGAGATGTTGGATTGTTGGTAGCCATTTGTGCTGTCTCGCGACAGTTCACGCCCGCAGTAACGTCATTCGTCGCGCGATCACGTCTTTCTTCTCGCGATCAAGCACCGCGAGACAAGTGAAAACAAGATGGCCGCGCCCGCGAGCAACCGCATGGGTAAGTTGGCGAGCCGCGACCACGCAGAAAATACCGCGAATGGGCGGGAAAAAAGCTTCAGCATCTTCGCGATCTTTCCGCGTGTTTGCGGAGATTTTTAACATTTTCGCGATAATTTGCGAAAGTGAATTTCGCAAATTCCGCCCACCCCTACTTGTAAATAAGCCCCTTAGTATCCAAGCATTGTTTGTGGTAAGGGGTAGTTTGAGCTCATCCAGGACTGGGTCCCATCGGGTTTCAGACTGAGTAGTATTTAATAAAGGACATTAAAACGGGTCCCTATCAGGCAGTATGCTCATGTCCTTAACTTTATTTGCAAAATAGTGATTGATTTGTGAATAATGAATGTAGAAAACGTTAAAGTAATCCACGTCATCATTTTATTTCCTCTTTATATTTCATGTTTTACTTGATCTTGCATTCACAAAGCGTGTTAGCTATTTGCATAATGTTGTGTTTCTGTATTTTTTTTTCGTGCAGCTCATTACTCTTGTGTACTGCACACTTTAAACTGAGTCACCTCCAGTTGTTTGCAATGGGCTATCACTGAGCTCTGGAGTTGAGGCTGAAGGCAGTGCGAGATCCTAACAGTTCCTGCCACTGGGTAAAAAGAGGTGTACAGAATTCATGGCCATCCAATCCTTGGCCTCTCTGCTGAGCACACAGAGGAATGGTCACATATTCCAGTTGAAATGTTGATACTGTGCAAGTGTGTGTGAAGGAAGTACACAGTTGTCAAAATATTGACAAGGCAAAAGCAAAAGAAATGCAGTGCGTACAGGTGAGTCGGTGCGCTATATTTTTGGGGGTGGTGAACTGAAGGAGCTGTGAGGAAGTGCATTCAGGAGAGAGTGAAAAGTGGGTGCTGAAGAGGAAAGAAATGAGGTGTAAGATCTGCAGATGGACGAGATTTTGAGAAAAAATGTGCGTACATCACTAACATAGAGTGAACATATAAGGAGTGAATAAGATCATATGAAGACCACTACATCTGTGTTGTATCTGGTTTATGGTGTAATGCATATTTCCTGCTTCTCTGCCCTTGCTGCTCAGCCATTGTCAATGTGCCGTGGAATGTTGGTGTGCTTGGTGATGTAATGGAATGTGGGGATGCCTGGATGTGGAGTGTCAGTTAGAGTATGGGCTGAGCAGCAGGGAGGCTACTCCAGGTGGGGCTGATTGCAGTTCTACTTCTAGACCATCTAAGAACAATTATCAATAAACCTTTATCTTTATTCTACACCTCGGCTACTGGACTTGTTACATTACAACACTCTTCCCGAGGCCTCAGTAATGTTGAATTCAGTCTCAAAGTTTGAGAATTGAAACATTTCCAATAGTCATCATCAACAATAAAATCATTGTTGTTGCTAATTTATCTTAAACAGCTAACAAACATTGATAAAGTCAATAGTAGTGGCTAACTATGGAAATCGCTGAAATATGGTCCACATGTTGAAGACACGCCCTTAAATACATAGGCAACGCCCATTTCTGAGACCCCCACTTTTTTCCTTCTCACTTAAAGCCCTGTGCTCATCTCTAAGTCAGCACAAGTGCTTGATAGGACGCACACACTTGTTGAGCCTGTTTTAGCACTTCCGCACGGGACTGGTGACCCCCACACACGTGCACTTTAGCGCTGTCGATGTTGCGCCGCAGAGGCACGCTTTGTGGATATCAGAACAGGCCTCCAAAGTAGCATTCCATACCAGGAGGCATTCATTTATAAATCAGATCTGTGGCATGAGATAAAATTGTATCCCCAGATCAAATAACAGGCGTGAAAGAGGCCTAGCAATGGAATTCAATGACAAGGCTAAATAGATTCTATCCACCCAGAGGGCAAAATCACTGTTCAAAGGAGCAGAACAGAGAAGGCATGAGCCTCCCTTCCTGATCAAGCACTAATAGAGGGTTAAGCCATTTCAAAGTTCATTTTCACCCTTACAGCCACAAGGATGCAGCCTGCTAATGCCCGCCTGCTTGCAGGGATAATTGCTCTGCCTTCCCACAATCCTCCAGCTTATTTTTATTCAGGATGCAGAGAGTTGCTTTTTTGCCTTAGGCAACTATAACCTTTCTAAAGAAGAACAGTGAGCCCGATCTACAAAACAGAAATGTGTGTGTTATGTAACCAGGGGTCCCTTAAAGGGGTCATCTGTTAAAAATGTGACAACAAATCTCAAAACCCAAGCTGACATCACCAAACACAGAAACAATCTAGAGTGTATGGGCCAGGTGTATGTAGATAGCATTTTACGAGTCCCTAATTGCGACTCACAAGGATTTGCAGTTAGAAAATCGCAAAATGCAATATACGAAGGTGTATAGCACACCGTTTGCGATTCCTAGGGAGTCGCAAATGACCTACCTCATGAATATTAATGAGTTAGGTCGCAATTTGCGACCCCCTAGGAATCGCAAAAATCACGGGATGGTTGCCTGCTGAGATCAGCAGACCACCATGTCTGTGATTGCTTTTAAATAAAGCAATCATTTTGTTTTGTAAAGCAGCCTGTTTCTCTTAAAGGAAAATGAAATGCTTTACAAAGCAAAAAATGAAAAGTTTTCCTTTCATTTTTTAAGAGCAGGCAGTAGTCCGTGGGACCACTGCCTGCTCTTAAAAGTGGTTTCACAAACATTCAAAGGCTAAGGGGTCCCTTGGGGACCCCTTCCCATTTGCGAATGGGTTACCACCTACTTGAAGTAGGTGGTAAAATGCGAATGTTTTGCGACCGCAATTGCGGTCACAAAACATTCATACATACCGATGCGATTCGGCATTAGGAAGGGACGCCCTAAGCACGCCCCTTCCTAATACCGGATCACAAACCCATTTTGCGATTCTGTAACAGGTTACTGAATCGCAGAATTAGGTTTGCTGCATCGGAAAAGCAATTTTGCATTCGCAAACGTGCAGATTCTGCTAATCTGTAGGTTTGCGAACGCAAAAATGCTTGATACATCTGCCCCAATATGTATAGATGCTAATTGTAAGGGATACAAGACTGGGCACAGAAAGAAAATTCAATCGTACAGAGCTTTATTAATTGCAAAATATAACTGCAGTAAGTAGGAGGCTCTTTCAAAGTCAAGAGGCTTGTAAGTCTGGATTCTCCTTCATAAATCTTCCTCTCTTTTGTCACTGATCTATGCAGTTCATTAACATTTGTAAATACAGTGTAATTTATGCAAGCATATGTTATTCCTATTTTGTGGTGAAAGACAGCTGTAAATCTGAAAATCTTCTTTGGAAATGTCCCGAATCCTTCTCCAAAGGCATAGTTCTTGAGTATGCAGGAAAAAAGGTGCAATGTATGCATTGTGCACTGAGTATACAATTTACAAAATTGCAATGTCCATGCATGTGTGCATTAAATGAGTACTTACTGTAAGCAACACTTGGCTGTGTTATGAACCTCTAATTTCCACAGGTGTGGATAAAATTGAGTTTTTCCAGGACATTGTCAAAGATTTGACTGAGTGCATTCTATGCAAATTAGATGACTGCTCACATAGTAACAGCTCTTGGGCCGCCTAAAAGATTTGAAAATGCACTTTCGACCTTTTCCTGAGTAGGAAATTTACACAGAAATGGCTCAAGTATTATCAGATAAAGGTTACATTTTATATTTTCTGTTTGAGCATCTATATTAATACTACTATTAAAAAGAATTATATTTTTAAAGCCACAAAATACATTACGCTAATTTATCATTATTTCCTAGGAGGTTCTATTTTAAGTTCCCTTCTTTTCTAAAGCAGAATGTTACAGTTCCAGTGGTTGGCAATGTGTGTTGCTGGACTTACTCTAGGTCTGAGCTCAAGTACATTTACTACTGTTTTGGTTCCTTTTTACCAGTAATTACTTTACATTTATAATTTAGTTTCACCCCTAATTCAGAAGCTGGGGACATGTAAGTGAAAACTTTGGGGCCGATTCCGATCGGGGTCGGAAGGGCACGAACGCGAACCGGACGGAAAAACTACGAGCCATACGCGTGTTTTCCGGCCGACTCGTACAGCTGTAAGAGCGAGCAAGTACGATGCGAGCTATATGAAATTCACCGACCGAGTCGTTTCCAGGTCCGAACCGCTCCGTATGTCTCGGTCGTAAGCTAACCGTGGCATGCAATGGATGCGATTCACGAGCGAGCCAGTACGATGCACGCGTCGGACAGCCTGTGCGAGCCGGAGTGTCCGGCTCGCAAATTGTCCGGGTGGTTGCCTTTGGGGGTCCACGTCGGATCCCCTGTCACCCGCAGTCCTACGACTCGAACACAGGGGGAGACCCATGGGTCTCCCCAACACAGGCATGTACGGTGTGGATGGCACCGACGCGTACCCACTGTAGGGGGTGCCCTTGTCTGCGACGTACCCATTCAGTCAATGGGAGCCCATATACACTTCGTACGACCGGCTCCCATTGACTTCTATGGGAGTCCGACCGAACCGAGTCCGACAGCATACGGCCGCATCGTACTCACTCGGTCGGACTGCAGGACTCCGGCTCGGCCGGAAAACACTCCGGATCCGGCTCGGTCGGAGTGCTTTCCGACCCGCATCGGAATCGGTCCCTTTGTAGTAAAATTAAACTCAAAATGGTTAATAGCCAAAAGTTGTGAATGTACTACAAAGTGTAAGAGTAAATGTAAATGTGTAGATTTACTCATGTGTAAATTACATTTTGTGACTAGGCCCTAAGGTAGCTGAAACAGGCAATGGGTCACACCTGCGATCCCACCAATAAGGTTGGCCAAGACTTTACCAAGTCTGGTTGTGTCCATTGATATCTATTAGGGTAGACAAAAGGGCAAGGGTTTAATCCTGTATTGTTATTGAGGGGTCAAGGGGCACATGATGTCACTTGCACTGGTGCATGGCTGTATCACAAAATCAGGCTCCAGCATCTCCTACTCCCAGGAAGTTACAATTGTTTGTCTTCCTGCTCCGAAACCTCTGGAAGAGTCATAAATATGGAAGCCACCCTCACACTGAAAATATCCACCTCTCAATGAATCTAAAATAAAACTATAAATATTGCAGTGACAAAAAAGAATATGCCTTCAGGCAACTGCCCAACCTCACCTGAAGCCCTCATTTAGAGGAGTGGCCGAGTAGTCCATGGTATCGCCTAAAGGCCAAGTCATTATCAGCCAGAGTATTAGGTAAATTGCTTACTATTTACAGCTCTGCTGCAGGTCTGGGCACAATGCTCTGCAAATAGGCTATTAGACAAGTGTAATTACCCTGTGCACCATTAGCCATGTGCAATTAGCCCATAGATCATTAGTGTTGAACTAACTAGTATTCTGGTCTAATCAATGATGTTTTAAGTGAATCTTCTATCTCAGAAACACATCTAAAAACCAATCCAAAAAACTAACACAATGCAAAACCTGTTGACATTTACCTGCTGAGTCTGCATTAATCCAGCTGAGGCCTCACTAGTTGGGCACAAAAAATAAATAGGGTTTCACAAGTGACAAAGGTTTGATTGAAGAAGAACAAACATATTATGAGAATCACTAGGTAGTTAAATCCAGCTTTAGCTCTTTAAGTTCTGAATGAAGAATCACAAATTCTATAGGTTTTGAAAGCCAACGCTGCTTTTCTACTTATTATCTTTTGAAAATGAGCTTTCCTGAAAATCTTTTTAGGTCTGGGTTGACAGCAGAGCTGTCGAACTAACTTTTTCCTTAAAATAGACTGCATTTCGTTTCTGCCTCCTTTTGTGTTGGCTTTTTCTGATCAGCCTTTTTCAGCCATTTGCTTGAGACTTCAGTAACCACTTCTTGGCTCAGCCCATCTATGGGGCATATTATCAAGAAACTGCTTTAAAATTATCACCGCTTTAGCGGCAGAAAACTGCCGCTAAAGCGGCGATAATGGGCTTGATAATATGCCCTGGAGAATTCCCATAGAAGCCCATGTTCTGGTGTCAACATGGGCTTCTATTGGAATTCTCTGCGGCATATTCTCAAGCCCATTATCGCCGCTTTAGCGGCAGTTTTCTGCCGCTAAAGCGGCGATAATTTTAATGCCGTGCTTCATAATATGCCCCTGAGTATTTTCCTCTCACCTGATGCTAGTTGCTGTTAGGGTGTATCTTTCCACCTTCTATGAAGTATTTGCATTTAAACTGCATGAGGCACTACTTTACAACTAGGCCTGGGTGAAATTTAAATAACACCAGAGTAATTTGCATAATTTTGGGAATTTCTTGTTACAATTGTTATGCGTAATGACTGAAATTACGACATTTCACATAATTACATGACACCGGTGGGAAAAATAAACTGGGAATGCGCCATCTGCAGTATACATTTACCACGAATGAACGGGAACAAGGAAATGCGAGTGGCTGTTGTTCACACTGCTTTTGTTTTCGCATTATTTCTTTAAAGCGACATATGTTCTTGTGTCAAAACCTGACGCAAAGATACCTTTTAGGCTAAATTATAGTCCTAAATGATGGATTTGTATTTTGCATCATTACACGTCATTTTGCCAAATGTTTACATAAATACATGTAAGATAATAATGTGCAGTTCTCACATTGCTACTTACAACTGTATGCATCTCTTTCCAGACTGCTTGCTCTCTGCTGGTCCAGCCGCCGTCCCTTGTGTTTTGCTCCTCATTCTTCACAGCCGTATCCCCCTTCGTTGCTCCCTCTTATCCTTTCCTATTTTGCCTGTGGGCTCTTCATTTCCTTGCTTGCCCATCCCCTCTCATTTATCTCCACCCCCTCCTCTTTCCCCTGTATGCTCTTCATCCCCTCAATCTGCCACACCCTCTGGATTGCCCCTCCTGCCCTTCTCTCCCAGCAGCTTCTCATTGGTGCTGCAGAGGCCATGTATTTTCTTCTGGATCCTAGACAGGCCCATGCTGGGAACCAAAAGCTGCCCTGGCACAAATGTTAAGACCAGCTCAGAACTTCCTTTGCAGTCTTGCTATTGACGGCTCCAGCTGTCTGTTGGGATACGGCAATCGTTTACCATACTCCCCAGATCCAATCCTTCCTCAACAGTGGATGGCTTTGTGCCATTCTCAGTTGCTGTGCTCCTATTTCTTGCATTCCTCCATTTCTGTGGTTGCTCCATCTACAGCAACGTTTGGTTTCCCCGTTGGTAAATTTGTCATTCTTCCTATTCCGGAAGCAGCATTGCAAACAGAGCGATGTTTTAACAACACCGGTTTCTGCCTTTCAGTGTCACCTCTGTTTGCTATGAAAACCTCCAGCTGAAATGAGAAAGAGCATTAATCTTGACAGTGTACCATAAACAAGCATTGCCAATGTCAATCAGTCTCGCTTGTATGTAATGGCAAGCAAAACCAATTGGTATTACCAATGATTGTTCTTTCCTTCCTTATTCCTTTCTCTTTCTCTCTGCCTCGTAAACAAACAATGGGAATTTGGAGATGCTTTTTAAAGACCCCGTGATAGCCCTGGGGCTTAAAAAAACAGGCTGAATTGGCTCCATCACTCAGGGTAAAGGCCTAATTGGTTAAATGGCCAGTCCATTCTTTTTCCATGAAATGAAAGGCTTCTATTCTTGAATTCTCCCTTTTTTGTTTCCATGTTAATGAAGATCGGGTAGAAAGAGTTTATAGTAACCCTTCCTTTTTATGCCATAGAAAGAAAAGAAGGACTACAATGAAGGCTTCCTTATCTCTGACCTTTATTTTACATAGAAATAAAAACAGTGCTGTTTAGAAGGCAAAGCAGCCTTGAAAAAAAGAGCCATTCCTTTTTAGGTTGAGCTAACAGCGCACATGCGCTGTCTGCAAGACCTGCTTTTATCAATAAAACAACTGTATTCCCACCTCCTTGTTACCATTGGTGCACTCCAGCGTCACTCTTCTTTGCTGCCTCCTGTCTCTTTCCTGCATCCGATACCTCACTTCCTTTCAAGGCTGAGGAGCACCGGTAAAGTAGAATGTCTTATGCTTGTTTAATATATATTCCTTTCTGCGCACTCTTTTTTTTTGCTTTCTCTCACGTCATATATCAGCATGACACCCGCTTCTCCGACGCTGCGCTCCAGGTTTTGGACAGCACACTGTTACCAATGCTTGTTTATTTTAGCGCAGTTTGTTGAAGTGCCACAAACAGGCAGAATTCCCACTATCTGAGGGGTTGTGTGTGTGCTTTTAATGTTTGCAGCATATCACGTGAGCATGCGAGCAGGCTTTATCTGGAGCTGTGGCCTCATCGCGGCTCACCTTTGGTACAGCTTTCTTTTACCTCAGAATACAGTACTCTCTCTTCACTGAGTCTACTCAACATTTCACTTTTCTTTCTACTTCCTCTCGGTTGCCTTCTTAATGTTTTTTGCTGATTGGGCTTGCGCCTCACCAAGTGAGATTATCCTAGCGCTTTGAGGCAGGAAAAAAGCCCAGATAAAGCTGTCTGTAGAACAGCCATATCAATCCGAATTGCATGTAAAAGAATGTAGACTGTTGTACAAGTTCACCTCTACATTTTGCGCTCTTATGTCATGTACTCGGCAGCAGGAATCCCCCTGCCACTCACAGCTTTTCATGTTCTTGCAAAAGCTCCTGACAGAGCAGAACTTGGTAGCTTGTCTAGGTAATGTCTGGGGTTGATAATTATGACAGGACTCTTTTTGATGTCTGCAACACACAAACTGGGCTTCTCCAAGTACTAGGGAACCATTCGGCCATGCCCCTCAATAAACGTCACATACCATCTTTCGTTTAAAATCCCCCGATACACTTTCCTACGTTTTGCAAGGGAATTTAAAATCCACTCGTCATACTTCCTAAAATATATGGTTATTATTCAATTGTCTACATTGCTTATTAGTAACTGAACTTTTTTCCATATCTACCCAGAAAAGGACTTTCATCAGTGCTTTGTGGCTTCAGACCTGTGCCCTTTCTCCTTCAAATTGAATAATATTAAGTGTAGGGAGGGTGACATGTATGAGATAAACTGCATTGTTGTTAGCGTAAAAGACTGGCATGAGGTTTCATGTTCACTACCCAATTTCTCACCCTATGCCGCTCTCGATAACATTTCAATTACTACAAGCATTTGCTCCTGACGCAACAGATCCTACTGACTCATCTTGCAGAACTTACAGCGCACAAAATCCCACAGTGGAGATATGTCCCACATGCCGCCTCCCTTTGCATGTACTTGAAACGCACAGCATTTCAAATCTCACTCAGCTGGTAAATCAGCGTATTGGTTTGTTTTGGACGTAAAACAATTTTTGCACTTCCTCTTTATGAGTCTATGGCCTGCTCTCCCCTTCTTTTTCTTTCTCACAGACTCTTTCCTCTCCTCTGCCTGGATTTCATTCACCACTTCGTGCATAAACGACCTATCCCTCTCTATCTTCCTTTCCATCCATTCTGTGCAGCTCTCACCCCTAAGCATTCACCATGTCACATAATTCCACTACACAAATATACTGCACACCACTTAATTCCACAACTAACAATTCCAATGCAAACTACATAATTCCACTCCACACCACATACATCTACTCCACTCCAAAATAAAACATGGGTAAAAAGCATTTTCATTTACAATGACAATAGCCCTAACAATAGCCCTAACTCTCCCAACTGTGAGATCTGTTGCATTGCAAATGCTTGTTTACACTTGTATTGTTTTTATGTGCTTACGCTGCATGCATTTGCACGTTAAACCCAGGTCCACTGGCTTTGCCAAAGATAGTTTTCTCATTGTTAACCAGGTCATTAATGAATACACTGCAAGAGCTGTTATTTACATTCAATCCAAGCATGCTCTTTAAATTACAAATGTTATGTAGAAACAGAACGGGATTTGAACACTGAAAGAATTTGTATCTTTCATTTTACTTCTTGCAACTACAAGAATGGTGAGCAGCATGTAGTCTTCCTTGTATTTGTTAATTTCTTTGAGAACACCATTTCTTTAATTGATTAACTACTAAGCCTGGGCAAAGCACTACGCTACGCTCGCGTAGTTTGCGAAGATCGCGCTACTTCGCACTACGCGAACTGCACGTAGCACAGTGCGAACACGCGTAGCGTAGTGTTGCGTAGTGTTGCATAGTGCTGCGGTCATTTTTTGCTTGCTCGTGGTCCTCAACGTCAAGTTGGCGACCGCGAGCAAGCAAAATGACATCCCGGCGAGACTTTTTCCTTGTTCGCGATCAGCAACATCAAGTTGGCGATCGCGAGCATGGAAAATAAACCTCCCGGCGAGATTCCCAACGCGAGGAGGTCAGGTTTCTCATTGCGAGGGGTCGCGTATGCTCGCGACCGCTTGCGATGAGAAACTACCAGTTCGCGTTGAGAAAGCTGCCGCTCGAGTAAAAATTTCCTCGAGCAGCAGAAAACTACAGCTCGCACTGTGCAAGATGCCATTTTCAATGATTGCACAGTGCCGGTTGCTTGTCCGCACTGTGCAATCATTGAAAACAACATCTTGCACAGTGCGAACATGTTACTACGCAGTTCGTGAAGTGCTACGCGTAGCTCGCGTAGTGCAAACTTCACTTTGCGTAGCTTCGCGAAGTGCTACTTCGCGAACTACGCCCACCCTTATTAACTACCCGGTTCCCTGTGGGATCTCTGTTGTCCTACTTTTATGTCTGGCCTGTCCCGGTTTTTGCTTATCAAAATCTGATCACCCTACCACTAACCTAATACTTTGCTTCTGGCAGGGGAGGTGAGAAATC
Source organism: Triturus cristatus (assembly GCF_964204655.1). Lineage (NCBI taxonomy): Eukaryota > Metazoa > Chordata > Amphibia > Caudata > Salamandridae > Triturus > Triturus cristatus. The sequence continues at coordinate 64,121,786 of NC_140592.1, forward strand.
CCTCCAAACCTTCATTTAACAATAACCTTCCCAATAAATCTTGGAACCGTGGCTGTCAAGCAGGGGGTAGGGGAGTGGGACGAGAGAGAGAGAAGATACAATGGGTTATTTCTCTGTCATCTGATGTTTCAGCTTATTTGACTTGGGTAAGTTTCTTGACAGGCTTGTGGCTTTGACATTGTTAGTTCATTCGCGACCCTGAAAGTCATCTAGATTAAAGACACAGATACTGTTACCACAAGGTTTTTTTCTCTCATATATATTCACATCTATGACTTTGTCAAAAATATCTTATTGCTTTACTGTTACATTTGTACCTTACAATGCCCTGTTGAAATCATGGACAGAGTTTGTGCTTCCTCTCTCCCTTAGGATTAGTATTTTGACTATGACAGACAATCTTAATATTTTTTGTACTCTTTGAAGTCTCTTCCAAGAATGATTTATTTAGTTTTCACAATCTTCCTGTTCATATGTTAATGTCATATTCTCCCATTTCTTCAGGTTGTGTGGCATATTCCCCTTGTTTTGATTTGCACACAAAGTGTCAAATGTCTTTCACTTGTTTAATTTCCAGTCTAAAATTGTCTTTTTAGATCTATTTTAAATTAACCCTGGGCGTAGTTTGCGTAGTGGCGCTACGCTAAGTGCACTTCGCACTACGCGAGCTACGCGTAGCTAAGCGAACTGCGTAGTGTGGTAGGGAAAATGCTGTTCGCACTGATTGCACAGTGCCGGATGCTTGTCTGCACTGTGCAATCATTGCAAACGGCATCTTGCACAGTGCAAGCGGTTGTTTTCTGCCGCACGAGTAGATTTGTACTCGCGCGGCAGCTTTCTCAAAGCGGACTGGTAGTTTCTCATCGCGAGCGGTCGCGAGAATACGCGACCACTCGCAATGAGAAACCTGACCTCCCCACGTTGAGAATCTCGCTGGGAGGTTTATTTTCCACGCTTGCGATCGGCAACCTGATGTTGCTGATCGCAAGCGAGGAAAAAGTCTCGCCGGGATGTCATTTTGCTCGCTCGCGGTCGCCAACTTGACGTTGAGGACCACGAGCAAGCAAAAAATGCCTGCTACGCTATGCAATGCATTTTTGCACTGTGCTACATGCAATTTGCGTAGCGCGTAGTAGCACAAACTACGCAAACTACGCAAGCGTAGCATAGTACTGCGCCCAGGGTTATTTTAAATTTGTTTTTTACCATAGAAAAATATACACAGTGATACATTGAACTTTAATTAACTCCAATCCTTACCTTGCAGGTTCCTGGTACCTCGAGTGCCGCTAGAAGTCCTCACTACACAGCCTTCTATGATCAGATAAGTATTATTTTCATGCTCACCGTGTATAAATGTACCTTGTTCCTACTTGAACTTTCATTCCTTTTGTAACTTTGATTTCTATTGGGTTTTTTTCTCTAAAGGTACCTGGGCTTTATGCACTTCTGCGTTGAGCCTTCATAGGGCAAGGACCATGGGCTGATGGATCAGGATAACTTTCAAATAAGTTCAAACACAGTGTCACAAGGCCTTAGGTCTCTGGAGCTTGAGCACTATACTGTCGAAGTGAGGATGGGCTAGAACTAGTGGTTGGTTGTTGCTTGGACGTGGCTTTTATACAAATCCCTGCCCAAGATGGTCGTTGAGACTTGTCAGATCTCGTGGAAGCACCTGTGAGATCTCGTGATTGTTTCTATAGGTGTGTGTTCAGAGCATTCTTTTTCCTTTGTGTTGACCATGTCCAGTTTAATCATAATTTTATAAACACATATTTTCAATCCTGCACATGGATGAGGGTGGAAACTTCAGTGGAAACTTCTCCATATTAAAGGCTATTGGTGACACTAGTAGGGTGGCAAGAGGGATCAGTCACCCCATAAGGCTTTTGCTTGAGTCCTGGTCCACCCCTGCTTTTTAGGTCTCGCCTGAGACAGCGCTTTAACGCTGCTCTCGCGAGAGCTTTTGTAAATGGGGGATCTGGAAGTGCAAACGAGTGCTTTCAGGCCTCCAAATACAGTGCATGTGCGCCGGTTGTGTGCGCACCATTTGGAGGCCTGAAAGCACTCGTTTGCTTTCACTTTCGCGGGCCGCGCGGCCGCTTTGATGTGATCGCGATTGAGATCACTTTCACACAGTGCATGCAGCGTGCGCACCATTTGGCAGCCTGCGTGTACATTTCGCGGGCGCTTTGATGTTCTCAGTGAGCTGCGCGGCCACTGCGAACATCAAAGCACCCGCGAAATGTACACGCCATTTGCCACCCCCTCCCTTATCCCACTTCCTGCTTGTATTTCCATTTCTCTAGTTCATCGTTCTCTACTTAACTTCTTGCCGCCAGTTTCTTCCTGAGCACCTTTCCATCCTCTTTCCCGTCCCCTGCTCCCCGCATCTCTTCTTTCTTTCATTCGCTCCTCTTTTCTCCTTTACTTTCTTCTCCCCGCGGCTCTTCCTTCTTTCCTCTTCTCTCATTTCCTTTATTCTCCCGCTTCTCTTTTCCTTCTTTCTCCGAGCATCTCTTCCTTCGCTCCACTTATCTCCTTTCCTATCCCTGCGTCTTTTCTTTCTCTCCGCTTCACTTCCTTTTCTCCTCTTCTCTTAGCTTCTCTCCTTTAAATCCTTCTACGCGCCTCTTACTTCGCCCATGTGCTTTGCCCCAACTCTTCCTACATTGCCTTTGCGCCAGTCTGCTTTCTCTCTGCCAGCTCCTTGTTCTGCTTCATGTCCATCATGCCAATCTGTCTTGATGGAATTTAGTGCCCATATACGATGCAAGAATTGACTTGAGTGGGATTTTGTTCCTGTGAAGGTATTTTTCTAATTCAGTTGTTTAATAGAACAGACTAAAAGGATACTTATTGTAAATACCTACCATATGTTAACAGAATGAATAAAAAAATATGAAAAAAACGATAGGTGAAATTACATAGCTACACTCTGGAGCAAAGAACACCAGCGTAGTACATGTTGCCACAGTAATGAAACAAATGTACATCGTTCATTGTTTGTCCTGAACTTCAAGAGTCACAACTACAAGCTTTGATACCTACCCTGATTCAAGCTCACACAATATATCTTTGTGAAACATTTATATCTTGGATACATGTGTTTTCTTTTTTATGTGATGGTTACTCGGGGGTGAACGGAGCTTGAGTAAAGTACTTAAGATTAATACAGTGCACTGCATCCTCACACGTACTGCGGGGAGCCCTGGCTCGGCTTCACCTTTTAGAAATGTCATTTCTAACAGTGGGCGCAATGGTCGCAAATGCAATTACATTGGTCTTGTATCTTGAAAGGAGACTTGAAAACCTGCTGTACAGGTTGAACATTATTTTTACATTGCAATTGGATGTGCATACTATGGCTCAGAAATGATCTCTTCATGCACGCTTGAGATGCTCACACTGGAAAGGAAAGCAAGTTAAGATCAGCGCCTGCTACTTGCAAGTTTTCTTCATGAATGCGGCTCCAGTTTAGGATTGCTCACAAGTCACAACCTGAATTTACTCTGGAGAACACATGCATTTCCAGGTGCTACAGAGTCAGTTTCCAATTTCACAATAAATCCACCTACTTATCTTTAATTCAATGCACCGTGAACGATTAGTCAATCAGCATTTCTAGCTCCCTCCTCTGAACTCCAAATTTCTCCCTCTTAACAAACTTTGCTCACGTGTATTTTTTAGGTCAGAACAGAGATAATCAATTAATTAAGATTTACGCAACTCAGAGCAGTTACAGTTTATTCTGTCAACCATTTCCCTCCTGCTCCACGTGCTGTAAAACACGATCATTCAAAGCACTGCTGCACGCCACACACTGCTGCACGCCACACACTGCTGCACGCCACACACTGCTGCACAGCACACACTGCTGCACGCCGCACACTGCTGCACAGCACACACTGCTGCACAGCACACACTGCTGCACGCCACACACTGCTGCACGCCACACACTGCTGCACGCCACACACTGCTGCACAGCACACACTGCTGCACGCCGCACACTGCTGCACGCCACACACTGCTGCACGCCGCACACTGCTGCACACCACACACTGCTGCACACTGCTGCATTACTCACTGCTGCATGCTGCACGACACTGCTGCACGCCGCACACTGCTGCACGCCGCTGCACGCCACAGAGTGCGTCATGCCTCACACTGCTACACTAAACACTGCAGCACGTCGCACACTGCTGCACGCCGCACACTGCTGCACGCTGCACACTGCTGCACGCCACACACTGCTGCACGCCACACACTGCTGCACGCCACACACTGCTGCACAGCACACACTGCTGCACGCCGCACACTGCTGCACGCCACACACTGCTGCACGCCACACACTGCTGCACGCCACACACTGCTGCACGCCACACACTGCTGCACGCCACACACTGCTGCACAGCACACACTGCTGCACGCCGCACACTGCTGCACGCCACACACTGCTGCACGCCGCACACTGCTGCACACCACACACTGCTGCACACTGCTGCATTACTCACTGCTGCATGCTGCACGACACTGCTGCACGCCGCACACTGCTGCACGCCGCTGCACGCCACAGAGTGCGTCATGCCTCACACTGCTACACGAAACACTGCAGCACGTCGCACACTGCTGCACGCCGCACACTGCTGCACGCTGCACACTGCTGCACGCCGCACACTGCTTTTATGCGAGTTTATGCTACTGACATTGTAAATGACAATGCCTTTTATTTGTTTTAAAACCAAAACATAAATAAAAGGCATTGTAATTTTACAATGCCAATAGCTCAAACTCTTATAAATGCGAGACCTATTGCATTGCAAATGCTTGTTCTCTGTATGTCTGAGCGAGTCAAAGATAGGTTTATTTCTTAAGCACATTAACTGAAGCCACAGAAACGCAGATGCAGTTTAGCTCTTCTCGAGTCTCCAAGAGCTCTGACCTGCAGCGTGGGTGAGGCCTGCTACCAGGCCACAGTGTTCCAATGTGCTCAGAGGTAGGGTTTCGGGTGTGTCAGCGCGGAACACTCTATGTTGAAGACCATTCTCGGAGCACGCCAACAACTAGGACTGGGAGCAGTGTAGTCCTGATATAGACTTTGGTGCTCCCTGACTGGAGCCATCACTCATTTAAGTTTAGCAGCAAGTAATAAACATTCTTGTAAGAATGACAGACAATGGTTATAGTTTAAAAGCTTTATATAAAGAATAATGTGATTATGTGCAGATTGCAGAATAATTTGCTTTAGTGAATTTAGCTGCAAAGCATACACTCATAAGTACAAAGAACTCAGTACAATTCTAAGTGAAATCCGCATAGATTTGCTTTATAAGAGTGGGAAAAGGCATCTCCTACCCTTAAAAATCTAAGTGTCTTTTTATAGGACAGTCATACATTATACATGGGTACACAATTCTCAGTACATGCACCTATAGGGAACAGGCAATAAGAAACATTTTACTACAGAACACATTTGAGGATTCTCTCATAGTTGCACGACATTGAATGTGTGGACATTCTCACAGTTAGTTCTGCAGTCCAATGAATACACTGTATGCCCGTAGCCTGGGGCAGTTGAAATGCCCTTATTACTAACCCTGGGCGTAGTTCGCGAAGTAGCACTACGCGAAGCTACGCAAAGTGCACTTCGCACTACGCGAGCTACGCGTAGCACTTCGCGAACTGCGTAGTACCCTGTTCGCACTGTGCAAGATGTCGTTTTCAATGATTGCACAGTGCAGACAAGCAACCGGCACTGTGCAATCATTGAAAACAGCATCTTGCACAGTGCGAGCTGTAGTTTTCTGCCGCTCGAGTAGATTTTTACTTGAGCGGCAGCTTTCTCAACACGGACTGGTAGTTTCTCATCGCGAGCGGTCGCGAGCATACGCGACCACTCGCAATGAGAAACCTGACCTCCTCGCGTTGAGAATCTCGCCGGGAGGTTTATTTTCCACGCTCGCGATCGCCAACTTGATGTTGCTGATCGCGAACGAGGAAAAGTCTCACCGGGATGTCATTTTGCTTGCTCGCGGTCGCCAACTTGACGTTGAGGACCGCGAGCAAGCAAAAAATGACCTCTGCACTACGCAACACTACGCTATGCGTGTTTGCACTGTGCTACGTGCAATTCGCGTAGTGCGAAGTAGCGCAAACTTCGCAAACTACGCGAGCGTTGCCCAGGCTTACTTATTACACAGCAAAGAGGTGTCTGAGAACAGTTTTCAGTTTAGTAGTGTGAGTCTTTCAATTTCTTATTTGGAACGAAAGAAATGGCAACGTTATTTTAGTGACGTTGGTACCAGATGGAGGACATTGTAAACAAGACTCCAATTAGCATAGGCCCAAATTGCAATTCAATTAGGGTGAAAGGAGATCAGCTCCCACAGGTGTGTTATTCCCCAAAGAAATGCATTCTTGACTTTGTAGTTAGGCCTAGGGTCCCTGAGTCTGGTATGCTATCTCTGTGTCAGTTTTTTACCTGTGAGTCAAGAATGAAAGCCAAAAGAGTGACCTTTGATGTAAACTGTAGAAACAGAGACAGAGGTACCCATCTGGTGGCTACATTTAAAAAAATGAAACCAGATAACCTGGCATCAATAGAAGCTTCCCTGCTTGTCCAAATTGTGTGATCCTAGCCACATATTTTATTTCACAGAGCCCTTTTTTCTTTATTGTCACATATGAGCACACTTTTAGATACTTTTAGTGCTTTCATTGCTTAAATAGACTGTAATGTTTCTCCTTCTATAATAAGAATCAAAGCCACATTTAGGCTTTATGTGACTACCAATGGCATTATTGTTAAGGGTGGGGAGCAGCCATGAATGTTTCTAAAAACTATCACCTAAATAAATGCCTGTCCTAAAAGTGATATAATCTCATGTACTAAGGTGAAATGCTTCCACGTGTTAAAGAAATACATTTTTTACATTTTGAAGTGGTTATTTCATATTTTCACGTTGTGTTTGTTGCATGATATACATGCCAAACAATTTCATGGTTCAGCTCATGCACAGACTCTTAGCTCTAAGGCAGACCCATGGCTCAGCTCCGGCTTGGTTTGCCCTATTAATTCGCCTGTGTGCAGTTCTCTATTTGCTTAGTACATGCGGCTGCCAGTCACTTGATAAAATGGTTTGTAAAAGGCGAGGACTAGAAACATAGAGCCCTGACCACATGCACTCTACTATCATGGAGTCTAATAGCAAAGAAAAGGGAGAGTGTGAGCAGGGAAAATACATTTAATATAAATGATCGCAGAGCTTGGACATACAGCCGTTGTGTTGTACGTGCCCGTAGTCATGTGTTCCCAAGTGGAACCACCAGGCCCAGGAGTGTAGTTTCAGCAAGGGCCATCGGGTATGACAGTCCTCAAATGTATTCTTAGTTTGATGGTTGGCTCTGGAGGCCCACACTCGGGTCTCATCTGTCTGTGTTGGTTTTTCTGGTCATACTCACTTCATTAAGAGGTATTAACTTGTTCATTTTTTGGCTCGAGATCTTCATATATATCATGACCAGTGTACCACAAAAGCGTCAATCTGAATCCACAGAAGTACTCCTTGAATGACTGCAAATGTATTTCTTTTGGTATTGACAAACATTGGCAGTAGTAGGCTTAGAAAGCAGCTCCCGTCGCGGATTTCCAGGCGTACTACTAGCAATCAAACACACAAAAGGTGAAGGAATTAATGCTAACGGGTAGTCTAACCAGTGTCAGTCGCTCGAGGTAGCATTCCACTCAATTGTTTCTCACCCACTGTGCCTCTCTAGACAGAGGGCTGCCAAGGCAGATCAGTACTGGCCCTGTTCCTCATGGAAACAGACCATCTCACCCCTCAACCCTGCAGTCCACTGTGTATTTTTTAGTTTGGAAATTTGGGAATCTTCCCCTCCAACCCCAAATCTCTCTGACTAAGATAAGCCTCTGTAAATATGAGTGTAGCGCTAAGCCTTCTGTGAGGCGGCTGAGGCAGGGCTGGAGCACAGCCAGATAAGTAAGAAAGGAAAGGTCAGTTGTGGTTGCTGCTGTGGGATGGTCTTGGAGTGCTTGTATGAGTGCATATGTGCATGTATGTCAGCGTGTGGTGTGTGTGTGAAAAAAAGATGGAGACAGAGAACCCAAGAGAGAGACTGCCTGTGTGCATGCATGTCTGTGTAAAAGAGGTGCTGAAGAAAGAGTATATCCCGTCTGGAAAGAGACAGCGGAATGGAGAGAAAGAGAGAGAGAGAGAGAGCATGCATGTGTGCACTTTCATTCATCTGTCCCATTAGTGCTGGGTTTGTGGTTTGGAGTGGGAGGAGATAGTCCTGCCCTATCATGCATGGGAACTCCAAGAACCTTAACCCTGAATTAAAGCTTCATCTTGTAGGAGCTCTGCAGATGGTAATTTCTGCCCTGCATTCCTCCTTCCTATTGCTTCTTTCTCTGCTTCCCCCCTCTTTCTGTCTGTTCTCTTTCTCAATGTAGCCTTTCGTCTTACTAGTTTTATACGTTGCTCGCTGTCTCATATTGTTTTTCTTTTTTTCGCTTTGTCTTTTTTCAATTATTCCCCTTCCATTCTCTCTTACTTCTTTCTCTATTTTACTTTCATTCTCTCTCATAAAACCACTCTTGCTCAACCTACCTGATTCTCTGTCTCACTCCTTCTCTTCCTCTCTTCTGCTTTTCTTTTTCTCCTCCTCTGACTCTCCGCATTTGACCTTTCACATATGAACACTTCTTCACCTTTCTCACTCTCGTTCTGCCTCCACCTTTTACTCCCACTCTCTCTACTTATATCCATTTCTCTCTCTCTTTCGCTCTCTCTCAAGTTCTCCACTTTAGCTCTCAATCTCTCTGGGGCAGAGTCAGTCACAATAGGTTTTAATTGCAAAATTTCGTGAAATGAACAACCTTGCACTTCACCAAAATTCTTCAAGACAATTTTGAAAGATTTTTACAAAATCATAAGTTGTACTGTGTTTTCTTATCTAACAACCTATTTTCTAAACTCGTATTTAATTGTTGTTTTTTCTGCTTTACAAATGCTGTGAATTCAAAAGGGTAAGAATATGCTTAGAAATACACTGCTTCTTTCAATGTTGAACATATTTTCTGAGTTTTCCAAGCCTGAGGATGGAAACCCAGGGCCCGATTCACAGAACTAACTTAAGACAAACTCCTAAACTTACTACTTTTGGTATTCACAGAAGTTAGGATTTTGTTTTAAGTCTGTCGTAAGTCTGTCTGAAGTCTGTCTTAAGTTTGTCTTAAGTTTGTCTTAAGTCTGTCTTAAGTCTGTCTTAAGTTTGTCTTAAGACAAACTTAAGACAAAATCCTAACTTCTGTGAATACCAAAAGTAATACGTTTAGGATTTTGTCTTAAGTTAGTTCTGTGAATCGGCCCCCCAGTGTCCCATCAAATCTTGACCCCCTGCCCTCTAAGACTCAATTGAACAGTTACAGCTCCTCCACTACCTGCATTGCTCTCTCCAATTTGTATTGGAGAATTCAGATGATCCTTTAACTACCCACCGCTATTCCCGGCTGCCCCTGGGGTTACCCTCTTTAGTTGAAAGTTCAAGAGCTGGGGCTGTCCATGCATCTCTTGAGGCGCCTTACTCCTGACATAAAAACTTCCCTCTGTCACTCTTGGCTCTGCTGCCATCTTATGACGTGATTTCTTAAGATATCTATAGCAGATAATGGGGCATATTCTCAAGGCGATATCGCCACGTTAGCGGCGCTTTAATGCTGCTAAAGCGCCAATATTTTTATCGCTGTATTTTCTGGCAATAGCGGCCGCTAATAAAATCACCAACAATGTTAGCGACAACTAACGCTAATCATATGCAATGTAGGCATTCCATTGATAAAACGCACGCTAATCCCACTTCGCAATATTCTCAATGATCGCCCGGACCAGCGATGCGAAAAAAAAACAGCCGCTAGGGCCCGTTAGCTGCTGGAACTTAAGACCAGAAAATAGCTGGTCTTAAAAATGAGGATAACACTTGGGGCCACATCTCAGCAGGTGTTGGTGCTGGACAGTGCTGTAAGCAATGTAGCAGCACGGCCCTGCGACAAAACTACAGCGCAGGAATGCACACCATCAATAAGATAGTGTGCATTCCTAGGCCCCAGTCATGAAAAGTGTCGCAGTGCTACGACAAGACAGCGTTGCAACACTTCTCACAACCCCCTTCTTGCGACAGCATGGATGCGCTGTATTCACTGGACAGCGCTTCATGACGCAAGTAATGACAGATACGTCAGGAATCCTAACGTATCTGTCTGCACTAAAGTCACGCATTGCTGCAGTTGTGTCACAACTATGACGCAACTCCATCACTGCATAGGGCCAGCCTATCCCTGTGGCACTGCGCCACCCTCACGCCTGCCATCAGGCAGGCAGAAGGTACTGGCGTATTTCCGTTCATGTGGGGGTGACTGAATGTCAGAGCTGTTGGAGGTCCTTCGGTGGTATTTGTGCGCTGCAGTGTCATCGTTTGGAAGCATTGGTGGATTGTTGGTGCAGAGGGAGTTGACGAGACATTCTTTGGTGGCCTTGATCCAGCTGCAAGGGGGTGCGAAGATGGCGGTGGCGTCGGGTGGGCAAGGTGAAGACGTGACGTTGCCAATGATGGTCGGTTCAGGAGAGTCCAGGTCGTGGCTGCAGTAGAAGTTCCCGCTGGTGGAGGTGACGTGCTTGACCGGGTGTCCTGCTATGTGGCTTGTTGCGGTGACTTGCTGATTGCATCTGATGTAGGGGACCTTCCCCAGGAGGGGGTGGTGTCCTGGTCACTGGGGTTGTCCAGGTGGAACTTGAGTTCACCGAGTAGGATGTCATCGGTGGATGGGAGCCCAGGGTGTGCAATGAGGTCTACAATGGTATTGGACAATGGGGGGCCATGGCCCGGGGGGCCTGCACATGAGGGTGCCATAGTGGATGTGCTTGGGCTTGGTTCGGATCTGGGATTTGAGGTGATCCATGGTCACCGTTGGGTCATTAGAGTGCGTGGACAGTTGGAGTGTGCTTTTGTAGGTGATGGCAATGCCTCCTCCTTGACGGTCAGGGTGCTCCTTGCGGGTGAAACTGCAGCCGTCAGAGATGGTGATGGCGATGTCCGGTCCGAAGCAGAGGTTGGTCCTGGCAGGCGAGGTGGCGTCCAGGGTTAATGGCGAGGAGGGTGCTGGCGTCGTAGTGGTGGAATGTCCAAGAGGAATGCTCCTTGATGCTGAGCGCGGTCCAGGGGCAGACGGATGCAAACGTACCAGTGTTCACGGTTGGGTTTGTGGTGCAAAGGTTAGTTTTGGGTTGCACTCACGGAAGTAGGTATAGTACTCTTTTTGTCTCGACTATGCAACACCTACTCTATTGTTGCACTGTGCCTAGTATTAGTATGCATTGGAATGGAATGCAACGTGATGGCATGCGTCGCAACCACGTATGTGCCTTTGGCACACGAGTGGTACGCCCGCTGCGCATGGGCGTAGAGCGGCCTCCATTGAGAAGTGTGGGGGGGCTGGACAGCAGTGAGCTGGTAAATGCCGGAGAGAACACTAGATGGGGCGTGGATGCGGGGATGTGTGTGTGAGCGGAAGTTGTAAAAAGTTTAATGAGGGAAGTCTTACCTTGAAGCCAGGTCCTGTGTCTTCGTAGCTCATGCTCTCCTACGTCTGCTTCCAGGAATAGGAAGTAGGCAGTAAGGCGCCCTCCCCTGAGTCAATCACAATGCTGTGATGCGGCGGTGGGATTGGTAATTGGCAACTGGACAAGTCATGCAGCCAGGGGCCGGAGGGGTGGGCATGTTCCCCATGCAGGCTGTAATGCAGCCTGCATTGCAAACAGGGAAGTATGCATGCCTGGTTTTGGCGGCCTGAGTGGGCCGAGCAAACAGTCATTGCACACTTGAGCGGGCATGCCAATCCGCCCATGCCCTGCTCCGTGTTTGGAGCAGTCCTACCCACCCTCCAACCCCCTGAGGATACATAGCATGATAATATCAGTTAGTTATCCCTTGCTTTTCCCGTTTGAATTGGTTTTGTTGGCTTCTCTGAGCCCGTGGTTCCCGCTTCCCACTGCTGCTGCCCCTGCGACCCCACACCCTGTCCTCACCCGTTCCAGCCTCACAGCTGATCGTTCCTCCCCATTCCCTTACCTAATAGCGGCTGCGCGCCGCGGGCGCGTTGAAGGCAAGCATGTCTGCGCCTATCCGCGACCCCAGCGCAAACATAGCCAGGAACCCTGGATCTCGAGCCACCCACTGCTACAGCACAGCCATCCTCCACGCACTCAACCCCAGAATACTCAGAGACTGCCAACAGGCCTCGCCAACCACGACCCACGGCCAGTTCTCCTGCCTCCACTGCCGCCAGACCTAAACCACGACCCTGGCCTCCAACACACCCAGCCAGCACTGGCGACACCCTAAAATGCATCCTCCTCTACGTGCGCTCTGTGCACACACACGCTATGAAAATCTGGAACCTACTCGACTCTCTCTCGTCCGACATCGCCTTCTTCATGGTGAGCTGGACCAACGCCTCCTCCGCCCCCGACATCAACACCGCTATCCCGGATGGATACAGGATCCAGAGGAAGGACTGCCCAAACCACCCGGGAGTGGGCTTTGCCAATGGCCACAAGAGCACCCTCCGCCTCACCGCCTCCAGCAATACCTTCCCCTCCGCTGAAAACCTGCACTTCCAGGTCCAAACCAGCCACAACTCCACACTCCGAGGAACCCTCATCTACAGACCCCCCAACCCCCAGACACACCAGCCAGCCCGCCAGTCTCAGCTGAAGACACCGCCTCTACCATGAAAGGCATCCACTCGGGGGCCCCCACTGACCCGTGCCCTCCTCACATCTACCACACAGCCGCGGCCGCCATGGCACCCGAACTACAACGCACCATCAACACCACCTTCAAAACAGACACCTGCCAAGATGACTGGAATAGCGCACATGTCGGGTCCCTGCTCAAAAAGCCCACAGCTGACCCCACCGACCTCAAGAACTGCAGGCCCATCTTGCTCCTTCACTTCGCGGCCAAAGTTTCAGAGTAAACAGGGAACTGACTGGATTCATTGAAGACAACGCCATCCTCGACCCGTCCCAATCCAAACCGTACTTGCCACCACAGACGACATCCGCACCCTCCTGGACCAAGGCCACTCTGCAGCCCTCATCCTACTCAGCCTTTCAGCGGCCTTTGACACCGTCTCACTCCGCACACTAGTTGCCAGACTACATGACGCCGGCATGCAAGGAACAGCCCTAGACGGGATCCGATCAGTCCTCACCGGAAGAAGTCAAAGGATCAGACTGCCACCCTTCCTCTTCGATCCCACGTAAATCCTACAGGGGCATCTCTGAGACCGACCCTTTTCAACATCTACATGGCTCCCCTCGCCGCCATTGTCCGACAACACGACCTCAATATCGTATCCTACGCTGATGACATCCAGCTTATCCTCTCCCTCATCAAATACCCCACCACCGCCAGACTCAATCTCCACAAAGGAATGCAAGACGTCGCAGTCCTGATGACCAACAGCTGCCTGAAGCTCAACGCTGAGAAGACAGAAGTCCTCATTCTTGGAACCACCCCTTCAGCATAGGACAACACCCGGTGGCCGACCGCCCTTGTAAGCCCACCCACCCCCTTGGACCACGCCAAAAACCGCGGCATAGTACTCAGCTCATCCCTCACCATGAACCGACAGGTCTACGCCGTCACTTCCAGCTGCTTCACCACCCTCCACATCCTCCGAAAACCTTCAAATGGATCCCCCCTGAGTCAAGGAAGACAGTCACCCATGCACTCATCACCAGCAGACTGGACTATGGAAACGCACTCTACACCGGCATTTACAAGTCCCTACTCCGCAAACTCCAGACATTACAGAACACCGCCGCCAGACTCTCCATGCCACTGGAATCAAGCTGTCCTGGCTGAAGAGGGGTGAAACCCCGAACCCGGTCCTAGGATGCTTGTTTCCAGTCGAGGGAGGACCTGGCTTGGTAGTTCGGGCTGGACTGTTCCCATGAGGCACAGGGTCAAGACTGATTTGCATATGGCTGGGTTCAAACTGGAATGACATGGTGAGCATAAAAATGATGGATTTAGGCCCAGATCTCTGCACTGGGGTGAATGTATGACATTGTTCTGCATTCTGTCCATCAACTGTTGTTTTTGCACTTGCGCCAGACTCGTCCTCGGCATTCCCCAGCACAAACACATCAGCCAACACCTACGAAGACTCTACTGGCTCCCCGTGGAGAAAAGAGTCATCTTCAATATCCTCACTAACGCCTACAATTGCCTACACAACAACGGACCCAAATACCTCAACGCCAGAATCAACTTCCACGTGCCCATAAGAAACCTCCAATCTTCCAACCTCGCACTGGCCAAAACCCTGCGCATCCACAGAGCCAGAGCAGGCGGAGGATCGTTCTTCCACATTGCAGCCAAGACCTGGAACGAGCTACTGGCAGACATCAGACGTGCCCCCTCCCTGACCACCTTCAGGAAGACCCTCAAGACCTGGCTCTTCGGCTAACAGATCTGCGCCCCCCCACCTCCCCCCCAGCTCCTTGAGACCCTCCCGGGTGAGTGGCACGCTTAAAATTCCCCTGATTGTTTGATTGATTGAGTTATCATTATGTGATGATTGATGCTCTTCTGCACTGCTTGAGGCAGGGGGGCAACGCTCTTCTGCCATAGCGCAGCCACTGGGGGTGCATCATCTACGTGTGTTAGACCTGAGAGACTCGCACCCCGGCCCTCCAGCGCTACGCGTCCCACCTTCTCCTTACCTGGACATTGACACCGTGGCGCTATCCACTGCACTCTCTCCAAATCTGTGACTCAGCCAGCAGGTGCGTCAGGCAGGTGTGATTTCACTGGACTGGGTACAGCAGTCGCTGCCTAGTCTGCTGGTGAACCTCCCGATGAAGTTGCTGCAGCAGGGCCCCCTAATGCGTGGAGTTGCAGCGCTCACGCCACACAAGTTCGGCATGGCACAGGGGCCTCACCCTCCACAGCATACAGCAAGCCCAACATCATCCGATCTGTGATGCAGGGAGACGGCACACACCGTTGGCAATCCCCTGCGTGCAACCCGTGTAGTGGTGGATCGTAGTATGCGATGCGGACCTCACTACGTTGGTGCGCAGGAGCGCCTTTACCATTGACAGCTCCAAGGGTCGCAAGGCGGTCTTCTCACACGTCTGCAACGTGTCTCCATGCGACCGGCCAGACTTCATCACTAGGTACGGGCGATCGTTGCGCCTCAATGTCTACCGCCACGGCTCATCGACTCCACAGCTCCTCCGCATTCCACTCCAGGCGCAGGTCCAGCGAGGCATCCAGGCTCCATTCGCTGGTCCAGCGAGGCATCCAGGCTCAAGACGTAGGTCCAGCGAGGCATCCAGGCTCCAGACACAGGTCCAGTGAGGCGTCCAGGCTCCAGATGCAGGTCCAGCGAGGCATCCAGGCTCAAGGCGCAGGTCCAGTGAGGCATCCAGGCTCCAGACACAGGTCCAGCAAGGCATCCAGGCTCAGGACGCAAGTCCAACGACGCATCCAAACTCAAGACGCAGGTCCAGCGAGGCATCCAGGCATCCAGGCTCCAGACACAGGTCCAGCGAGGCATCCAAGCTCAGGACGCAGGTCCAGCGAGACATCCAGGCTCTTATACTGGTCATCCTGGTTGTTGGGTGGCTTGAGGGGGTTGTTGATGTGTGCTGCACTTAGCCCTGGCTGCTCCATTCTGCTTTTTACTTTTTTGGGGGGCATATTTTCTATTGGGGGTAGACTGATAGGCTATTTTTTCAAATAGAGACAAAAAAGCTCATGTTAGGCTGACTAGCGTGTGTTTTTTTATCGCTAATGGGCCTATCGCCTGCTAACGCTGGAATTCCTATCGCCATCATGCTAATGTTAGCGGCAGTTTTCAATGCTGATCCCTGTAGCTATCGCCATGTAGCGACGTGTTGTGAATACGTCGCTAACAAGGCGTTACTTTTCAGTGATACTCTGTGATAAAAAAAATGCTGCTAACTGAGGTTAGAGATAGTTATCCCCATTTCTTGTGAATATCCCCCAATGTGTTTCACACAAACAGAGTTACTGGCAGCCCTGTAATTGTTGATAATTATCCAGTTTATCGTGAGTGTCTTGAACTGAATGTTGTAGTTGTTGAGCACATTTGAGGATGGACCATGGAGTAGGTTTCACCTATGACCATTTACGTCGACTAGACCCATTTTATGAGTACAGCTCTCGCCCCGTCCTGGCTGGAAAGTCAAGAGCTGTTTCTGTCACATGGACCAGTTGAAGAAGAGGGGTAGCACACAGGATCTGGTAAGGATGCCAGTTCACCAAAATGGCAGGGGTACCGTCAGTGACATCATATACACTGTAACTACCTGTCACATGACTGGGTAGACCCAGAGATCAGGTGCCACAAGGCCAATGCCAGGGGCACAACAATTTAACATGGCACCCTGGGTAGCAGGTGCTATTTAAGGCTTCCTCAAATTAATAGGAGCTGGGAGCTCTTATCGGGAGAGAGTACCTCAAGTTCAATTTTCACTTTACTGCTTGACATGAATGCCATGCCTATCACACGAAGCGTGGATGGCCACCCATGAACGATGGGCGGCTGAGCCAGGCTACTTCTCAAAGAGGCATTAAGGTCACTGCCAAGAAGTCAAGTCTTGCATCGGCATCCAGTGTTCTAACCTTACAAGCCCCCCCCCCCCTTCGATCTATACCTCCTGGAAGGGATTGTATTTCTCTGCCTCCCTAAGGCTAAAACTCGGGGTAGAGGCAAAGAAATGCCCACATATTTTCGAAAAAATGATGGTTTAATTCTAACTCCAGTCGTGGAATATTTGGGGAAGTTTTGTATTTTTTAGCATTGCCGTATATTTGGCAAACGGGGAGATAAAAAATGTATATCACACTAAGGGGTACGAATAATGGAGAAAAATAAAGCATCAGACATCACTGACTCCAAATGAATGTATCTCACAAAAAGTGATGAAATGCTTATGTCCTAAGAGGGAGACATGTGTGTATGAGGAAGGGAGGCCAAGAAAATAATTCTTTTAAAGACGAGAACCCTCACTCACCCGAGGGTGACATGCTTCATCATTGGGTCCCCTCTTGCACACTGTAACCGCAAGGTATACAGTGTGAGCTACAACTCTCAAAAAAGGGACAAGAGAGGAGCGTGAGGTGTTTTAATGGGGATATCCAAAGTGACAGGGGGAGTAAGGGGCAGAGTGTGAAAAGAAACAGTGTGTAGGTAAGTAAAACTAGCTACAGGGTAACAAAATCAATTTTAATAGTAGTTCCCATCAGCTAGGATTAAAATGAGGTGATCTAGGATTAACAAAATATCCTAGTAATTGGTGGTCGACATGTTTCTGCCAGATGACTTAATTGTTCGCGGCATTCATCAGGACCTCTCAATATATCACTCTGCTCGTATAATCAAAATTAATGAGTTACAGACCATACTCGTTGGTAGGTAATAAATGACAAAAGGACCAGCTGCAGTCCGGTACAATGTCTCTGAAAAAAATAACAGTTCATTGTCATTTATACCAACTTAAAAGGTCAACCTCCACATACCAAAAGAAACACCACACACGTGATATGTGTTGCACACGTGATTAAAACACAAAACATTCTGGTGAGTAAGTATTATCTAGGAACTCACCTAGGGGTAATATTAATTTACCTCTACCTTGCGACGAATGGTGCTAAAGAGCACAGATTGCTAAAAAGATAAAAGACTGGTTCAGAATGGTTTGCACAAGTTGCACGAAAAAACATATAGACTAATAGATAAGTATTGCTCTCAATCGATGTAGTATGGCGAGCACTATCTAGAATTCACCCAAACAGCAGTATTTCAAATAAAAATAGGCTTATTCTCATGTCCCAAAGGAAAGGGGAGGGGACGATGGAGGGGTGTGACACGCATTCACTTCATGCCACGTCTCACATGTAAATGTAAGGGACATATTGTGTGCCAAATCACAATCGTATGTATGTAAAAACACATAAAAATCAATCTTCCCAACGAGTGGGTCCAGAGCGTCACTCGCCCGCTCCCAGCTCTTAGAATCATAAAGTTTGACACTACAGGTAAAGTTAGTGGAAACTGCGCTAACCCGCTTTGAAAATGCCCTTGATAACCCCGACATCCATGACCTAACTGGTTGTACCCACTCACTCCAGGGCGTCACTCGCCCGCTCCCAGCTCTCGGAATTAAGGGGTTCCACAATGCAAGTAAAGTAAGTGACAAGGCACTCGATACCTCCAACACCCCTAACGATACCGGTTTACAACAGTCACTCCTTGAATTACCTTTCGTTAGTCTGGCTCAGCCTAATTAGAGCACCAACCCGCTGGGGAGAAGCTACGCGTCTCGCAGTGGTTATGAGCGTTCCCGTGTATCTTCGTGAGTGCGCGAACCCGGAAGTGCAGCAAATAACTTCCGGGCAGCGCAGAATCATGGGAAGTGTAGTTCGCTGTAAGGCGGAGGCGCCAGACGCGATTGGAATACAGCACTATGCGCCGTATTGAGGCTATAGTCATGGTTATCACCAGTTTAACAAAAAATGTGTCGAAGTACAACAGAATGCCAGACACAGGACGTCTAGTGTTGCCTCCGTGTGGTATGCCATAAAGTCAGCAAAACGAGAGCTCTATACAAAAAGGGGGGGCTATATGACCACAGTCATACTCATGCAGATATGGTGGCTAAATACATAGGAAGCACTCCATAAAATCGTTCCAAAATGCAGAGCCAGATACCAATTCCAAAACACATAGTATTGGTAATTACATATGTAGTGCATGTATTAGGCTGTCTATCCCAAAGGGAATCAGACCAGTAACGCAACATAAATGTGTGGTGTTGTGCGGCAACTACAAATGGGAGAAGCTGATACAGGAGACCCGGATGAGGTTACACAGAACACCAGGGAATATCTTCATTCAGACCCCTCAAGTGGCTTTTGAGACGGAACACCCACCGTTGTTCACGGCGGAATAGAACTTGTTCCAATGGTCCCATATTAATATCATAGTGAGGTTTGTCAATAATGACCCACTGAAGGTCGTTTTCTGTGTGGCCCTTCTCAAGGTAATGCCTAGTCATTTGTGTATTCGATTTTTTGCATCGGATGGTACTACGATGCTCAGTAATTCTTTGTCGTACCTTGCGACATGTCATTCCAATGTAAATCAAATTACAAGGGCACTTAATCATATATATAACCCCACTGGTGTTGCAGTTGGTGTGATTATTCAATTTCCATGGTCTCCCCGGTAAAATGTCCAGCTCTGTGGTGTGACTGGTGAAGGGACAGCACGAACAGGATCCGCATGGAAAATGACCAACCACAGGATTAGTGTTCCATAGTGTTGTCTGGCTGTTGTGATGTACAACGGTTCTTGGTCGTGTATGTACCATGAGGTCCTGCAAGTTACTGCTCCGTTTCAATGCAAACAGAGGTGAGTCCAATGTCAGCTTGCCTGTATTGAGTATGTGCCAATTCTTGTTGATTGCCCTTTTTACATTTGTAGTTAAGTTGCTGAAAGTTGTCACACATACCAATCTGTCTGATTTTGGTTTGGTGTATGTTTCCAGGAGTGCCCCCCTATCATTGTTGCGTGCTCTTTTTGCCGCTCTTTTTACCAATTGTACTGGATAGTGTCGTGCAGCTAGTTCATCAGTTAGTTTCTTTGCATGTTTATAATACTGCACCAATTCTGAACAGTTTCTCCTCAGTCTAAGAAATTGACCGACTGGAAGGTTGGTAAGTAATGCCCTTGGGTGGAAGCTATGAAAGCTCAGTAGGGAGTTACGGGCCATCGGTTTCTGATATAGCTCAGTATGGATCCTCCCATCTTTGGGGTATAGTCGGAGGTCCAAGAAGGGAATGGAGAAGTTATTATTCTCACCAGTAAACCTCAAGTTAGTATCCCGTGTATTGAGCCATATAGAGAAGTCTTCTAGAGACTCCTGGTCACCTTCCCAGATGACCAGGATGTCATCTATATAGCGTTTCCACAGTTTCAGTTGGTCATGGTAAGGATTGTGTAGAGGATAGATGTGTTGAGTCTCAAAATTATGCATGTACAGATTGGCCATACTAGGTGCACAGGTACTCCCCATGGAAGTACCAGTTGTTTGCCAATACAATTGGCCTTCAAAACTAAAAAAGTTTTCTTTTAGTGCCAGTGTCGCACATTGCATAACAAAATCATTGGGTGTTTGGTCATCACGTGGATTACTCTCTAATAGATCCCGTATTGTCTCTAAAGTGGCATCCTGCGGTATGTTCGTATACAACGCTTCCACGTCGTATGTGGCCATCAGTTGACTATTGGGGTCAAAGGAGAGGGATTCAAGATGTTGCAAGACGTGTTTGGTATCCTGTAGATACGATGGCATTAAAGATACAAATGGACGGAGGAAATGGTCCACAAATTTCGATAAAGGCTCTAGAAGGGACCCAATTCCAGATACTATTGGCCTCCCAGGAGGGGGTCGCTGATTCTTGTGGATTTTTGGGAGGGCATAGAAGGCTGGTATTTTGGGATTTTTTTGGATCAGGAAATCGGCCTCATTTTTCGTAATCCAGCCAGCCTCTCTCCCTTCCTCTACCAAGGACTTAATTTTCAACTGTAATCGCCTAGTTGGATCTAGCGCAATACGAGTATAAAAATTAGTGTTCTAAGATAAAAAATGTAGCCATATGTTGGTAGAGTAGAATAGACAACCAAAGCTTGAGATGGGTGTCTAGTCACTTCCAATTAACTTCTCTTCAGCAATATACATTGAGCCCGTCTCTCAAAGGTTGTGGTTGCAATGATGCCAGGTGTGTACGGTGTGAAGACTGTTGAACCTCAGTAGCGTCAGAGGCGGATGCATTGTAGATGCAGTCCAAAGCGATGGCCATCAGGACATGGAGTTCAGATGTTTGAGGACAGTTGACTCTACTATCAGCATGTTTGTTTGCTATGTGAGCTCTGTGTACTCACTAATTGTCTTTAGCAGCGGGTGCCCTTATTAATTAATTGTTGATAAAACTCTGTCAATGCGCTCCCGTAATCTTTCTGCGCTGCCACTCACTTATGGCCAGTTCCTTGGACAGACATGGCTGTCATCAGAGACATTTCAATTCTTCAGTGAGCCGGACTTTGTAGAACCCGAACAGGCCCATATAGAGGACGCCTAGGCTCTGTGAACCTATGTGACGTATTTAAAAGGGTCTGTTACTGGGGTTATGACGCGCTTGTGGAACTCTTGGTCCGGGGATTTGGACGTCATCCCACTGCCCCCGGGCATTTGCTCATGGCTGTTCGCCAGGTGGAGTGCTGGGAAAGATTACATCATGCAAGTTCTTGGGAATGTATTAAAGAGTTTGATAAGTTTATGATATGCTTCTATAGGTGAACCTAATCCTAAAGTAATAAACTAAATGAAAATCTCCAAACTAACTCTGTGACCTTCTGCTCCTGAACCTTTAGCTCTTGCCTATCCATGCGGTTTCTCTCGTGCTTTGCAGAAATTCAAGGAATGTATTAACAATTAATTAATTATGGTTCCATGAAGTGCGAAGGACGCCCCATGGGCTAGAAAGAAAAGATGTAACCAAAAATGTAATCTTTGCAAAAATTCAAGGGCTGTATTAATGATTAATTAATTGATTATATTTCCATGTAGTGCGAACGATGCCCCATGGACGACAAAACACTTTACGTAGACAAAATGGAACAAAAAATGTAATTCTTCAAAGCAAGCGATCGGGACCCCAACCCCAATTTCAAATACTGCCTCCAATTCACAGAGCTGGTCGAATGTACAAGAAGCACCAAAAACAAAGAAAGAGCATGAACCAATCTCGAGGCACATTAAACAAGACAGGACAGGGAAGGCAATGGAACTGCACAGAATGGACTCTATGCACCCATTTAGTAGAAACATAACACAGGAAATGTAAGCCGCAGTTGTGCCAGGTGAATACGAAAGAATGGAAAGATATGGAGCAGGGAGAGACCTGAAGCCCTCTTGGAAAGTGACTCTAAGCTCACAGAAGGCTAATTAAAAGTGAAAGTGGCGCGGGAACAGGGAAGCCTTGATGTCATTCTTGAACTCCCTATATATAGGATGGATTAGTCCGCAGGAAAGGTATCCTGTCAGTTTCTTGTCTGCCTGCCTCAGTCCTTCTTACTGTAATTCTGTAATTGGCTGATACCTTATTTCATAGATCACAACATCTCCTCTTTAAAACCCTATCCTTGTAATCTAACATTAACTAATTTCCACCAGCCTAGCTATTCCACCAACTATTCCCCTGAAACCACATAGCCCGCAATAATGATCAAACTTACAGGGTATTAATATACAACATATTAACTGTAGTAAATGGATGAAATTTCTCTTGAACGCACATTACTAATCACAGTAACCTAAAATAACTACAGGACTAACCACTAACCTTGGCTTCTGGAGTAACGTGCGAGGCAGTAAGCCCTTGGACGCCTCATCAGGGGTAGTAAGCCCTATATAAATCCAATTACAATACAATAATTAACCTGAAACTTGTTATTTATTAACAGCTGGAAAAGTGAACAAAGCTGCGCATGTGCCGTGGAGGCACAAGGCGGAGTTGTGTCGTCAGGGTGGTTGGCGGAGCATTTTTCAATGCCGTTGTATTTGCTTCATTCTAGGCGATAAAGGCCTGCGACTTTGGGTGTGGTTCACTAAGCGCCAGATACAAAACAGCAGTGGCGGCTGGTGACATTTGAAAGTGGTGGCGCGTAAAATTATTGTCCGAATGCTGCGCAACAAGCGAGCGTAGTGAGGGGAGGAGGGCGCATACTGATTATTACGTAATAGAAGCTCTGTAATTTGCAGCACTAAAAATGGCAAACAGTAGTAGACTGTACCATAGAAAAACATGCAGATTTGACTGTAACCAAATGTCAGCAGTGTTAAGTATTATCGTAATATATAGGAATATGTGAAAGTGTGCGCTGTCCCCTCACCCAGCAAAACTTATGTTTGCATTTCACAATGTGTTGCCTGAAGCTTGGACGCCTCTAATGCACCGAACAAAAACTATAACGTGAAAAGAAAAGAAATATGTCAAACTAAGAGCGTGACTTTGCGTCTCCAGTTCAGTAAAGGAATTACACACTGTCTGTGAATGCCAGGCTCCCTCTGCTTTTTTTTGTAAATTGTTTTCAGCACCTGTCTCACCAACAAGAACGAGGGAGGAAAATAGTTGCGGCCTCGGTGCACCCACGGCTGCGGGCATGCAGTGAAATTACAAATTGGAACTAGCGAGCACAAGTTAGGGAATCCTACACCAAGGAAGGCTGCGCGGGCCAAATTCTACAGTTGACATGAACACTCCCTCCTTCCGCTTTACACCATATATACAGTACTATCACTCATGTAAAACATACGAAAACTAAAAATGTCACTGCGGCGAAGACTATGCAATCAAAACTACATGTCCACAGACAACCAAGGGCAGGTCAAACGTCAAGCACAAGGCGACATGCAGCCTCAGCACAACATGAAAACACCATTAGCCAAGTCTGGCTGCCTCTGTGGGAAGTGCCTCGAAGCCTGCGCCGAAAATCGATAATGATACGAAAGCGATGAGTTTGGTAAGCAGTACAAAAGGGGGTGGAGTTTGGTAAGCAGTCATTTCCTCCCGCTACGCCTCCCACTTTTCCTTTCACTTGAGAATTTTATTGTGATGGGCTTATAGGTTTATGGTGTAGCTACAGTTGGGACAATGGGGCGATATTCCACCTAGGCCTACTCAACTGCAGGTCGCTCGTGAAACACTCACACGAAGTGAACCTCTTAATCACAAACAATGCCTTAGACATTCTGTTTCTAACAGAAACCTGGCTCACCCCCAGTAGCGGCCCAGACATCGTTCTAGCACTACCCCCCGGGTACGTTATGTGCTCACTGAACAGGCCAGAGGGGAGGGGAGGTGGACTAGCGATAATTCACAAAGACACCCTCACCTGTAGAACATCTGATGGCAACATCAAGGGATACGAAAGCTGCCACTATACAATACAAATCTCCCCAGTTACCTCGCTGTCAGGAACGTTGGTTTATCGCCCGCCAGGCAATCTAGGAGACTTCCCAAACAAAATTATTGACCAGACATCCACTAAATGCACTTCCACCACCAACTACCTATTACTAGGAGACTTGAATGTACATTTCTTGGACCCAGATGACAAGCAGGCCAGTGAACTACTTCAGGATTTCACTTCAATGGGCCTTGACCTCAAAAACCCACAGGCCACTCATGAAAGAGGGCAACTGCTTGATCCTATTCTCTCCAATATCCCCAATCTGAGAACTCTTGACCATATCCCCCTTCCCTGGACGGACCACTTTCTGGTCTCCCTAGTATGGAACTTCATCACTCCGCCCCCCTCACCTCCCAAAACCAGAACGTATACCAGACGATGGCAGAAATTGGAGCCAGACGTTTGGGCAGCCAAACTTAGGGAAAACGCTCCCCACCCCCCCCACGACACCGTAGCAGGGGATAAAGAATTCAGTACCTGGATTACCCAATCGCTCGACGCTATTCTGCCTAAAACCCACTCCCTGAAACACACTAAGAAAGTTAATCCCTCACCCTGGTATACCCCCGAACTTAACCTTCTGCGTAAGGCCTGCAAAAGGAATGAACGCATCTGGAGGAAGGAAAAAACCAAGGAACAAAAAGAATCATTCCGTACCTCTGTAAAAACCTACAAAAAAGAGCTCCGTAACACCAAAACCAGCTTCTACGAGAACAGAATTAAAAACGCTGCCTGTTCGGCCCATGAAACCTATTCAGTTCTTAAAGAACTCCTCCATGCCCCTGACCCCCCACTTAAACCCCTCGATCCCAAAGAAGCTGAAATTAAATGTAACAACTTAGCCACCTTCTTTGACGAGAAGATTCAAAAAATTCTTCTTACCATACCCCCCCCCGATCAGGCCCACACAGAGCAGGACCGCACTACCTCCACCACCTTTCCTCCTCCGTTGTTAGCTCACCCCCAACCTTCCCTGGACGCCTTCGGCCCCGTAACAACAGAAGAAGTAGGAGCAACGCTGGCCTCAATCAAAAGTGGCTCACCCCGCGACCCTGCACCCCTCCATGTTCTAAAAAAAGTGTCGAGCACTATCATCCCTCCCCTTACGGCCCTGATCAACTCCTCTCTCTCGGAGGGCATAGTCCCCCCCAGCTGGAAAACGGCCACAGTCAAAGGTCTATTGAAAAAACCCTCTTTAGATCCGCAGGACTTCACCAATTATAGGCCCATATCCCTTCTCCCTGGAAATAGCAAGATCGCAGAGAAGCTGGTAAACAAGCAATTATCGCTTTTCCTAGAAAGTAACAACCTCTTAGCGGTCTCTCAAACAGGGTTCCGTCCAGGTCATGGCACGGACATCGCCCTCCTGGCAGCGGTGGAGAAGGCCAGAAGCATTCTGGACACAGGAGGATCAGTGGCAGTGATCCTCCTGGATCTCAGTGCGGCCTTCGACACTGTAGACCATCCCACCCTAATCCACCGTCTGGGAGAGATCGGACTAAAGGGCACGGCCTTGAAATGGCTAGAATCCTTCTTATCAGGACGCTCCTTCCAGGTGCGGGAAAACGACAGCTGCTCATCCACCTTCCCCCTCCGGTGCGGAGTACCACAGGGCTCATCCCTTAGCCCCACGTTATTCAACGTGTACATGGCCCCACTGGAGAAGAGGGTCAGCTAGTTCGGCGTGTCAGTTATCAACTACGCCGACGACACTCAGCTGGTCGTAACCCTTTCACACCCCCACCATGCCCCATCCGATCTCCACAGCTGCCTCTCCGAAGTACACCGATGGATGAATCTTTCCTCACTGAAACTGAATGGGTCCAAGACCGAGATCCTCTTGATGGGCCACAAGGGGCCCTCTCTACCTTCTCACCTCTGGCCCAGTTGCCTAGGTGACCCTCCCGCACCCAAGGAAGAGGTCAAGAGCCTTGGCGTATGGATTGAAAAGGACATGAGCTTCAATACTCAGGCTAAAAGAACGGCAGGGACATGCTTTGGGCTACTCAGAGCATGCAGGAAGATCTTCCCCCTGCTCCCCGATACCGCTAGGAGGCTCCTCATTCAGGGTCTAATCCTGGCAAGATTAGACTACTGTAACGCCATCTACCTGGGAGCCCCCGAAGCCAGCCTGAACTCGCTGCAAAAAGTCCAAAACGCCGCCGCCCGCCTACTCACGGGTACACCTGGAAGATCCTCCGCCAGGCCGGCTCTTAAATCCCTCCACTGGCTCCCAGTCAGAGAAAGGGTCGTCTTCAAGGCCCTCTGTCTGGCCCATAAAACCCTCAACAATAACGGCCCCCCTCTTCTCAAAGAACTCCTTACCCCATACAAAGCGGAGAGAGACCTGCGGTCTAGCGCAGAAAATCTTATAGTAGTTCCTAGAGTCAGAAAAGCCAAGACCGGTGGCCGTCGCTTCTCGGTTCACACGGCCAAACATTGGAACCACCTACCACAAAGACTCAGGACAGAACCGAACTACCTCCAGTTCAGAAAAACTCTAAAGACCCTCCTTTTCCCGCAGACATAATTCCATCAGACGGCTGAAACCCATGGAGAAACAGGTCAGCGCTGGGATGCTCCTTGAGTTACTACGCGCTTTATAAAACCATTAAATAAATTCCAAATTAATGCCCTGCTATTAATTGGATAATCTGAAGGACGACCTCTGTAACTCCCTAAATCTGGCAATACTAAAAGATTTGTACAGTCGCGGCTCGCGGGGGGGGGTGGGGTCACGCACGGGGGAGAGTGAGATATTTAAAAAAAAACTTACCTCACAGCCGGTCCACGGGTCCACGCCACCTCTCAGACCTCTGATCCCCTGGGCGCCTTCACTAACGGTACTGGAGGGGCCTGCCAACCCCTCTCAGCCACTCCTGGCGCTGCCAGCAGCACCAGGATTGGCTGAGGGCACAGCTTATGCTACGCCCGCCGCCTGCCCATTGGGCATGCGCAAGGCAGTAAAAACACAAGTACGCATGACTGGGCACGGGCTAAAAATTAATCTCCATGCCCACTCATGCGCACTTGTGCTGCCTTTCCCTGGCTTGTGACAATGCATGTCAGTCAACATGATGCCGGACCGCCCACGGTCCGACGTCATGCTGACTGACATGCATTGTCAGTTAGTTCTCCCCACCCTCGGCATCTCTGAACTTAAGTAAACTAAGTTCAGAGACACCGAGGGAGCTGCGGGCGCGGGCGGGTGCGCGGGTGCGGGGGGGCTATGCCCCAACGCCCCAATGGACGATCCGCGCCTGCAAAACAGGCAGGGCTGAGTAGGTATCAGCAAACATGTGAGCCCCTCCCCAACCCCATGCCGGTATGCTTTTGTTTCAAAGAGGATGGGATGGAGGAGGGGCCTGCAGTGTATTTGGCAGTTGACACACGTCAGGGAAGAAGTAACGGGTGAAGCCCATTTTTTTCTGCGCAGAGTGTGGCTTTATCTTAACATGATGCGCTTTACTCCCGCCACAATCGTTGCCTCGAGCAGTGGGATTCCACAGGATCAGTGCTGCCCAATGCTCACCGTTTTGAAGCTGCAAGCGCCCTGGAGAATTGAAGCCAGGCTGCAGCCCAGCCCGCATGTCTCCATTAATTTGCTGGCCGCCTCATGAGAGAGCTGGACGTCCGCATTAGGTAGGAAATGTACAGGCAGGGCTAGCAGTTAAAATGTTGCGTACTTTCAGAGAGAAGTCAAAAGCAGGCCGCAATTACACAAGTCTGTGCCATTTTCCTGGACAAATGCAGAGCAATCGTGTTGTTATTTGCTGTGTAAATTAAATTCCTTTGGGCCATGGACCACGCTGATGCCCAGAGGCACACTGACCTCTTCTACTGAAACAAAATGAAGGAACCAGTGCTGGATCGGGACAGACCCATGTCTTTATTTTTGGCCAGGTGAGCCGAACAATGTCCTGGCCTCTCTGCAGCTATGCCATGACATTGAAAGAGAAGCTTGCATGAGTATCAGTGCAGAGTGAGTGGGGACAATGTATGAGTGCAGGGTGGGTTGTGTGCCTGTATGTGTGTAGGTTTCTCAAATTCTCTTGCGAGGTGAGAACCTCTTGCATCCCCCACCTACGTCTGATTCAAGCTCACTCCCACTTTATAATCGACTAACAACTTTCTGCCCAACTTTTTTTTAAATGCACCAGCCGCCACTGCAGAAGGCTAAAGTAAATCAAGAGATATTGTTGTGGTTCAAGACTGAACAGATGATGGTCTTGTTCCCCTCTGATTTCCTAATGGAGAGAGTGCCAGTAATTGATGCGAGTACAGGAGGACTTCAGCCACCACAGTATCGCGGGGAGTATTTCTGGATTCCAGCAGAGCGGAGTGAAGACATCTCAGCTGTTTGGTTGGGAGCGTCTTTAGATGGGCGTCAACGATAGGTGGTGTCTTGGTTGTGGAGTGCCTTGTGTTCAGTAGGATTCAGAGGACAGACCATGAGGAGTTTTCAGTGAATAGTACATGTGGTCCGAGCATTTGTGGTTTGCTTTCCTTTGACTGTTCCTGAAACTTAGCAGCAGCGAGAAGTGGGAGACAAATACTAGAGAATTTGCCTTCTCAACTCTAGCAAGGATTACAGACTCTGGAGAGCGGGGATCATAGTCCGATCTCCGGTGGCAGCTCAGCATCCTGTGACTCTGGGCAATAGCTCACTTAATATCCCGCCGGCCCGCCAGTGCCTTGAAACCCTTAGGGGTGATAACTAAGTCTGATGAAGAAAGTGAATTGGTAGGTATGCAACAATGGCGTGATGATGTGCCGCACCAGATTTTGATTTTAGATGTCAACAGTTTTGTCTAGTTATTTTGATATTGATAACTTGTTGTTGAGTTGGTCACCTTGACTGCTCACCGCACAGACTGTTCATTCAGCGTACAGTGTGCGTAAAGTACCCTCATCTGCCGAATGCACATCCTCCTGTCCAGAAAAGTCGTTGCAAGAGGGGATATTTTATTAACTTCTTCGAGATCAGTCACTCCTGCGGAGATTTGGAAAGTGACACTCACACTGTAGGCTAACACACCTTTGAAAAGTGTTTCTGAGTGGACACAGGCACTTAGGGTGGCTTCACTCCTGGGGATAATCGATAAACATTGGTGGCACTTGAGTTCATCTGCTGGCTTGTTGTACATAACTCTGGTCGCATCACCTCTTCAGCCAATCATTACCCGCCCCTTCCTGTGGAAGTGTGGCTATTATTTTTCAAGTTACCTTCACTACCCCTCTTTACTTTATGCACAGATATCAAGTTTGAGTAGTTGGGCGATAGATTTCATCATAAACTGGCGCTCACTTACTCCGTAAACCCCCGACAATATATATTTTTCTCTTAGAAGCTGATTTTTTCCCTATCATCTGATATACATTTTCCCTCCGGCAAATGATGTAGAAATTGCTGGAAATTTCAACGGATGGTCAGATAGCCTAAATGACGCCTGCGTCATCAGAATCCTAAAACATCTGGAGACAATTTCTCCCGACCCAATAATTACATCGCCCATGCATATCAAGGGCTGCTCCATAGATTGGATGCGACAATCCAATATCTCCCTGGCTAATTTAACTACAGCACAAATTGACCGGACAGATCATTAACTTGTTTCTTTCGGTGTGGAAATACCAACCTCTTTATCTGTCTCACAGCAGGGTGCCGGAGCCGCTTTATTACAGTCCAAGACACCTCAAGAAAAAATCTATCAAGACCCTCATTAGGAAAATTGCTTCAAATCAGATTCCTGCACTTCACTCGTCTCCACTCGCTTCATTATATAATAATTACAGCCAAAGTGTTACTGAATAAAGTGGCGCCATTAAAATTAACCTTCCCTAAAATGAGAAACAAGTCAACCACCAAGAATTGGTTTACCTCTGATGTAAAAATACCGAAAATAGCTCTTTGTAAAAATGAAAAAAAAATGTAAGAAAACCTTAAGCTGTTGAAGATAATTGGCACGTCCAAGATACCAGAAAAAATATATAAAAATATAAATTGCGTATCTTCAAAGCAAAACGTCTAGCTTCAAAATCTTCCAAAGATGTTTATGAATATTTAAAGCTATTGCAGAGTCAAATTACAGCGGCATCCAGTCCTCAGAAATGATTAAATGGCTCGAGCAGGTGAAAAAATATTGTTCTCTTTCTACCAATCTGTCCTATCTCTACAGCTGAAAAACAAAACAAAGGGAACATTGCCTCCTATCGACTTCCCCCTTCATCTAAAAGTTCCACGTGTTCTTGGTTCGACCTCTAGAGACACCTCTGCCCAGAAAAAAGATTATTTTTTCAAAGTACTCAAAGACTGCACTGGCTCTCTAATCTTCTAATCCCATAAACAGATTTACCAAAAATATATTTGATGAAGGTGGGGTGCCATTTCTTGCAAACACTCCTGAAACACAAACCCAGGGTTTGTTAAAAGAAAAGGGCAAAATACTTTTTTCTTTAAAATAAGTCAACCCTGAACTACTAATCACCAACCAATATCAAATATTCATTTTCTATTTGAGAGCAGCTGTTTTAAAAATTAAAATTTCCAAGAACTCCAACACATTTCTTGTAGTTTGCCAGTCAGATTAAATCATGCTGAAGTCCTGAGCTCACGTGCAGACACACACACGTGGGCACAGAGTAACATCCCCACATATATCACTATACCAACATGCATGCAGACCGGGGGTGTAACTTTCAATAGAGCAGCTGGTTCGGTGGGCACCCTGTTCCAGAGCTGAGTGGGGCCCATAGAGCTCCCAGCTGTGGCTTTATTTTAGGACCAGACTGGGGCGGGCCTTATTTTCCATGCTTTCACTGTGGCGAATGACTATGTTGCTACTCCACTGATGCCCGCATGGGCGTGCACGCACTCCCGTCTGCGCGCATTCACACACTCACATATTTGTGTTTGTATTTCATAGTTTTTCCACCTAACAATGGCAATGCAGGAAAAGGTGAATGGGGCACTTATGTTTTTTTTAAGGGCTGGTTTTTCTGCCTTTTTTTTTTATATCTCTCAGGGTGAGGGGAGGTCAAAGACTGGTGGAGATGGGTTTGGGTTGCAGTGGAAGGGGTGCACCAATGTGTAAGGGGAGATGGCCTATACATATGAACCCTCTGAGAACTTGATTGGTAGAATAAGAAACCCATATACAGGTTTTCTGTAACCCATAAACGAGGCAGCTTTCGTCTACAGGGGTGGGAGTGGATATGAGTAGGTTGAATTGGCTATGAGGTCTTTTTGTGGGCTTGGGAGAAGCAGTGAGAGAAGGCTAGTAGCAGCGGCGGCCAGCACGTTTCGGAGGTAGGGGGCAGGGGCTTGGGTCAGGAGGGGATGAGGATGTGAGGGAATCGAGTATTTAAAAAAATACAAAACGTACCTTCTCGCCGCGTCTCTCCTCTGTAGTCCTCCCTCGCTGGCACACCCAGGCTCCCAGGCAGCCAATCACAACGCTGCCTTAGCCGGACAAGCAGTCATTGCGCACTTAGGAGGGTGCTACCACCCCCCACATGCAAAGCTGCAGAAGTAGGAGAAAATAAAATGATAATAAAGCGAGCTATAATCCTTCTATTATGGGGCGACGCTCCTCCACCTAGGCGGAGGAGCCGCCACTGGCTAGTGGTAAACTCCTGTAGTAGTCCAGCTTGGCAGAGAGGAGGGTGAGGTGAGTGTAGGTTTTGCAGATGTTAAGCAACGGATTTGGAGCAGAGGTCAAAGTTAAGGGGATGGACTAGACAAACATTTTACTAATGAATTGATTTCCAAGGCTGCAGGCTTTTGGGGAGGGTAAAATGAGCTGAATTATGGTGCAAACCACAGAGGTTTATGGATCATGGTCCACTGGAAAAGTGAGAAAAGGTCCATGTCAGTCCTTCCATCACATTGTCTTTGCCAATGTATTTTAGTCATTTTGTACAGCAGAGTGGCTATCTTCCAGAATGGCTAAAAGTTAGTGGTGTGGTGTACAGTACAGTGACCCTGAGGAGAGTGGCGTAGAGTTCATAGAGGGGACTGGTGTAGAGTAGAGTGGCATGGAGCGGCATAGTGCAGAGTGGCGTAGAGTGGAGTGGTGTGGTGTAGAGTAGATTGGAGTGGCTTAGTATACAGTGCTGTACAGCAGAGTGGAATGGAGTGGCATAGAGTGGAGTGGTATAGAGAAGAGTGGCATAGAGTGGCATTGAGTAGAGTGGCATAAAATAGAGTGACATAGATTAGATTGTTATAGAGTGGAGTGGTGTAGCGTGGCAAAGCATACAGTGGCATAGTGTAGAATGGTATAGAGTAGAGTGGCATAGGGTGGTTTTGGATTGGAGTAGAGTGGCATGGAAGTGAGTGGTGTAGAGAGGAGTGGAGTGGTATAGAGTGGAGTGGAGTGGCGAAAGGTGGCATAGAGAAAAGTGGCATAGATTAGAGTGGAGTGGCATAGAGTACAGTGGTGTGGAGAAGAGTGGCAGAGTGGAGAAAAAAGAGTGGCATAGAGTGGAGTTGTGTAGAGAGTTGCAGAGTGGCATTGTGTGGAGTGGAGTGGCATTGAGTAGGGTTGTTGAGAGAAGAGTGGTGTGAAGTACAGTGGAGTGGAGTGACGGAGAGCGGCGTGGAGTGGAGTGTCATCCAATGGAGTGGCGTGAAGTGGTGCAGAGTGGTGTAGAATAGAGTGGTTTAGAGTAGAGTGGCATTGCGAGGGGTGGAATAGAGTGGTGTGCAGGGGAGTAGAGATTGGCATGGCATGGACTAGGGTGGCTTGAAGTAGTCTGGCATAGAGTGGAGTGGGGTAGAGTGGCAGGGTATAGAGTTGAGTGATTTAGAGTGCGTAAAGTGGAGTGACATGGAGTGGCGTAGAATAGAGTTGCGTCGAGTGGAGTGGTGCAGAGTAGCATAGAGTGACATTGTGGGCAGTAGAGTGGCATGGAGTAGAGTGCCAAGGAGTAGAGTGGAGTGGAATGAAGTGGAGAGGAGTGGAGTACAGTGGAGTGGTGTAGAGTGGCATACAGTAGCATAGAGTGGGGTAGAGTGACGTAAAGTGGCATAGAGTGGTATAGTGGAGTAGAGTGGTGCGGAGTAGAGTGGAGTTTCGTGGAATGGCATGGAGTAGAGTGGTATAGATTGGCGTGGCTGAGGCGAGAATGGCATAGAGGAGAGTGATATAGAGGAGAGTGGAGTTGAGCCGCCTAGAATGCAGTACATAGAGTCGCATGGAATGGACTGGCTTTGAGTGGAGAGGTATAGAGTAGAGTGGCATTGAGTGGAGTGGTGTAGAGTGGAGTGGTATAAGGTACATTGGCATAGAGTAGAGTGGGGTGGCAGACAGTGGAGTGAAAGAGAACAGAGTGGCGTACAGTAGAGTGGAGTAAAGTAGAGATGCATAGAGTAAAGTGGCATAGAATAGAGTGACGCAGAGTAGAGTGGCATAGACTAAAGTGGCGTAGAGCAGAGTGCCAAAGAATAGAGTGGTGTAGAGTGGAGTGGCATAGACTAGAGTGGCATAGAGTAGAGTGGTGTAGAGTGATGTAGCATGGAATGGATTGGTGTTAAGCATGGCATAGAGTAGAGTGCAGTGACATAGAGTAGAGTGGCATAGAGTGGCATGGAGTATAGCGGTATGGCATAGAGTAGTGTGGAATGGCATAGAGTGGTGTGGCATAGAGAGTGGCATAGAGGAGTGTGGCGTAGAGGAGAGTGATGTATAGGATATTGGCCTAGAAAAAAGTGGAGAAAAGTGGCATAGAGGGGAGTAGCTTAGAGTGGCATGGAGTGGACTGACATAGAGTGAAGTGGTGTGGAGTTGAGTAAAGTATAGTTGAGTGGTGTAGGGTGGAGTGGTGTAGAGTAGAGTGGAGTGGTGTAGAGTGGAGTGGCGCAAAGTAGAGTGGCTTAGAGTAGAGTGGCTTAGAGTAGAGTTGAGTTGTTTAGAGTAGAATGGCATAGACTGTGGAGGCATAGAGTGGAGTAGTGTAGAGTGGCATAGAGTGGAGTGACATAGAGTAGAATGGCATACAGTAGAGTGGCTTAGAATGACATAGAGTGGGCGTAGAGTGGTATGGAGTTGCCTAGAATAGAGTGCCATAGAGTGGAGTGGCGCAGAGTGGAGTGGCCTAGAGTAGAATGGCCTAGAGTAGAGTGGCATAGAGTAGAGTGGTGTCCAGTGAAGTAGAGTGGTGTAGAGTGGAGTAGCATAGAGTAGAGTGATGTGGAGTGGTGTAGAGTGGAGTGGTATACAGCATAGTTTCGAGGACTAGAATGGTGTGATGTAGAGTGGAGTAAAGTGGTATAGAGTAGAGTGGTGTTGAGTGCTTTAGAGTGGCATTGTGTGGAGTGAAGCGGCATTAAGTAGAGTGGTGTAGAGTGGAGTGGCGTGGAGTAGCATACAGGGAAGTGGAGTGGGGTAGAGAGGCTTAGACTAGAGTGTAGTGGCGTAGAGTTGAGTGGTGTAGACTGGCATAGAGCAGAATAGAGTGGCACAGAGTGGGGTGAAGTAGAGTAGAGTTGCATAGCATAGAGTAACATTGTGTATAGTGGAGTAACATAGAGTAGAGTGGAGTGGTGTTGAGAGGAATACAGTTGAGAGGCATACAGTTGCACAGAGTGCCATAAAGTGGCATTGTGTGGAGTGAAGTGGAGTGGCGAAGTGTGGCATACAGTGACTTTGAGTTCCATAGAGAGGCACGGAGTAGAGTGGCGTGGAGTGCAGTGGCATGCAGTGCAGTGACATGGCGGTGGGTGGCACAGAGTGAAGTGACATACAGTTGAGTGGCATAGAGTAGAGTGGTATAGAGGAGAATTGAGTGGAGTAGAGTGGCATAGAGTGGTGAAGAGTAGTATAGAGTGGAGTGGTGTAGATTACAGTGGCATAGAAAATCATACTGTGGAGTGAAGTGGAGTAGAGTGGAGTGGGGTTGAGCAGAGGGGTGTGCATAGAGTAGAGTTGCAAGGAGTAAAGTGCCATAGAATAAAGTGACACAGAGTGGACTGAAGTAGCGTAGAATAGAGTAGAGCACTTTATTGATTGAATGTTGTAGAAATTGGGTTACTGGTTCACTGGGGTGTGAGCCCGGGTCAAGCGGCAACCACAATCCTAGTCAGGGCAAGACATATGCAAACCCCAAATTAACCTGTGCTCAACCCCCTGGTAGTTTGGCACAGAGCAGTCAAACTGAACTAAGAACAATGTGTAAAGTATTTGTGCAACACTTCAAGCAGTAAAACAGGGAAACCACCACACAAATAGATCCCACACCAGGTTAGAAAAATATGGGAGGATTTAATAAATTAAACAAGACCAAAATGACAAAACTCCAATCAGTAGAACCGGAGTAATGAATGACAAGCTTCTTGGTTCCGGTGCGAACGTGCTCGTTCACGGTCACCAAGAGCACAGCATCAGCGTCCCGTGGGCGGCCAGGGCCGGACATGCTGCCGGTTTGCCTCGCACTCACGGTGGCCCTGTGCACTACAGTAGGACTGCGTTGCTTGCTATCGGCAAATGGGTGAGTTGCTGCTCCCTCAATGCCCTCAACTTTCTCGTGCTCTATTCTACCTACCGAGGATGTAGAGGGAGCCAAAGGCCTTGGCTTTCTTTTCGCCGCGTCTGTTCATCAGACGATCGCCGGCGTACTTATTTACAGACCTACCGGCCCTGCTGGAAAGTTAATCGAGTCACCTAGTTAAGCTATTTCTCCTGTTACCACCAAATACAAGCATTGCCTGGTGTTAGGAGACTTTAATATTCACATGGATAATCCAGCTGAACTTGAGTCGATGAGGCTGCGGGAATCCTTGAAGATTTTTAATTTGGCTCCTTATGTTCACCTACCCACCCATTAGAAGGGACATATTTTAGACCAGAAATTTTCCAACGTTAGAATAGAAACAGACGCACCGCTTCCTTTGGTGTGGTCTGATCATTTTCTCTTAGGTTTTAAAGTTTCCAAGGTCTTATCCTGCCCTCTATCTCACAGCAAGCCTCGCCCGTGCAGTTTCATACCCTTCCTGAAGCGATGAAGGCGGCGCTGAGACAGCTCCCGATTCCTTTTAGTGGCATCTTGAGTCCAATGTACTTAGTCTCGAGAATTGGCTGGAGTGCTGTGCTCTGGAGCTGGCTCCTCTTACCACTCGTGTGGCCAAATCTATCCGTGCCTCTGCTCCTTGGTTTACTGAAACTCTTAGAAAAAGCAGAAGTGCCTGTAAACGGTTGGAGAGGGTATGGCAGAATAATTTCAACCCCGAAGACAAAGCCAGATACAAACAAGCCCTGAAAGCCCACTATAATAAAATCCGCGAGGAAAAGAAAATCTATTTTCTCTCTAAAATTGAGGTACCTGTAAATAAGAGTAAAGAAATCTTTAAAATTGTCAAAGACTTCTCATCCCCTAGCATGGTGGGAATTCCGTTTACCCCCTCATATGACTGGGTCCACCATCCTGCCGGCTATTTCCATGGCAAAATCTGCACTATTTAAAAATCTTTAGTGACTCTATCCCCTGCCAAGGAAGGAGCTGCAAGTTTTTCACGCCTTGCCAGCTCTGGGGCTGTGCCATCTCTCTCCCAATTTCCTCCTTTTTCCTTAGAAAAATCTCTTGAGACAATGAACACTTTGAAGTCAGGTTCTCCCTCAGACCCTTGCCTGGCAGGCCAAACAGCTGGGAAAATGCCAAAATTATTCCCCTATTGAAGAAACCTTCAGCAGATCCAGTGGTAGCCTCTAATTATATGCCAATATCATCGCTGTTGCCTTTCTTCTCCAAAGTCTTAGAAAAGTACGTCAATCTAGTCTTGACTGAGTACATGGAAACCAACCATGTACTCCATGACAGTCAGTCTGGTTTCAGAGCCCACCTTGGTACTGAAACAGCTCTATTGGAAGTCTCGGAAACTATCAAAGAGCAACTAGACAAAGGGGGAACTCAGTATTGATACTGCTGGACCTATCTGCGGCCTTTGATACCATGCCCCATGACCGGCTCTTGCAGAGCCTACTGGATGGCGGCGTTGGGTGCACGGTACTTAAATGGTTTGCCTCTTTTCTGGGTGATCGTCAGCAGACAATCTGGTCGCCTCCCTTTTCGGCCCCCATTCCTCCCATGAAGGTGGGGGTTCTGCAGGGGTCTATCTTGAGCCCGTCACTCTTAAATATTTATATGGCCCCTCTTGCACTTTTAGCTGAGTCGCACAGCGCTAACATAGTATCATATGCAGATAATACTCAACTGCTGTTCAATTGTGACAAAGGTGCCGATTTTAGAGGCGACAAAATTAACATCTGTCTGACAGAGGTCTTCTACTGGTTACGGAATAACCAATTAAAGTGTACCTCTGATATTATCTTCTTTGGTCGTCCTCAATGCGAAGCATGGCACCAGTGGTGGCATGGGATATGTCCCCTCCTATAGCCCCAGTTAGCACTGTGAAGAACCTAGGGGCCAAGCTAGATGCCACCCTATCTATGAAGGCTCAAATTCAAACCATCGTTGGCACCAGTTTTGGCATGCTAAAAATGTAAAAAAACGTTCTCCCCCTGCTACCGGTCGAGTAGCAGAAGACTGAAGTCCAAGCCCTAATTGTATCGAGGCTGGATTACGTCAACATCTTGTACCTGGGCCTACCCGAGTACTTACTTAATCGTCTGCATGTGGTTCACAATGCGGCAGCCAGAGCTAATCTCATGGTGGGACCCAGAGCACGTATGACTATCCACCTGAATGCCTACCGGTCCGGAAGAGGATCCATTTTAAAGCTCTGGTTCCGGCTTTTCGGGCCTTTCATGGTACGGGCGCCGTATATCTCAGGAGGAAGGTCCAGCATTATGTGCACAACGAGCCTTGAGGTCCTCAGTGCAGTTTCTGATGTCCATTCCTAAGTTTGCCCGCTCTCGTGTGGGCGGTCGCTCCTTTCAAATGCTAGCTGCCCGCTCATCTAACTGTCTGCCTCTACCCCTTATGCAGGTCCAGGATCTGATTATTTTTAGGAGACAGCTAAAAACCTGGCTTTTCTAGCAATAGTTTTCTCTGTTCGTTACAGTTTTTCGGGCTCTGTCTTGGGTGGTCCTTCAGCGCTGGGACACTCTGTGGAGTAGCCGTGCACTTTATGAGTACCTATTTTCATTTTATTTCATTTCAAAAGTTAGAATTGTACAGCTCAATAGCCACACCAAGGGCCCAGGACCTGAGAGGCACCTTTTGGGGGTCGGAACTCATTGAAGATGGGTCCAGGAGCTGTGGGGAATCTGTCATGTCCTCGAGGCTCAGATCAGGAGGCCAGCAGACCAGCCCTTTGAATCACTCTGGGGTCCTGGGTTCAAGATGGAGCTGCAGGTCTAATTCTTCTTTTTCCAGGTCAGAGGGCAACAGGCAGCAGGCAGCAGGTCACCATGGCATGTAAGTAGCTCCTGTAGAGTAGCAGTCCAGAAGAGTGGGGGTCATTGTAGCAGCACAGCAGTCCTTCTTCCTGCCAGAGTATCCATAGGGCCAGAAGTATACTGAAGTGTTGGTGTCTGAGGTCCTTCGTTTATACACTCGTGTCCTGGTTTTGGAAGGTGGGAGAAGCTGCTAGACAGTCCATTTGAAGTGCAAGTAATTCCCTGTTTCCGCTGCCCCGTCTCCAAGCTGGCTGAAGTGACAATGCTGGAACACTAAGCCCATGGTGTGGAGACAGGAGATAGCTTATTTAGGTGTAAGTGAGGCTGAAATTACCTCCCCACCCATCCTACCAGTGCTAGCCCATCTAGTCACACCTAAACTCCCATTGTGTGTGGCTATCTAGGAGGAATACACAAAGCCTAATTCCCAACTACACCCAGTCATGTGACCAGAGACAGGTGATGGCCACCAATTGGCTAAGCCATGAAAATTCCAACTTTCTAAAAGTGGCATTTTCAGAATTGCTATTTAAAATCCGATTTCACCACACAAGTTAGGATTTTAAATTGTCCTTCTAAAATCACAAGACTTGAAAGGGTTACCTCTTATCATTTGGAAATGGCACTGATAAATGCAAGACGTACAACGTAGGGGGTTATCTAAGAAGAAGGACGGAGAGGACGAGGAAGGAGAGTGGCCATGACAAGGAGGAGGCAGCCACGGCAGGTAAGTGCCTTTTTAAAAACATTATAATTACTTTGGGAAGGGGGAGGGAGCATAGCGGAGGGAAATTCCATGGAGTTGTTTACCAACTCCGTGGAACTCCGCGTAAAGGCACTACACTTGGTCTGCCCAGCCTCATAAAACACATGAGATTCTGCAATCTCTGATTTTTCTTTATAATCGGTCACTTGAGACATATTCAGTCACCGATTATAAAGAAAAGACAATGGAGCTCAACTGTAATAACTTTATACAATGCCTGCTGCCAGAGCCAGCAGTCAAGGGGAATGCCGGTCACGCCACGGAACATAACTGAAGCAGCTGTTTGAAGAATGAAAACAAACATTGCTTTTCTTTCTTTCTGCTCTGTTTTCTAGTTGTACAGTGACAACCAGAAAGGAGATATTTATGTCAATGTGTATTTTTAGCACTCCTTAGGTAATTATACAAAGGTTAAAAAATATGTTTTTAATTACACATTCCAAGACACTGCAATATTTAAAAAAAATAATAATACTAGCTTGTACTAAACTGATTCTAATAGCTTCTTGTAACAAATATCTCAAAGCGTTTATGATGTATTTAAATTTGCACTAGAGATTCAATTTTTATTCTTCGTGTTTGTAAACACGCTTTCTCGTTTATATGAAAGAGCTATGTATTAAGG
Organism: Triturus cristatus; assembly: GCF_964204655.1. Taxonomy (NCBI): domain Eukaryota; kingdom Metazoa; phylum Chordata; class Amphibia; order Caudata; family Salamandridae; genus Triturus; species Triturus cristatus. The sequence continues at coordinate 64,161,691 of NC_140592.1, forward strand.
ATTTAAGTCGTTTGTAGAAAAGGAGATGGTGTGTCCATGTATTATTAGGAATACAGCACATCCTACCATTATTGCAGGTCACCTCGGAGTTCTATAACTTTATAAAGAATCTCGGCCTTCGGGGGGCATTCCTCTATATAGTCATGGAACTCCTAGGTGATTTGCAACATCCTTATAATGTATTGCTGAGGTCCTTTATCTCATATGTACATTTTTTCTACCTATCATTTGAATTACGGAGAAAATGAGGCTTGTGTGGTTGAAGCGACTGCTTAGCACTGAGATTCTCCATAAACATATTTTTGGGAGGAGTATGTAGCTGCTGAGTAGTCTTTGATGGTGGAAAAATGTCTTGTTTAATCAGCGCAGTCATTTGGCTCGGTTATGAGTAACTGTGAGGGAACAATATGTATAGCCTCCTAGAGATTTCCAAAACCTGCCATAACACCTACCGGGGGCCCTAAAGACGTATGGGAGTTTTCAAACCCACTTCACTCCTACATTATACTATTGGATGAAACAGGGATGAAGGTTGAAAAAGGCTTCTGGAGTGGAGAAGATTGCATTGTAAGACCTTTCCGCCACCTTGCCTTTAATGTGCCATACAACTTTACAGCTCAGCTGTGATCTCTTTGTTCCATCTCAGACCATTTATATATCTAGATTGTTTTATTCATGAACCTATTGATTGAGCATCTGCCATTTATCACCTTCATAGCTATCCAACAGTGGGCAAAAGTATGATGGTTATGTTATCAACAACACTCTGGGTACTGTCTTCTGAATTACAAATCTGTGGCTCTACAGAGTAATGGTCACAAGAGGGGACTGACCGGGGGATATTCTAATAGGACTATTCTCAAATCTACATCCACACCAAATTCACACCAAAAAGGGCACATTTAAACTATTGAAATGATTGTTCTAATTTTCCTACATGTGTGAGTCCGAGGCCTTTTGGCACATATTATAAATGGGGTTCCTAGGCTATGAGGATTCCACCTAAGTCGCCAGTATAATGTTGTTGTGTACGAGTGTGTATGCATGAGTATGAATCTGAAGCAGTCACCTGCACCATTACTTATCTAAAACAGTGGATGTAGGGTATACAAATAGGGCTTACACCAGCTATAAGGAAAAAAGGGATTCAGGCTTCGAGGAAAACCATGAGGCCAGTAGGATATGGCTGAAACATGTTGACCAGTGTGATGACCACTAATTATCCACACCATCCCTTCTAATGGAATTATCATTATTTCCATAGATACCCTCAATAAAATCGCCAGAGGTCATCTATAGGGAGGTATATGTTTTGTTGTTAGATCAGATGCTACTAAAAGAAACATACTAAAAATGCATCCATCCTACAATTGTGGAGTCCATCTGCTCCGCCAAAGATGTGGTGCGGATACAGAGTAACCCGGTGATGAAGCATTCCAGCTAGGTTGGTGGATGTGGGTTTATTTCAGAAATACACACCATTTCTTAGAGAAGATTTTAAAAATGTGGTAGGATACACCTCAGGTTCGGATTGTTCATTTGGCCAGATTTAAGACACACGCTTTATATTTGTCCTGCAATTGCAGAAGCATGAAAACATTGCTTAATTTCTCTCTACTTCTACTAGAGTTGTAGAATTAATGTAATACTGTTTCCTACAAACGAGTAAGCATGCTGTAATCTCTTGAAGTTTTTAAAATCTTTTTGAAGATCATTTAAGCTTTTATATCGCTTGTTATGTGGAACTGGAATTAATGTTCTATGCAGTTTTGTTTTACTGTTTTATATTGTTGATCTCATTTGAGGTCTACATCAATAAACTTTGAATGTGAAATTCACATGTCTGTGTGAAATTTGATAAGTTACACTATAAAATTATTATTTTCTCACCTGTTGATGTAAAACTAAACTACATTAATGTTTTAGTCCCACAATAACAATTGATCCATTACAGCAGGAGTAAGACACGGCAGCCCAACTTTTGCCTAATATCAAGAACTCTGAGGTAATTTTGTCTCCCAGTCAACAAACAAATTACTATCACGTTTCTGGACCTGCCTTATGAAAGTTTCAATGGGTTGACTTTTTAAAATCTAAAGGAGAAAGTTAATGACTAATATCCATCACAGGTTTTCAAGTCTGCTAATCTACAGGGTCCTTCCAAATCCAAAAATCAGATTATAGTGGAACGATGACCATTGATTTATTGTGTTATATCCAACAAAATAGAATACTCTTCCAAATGAGCTGACAAAAACCTGCTCTTCTGAGCTTCTGAAAAACCTCACTATCTACGACCCACACCAGTGGATATGTATTGCTGTGTGGGTTTTTTCATTGATATATTTTATTTATGGTCCAATCAGGTGCCTAGAGGTAGTTTTTGTTGTACGCCGTATACATAAATAGATATATAAATCGAATTTCATAAATGTGGTTAAATTGTCCAAAACATGGAGGAAAATGCGTTGGAGTACAAGGACCAAATTCTGAAACAAAGAACACAGCTACTACCAGTGCTTAGTAAAACCTTTGAAAACAAAACAGTTGACTTTCAGCTAACTAGATTCCAAGGGCATCGATGAAAGAATAAGTATTACTATTTAGAGAAGGGAGAAGCATTGCTGGAAGGACTATCAATTCCCTTGGTTGTCACACAATCTCCTTGGCATCTTTGTTTCCGCTTAGCTGAGTGACAATATGCTCATGTAGGCTGTGGTTTCTAAAAATGCAGGGTGCCAGAACCAATGCACATTTCATTTCATTCTCTACAGTCCTATATATTGACGGAGAAAAGGATCCTTCAGGAGCTTTGCAGAGACAAAATCTGAAAACAAGCATTGGGAAAGCCATTAGATCTTGCCTTTTGGACTTATTAGCTTTGTCAATGAAGTCTGAAGATGATGGGCAGCCTCAAGAAATGTAAAAAAGGCTGTTCCTGGTTGTTTCATTCTCTACGTACATGCATCCATCGTTACGAATAGTTGCCAAATTTCCTTTATTTAATTTACTGACTCAAGATGGTGAGTGCCACTTGGATCGGTAAATAAAAAAAGATTTTTGGACAAAAGTGCATAAAAAGGGAAAAAAAGCAGATGGTTGTGGGAGTAAGTAGGAGTAAGACAGATGAAAAGTAGCACACGAGTGCGAGTGCAACACGGGTTAGGAGGGGGAAGAACATGATGATCAGAAAAATATGGACGGCAAGAGAGGGAAGTTAGATGAGGAGAAACACGAGAGAGATAGCTGCTCATGAGGGAGAAAGCAACAGAGGGAATGGGGAAATGTTCAAAGGGAGAGAGCAACAGTGAGTGCTGGAGGTGGGTACACTCTCATGGAGTGTTTAACTAAAAACAAAAAAAAGTAGTTTCCTATAAGTGAGCAGTGAAAGGGTACAAGTCAGCCAATCAAACGGATGGAAAAGAGGCTGTGCTCAGGGGAGGAACAAACACAAGAAAAAGAAGGCAAGCCTTTGAATAAAAAGTAAGCAAAAGAGAGTAACAATAAAGCCAACCAATGGGTGGGCTGAAAGCTTTCTGTAAGTTCACAAAAGGTCTTTTGCAAAAAGACAGCTTGATTATATCTATACGAGACTCAACAAGCAGAAGCCAGGGAGACAGTAACATTGTTTTGCATAATAAGTAGGCTCCCAGTTTTTCCGTTTTTAGTCATTTTTACAGATAAATAAAAGACAGAAAACTATTTCCTGTCTGTATTTATTTATAAATACAGAAAAATACGGAAAATAGGCCTTCTTTGGGTGATTTTTTCTACTGTCAATCATAAGTGCCAGGTCAATTAGTGTACACATTGAGAGGTTGTGGAGATGCAAAAAGACGGGACATTTCCTATTTAATCTGAATTAAGTGCCGATCTACAGTTATTTATGCTATTCTACGATGTAAGTGTTTTCAGATAACTCTATTGCACTATATACTGCTGAAACCTTTTCGGCATCCAAATGCGAGTATACATTTATCAGTTAAATTAATATGGAAAAATACCCATTGCAGCTTCATTTATACAGAAAACACAAAATAAAAATGGATAAATACAGAATAAATTAACAAAAAACTAAATATGGATAAATACTGACGAAAATGTCAAAAAAATAACCGGGAGCCCTAATAATAGGCATTGCTGCGTTACTCGGCAGTCTTGCACAGAGGTGATGCCTCCAGAAAGATGGCATACCAGCCACCTTAATCTGGATAAATAAATATAATTTCTGGTGTTGTCAAGTCCACCAGCTCCATCTTCTCCAGAGAACAACCGGCCTTGGCACTACCATGAGGAGGGCCGCCTTCCCCATCAGTCAAAAGGAGTTGGGGGAATGCAGCTGAGCACAAATGGGATTTCTGCCATTTTCTAGTGTATCCCCTTTACCACCGTCCTCTAGAGCTCACTTTATTGAGAATACTGCCAGTGGCCTCTAGGAAGAGAGTGCACACATCTACTGGCCTTTTTTCTAATCCAATTGTATTTTGCAAACTGTATTACACTTTTCCGTGCCAGCCTGTTTCTGGAGGAGCGACTGTAAAATGTGGAAAAGTTAGCACAATACTGTGTACAGTGTTTCAAGCACTTTAATATTACATATATTAATGTATGTATTTCGGAAACAGTTGTAGGTTTGTGCTTAATTCACAGTGATTGACTGAGCTTCAGAGACAGTCTGCACATCAGCTGTGTGTATGTGAAAGAGAGTGAATTTATATGAGAGATAATGATTGTAAGTGGGGATGAAAATGAGTCAGAAAGAGAGAGCAAATGAGTGAGCGTTGGAGTGTAATGTGCAAGTGAAAAAATGGGTTAGGCTGAATATGAGTGAGAGTGGCTAAGAGTAAATAAAATATAAAACAGACAAGGAGCAAGAGGAAGAGCGAAAACAAGAGAGGAATGAGAATGATAGAGTGTGAGAAAATGTTCCAGATCCCTAAAAACAATTGTATAGCTGCACCAAAGGTTTCGGACTTCACAGTGGTGCAATTTGACAACTGTTTTGAATTCCCAGGGCCTAATCCACAAAGGCAAGTATAGAACAAAATACAAAATGCTACAGTACAAGTAACTGAAATTTGAAATAAATCTGTATTTAATGGAAATATATAAAATTACATTAAAATGATTTTTCAGAAGTTTAGATTAAAAAATAAATTCCCACCCTCAAAATAAATATTTTAATTATCCATTAATAATTATTAGAAAATGACATATATAATTCATTAAAATTAGTTTAGTTATAGTTTAATAAAAACGTATTGCTACAAATGTTTTTTAAATTTGAAAATAGTGAATTAAATATGTAATAATTAAAAAAACATATATACTGTTTTTTTAATTATAAAAATATTAAATTATACCCATATATTTATATATATATATATATATATATATATACATACATGTATATATTTATATATACGCATACATATACATATTTATTTGTACATGTGTATATAGTCTCTCAATTGAGCTTTCCGCTCCGATTAGTGTCGCGTGGTCGAGGTGCTCAGGATCCGCTGAAGGCGGTGGTTCGTCCCGCGACCAGGCACGGCCGCTAAAATCCAAACACTAAAGGTTGCCCTCCTTGGGACACCCTTCCGGAAAGTTTAACCTCTGCCTGAGGAATGCAGCACAGCCAGGTTACAACTTCAAACTAATTCTGTAAAGGCTTTACGCGTTTCAAACTTTCGTTCTTGATCACAAGCCAATCGGAGCGGAAAGCTCAATTCAGATACTTTTTGGAAGCAGCACAAGCAGTATTGTACTTTGTAACAACCATACATATGGATTTTATTGAAACATGAAACCGAGTGAGATGGCCACACCCACTTAGGAAGTATTGAACTATGGAAACTGCCTAGACCAAAATGCCTTGCATGCAAATGCCTACTGTGGCGGTAGTACACGCCCACTGGGGCGGGACTCGATGAATAAAATCAGCAGGTGTTCCATAGTGATGTGGCTGTCTTTCTCTTGTGTGGCTTGCGATCAAGAACGAAAGTTTGAAACACGTAAAGCCTTTACAGAATTTGTTTGAAGTTGGAACCTGACTGTGCTGCAGTCCTCAGGCAGAGGTTAACTTTCCGGGAGGGCGTCCCAAGGAGGGAAACCTTTGGTGTTTGGATATATATATATATATATATACATTTGCTCCTAAATAAACTGTTCCCACTACCCAGCATTGAAGCGTGGGTGCCTTTTATTTGGATTTTGTGAATAAGCATAAAGTAGTAAACTTACTCCAAAGTGTAAATTACTCAAAAGTGTAAGTTAGCTTTGTGAATTAGGCCTCCGATTTTTTTCTAAAATTACACCTTGAAACATTTGACATATACTGCTTTGCACAACAAATGATCTGTGAATTCCTTTTGCGAATTGGAAAATATACACTTCTATTTTTGGGCGTGAGAAACAAAAAGGACAGGTGCATTTTCCCTTGGTATCTTTTTTTCATTTTTTCTTCCTGGTGCAAAATATTTTGCGTCATGGAGAAATCCCACCTCTACACTTTGACCAATTTTTGTGGTGTCCATTCTCTTTTCCTACCATAGAAATATATTTACACTTGCCTCTGACCGAAGTAAGGGCCAGATGTTGGAAAATATTTTGCAAAACCTGGAGTTCCCAAAATCACAGGGTTTACAACTGTAAAATGATGTTCTCTCTGCTTTTGGCATGTTCTGTCTGCCTTTTGCCAGCCACAAAGGCTTTTACAACTTGAAAAAGGAGGCTTAAGTGCTTTAAGTGAATTTGCATGAATCAGTGCCTTAGTCATCAAATGTGCAATATGCTCTTTCTCTGATAAATTAGCCGATTTTTCCACCCAAAATATGGATCTGATTTAACTATTTCCAAAGGTGCACTGCCCAAATGGCAACTATATTTTGTTGTTGGATGAAAACCCTCGGTTCGAAACTTCACAATCATACTGTTATTTGTGATGACTTTTAAATAATGGGTGTTGGCATATGTTGATAAAAAGTTACGACGTTTCCGTAGTCCTTTTGGTGTCAAATCTAAAACACAACATCATCCACGTAAAGTAGTATCCCCTAAATCCTACTGGTTTTTATTGTAATTGCTCTCTTCCTCATTTTTTAGCTTGACCCTTTTAAGAGGTTTCTGGATTCAATCACTATGGGGCTCATTAGGATGGCGTAACGATTGCCACCGCTGGGCCAGCGGTGGCGATTGTTACGCCATCCCAATGTGACATACCCCCGCCATATTTTGTTGGAGGTGGGTATCGCGCCGGACACAAAGTCGGTCCGCCGCTTTTCCGCCGGTCAGCAATCGTTACGATTGCCGGGCGGGTGGAGTTGGGCCACTAATATGGTTGCGTTGGGGCACCGCCAGCCATATTAGAATGTGCTTGTGTAGAGGCCTTTCCATGGCGGTGATGCATCCTAATTGGGCCGGGGGACCGCTGCACGTCTGGTCCCATCGCCGTTATGATGGCGGGCGGACTAATGTCTGCTCGCCATCATAATGAGCCCCTAGATTCCCAAATTTGCTTTAATTTATTTAAAGTTACTTTCATTTCAGGAAGTGATTGAGTGTGAAGTCAGCCTATAAAGAGTAGGAAGGAAACTCTGGTATGAGTGTCGTCTGAAAGAACAATTCAACCAATTCTTTTGCCCTTAGATTTATTTCAATGCCTTAGAGCTGAGATTATCCCTAACTTTTATGCTGGGCACTTCGGCCTCTCAAGCTGAAGTTTTGACGCTGCATTGAACCATCGCCCGTGCCTTCTCTTCAGACAATGACAGCGGGCACCTTCTATAGTGCTTTCAATGCTTTGATCTGTGAAAGAGAGGAAAGGCGAGGAAGGAACACTTGAGAATCATTTCACAAATGTGCTGATAGAGGGCTCTGGGGTGAGAATTGAATAATGCTCCTAACCTCACCTTAAGTAACATCAATTGAGACGCTGGTCTTGCTCTTTGCCCACACCACAACAAAAGGTCAAATGCATGTGGGCAGAGTTGTGAACAATAGGTTGGCAGTTCTGAACTATGTTGTGTTTTGCGGTGATGAGATTGTCACAGAGTGACAGGTTCCGCTGACCTTGTGATGTTTACTGCTCTACAGCCACAGATCCAACGCTCCTCTTCATCAGCTGTAGTGTGCTCCATGGAATTAACAATGAGACTTCCATTTGCACAGCAATGTCCTAAAATGCAAGCATACAAGGAGCTTATAAAGAAACATATAAATAAATGTTACTGTATTATATATGATACATCGAAGAGTGAAGAGACTGGGAGAGAGAAAAAGAGAAGGTGAGAGTGAGATAGGGAGAGAAATGCATACACATTTTCAGAAATCAACAGTTTTACAATTATGAAATCCTTTTACAAACAATAAAACTATGCAAAAATATTTCAGAGAAATGTCCATACATTTACAAACATCAGCATTTCTATATAATATATATTGTCAGCACAGAACACCTTTAAAAAAATCACTTTAGTTTGATTATACACAAGCACACACCCACACACACATTTGCAAAATATTGGCAAGTAACACTAACCTGCTTGGGTCTCTCTCTGTGTTTATAGAGAATGTCACTGATAGTAACTTAAAGTGAACAACTCTAAACATTTCTCTTTACATTCAGATTACTTGTCTGCCACATACATTTTTCAAAGAAAATTGATTTTAATTCACCCAGAATTGCCTATACATTCTTAACCCTAATCCTGATCCTCAAACTAACCATGGATCTAGTCTTACAACTGCTTCAACATAACAATTACTAGAAACCTTAACGATAGTTTAACCCTTTAGCAAACCCTACACCTAATCCTAAATCTAGCCATAGTCTTAATAAGTCTAACCTTACCAGTACTTGTAACCTTGACCCTAACAGTTATTCTTTAACTTGCCTTAATTGAAACGTTCATTGTTAATGTAAAAATAACTCTAGCCTTGCCGAACTCTAAACCTAACCTTGGTCCAACTCCTTACAGTAACACTAACATTGATATAAACCATAGGCGTTTTTTTAAAAAAGACTTTCCATGTTAGGGATTTTTCTATAGTGAGTTGTTTTAACATAATTAGGGCTCCCAGTTTTCTATTTTTACTGATTTTAACACCTAAACAAAGACAGAATGTGGAACATAAAATAACCTGGCATGCATAACAACAAGTAAAGAGTGGAATATAACATAGACAAATACAGAAAATGGGCCTTTTTTGATGATTAGGTCGAGCATTCAAGACCTCTTGTATATACTTTAGTATATATTTATATGTGTATTTACTTTGTGGGCTCTGGATCTCAGCCCTAGGACTTGTCTGCTTCCACTTAGGGATTTATTTTCTGTTCAACTGCCGCTATTTAACTGTTTTGATAGAAAACGTCCAGCAGAGGTCAGTAAAATACCAGAATTGCTTTCTGCTTAGGGACATTTTTTTTTTCCTGGCAACTGCCTCTAATTAACTTTCTTGATAGAAAATAACCAGCAGAGGTTAGTAAAATACCAGAATCACTTTAGCATTCTCTAGATTCCAGTCCATTGAAATTGTCTTCCATGAGCACCCGTAGACAATAATATTTGTTTAAAATCTTGTATTTTCAGTGATATGACCACCGAAGGCCCTGATCTTATATTAAAAACAAAGCTTTGGACTATACTATTTACCGCTGAAAGGCAATATTTCTCTCCTTGTGTTCTCATACCTGGCGTGTCATGCAGTTTTCCCTCCATGTTAAAGAACAGTAGATGTTTCAGCACCTAGGCTAATGTGCTGCATAGCTAAATACATATAAGGTCCCAAAGGCGAGACCGATTGCATTGCAAATTCTTGTTTTCTTCTACTGTCAATCATGAGTGCCAGGTCAGTACATGTACAGATTGAGAGGTAGAAAAGTTGAAAAAAGATTATAGATTTCCTAATTAAACTGAATTAAGTGCAGATCTACAGTTATTTATGCTATTCTACAATACAAGTGTTTTCAGATAACGCTGTTGCACTGTATACTGATGAAACCTTTTGGACATCCAAATGCAATTATACATTTATCAGTTAAATAAATATGGAAAGTAAACCATTGCAGCTTCATTTATACAGAAACACAAAATTAAAATGGATGAATACAGAAACATGAGCAAAAAATAAATATTGATAAATGCAGACAGAAATGGCGAAAAAATAAATACCATAAAACCGGGAGTCCTAACATAATCAAAACTGGCTGTCCTTCTAGCAGAGTGTCTATTATACTTTTTAGACTTGTGTAGGTGTACATTTTATAGATATAATTTTTTTGTATGTTTTTATTAATATCATTCAGCAGACAGAAAAGAAATTGCATTCGATAGTTTTTTAAATATCCAATTCTTTTTGCAGACAAATTTTCACATGATTTAACCCTTTTCATTTTTGTAATCCATTGACCGAGTTTGTGAATTATGAATGAATTCCAATTTGCTAATAATAATGACATTGCTACAAGGGTAGAAAGTTTTACAAAATTGACATTGTCCAATAGATATATCAGTACACTGAGACATAATAGCATACGAAGCCCATGGGCATCAGATAATACTTTCCATTTCAGTTTTCTGCTGATTTCTACGCAATTCTCCTTCCAGAAGTGGCTAATTCTAGTGCAGGTGAATATTACATGCAGCCAATCTCCATTTCCCTGTATGCACCTAAAACATGCCAATGATGGCCCCGGATGGATTTTTTGAATCATGACCGGTGTGTAATAAAGGAGCCATTTACTGAAAAATGCTATTCTCCTACAATTGGCAGTGTGAATGGCCTTGAAGTCCAGGCAATTTTAAAATATGAATTGGGCAAGATCAATTTTACAGCACGTTAAAGAAGCTGTTTTATTATATTATAATATTATTTTATTATATTATATATATATCCCCAATTCGTAGATATAAAATTCTATGCCAATTTCCTACACCATTTAGTCCTGATAAACAAAACAGCCTTACTGATTTTCCCAGCTAATAAGTTTATACTTGTTTTATAGCCTGCAGAAAAATGTTTAATTTATGTGAAACTAAACAGAAAAAAATGAGCTAATAGCGGGGTTATTCCTGATTAAAATCTGCCTTTGAATAATTTCATTTTTTTCATATAAATGTCTTCTCACCGACCAAAATTCCAAGTTGGTCCAGCGACTAAGAGTTTTTCTACCTAAACATAATCCTAAAGGTAAACATTTCAACAATTTCCGATGGGTATGAAACCCAGAGACTTCATATATTCATACCGCGTCTTATTGAATCGATCCATAAGAATCTGAGGGGTCTTAGATCTAGACATCTTCGGTAATCTGGGGATTTTCAAAAAAGCAAAAAGGACGACTTTAGAGATGCTTAGAGATTCTTTTAAATAAAAATTACTATCACTCAATATATTTTTTTCAGCTCTTATAAGCCAATCTAGAACTGCAGCCTGATAGTATGCTTTTAGTCTTGGAAGTACAAACTCCCCTCTACTCCAAATCCAGTTGCATGGCTAGATTTTAAGCATTGGTTTCTTTCCTTGCCAAATAAAATGTTTTATTTCTGAATCAGTTGCGCTGATAAAGGATTGTGAAACTTTGATCAGAATATTGGGAATAAAGGTAAAATGCTCATTTAATCAGAGCGACCTGGCCTACAATAGTCGACTGGAGATTTTACCTGGGTTTTAATAAATCATGCTCTTTTGAAAGGGCTGAAGAGTAGTTAAGTCTGAACAAATCCAGCATTTTCAGAGGGACATAAATTCCTAGATATCTTATAGAAGGAGCTGGACAGTAGTAGGCTTTCATTGCTGTTGGGAACATTTCTGGTGAACAGTTGAAAAGAATAGCCTCAGATTTTGTGTAATTGATCTCATAAACACCTATAAGTGTGAATTCATTCATCTTTGCGAAGGCGCGCAAAATGTTTGTTTCCTTAGCTGCCCAATATAAAACTATATAATCAGCATAAAGTTTATGTTTGGCTGCTCTGTCAACTGGGGGACTGATATTATGATCTTGGAGGATCGCAAAGGCTAATGAAGGAGAACAAAATGGATGACATTGGGTATCCTTGATGCGTACCTCGTCTGATAGTGACCTCCCCTGCAGGTCTATTATTAATGATTGGATGAGCCTTTGTGTTTTAATAAAGATTTCATAGTAACTGAGTGTAACTTGGAGGGAAATCATATTTAAGAAGATTTGCAAATATAACCTCCCATTGGACCAGGTCAAAGCCTTTTCTGTGTCTAACATTATGAGAATTGCCTTAGGGCCTAATTCAGATCTTGGCGGATGGGATACTCCATCACAACAGTGATGAATATCCTATCCTTCAAAATGTAAATCCCACCGGATATAATGGGATTTATATTTCGGCAGAAGGGATATCCGTCCCTTTGCGACTGAGTAACCAGTCTGCTAAGATCTAAATCAGGCCCTTGGCTTTCTCTATCGTGAAATAATTGGTTGCTTGAATCAGATAGTTTGAGTTGAAAGAAATACTAAACTTTTTTGATCTTTATGGACAATTGATTGAATTACCAGTGCTAACTGATTTGGAGTGATTTTAGTGGATAATTTATAGTACCTGTTGAGCAGGCTAATCAGACGATAAGAATTTACGTCTTTGTCTGATTTTTTTTTTTTTAAGAGAGCTCATGATTACGAATTCTGTCAAATCCGACTGAAGAGCCTGACTAGACATGTATTTAGCTGCAGGAAAATGATTTTATAAACTTCCACAGGTATCCTGCCTTTGCCACAAGCTTTAGCACTGGTTGAAGAGTTAACCGCCTGCTGCACATCAGTCATAGTTATTGGAGTGGTCATAGTTTCTTTCTGATTGATATTGTTGACACACTAATGCCATCTAGCTGGCTTTTTATTGTCGCCGACGAGGGGCCATAAGAATCTGAAAAAAGCTTTGAGTAATGATCCCTGAAAGCGTCCGCTATCGCTCGAGGTTGAGAGATTGTTTTACCTGTATTAGGATCTAAGATCATCTTTATTGCGTATTGCTTTTACATTTGCTAGCCAGGTGAGATATTTGCCCATGTGCTCATTCTCTTCATACCTTTTAAAAAAAATATGAATTATGATTTAGTATTTCCTTTGATGTAAAATAATACCATAAATTATATCCCGCGTGGGCGTTTGATTCCTACAGATGGAGTAAGATAAAATGCTGTGGTAGCCTGCTTTAAGGCAGTCTGCGGCTGTAAGTGTTTCATCTTTTCCAACTGTTTTTGATTAGCCTGAAAGTCAATGACCTCTCTTCTAAAGAATGCTTTCAATATTTCCCAGAACGCAAAGTCAGGAGGCGCGTTCATATTAAAAACTCTCCCAAACTTTGACGAATCTGTTCTACCCAGCTTTCATTAGTTACTAATTGTCTTATGGCATTGGTTTATGCTCTTGATTTTATGTATAATTGTTCTGTGTTGTGTTGATTTGCTGTTGTGTTGCTTTCCTGTATCGTTTGAACTGTTGTAGTATCATGTGTTCTTTTTGTTGTTTTGTTGTATTGTACAGTGTTGGCTTTGTTGTGTTGTTGTGCTGTTGTATATTGTTCTTGTATTGTATTTTATTGTTGTGTTGTGGTATATGAATTGCAATGCTGTGTGGTGGCGTGGTGTGTTGTTTTCTTGCTTTATCATTCTGTATTGTTGTAATGTTCAACTATGTTGTTTATGTTGTACTGTAGTTGTGTTTTTGTGGAGATCGTTTCTAATATTATTTCTTTCATTGTGCTGTTGTCTTGTACTCCTGTGCTTTTGTTGTATAATTCGATTGTTAAGTTGGTAGTGTGTTGATATTTTTTCTCTTTGGGTCGCCATTTGTCTGTGTTGTGGAATGATCCCATTGTTTATTACCATTTGTTTTTTAATTGCAAAGTGCTCATGATAAATTAAGATGCAATACCAATGATAATATATTAGCAGTAGTGGTACAAACTTCACCTCCATTTTCGTAAAATGCTGCACCACATTCAAAAACATAAAAATGATAAAAGGCCTGTATAAAGCCAACATATGCTCATCGGTGTTTGAATTGATTTTTACCAGACATTATGTCACCTAACTCATATGAAACTCAAAATCCTCAACAACCTAGCGCGCAGAATAAGGCACACCAGTGTCACTGACAAAACCAATCCTGGGCATATAAGACAATTCCATTCTGAGGTTATTCTTTGAACACACTACAGCAACAGAAGGACAATTATTTTCTCTCTAACAAGGGAAGCTCTTATGTAGAACATCACTGGGAGAAGCAAAATGACAACATCACAGGTGACGATCACCCATCAGCATAAACCTTTATTGAAAACACTTAGGTGCCGATCACGATCCGGTAAAAAAATGGCCCGTCCGACTCGTATCCGGTCTTTTTACCGTAAGAATCGTACAAGTGCCGTACTAACTGCCAATTACGATTCGCATGGGAAAAAGACCATACGAATCGCAATGGGAATAACTCCCCACACGTCCTCGGGTCGGAAAACGTGTCCGACACGTCCCCGGACGATTTACCGTACAAATGTGAAAAGTGAAGTCCGACCGCGGAATCACGATCCATCCCGTGCGTCCGATCTTACAACCGTATGGAAAAAACACCGTCCGCACCGAACTCCCATAGCAACCATGCCGACATGTGCCCGCATACGCGCCCAACACCCCCCCAGCCCCCGTACGTTCGAGTCGTACCCCCACCCGTGTATGTGCACCCGTGTACGTGTCGTACCCCCACCCGTGTATGTACACCCGTGTACGTGTCGAACCCCCACCTGTGTATGTACACCCGTGTACGTGTCGTACCCCCACCCGTGTATGTACACCTGTGTACGTGTCGAACCCCCACCCATGTATGTACACCCGTGTACGTGTCGTTCCCCCACCCGTGTATGCACACCCGTGTACGTGTCGAACCCCCCGTGTATGTACACCCCTGTACGTGTCGTACCCCCCGTGTATGTACACCCCTGTACGTGTCGTACCCCCATGTATGTACACCCCTGTACGTGTCGAACCCCCGTGTATGTACACCCCTGTACGTGTCGAACCCCCCATGTATGTACACCCCTGTACGTGTCGAACCCCCACCCGTGTATGTACACCCGTGTACTTGTCGTACCCCCACCCGTGTATGTACACCCGTGTACGTGTCGAACCCCCCGTGTATGTACACCCCTGTACGTGTCATACCCCCCCGTGTATGTACACCCCTGTACGTGTCGAACCCCCGTGTATGTACACCCCTGTACGTGTCGTACCCCCTGTGTATGTACACCCCTGTACGTGTCGTACCCCCGTGTATGTACATCCGTGTACGTGTCGTACCCCCACCCGTGTATGTACACCCGTGTACGTGTCATACCCCCACCCGTGTATGTACACCCGTGTACTTGTCGAACCCCCCGTGTATGTACACCCCTGTACGTGTCGTACCCCCGTGTATGTACACCCCTGTACGTGTCGTACCCACCGTGTATGTACACCCCTGTACGTGTCGAACCCCCGTGTATGTACACCCCTGTACGTGTCGTACCCCCGTGTATGTACACCCCTGTATGTGTCGTACCCCCGTGTATGTACACCCGTGTACGTGTCGTATCCCCACCCGTGTATGTACACCCGTGTACGTGTCGGACCCCCACCCGTGTATGTACACCCGTGTACGTGTTGAACCCCCGTGTATGTACACCCGTGTACGTGTCGTACCCCCACCAGTGTATGTACACCCGTGTACGTTCGAGTCGTACCCCCCATGTATGTGCGAACCGTACCCTCACCCGCGGACGTATGGAGCGTACCCCAGGCCCCAACACCAGCACCTTCACACAACATCGCGCATGTACGAGTCGTACCAAGCCAGACACAAGGACAGCACTGTACAACAAAATGCCCGAAGTACACACCGTACACACGTTAAAAACGCACGTACACAACCAGGACAAAGCAAAACAACACAAGAATACACCATTTGAATGGCACAAAGCCACTAAACATGTCCAACAAGCTCAAAAACAACACAATCACTGACCTGCAACTGCCAAAATCCAAAACAGAGGCCCAAAACACAACCACTCCTTATAACACACCCACCCAAAGTTCAAACACAGCCACACCCACCAATGGACCAATAAAAAGGGCCCACACACACAAACCATGAGCCTTTGCAACAGACTCACTGCTGCCAGACCCCACAGACAACCTACAACACCATACTAGAAGCTACACCACACCTTACACTTGCACACCTTCACACACACACCTTCACAAACACCCCCACATCACATTCACACACACACCCAAACAACCGCACCCACACAGCCACAACCATCCACCCCCCCCACCATCCACACCCACACCCCTCACCATGCCCACTAACAAGAATCCAAAGTTCAGTAACCGAGAGTTGGAGGTCCTTGTCGATGAAATCCTCAGAGTTGAGCCACACCTCTTTGGAACATTGGTCAGACAGACCAGCATTTCAGCAAAAACAGCCATGTGGCAGACCATCGTCGACGCTGTGAATGCTGTTGCGGACACCAGACGGAACAAGCAGGAATGCCAAGCCAGGTGGTACGATCTGCGGAGGAGGGTCCGAGCCAAGATGACGGATGAACACAACCAGGCCAACGTCACTGGAGGAGGGCCGTCCCGCAGACCCGTACACTACCATCCCTGGGAGGAGAGGGTGATGGCCATACTGCCGGTGGAGGCCGTGGACGGATTAGACGGACTCCGAGACCCGGGTGAGTACACAAACAACTCACCTCACATGGGGGGAACGTCATCCACAACCAAACTCACAAACAGGCATGCAACCACCCCAAGCTATTGCATGACTCAACCACACTCCATGAACACGCACATGCCACTGGCGCCACCATGCCCCATGCACCCAGCTGGACAATGTCAAGTCACAGGCCACAGAAAACACCAACACAAGACACGGTAACCCGGATGGCGGGAGTGTGGGCCCCAAAAATCACATAGTGCAACTCAGAAGCAGACAACAATGCCCTCTGCCCATATGGCCTAGGTCACAGCCAGACAACCAGTCTGTCCCCACACAGGAAAGACTTGCCA
This sequence comes from Triturus cristatus, assembly GCF_964204655.1. NCBI lineage: Eukaryota > Metazoa > Chordata > Amphibia > Caudata > Salamandridae > Triturus > Triturus cristatus. Next base: position 64,178,782 of record NC_140592.1, read on the forward strand.
GCAAATGGTGGACGCCTTGCATTATGACATGGGGGTGAAGGCACTTTTTGCACATGACAGCAGCTAATGAACAGCCAACACTGTGAAAGAGTGGCAGCACACACCACCACAGCAGCAGCGCAGACACAGACACTACACTCAATGGGTGCCTGCTGATCAGAAACAAACTCACATCAACAAGCCAAGGGCCAGTCAAAGATCTGCAAAAAGTGTGTGCCTAGGAAGCTGGGCTGAGGTGACAGAGGGTGACACACAGAGGGAGGGAGAGGGGGACAGAGAGGGAGCGAGACACAGGAAGACGGACAGAGGGAGGAGGCCGACACACAGAGGGAGGGAGAGGGGGACAGAGAGGGAGGGAGACACAGGAAGACGGACAGAGGGAGGAGGCCGACACACAGAGGGAGGGAGAGGGGGACAGAGAGGGAGGGAGACACAGGAAGACGGACAGAGGGAGGAGGCCGACACACAGAGGGAGGGAGAGGGGGACAGAGAGGGAGGGAGACACAGGAAGACGGACAGAGGGAGGAGGCTGACACACAGAGGGAGGGAGAGGGGGACAGAGAGGGAGCGAGACACAGGAAGACGGACAGAGGGAGGAGGCCGACACACAGAGGGAGGGAGAGGGGGACAGAGAGGGAGGGAGACACAGGGAGGCGGACAGAGGGAGGAGGCTGACACACAGAGGGAGGGAGAGGGGGACAGAGAGGGAGCGAGAAAGGGACACACAGGGAGAGCAAATCAGCCTTGTGGTGTGTGGGAATGTCTGCTCGTCAGCAGGTGGACTGCGTGCATGTAGACAAGGGTGGCCAGTGCCAGCACCCCCCCTCCTCCATGGCAAAACACAGGGCCATGTCACAACCTGTGCACGAGCACAACGACAGCTACCTGCATCATATCAGTGTGTGGAACAACTTCATGTGCCCACGTACAGTGCTACACGGAAGGCGCCAATGCATGGCTCGCCACACCTGCCCACTCCACTGCTGACTGCAGTCACACTCGACGCAGCAAGTAAGACTGTGCCACACATAGGTAAAGTCGCCAAAGCTGTGCCCAAGGGACAAACCCATGCACAAGTGCACTGTCAGTGGAATGCAAGACAGATCCAAATTCCCAGAGGAAATGTTCCAACTTTGAAACTAATGAAACATGGATGTTGCATGGAACAAAATTAACATTGTCTCTCTCACACACAGGTCAACGTCGTGGATCACCCCCCAACACTGGGGGGGAAGACTCACAGGACCCGGCTCGGCGGGATGCCGATCCCACCGGCAGCGACGACTCTCACCACTCTGTGGACGACCCTGACCAACCTGGCCCCTCTGGTGTCCAACGACCTGCAGCACCTGCGTCAGGTACAACGGGGCCAACCACCACCCCCACTCCTGCCACATCCCAGGAGACACCCAGGATCCCTGACCCACCACCACAAAGCAGCCAGGCTGGCCAGGAGGGACACGGTGTCCCGGGCACCCAGGAGGAGGCAGGCGACAACGCCAATGCCACCCCTCAGGGGTCCCGGAGACCCGATGTGGCCACAAGGGCAGGCCAGGTGCAAGTGGGCAGGGGTGGTGGGAGTGGAGGACGGCGGAGGCGCCAGCCTGACCAGTTGGCTGGGGAACCGGTATTTTCCCATGTCCGAAACATCCTGGACACATACCGGCAGGACACCACGGGCATGGCCCAGGTTGTGTCCACCCTCAACGATATGAAGGGGACCCTCGATGAGATCAAGACCCAGCAGGCCCAGCAACATGCGGAGCAACATGCCTGTCTACTGCAACACCAACGGAGGATGGAGGACAGACAGGCTGAGCTTGTGACGGTGTTCACGGGAATTCACAGTACACTCCGTCGGATGGCCGACAACATGGGCAACCCTCCCTGTGCCAGAAGGCGTAGGACATCACCACCCACAGGGAGGGATCAGGAGGAGGAGGAGGAAACATCCGATGGAGCATCCCAAACATCGTCACGGCCTGCTTCTGAGGGTCCCCGCAGGAGGGCGGGTCGTCCACGGAAAAGACCGTGAGGGTCGGCGCAACAGCACCATCTCCCAGGACACCTGGCCTGGCACCTGGCCCACTGGAGCAACAGCAGCACAGCAGCAAAAGACATTCTCTGCCACATGGCCTTGCTGGTCACTGTCTGACCAATGTCGACAAAGACTGTGGCATGGACTCTGAGGATTTCTAATGGCAAGGACGCCAACTCCCCTAGTGAACTTTGGATTCCACACACCCGGAAAGCCCCTCATGTCAACCCCCCCCCCCCCTAAAATAAAAAGTCACACCATGAAGAGAAGATGCCTGCTGGTTGCATTATTACCTTACATGTGTCTTGTAAAGTCTAAACATGCCTGGGTTCTCTTTTGACTTCAACCATCCACACCCTGGGGCCTGAGTCTGGCACAGGACACACGGGTCACAGTGTATTAGGCAAGACAGACATGGAGCACCATACACACCCGTGATGGGCCCAACCAGCTGAGGGGGTGGCCGCACAACCGTGCCGACAGACATATTGAGTACAGCAACAGTCATGCGCAGAGGTCAGGGATCATGTCGAGTGTCCTGGGGGGCACCCAGGTATGTGTAGACAGGTGGCAGAACCATGTCCTGCAAGCTTGAGTCAGGTGGATGCAGAGAATGGTGGCCTGGCCTACGTTGGATGCATGGGGATGGCACATGTCACAATACCCACACAGTCATGGACATCATGCACAATACACAGTCAAATCCCACACAAACAGCTTGCATCTTGCTACTCGACACATAGACACATAGCCACTATCACGGAAAACCATGCCAGACATGCCGGATGCAACGTGGCAACACACCAGCATTGACTGAGAAGAGGCACCTTGGAGGCATAGGGACCCCTTTTATTAGTCATGTATTCAGGATTGCAGAGGCAACTCGGAGTACACATGAACAGTTCATGTGGAGTAACATGTGGGTCCAACACTGGCACCCCCCTTCTGCAGCACAAATGCGTGATAGCCATGGAACTGGCACACAAGTGTCGGCTAACAGCTAAACACCCCCTGCTGCTCACGGAGAGCCTGCCATACACCATTGATCCGCTGATGTGGAAGTCCCACAGCATGTCAAGCCAATGCAAACCGTATGTGTCCGAGGACAGTGTTACACACATTGATGCCATCATCACATTCCACAATCCCATCACTGATGACCGTCAACAAGTCTGACCATCTATTCAGGTGTACCCAGCTGCATGTAATGTGTACCATGGTGATGCAACATGTCTGCAGAGGAACCAAACATCGACAGGGGCAGTGTGCATACATCGTGAACAACTGCCACACCGAATACACCCCTGATGCATCCCTTACCCTAAGGAGACTTCCAAACTTGTCCGTGCCTGTAACGCTGAGTCAGCACACGATGACGTGTCCATGAGGAATAGCAGTGCCACAACAATGCAACCAGCAGACGGCATGCGCAAGTACCTGGGGAAGAGAGACACACAAGAAGTCAACCACAAAAAGCACAGCCACTTGCATGTGCATGTACTCGACACATGTATGGATGACAACATGCTAGGTCACAATTAGGACTGGGGAAATACACATCACTGCCACCATCACTCCAGTGACACATCCACACACACCTCTGACTCACGTGCCATACATGCAGGTGGAGACACACATCGCAACACATGCCACACGGGGACCAATGCGTGCACACTCAGACACAGGTACTCACCACTAAGCAAAGAAGTCGCGTATGAGCCGAGTCCGGATGTCCTCTTGCGGCTCCACATCCTCCACATCACTAGCCCCATTGCCAAGCCCTTCGTCCTCCACGGGTGGATGGTCCTGGTCATCTTGATCCAGGATGAGTGGCACAGCTTTCTCAACTGCCATGTTGTGCAGCATGCAGCAGACCATGAAGATTTTGCAGACCTTCGCCGGGGCATATGGGAGGGCGCCGCCGGTCTTGTGGAGGCATCGCAATCGGCTCTTCAGGAGGCCAAAAGTCCTCTCTATCACTCGCCTTGTCCGGCCATGGGCGGTGTTGTAGCGGAGCTGGGCCGGTGTGATGGGGTTGCGGAGAGGTGTGATCAGCCATGGCATGTTGGGATAGCCAGCGTCCCCTACATGGAAAACACATGGACATAAGTAGGACAGGAGAAGCGGTCGTGCTGGAAGTCTACGCTAAATACAGGACAGACAGACTGTACCCACCAACAACACATGCTCGTTCGTTGCGCAGCTGCGTCATCATTTCAGGCATCCTGCTACGCCTCATGATGTAGGCATCGTGTGCTGATCCTGGAAAACGAGCACAGACATGTGAAATCACCATGTTGGACAGACACACCACAAGGGCATTGATGGAGTGGTAGTGTTTGCGATTCCTGTACGCTACCTCCTGTGCCTGTGGTGGTACCAAAGCCACATGTGTCCCATTTATGGACCCAATGACATGGGGCATCCCTCCCAGGGCATAGAATCCACGCTTGACCCCAGTCAACATTGCAGGGGTTGGGAAATGGATGAAGTCATCCAGGTGAATCAACATGGCCTCTAAAAAATCATGCAGCACACGGCAGAACATGCTCTGGGACATGCCACCAACATGAGCTATGGTATTTTGAAAGGTACCCGTGGCAAGAAAATGTAGGGCTGCCATTACCTTCAGCTTGGGTGTCAGTGCCGTAGGATACCTGTGCAGCGGTTGCAGGTGTGGTGCCAGTCTCGCCGTCAACTCCAGAATCAACCGTTGGGGGAAGCGGTAGCACCGGATACAGTCATTCTCCCGTATGGCAGCCAAGTCCGGAATTGATCGGGCAAGAGGCGGCGCTCGGCAGTAATTTGGAAGTGACAAGGAAGAGTGAGTGCACCACAACAGCAATTTATTTGTACTGAGCACATGTTAATCTGTCAATACACATATGCTACATACGGAGTCAGGTATGTGCCACATGCCCTGGACACGTATGGCTGCCAGGTGACACCCCTACCAAGACCCAGATACACACGGAGATTGTGAACCTCCACATGCCATGGCATGGGATTAGCTGTGTCCCAGTGTAAGTGAACAGCCAGACGCCACACAGGAGTGACATACATCCACACATCAGCAGAAGTAGGATGTCGATTGCAGAGACTGGTAGCGGAACACTAGAGCCACAAGTCACATGACATTACACTAGGACAGCCCACACACCTTGCCATGAAGGTGTACATGTGATGACTCACCACACATTCATGGACAGGATGCAGACATGTCCTTGTTAGGCTACTCCGTGTCCCATGCATACATACGCACCTCATATCCAATACCACATGTGGCATGGTGTGCGGAACAGTGTGCCATGTCAATCGACACACAGACACATGTTGGTTGCTGCAACAGCTGCTGCTTCTGAGGGAGCTCCAACATCAACCTAATGGGAACCCCCCACACATACATGACATAGTCACATCGTGCACCGTGGGTAGTGACATGTCAGGTGTGGTAACCCCTGTACCGGGCCTCAGGGGACACTTGCGTGTGTTGTTGTCCGTGCCATGCCAGTGACGCTCAACCCAAGTGTGCAGTACGACATGCACACATGTCAAAGGAGTCAAGGGCATGCCTGGCACACATTGCACCGTCACACATTACATGTGTACACATCTCATCATACATCTGGTGACTTCTCGACTCAGGAGTAATGTGCCACATCACAGCCATTCACACCTGTGCCCCACACATGTATCACTGCCCAGACAATGCCTTGATGTCCATCCATGGACAAGTATGTCAGCCCTATTCCTTCCTGTGTGCTGCCTGTCACCACTGTGATGTGTGAAAAGCACCGTACTTTCGCAAAGAGGGCCTGTGTACCTTCCCGTATCACTATGGGAGTGCTGCCGTATGTGTACCCCTAGGGATAGTGAGTGTACGCACGCGTGTATGCTCCGTACCACCATGAGAACGCATTCGCGAGAACACCCATAGTGAGACGGGCCGTACACGCGTGTGTACGCTCCGTACCACTATGGGTGTACTCGCGTATGCGTACTCATAGTGATAGTGAGCGTACAGGCGTGTGTACGCTCCGTACCACCATGAGTACGCATGCGCGAGAAAACCCATAGTGAGACGAGCCGTACACGCGTGTGTACGCTCCGTACCACTATGGATGTACTCGTGTATGCGTACTCATAGTGATAGTGAGCGTACAGGCGTGTGTACGCTCCGTACCACCATGAGTACGCATACGCGAGAACACCCATAGTGAGACGGGCCGTACACGCGTGTGTACGCTCCGTACCACTATGGGTGTACTCGCGTATGCGTACTCATGGTGGTACGGAGCGTACACACGCCTGTACGCTCACTATCACTATGAGTACGCATACGCGAGAACAACCATAGTGGTACGGAGCGTACACACGCCTGTACGGGCCGTTGCTATGCATTTGGGGTGCCCTAGGGCCCCGGAACGCACCGTACCTGTGTGTGTAGCTCAAAATTACATGGGGGACACATGAGGGACAAGTATAAAGGCCTACATGCATGCTGGTTGTCATGGAGACCAAGTTTGAATGTTGAATTTTTTCAGGAAGGTGCACAGCAGAAGTCAGTTGGAATGAATCTACTTTGTTGCAATGTGGTTCTGGAGTTGACATCATGCTCATGAAAAAAACACATTAAGAACCCACTGACTGCTAGGTTTGAAGGGATTGGAGGAAACATAGGATGCAAATGTGAGTGACCAATCACTCTCTACTCCTGTGCATGAAATAGGCCAGCAAGGCAGATATAAGGCAGCCAGGTCCCATGAGGGAGCACTTGCCTGCACATCTTTGTATTCCACGAACCAGCTGCTGCTACTGATTCCCTGCAACCATGTCAAGGGCTGTGGAGAGGTCACAGCCATTCACCCTGGAGGAGAACCTGGCTTTGCTGGATGTGATCCTCCCACAGTACCCCATGCTGTATGGGCGAGCAGGTTATCAGGTGAGTGCAGAGTCCACTAGCACAGACTGTGTCCCTTTTTTGTGACTGTGACTTCTGCCATTGTGTCCAGGTGTGACACGCATGCTATGTACTGTAGGGGAGGTCCCGGGGGGGGAATGCCTGATGTCTCCCAGCAGTGCCCAGAGACAGGAGGGGTGGGTGCCTAACACTCCCAGCAGTGCCCAGACATGAGAGGGGTGTGTGCAGAGTCCTCCCAGCAGTGCCCAGAGACAGGAGGGGTGGGTGCAGAGTCCTCCCAGCAGTGCCCAGAGACAGGAGGGGTATGTGCAGAGTCCTCTCAGCAGTGCCCAGAGACAGGAGGGGTATATGCAGAGTCCTCCCAGCAGTGCCCAGAGACAGGAGGGGTGGGTGCAGGGTCCTCCCAGCAGTGCCCAGACGCAGGAGGGGTGTGTGCAGAGTCCTCCCAGCAGTGCCCAGAGACAGGAGGGGTATGTGCAGAGTCCTCCCAGCAGTGCCCAGAGACAGGAGGGGTGGGTGCAGAGTCCTCCCAGCAGTGCCCAGACACATGAGGGGTATGTGCAGAGTCCTCCCAGCAGTGCCCAGAGACAGGAGGGGTATGTGCAGAGTCCTCCCAGCAGTGCCCAGAGACAGGAGGGGTGGGTGCAGAGTCCTCCCAGCAGTGCCCAGACGCAGGAGGGGTGTGTGCAGAGTCCTCCCAGCAGTGCCCAGAGACAGGAGGGGTATGTGCAGAGTCGTCCCAGCAGTGCCCAGAGACAGGAGGGGTGGGTGCAGAGTCCTCCCAGCAGTGCCCAGACACATGAGGGGTGTGTGCAGAGTCCTCCCAGCAGTGCCCAGAGACAGGAGGGGTGGGTGCCTAACACTCCCAGCAGTGCCCAGAGACAGGAGGGGTGGGTGCCTAACACTCCCAGCAGTGCCCAGAGACAGGAGGGGTATGTGCAGAGTCCTCCCAGCAGTGCCCAGAGACAGGAGGGGTGGGTGCAGAGTCCTCCCAGCAGTGCCCAGAGACAGGAGGGGTGGGTGCCTAACACTCCCAGCAGTGCCCAGACATGAGAGGGGTGTGTGCAGAGTCCTCCCAGCAGTGCCCAGAGACAGGAGGGGTGGGTGCCTAACACTCCCAGCAGTGCCCAGAGACAGGAGGGGTGGGTGCCTAACACTCCCAGCAGTGCCCAGAGACAGGAGGGGTGGGTGCAGAGTCCTCCCAGCAGTGCCCAGAGACAGGAGGGGTGGGTGCAGAGTCCTCCCAGCAGTGCCCAGACGCAGGAGGGGTGTGTGCAGAGTCCTCCCAGCAGTGCCCAGAGACAGGAGGGGTATGTGCAGAGTCCTCCCAGCAGTGCCCAGAGACAGGAGGGGTGGGTGCCTAACACTCCCAGCAGTGCCCAGAGACAGGAGGGGTGGGTGCCTAACACTCCCAGCAGTGCCCAGAGACAGGAGGGGTGGGTGCAGAGTCCTCCCAGCAGTGCCCAGAGACAGGAGAGGGGGGTGCAGAGTCCTCCCAGCAGTGCCCAGAGACAGGAGGGGTATGTGCAGAGTCCTCCCAGCAGTGCCCAGAGACAGGAGGGGTGGGTGCAGAGTCCTCCCAGCAGTGCCCAGAGACAGGAGGGGTGGGTGCCTAACACTCCCAGCAGTGCCCAGACATGAGAGGGGTGTGTGCAGAGTCCTCCCAGCAGTGCCCAGAGACAGGAGGGGTGGGTGCCTAACACTCCCAGCAGTGCCCAGAGACAGGAGGGGTGGGTGCAGAGTCCTCCCAGCAGTGCCCAGAGACAGGAGGGGTCGGTGCCTAACACTCCCAGCAGTGCCCAGACATGAGAGGGGTGGGTGCAGAGTCCTCCCAGCAGTGTCCAGAGACAGGAGGGGTGGGTGCCTAACACTCCCAGCAGTGCCCAGACATGAGAGGGGTGTGTGCAGAGTCCTCCCAGCAGTGCCCAGACGCAGGAGGGGTGGGTGTGATGCACAGTGTGAGCCTTGATCATTGCTTGTGTCTTTGCCCTCATTCCACCTGTTTCCTTTCACTGGCACGTACTGCTTTTGCCCTTCCCCAGAGGAGAATGTCCCTATGGCAAAGGTGCAATGCATTGGCTGCATGACATGCCTTGTTGTAACCAGCTAATTTCTTCTCATATGTGTCTCTGTGACATGTTGCAGGTGTATTGATGTAGTGTCACTTGTTCATCCTCACAGGTAGGCGCCTCTGCCAAGGAGCAGATATGGCTGACCGCCGTCAGCGCCGTGAGGAGTGCGGATGGTCTGAAGCGGCGCCTGTCCCAGGTGAGGAAACGCTGGCAGGATATCCGGTGCTGGATGCGGAGGATCGCATGGGTCCTGCTGGGGGACTCACCTGAGAGCCATAAGAACCGCGGGCGCCGCCGTCTCTCCCACATCCACAAGCGTGTGCTGGCGGTGGTATTTCCAGACTTGGACAGGCGCTTACAGGAGATGCAGCAGCAGGAAGGGGGTAGGTACATGTGTGTTTGTTGTGTTTCACCAGCATTTGTAAGTGCACTGTTCCATGGATACACTGCCAGGGTTTAATGGTGCTGTGCAGATCCTGTTACCCACAGTATTGCAGTGCTGTCCTGCCTCCCTTCCCCTCCTTTCAATGTGTTCCCTGGTCTGTGTATAGTCACTCCGTCACAAGGTTATGTAGCCTGGCACCTTCTCCACGTGTACTATGCCTGCAGCATCATGTGTGGGGGTGGTGTGTAACAGGTTTTGGGTAAGGGTGGGCGTAGTGGGCGTAGTGGGGCTACGTGAAGCAGCACGTAGTGTGCCCGAATCTACGCACACTACGCGCTTCGCGTAGCCCCACTACGCGCCACCCGCCACCCACCCACCCTACTTTTAAAAGATAAAATGAATTTGTAATAAAGCAAATTAAAGGCACTTACCTGACGCGCGGCGTCTCCCGGGGCTCCCTCTTCCTGTTTTTCAATTTTCCTGACAAATGCGCATGCGCGGACGCCCGCGCATGCGCATTTCTTGCGAGAAATGCGCATGCGCATTTGTCAGGAAAATTGAAAAACAGGAAGAGGGAGCCCTGGGAGACGCCGCGCGTCAGGTAAGTGCCTAATTTGCTTTATTACAAATTTATTTTACCTTTTAAAAGTACGGCGGGCGGGAGGCGGGTGGTGGGCGGCAGGCAGCTACGCTTCGCCCATGTAGTGTACGTAGGCGCTGCCTGCTTCGCCTACTTCGAAAACTGCGAAGCAGGCAGCGCTACGTACACTACGTGGGCGAAGCGTAGTGTCACGCCCAGGGTTAGTTTTGGGGCCTTGCCTGTACCCTGTCCAGTTCTGGACTTGTGGGTTCCATGTCAGTTGGCACTAATGCTGAGTCCAGACATGGGAGTTAGTCACTCAAGTGTGAGGCCTTACAGCACGCATGTCCTATGTGGTGGCCTGTGACATGATGTGCATGAGTGTGCGGTACGCATAGTGCAGGGATGGTAGCGTGTGTTGCAGTCATTCCCATTCAGGAGCATGGAGTTGTGTGGCCACTACTGTCCCCAGGGGCATATTTTCCTAGGTATCATGTGTGTAATCCGAAAATGTCGACAATATCTGTGTCTACAGCATAGGTTGTGCTCTGTGCCATTGTCCCCTGGCCCAATGTATATTGACGTGAAATGTAGTACAAGTGTCCACTGTACAGCCTGACCTGATTTTCCTTGTTCATACTCACGGTGGCCATTGCCTGTGTGTCTTGTTACAATCATCTGATGCTGCCCATTTGTACATGATTATTTGGACAGGCGCAACTTGGGTATTTTGTGTGCAATATAGAATTTTTGCATCCCATGTGTATTTCACCCAGACTAAGAGATGTAAGTGCTTCCTGTGTCTCCAAAGAATTGTCTCATGTAGTGGGTGGGTGGAGCGGGCATGGCCTACATGTCAGAACCTGAAATCTCCTTGCTAGGACTGGCCAGTGTGTGATGTTTGTCTGGACATACACTCAAGGTGCAGTGAGCCAGTCAGGGTGGGCATGTTTTCAGTATTACCTATGCTGCATGTGCCTCTAGTTCCTGGATATGGTCCCTGCTCATCCCTATTTCCTGCCACGCTGTGTGGTGCAGATGCAGTGCTGGATTGTCCCCAGGGCCTTGCTCCTCAGTCAAAATTCCATTTCATCTCATTTGCTATTGTGTCATGCTCTCCATAGTTTTTCAGTGGCATGGTGGGTCAAACAACTGTGTCTTGCATGCCCTACATATGTACCTTGTTTTGTAGATGTAACTCTTCTTTTGTTTCAGGCTATGCACTGTGACCTATGTAGATTGGACTCATGTGACATATGTATAGAGGTGTATGATTAATTTCTGTCTCTTCACCCTGCCCACAGCATCATCGGTGGACACGGAGGGAGACATGGGCACAGACGGAGCAGAGGGACCGAGCACCAGTGCCAGCGGTGACATCGTGGCTGGCACATCGAGTGGGACTGAGGCGGAGGAGAGTGAAGCCGGGGACCTGTCGACTGGCACAACAGAGTATGAAGCTGACGGGTCCGAGGATGATCTCTCCGAGTGGGCGGAGGCTGCACCACCATCTGACAGCAGCACAACATCTCGCCCCGCCCCCTCCATTGCCATCAGCCGCCTCCCACGTGCTCGTGTCCCTTCCCAGCGTGCCCAGTCACCGCATCTCTCCTTCATGCCAGGCACCGCACCCCCTGCCCCTGTCTCCACTGCTGCCGCCAATGCCGAGTCTGTGGACATCCAGCGGCAGTTGCAGATTGGTCAGGCTGCAATCCTTAATGTCCTCCATGGCCACAGCCAGGTCCCCAACAACATGGAGGCATACTTGGAGGGCATTCACTCATCGCAGGCTAACCAACGCAGCTTGCTGAGGTCGATAGACTCGACACTGACTGCAGCAGTGGGTCTCCTGCAGCGCTTCATCCAATCCCCTACCCCTGCCCCATCCACACTTCCCACTCCCATGCCTGTCCCACGTACACCCAGACGTCAGCATGCACACACCACGACGGACACAGGCACCACACCAGCAGGGAAGGTCACCCGCACACCTCCTGGCACGCACACACAGGGTGAAGTAGGCACACCCACTGGGTCGGGGGGCAAACGTAAGACACGCAGCCAGAGTGGGAGTCCGCATTCCAACACATCCACTCCCTCCAAATCCCCTCCCCTCAGCTCTCCTGGCCACATATCACATAAAGACTCCTTCATGGCCGCTCTGTCCCTGAGCCCCACAGTGACACCACCCCGCAAGCGGTCAAGGGAGTCCCCGGTCAGGGTGGTTGAGTCCCCCCCCTGTCTACACCCTTCCCCAGTGGCGCTGCGACCCATCCCTCTGACCCCCCCCCCCTCCTTGGGGCCTGTGGTTCCTTCGGGTGCAGGGGATTCCCTGGAGGACCTTGCTAAGGTGTGCAGCGAGCTCCTAGAGTCCACCTTTGGCCCTGCCCCACCCCCTGTGGTGGAGTCCTCCATCCCTGCACCCACAACGCCTACCCTTCGCCCTCCTGTCCCTGCGGTGCCTGTTCCTTCCCCCCCACATGATGCCCTCACCCCTGTGGAAGACGACGGTATCTAACTGTGCAGGCAAGCTAGGGGACACGCATCCCACTGTGTCCCCCATCCAGCTGTGACTTCTGGACTGCCCTATGGGCTTTGTAAATATTGAACTTTCTACGAACACACTATTTAAGATCATGCTGATTAAAGCCATTTTTGTTTCCTTTGAACACTACTGCTTTGCTGGTATTGCTGTTGGTGGGGCTGCTACATGGTTGTGGGTGGTGTTCATGTGTTGGGTGTGTGGGAAATGTAGTAGTGTGCTGCTCATAGGGGGGACCCTGGGATCTGTGTGCCATCACACGGTGTTAGCAAGCTTTCTCCGTTCATGTAAGCAGTTGCTGCATGGTGCAATTGTCCCAAGGTGTATTCCTTCCTCTGTGTACCCTGACATCTTCCCTGCAGGGTGTTCCCAAATTTTAGCGCTGAGCCGTGTGTACATTAGCTGGGTGTGTGACGGACTCCTTCAACTTTGCACATGCATGCTGAGCGATTCTCCACCTGCATCATTCGTGCCATCCTTGGTAGTCATTGTACTTGTGTATGTGGACTATTGACATGACTTCATGTGGACATGTTTTCTTTTCGGCCCTATGCATGCGTATACTCCCAGCCTCGCACACATGTGGTACATGTACTGCAGGGTCTTTGTGCACCTGACTGACATTTGTGGGCATGGTATCTGTGGCTACTCCACCCCTTGCGTTCCATGGGCACTGCTGGGAGTGTTAGGCACCCACCCCTTCTGTCTCTGGGCACTGCTGGGAGGACTCTGCACACACCCCTCCTGTGTCTGGGCACTGCTGGGAGGACTCTGCACACACCCCTCCTGTCTCTGGGCACTGCTGGGAGGACTCTGCACACACCCCTCCTGTGTCTGGGCACTGCTGGGAGGACTCTGCACACACCCTTCCTGTCTCTGGGCACTGCTGGGAGGACTCTGCACACACCCCTCCCGTGTCTGGGCACTGCTGGGAGGACTCTGCACACACCCCTCCTGTGTCTGGGCACTGCTGGGAGGACTCTGCACACACCCCTCCTGTCTCTGGGCACTGCTGGGAGGACTCTGCACACACCCCTCCTGTGTCTGGGCACTGCTGGGAGGACTCTGCACATACCCCTCCTGTCTCTGGGCACTGCTGGGAGGACTCTGCACCCACCCCTCTCATGTCTGGGCACTGCTGGGAGGACTCTGCACACACCCCTCCTGTGTCTGGGCACTGCTGGGAGGACTCTGCACACACCCCTCCTGTGTCTGGGCACTGCTGGGAGGACTCTGCACACACCCCTCCCGTGTCTGGGCACTGCTGGGAGGACTCTGCACACACCCCTCCTGTGTCTGGGCACTGCTGGGAGGACTCTGCACCCACCCCTCCTGTGTCTGGGCACTGTTGGGAGGACTCTGCACACACCCCTCCTGTGTCTGGGCACTGCTGGGTGTGTTAGGCACACACCCCTCCTGTCTCTGGGCACTGCTGGGAGTGTTAGGCACCCACCCCTCCTGTCTCTGGACACTGCTGGGAGGACTCTGCACATACCCCTCCTGTCTCTGGGCACTGCTGGGAGGACTCTGCACCCACCCCTCTCATGTCTGGGTACTGCTGGGAGTGTTAGGCACCCACCCCTCCTGTCTCTGGGCACTGCTGGGAGGACTCTGCACACACCCCTCCTGTCTCTGGGCACTGCTAGGAGGACTCTGCACACACCCCTCGCGTGTCTGGGCACTGCTGGGAGGACTCTGCACACACCCCTCCTGTGTCTGGGCACTGCTGGGAGGACTCTGCACACACCCCTCCTGTGTCTGGGCACTGCTGGGAGGACTCTGCACATACCCCTCCTGTCTCTGGGCACTGCTGGGAGGACTCTGCACTCACCCCTCTCATGTCTTGGCACTGCTGGGAGGACTCTGCACACACCCCTCCTGTATCTGGGCACTGCTGGGAGGACTCTGCACCCACCCCTCCTGTCTCTGGGCACTGCTGGGAGGACTCTGCACACACCCCTCCTGTGTCTGGGCACTGCTGGCAGGACTCTGCTCACACCCCTCCTGTGTCTGGGCACTGCTGGGAGGACTCTGCACACACCCCTCCTGTCTCCGGGCACTGCTGGGAGGACTCTGCACACACCCCTCCTGTCTCTGGGCACTGCTGGGAGGACTCTGCACACACCCCTCCTGTCTCTGGGAACTGCTGGGAGGACTCTGCACATACCCCTCCTGTCTCTGGGCACTGCTGGGAGGACTCTGCACCCACCCTCTCATGTCTGGGCACTGCTGGGAGTGTTAGGCACCCACCCCTCCTGTCTCTGGGCACTGCTGGGAGGACTCTGCACACACCCCTCCTATTTCACAATATGTACGCTTCGAACATACACGGGTGTGGGTTCGCTCCATGCATACGCGGGTGAGGGTACGGCTCGTACTTACACTGTTGGGGTGGGGGGTACACTCCATACGTACGCGGGTGGGGGTACGTGTCGTACTTACACTGTTGGGGTGGGGGGTACGCTCCATATGTACGCGGGTGGGGGTACGTGTCATACTTACACTGTTGGAGGTGGGTACGCTCCATACATACGCGGGTGGGGGTACGTGTCGTACTTACACTGTTGGGGGTGGGTACGCTCCATACGTACGCGGGTGGGGGTACGTGTCGTACTTACACTGTTGGGGTGGAGGGTACGCTCCATGCGTACGCGGGTGGGGATACGTGTCGTACTTACACTGTTGGGGGTGGGTACGCTCCATACGTACGCGGGTGGGGGTACGTGTCGTACTTACACTGTTGGGGTGGGTATGCTCCATACATACGCGGGTGGGGGTACGTGTTGTACTTACACTGTTGGGGTGGGGGGTACGCTCCATGCATACGTGGGTGGGGATACGTGTCGTACTTACACTGTTGGGGGGAGTACGCTCCATGCATACGCAGGTGAGGGTACGGCTCGTACTTACACTGTTGGGGTGGGGGGTACGCTCCATACGTACATGGGTGGGGGTACGTGTCGTACTTACACTGTTGGGGTGGGGGGTACGCTCCATACGTACGCGGGTGGGGGTACGTGTCGTACTTACACTGTTGGGGGTGGGTACGCTCCATACGTACGTGGGTGGGGGTACGTGTCGTACTTACACTGTTGGGGTAGGGGGTACGCTCCATGCATACGCGGGTGAGGGTACGGCTCGTACTTACACTGTTGGGGTGGGGGGTACGCTCCATGCATACGCGGGTGGGGGTACGGTCCGTACATATCCGTACCCATGCTGTGGAATGCTTGTGCGGGCCGTACCCAGGCCTTTGCCACATGGGTACGAGCCGTCCCGCCATTGTTGGGGTGACGTAGGTGTGGGCGTGGTACGACTCGTACCCACGCTCTTAAGGCGTGGGTACGGGACGTACCTGTATGGTTGTGTTGCCGGTTCGCGTCGTCAAGGACTTCCGTTGTGGCAGTCGCTGGCTTAGCTGGACACGCCCCCACCCCCTCGTAGTGACCAGGGCCTGAGGGTCAGGTATGTCCAGGGCATGTGTGCTGTGTGACTTTGGTGGGGGTTTTGTGGCCTGCCCTGGTCCTGCCACCCCCCCCCCCCCTTTCCCCCCTCCCTTTGTTATTCTGACCTTCTGCGGCGTCTGCGTCGGTACCTGTAGAGGAGGTCGACTGCTATGAGGGCCGGAATGACACGTAGGTTCGGGTCCATGTCTGTCCATCGCGTACAGGTACTCCTTGTTGCGTCGTCCTGTCTGTCCGTCGCGTACAGGTCCTCCTTGTTCGCGTCGTCCTGATTTCCCGGCAGTTTTTGGCAGCCGGAAAATATTCACCGTGCGGGATGACGTCGGTGCGAATCGTAATTCCTGGTTCATGAATGGCAGGCTGCGTGCGTCCCGACGTCACGTCGGCGCTTTCCCGGATCACATTTGTATGTTTATTTTAGTCGGTCGGGGTTTTGTACGATTCGTACGGAAATGGTATTTCCGTGCGAATCGTACTTCCATGTTTGTATATTTTGACGACCTGGTACGCGTCGGATGGAGAATATGCTCCGTCCCACGGTTCGTACCAGGTTTTTACAGGATCGTAATTGGCACCTTAATTATTGGCTAATTCGGAAAAGCTAAAGCTGATTTTCTAAATCCTGTGGCCACTGCCTGTTCTTTAGCTTCTAGTGTAGGCACACCTATTGTAAGAGCTGAAATAAATCAAGCTGTAACCAATGATGCTGCAGCTTGAAAAGGGTGCATTACATGTGAATACACTTCTACAAGCACCAGTTCTGTTACAGGGAGGGCATTTGGCTTATGATAATATGTAACACATCAATCATCTTGTTTAATTTGAGTTATCGAGTGTCAACCCCCAAACTCCATAAACAATATGCAAATAAAACAATAAAACAATCTCAGCACACTTTGCAGGAAACACAAATCAGCAATAATGACTTAGAAATGTAACAAACTTGTACATAATAATTTTCATCACCCAGAGCTGTTGCTGTCAGGTGTTCTCAGAGGAATATGTGTTGAAAACAAAATTACTGGATGGCAAAAAAAACCTATAGATGTGCCACATAAAATGTTAGCATCCTTATGGACTGAACATATGACACAACACCACCTTATCATGGTCTATCCTCACATATCGTACATTTTAACATTGCATTGATTCTGCATCACAATTGGAATCCTAATTGACTATGCTTTTTAAAAATCAGCCTTCACTGAGAAAGTAATATTTCACATATTACTACCAGTGAAAGGCAGAAGGCAGAATGTTTTATCGAAAATATATTTTTTGTTCTCACGCGAATTCATCGGTTTGAACAACTTATTTCTTGGCTATATGACCATTATCTATCTATCTATCTATCTATCTATCTATCTATCTATCTATCTATCTATCTATCTATCTATCTATCTATCTATCTATCTATCTATCTATCTATCTATCTATCTATCTATCTATCTATCTATCTATCTATCCATCTAAAAAAAGTGAATAGAAGGGTGTGAAAAAGAGTTTTTTTAACATTTTAGCTCCAACAGAAACTTTCGCTGACATACAATGGCCAAATGGCTGAACGGACTAACACCAAACTTGGCATGTGAAAAGACGTACGGAACAACTTCAGGTAGGAGTACTTAATTTATTGCGTCCCATCTAGGCGACTCCCCGGCAACAACTGCCACCAGTGGAACCCCACATTCCAGAGTGGAACCACAAGTTGCACAAGCTCACACACGAGCTCATCCATTCTGCAGATCCCAACACCCCCCTCCCTTCACAATAATGAATAACAAGAGATACAGAAGATGAGAAAATGAGGGGAAAAAAACTAACAAAAACATGGAAAAAGTATAGAAAAAAATATATAACATGGCAATGACATAGCATAAAACAACATTACAGCATTTTATAATCTTGAAACTTTGTAGGAACAAACTTCAATCTGGTGGATGCACCCCTAGAAAGAACACGGTCACAGCGAATAGTATTCCTGCCTTGAACACTGGCAGGTACAACCATAGGAGAAGAAGAAACCCCAAATTGCTTATTGACGTAGTGGAGCATGGACTCAGGTACAATGGAAACAGCTCACTTATTCCAAACTTTCCCATTCTCCAACACTACTACATGGTCATTTACGACAATCACTCTTTTGGGAGGAGAGAAGCGAGACTCCCCCTTGCGAAGAAAACCAGGTTTCTTAACTCGCACCCAATCACCCACCCTGACAGGCGAAGAACAACGAATTCCAGGTCTGGTGTCGTGCTTGCCCTGAACTGCAGCCCTGACATCACTTACGGCTGACAATTTCATCGTATCAACCACCTTCCTAGACATACATTCGTTATTTAATTTAGTACCAGCAATCCTTCCCCTCAGTAAGGTAAATGGAGCAATTCTGGTACTAACATGAGGAGTGGTCCTCACAGCCCACAGCATGTCACTAGCAGCTTGACGCCAATGCAACCCATTCACTAAAGCCAACTGCTAGGGGTGGGCGGAATGTGCCTAGTCACGCTACGCAAAGCTCAGCGAAACAGTAAAAACTCTCCGCGAGCATGCAAAAGTTCTGCGAACACGGTGAAGTGCTTGTTCGCCCGTTCGCGGTGCTTTTTTCTTGTTCGCGAGTGCTGTTTGTGTGCTCGGGGGGAACTATCTCGCGAACACGCATTTTGAAAGTGCGAACCAGCAAAAAATTCCGCGAAGCCACGGATTGCGGAATTTTTGGCAATGTTGCGTTCTCTGCGGAATGCAAAATTACCCATATTCAGCAAATTCCACGAGCGGAACGGAATTTACGGCCCAGGCCTACCAGCTGCAGATGTTCTTTGACAACTTGGTTGAAACGCTCAACCAAACCGCTGCTGCGGGGATGATAAAGGGACATAGAGTGTGTCTTACACCTACATCCTTAAGAAACTTTTGCATTTCACAAGAAACCAACTGGGTACCATTGTCCGACACTAACTCTTCAGGAAAACCCTCCCTGAGAAAAACCTATTGCAAAAAATTGATAATGGACGAAGAGTTGGCATTGTCCACAAACCTGACCTCAGGCAATTTAGACATGTAGTCAATTAAAACTAGGGCATATTTAGGAAAACTGCCAAAGAGTCCAAATGGACCCGCAATGTTGAAGGCCAACTTCGTCCAAGGAGAGTTCTTCACTACAACAGGTTCCACCGGAGAAGGATAGGTCACCTGGGACTTATCACTCGTCACACAAGCACAACAATCACAAACAAAATGCTCAACATCCTTATCTAAGGCAGGCCACCAAAAATCTTGTCCCACCCTACGTTTCATGGCTCAAATCCCAGGATGGCCTTCATGAGCCAAATTCAAAATTTGTTTGCGTATAGAAGAAGGAACTACCAACAAACCCCCTCTCCTCAATATACCATTAACCATGGATAACTCCATTAACCATGGAAAACTCATCCTTCACTCTCTTGTAAGGCACTAATTCAGAAGGACAATCTTTATCACAAGGCCACACACCAGCTAAGAGATCAATGACCTTCATCACATCAGCATCCTCAGACATACTCTTCAACCACTCATGTACGGAAAGAGCACCCCAGCAGTATCCTCCAATGAACACACAGCACAAACAATGTCTAAATCATCATACCCCAACACATCATCTTCACATGAGAGAGGTAACCTGGATAAACAGTCAGCTACATGGTTTTTGGCTCCAGTCACATACTCAAGCCGATAGAGAAACTCTTGCAACCTATACTGCCATTTAAAAATACGTGGAGTGGCCCTGCCACCACCTTTGGTGGTAAAGAAATTGACCAAAGGTTTGTGATTGGTTCTTAAAATGAATTCATTGCCCCACAAGAAATTTCTAAAGTGTTGGACCCCTCACCACAAACCCAAAGCTTATTTTTCAATGGTGGAATATGTGCTCTCAGCACCCCTTAAGGTCCTTGAAGCAAAAGCAATGGTTTCTTCACGACCATCACCCCTCCTCTGAAGAAGAACCGCCCCTAAACCAACATTACTTGCATCGGTAGACACAAGGCATAGATCATTAGTGTCAAAAAGTTTAAGGGGACGAGCATGTACAATTTCTTGTTTGATAGACTAAAAATTATTGTTGCAATCAACATCCCATACATATTTGACATTTTTCTTTAGCAAATTCCGCATTGGAAGAAGTTTTGGTGGAAAAGTTACTGACAAACTTGGCATAGTATTCCACCAACCCTAAGTAGGAACGGAGTTGGTCCTTGTTCAAAGGTGTGGGTGCATTCTGAATAACTTCAATAATTTTTAGTTTAGGTTCAATCCCTTTAGCTGAGATATGATGACCAAGATAATCAACACCCTCTTGAAGAAACTTATACTTATCTGCCCTCAGCGTTAAACCACTAGATCTAATGATGCTTAACACATGCTTGACTTTCCCATTGTTTTCAGATTCGGGTTTCCCTTAAATGAGGATGTCATCTTGAAGAAATACGACTCCAGCAGTGTCCCTGAATAAATTGTTCATTAGTCTCTGAAACACTGCTGAAGCCGACGCAAGGCCAAAAGGCATGCAAATGTAGCGACAAGCACCCTCAGGAGTGACAAAAGATGTTAAATGTCTAGACTCTTTACACAGCTCAATTTGGTGATATGGTGAGGAAATATCAAGGGAGGAAAAAAACTTGGCGCCCTGGAGAGTGGTCAGCATTTCGTTGATATTTGTTAAAGGTTGGCGATCAACCCAAATGTTGGCGTTGAGATCTCTCAAGTCAACACACATCCTGAGAGATTTGTCGGATTTTCTCGCTAAAACAATGGGGGCAAACCATTCAGAACCTTCGTGGGTTCAATAACCCCTGCAGCACATAATCATTCCAATTCACATTTCAGCTCATTGTGTAGACTCAAAGGTACCACGCGAACCTTATGAGCAACAGCTTTTATACCATATTTGAGTACAATGTGATGCTGGAACCCCTTGAGTTTCCCACGTTCACCATTAAATACCTCAGGAAAAATATGAGTCAACTTGTCATTGGATATCTGGGTAACAGTGTGAGTAGAAGATGAGTCAGGAGATGTGAGATTATAAAATTGACTGAGAGTATTGCGGGACACGACCATATCAGGATGATTAGGATCTAGAATGATGTTGAGAGCCCCCTGCTCATCCCACCCCAATAAGTTCGCACCATCCTTAACCACAAACACAGATCCCAACAGCATGACAGTAGAACTCTACTCGCATCACAATCCATATTTGGTTTGGTGTAAATCCGTTCAATAGTTTTTGAGAGATAAGCTTTTAAAAAAGTTTCTAGAACGGTTATCAGGGGTTAACACGTTTGCATTTCTCTGCCATTTTAACTTGCAAGTCATGACTCCCCAATCCCACCAAACACATGTTGAATTCTTTACAAAATGTGATTGGATGGATTAAAGGCTAACATTTTTTTCACCCATCTTGAAACTCACTAGTAAGCTTTGAGTCATGAGTTTGAGGCTGTGAATACAAAAATGCACAGCCGTGGGAAGCTAGCCTAAAAGTTGACCGACTTCAGAGTAGTGGCCATGGGTACCCAAATGCATGGAAAATACAAGACACTCCTGACAAAAAGCAACTAAAACAGTGCATGACTTGTGAGTCAGAGCCAACTCGTGCGCTCACCAGTGGCCATTTTTAGCGCTGGATTCAACCATAGGTTGGTGCCTGACTTGCGCTCAAGCAAAGCTAAGCACTAAAATAAGAGTCTGCCTTTGCTTGAAAGGCAGCAGATATGGCACAGGGTCTGACAGCAGGCCACACCCTACTCCCAATTGCCAATGTTCAACAGGGCTGCAAGCGCAGCTAGGCCCTAAGCTGAATGCCCCACCCCCCAACGGCGTACAGCTGAAGGCCGTGCTCAGCTGGGACTGTGCAGCCACAGGAGATTGGGCACAAGGCCGTCACTGCAGACCATGCCTTTTGCTGTGCACAGCAGGAATTGGAATTTAAGACTGCAATAAAATAATTGTATTAATGGGAAAAAGCACAGTTTAAAACTAAGTTATGGTTCTGGCTCAAGTATGCAAGACCACTGAAATGCTCAAGTTATAGTTATGAACGCACACAAAAAACGTCACAATTAGCGCCACCCAATTCTAAAAACAATATGTCAGTGGTAGGAAAGAAAAGAGCTAAGAAGATCATTAACAATGTGACATCTATACACATATATGTATGCATAGATATACATATACAAGTTATAGTTACAAAGCCACTGAAACTCACCAGAGTTAGCTCAAGTAGCTATAACTCATGTCTTAAAGTAACTATAAATCCTGCCCCATCATGCACAGTCTTGTCTTCAATTATGTAATTTCAGATGTTGCAGTCATGTTATCTATGATGGCAAAGAACATGTCATGAGTAATGTAGTATGTAAGGTCATAAGCTGTGGATAGCGAGAGTGTCAGTTATAGTTATTTTAGGACACGAGTTATAGTTACTTGAGATAATTATACCTGGTGAGTTTCAGTGATTTTGTTAGTTTAAAATGGTATTTTTAAATTACATTTTCACCTAAGTATAATATCCCATTAATCTTTGTTTTTTTCCTATGAATTTATAAGGGTTTTCAATATAAACTATGATATCATTCCTAACTATAATGACCCTTTAACCTTTGATTTTTCAGTGAATTTCTATGTTGTTTTCGCGTAAAGTAATATTTTATTACCATGTGTAAAGCCAACACCATGTCACATGCAGTCAGAGGCTTTCAGTGGGACACATGACCTAGCCTCTGCTGGGGGGTTCAGGGTGTTGGGAGAGTTCAGAGAAGGGCCTGGCGATCAAAGCTGCCCAAACCTCACAGGTGCGCATGGCTATGTGATATTACAATATATGGCAGACCTACTGACTTTGACAACGGGTAAAATGGACTTATTGGCTTTATGAACAGGTCAGCACATCGACATATAAAAAGTACACTTGTTATATTTGTCATAAAATTACCCATACTTCTAATCAAATGTAGATTTAATTAATTTTCACAGTACAACAGTTAATACAAGTGATTGTAGTTTGAATACTGTCATAAAGTTGTTTTTAAATCATCAGATCCTTGAGTCTTTTATTTAACAATTTTCAAGCAACAAAGTGCAGCTTTAGAACCAACCACAAGACGGATCTACAATCCAGATGAAGAGCATAGAGTTCTGACTAGGAGTGCTTGATAAGCTCTCCTGGGGCCATGGATTTAATAACGGAGGAGACTTGTTTTTCTTTTATGTTGCTCGGGTGCTGCTGTACTCCCTGCATGCCAAACACAAACTTAAAAAATGTTTGGTGGTGCCCCTGCCTCTTCTAGGGGCCACATAAACAAGAAAATATATTGTGTTAAAATGCCCTAGGACATTATGGGGTGCTCCTTGCTAGGGGCAGTGAATAATAAATAAGCGCCTCTTGCAGCTCATTTATTATCCATGCTTTTTTCTAATACTGGAGAGGGGGCATGTGCCTTCCTTCCCCAAACTATTGCTATGCATCCCTCCCTCCCAGAGCCTCAGACGGCACCAGGGACCCCATTCCAGGGGGCCAACATTCATTAAATGGGGCGAGGGCTTGCAGCCCTACTCCCCCAAGCATTTACTGTCCCCCAGGAAGCCATCCCTCAGATCTGTATAATTGTTTTTAGGGGACGGGGTTGTGCAGCCCCTCTCCTCAAGACTTTACAGGCCCTAAGGGGTCTATCTCATGGGACTGTATTCTTTTTTATGGGGGTATGCGGTCCCCTTCCCCAAGCCTTTACAGGTCCCAAAGACCCAATCCCCTGGGGTTTATTGTGGGTGTCCCAGTCCCCAACAAGTGCACCCACAATACCCAATGTTGGGGCTGAGAAGGGAGCCGTAGGGCCGTGGCGGCTCTGCTGGCTGCCCTGCAATCATCTATCCTGGGTGCAGAGGGGGCTGTCATGGCTCTCGCAAGTGGGAGCAGGTTATTTTCTCTGCTTCTTCTGAGTGAGAGCAATCTGTGTTTCCCTGCCACAACAGAGCACAGACAGGAGTATTTTTTCAGCTCCTGCTTGGTAAGAGCCCACAAGTCTTTCCTGCCCACCAGAGCATGAGCATGGGCTGGGCAACAGTGACCTGGGGTTGACTCCCCAGTGCACTATGAATGAGCCAGCCCCAGGGTCTGTTGCAGGCTCAAGGATACAGGCCTTGCACCACCTCCCCTTTCACAAATATGGCAGGCCCCAGAGGATGGGGTACCTCGGCGCAAAATCAGTTTGGGTATGGCAGTCCACACCAGGCGACCCAGGGGCTGCAATTGGGGTTCCCAGGCCCTTTGGTAGCTCATGGAGTGGGGTCACACCCCCCTTTCCTTTTAGAAATTTAGCGGACCCTAGGTGATCGGGCCCTCCTAGCCCTAAAAGACTCAGGGAGGGGGCCCCTTGCTCGTATTCCTCCCAATATTTATATTAAATAAATTGAATTGTTGAATTGTTTAGAACAATCTCTGTACTGGGGTGAATGTATGACATTGTTCTGCATTCTGTCCATCAATAGTTCTTTTTTGCATTTGTCACCCCGAGTGGGACGGGTATTTTCAGACATGAGTCCCGTGCTCTCCATGCCACTGGAATCAAGCTATCCTGGCTGAAGAGGGGTGAAACCCCGAAACCGGTCCTAGGATGCTTGTTTCCAGTCCAGGGAGGACCTGGCCTGGCAGTTTGGGCTGGACTGTTCCCATTAGGCACAGGGTCAAGGCTGATTTGCATATGGTTGGGTCAAAAGTGGAATCGCATGGTGAGCAAAAAAACAATGGATTTAGGCCCAGATCTCTGTACTGGGGTGAATGTATGACATTGTTCTGCATTCTGCCCATCAATAGTTCTTTTTGCATTTGTCACCCAGAGTTGGACGGGTATGCTCAGACGTGAGTCCCATGCTCTCCATGCCACTGGAATCAAGCTATCCTGGCTGAAGAGGGGTGAAACCCCGAAACCGGTACTAGGATGCTTGTTTCCAGTCCAGGGAGGACCTGGCCTGGCAGTTCGGGCTGGACTGTTCCCATTGGTCACAGGGTCAAGACTGATTTGCACATGGTTGGGTCCAAACTGGAATGGCATGGTGAGCAAAAAAACAATGGATTTAGGCCCAGATCTCTGTACTGGGGTGAATGTATGACATTGGTCTGCATTCTGTCCATCAATAGTTCTTTTTGCATTTGTCACCCCGAGTGGGACAGGGACGGGTATGCTCAGACGTGAGTCCCGTGCTCTCCATGCCACTGGAATCAAGTTATCCTGACTGAAGAGTGGTGAAACCCCAAAACCGGTCCTAGGATACTTGTTTCCAGTCCAGGGAGGACCTGGCCTGGCAGTTCGGGCTGGACTGTTCCCATTGGCCACAGGGTCAAGACTGATTTTCATATGGTTGGGTCCAAACTGGAATGGCATGGTGAGCAAAAACATGATGGATTTAGGCCCAGATCTCTGTACTGGGGTGAATGTATGACATTGTTCTGCATTCTGTCCATCAATAGTTCTTTTTGCATTGGTCCTTCCGAGTGGGATGGGTATGCTCAGACGTGAGTCCCGTGCTCTCCATGCTACTGGAATCAAGCTATCCTGGCTGAAGAGGGGTGATACCCCGAAACCGGTCCTAGGATGCTTGTTTCCAGTCCAGGGAGGACCTGGCCTGGCAGTTTGGGCTGGACTGTACCCATTGGGCACAGGGCCAAGACTGATTTGCATATGGTTGGGTCCAAACTGGAATGGCATGGTGAGCAAAAAAACGATGGATTTAGGCCCAGATCTCTGTACTGGGGTGAATGTATGACATTGTTCTGCATTCTGTCCATCAATAGTTCTTTTTGCATTTGTCACCCCGAGTGGGACGGGTATGCTCAGACGTGAGTCCCGTGCACTCCATGCCACTGGAATCAAGCTATCCTGGCTGAAGAAGGGTGAAACCCCGAAACCGGTCCTAGGATGATAGTTTCCAGTCCAGGGAGGACCTGGTCTGGCAGTTCGAGGTGGCCTGCTCCCTTTGGGCACAGTGTCAAGACTGATTTGCATATGGTTGGGTCCAAACTGGAATGGCATGGTGAGCAAAAAAACGATGGATTTAGGCTCAGATCTCTGTACTGGGGTGAAAGTATGACATTGTTCTGCATTCTGTCCATCAATAGTTCTTTTTGCATTTGTCACCCCGAGTGGGACCGGTATGCTCAGACGTGAGTCCCGTGCACTCCATGCCACTGGAATCAAGCTATCCTGGCTGAAGAGGGGTGAAACCCCGAAACCGGTCCTAGGATGCTTGTTTCCAGTCCAGGGAGGACCTGGCCTGGTAGTTCGGGCTGGACTGTTCCCATTGGGCACAGGGTCAAGACTGATTTGCATATGGTTGGGTCCAAACTGGAATGGCATGGTGAGCAAAAAAATGATGGATTTAGGTCCAGATCTCTGTACTGGGGTGAATGTATGACATTGTTCTGCATTCTGTCCATCAATAGTTCTTTTTGCATTTAAGAACAAAAGCAATGGTGTTCCCCATTTCTCTTTTTTTTTACTGCAACGGCAAAAACAAAAAACATTTTTTCAAATTGTGGCCCTAGGTGATCCCTCTGGGACCCACAAGGGCTTGGGATCGGGGTATCCCTGCCATGCCCCCTTTTATATACCTTGAGTCCTGTAATGGCCAATGAACATTCTCTTTCTGTTGCCTCCAGCCAATCAGAGCGCTTGCTCCAGTGGTACCCTCATTCCAGCTGGAGTAAGATGGCTGAAGGAAACAAAGCCCCTTCGACCAATCATAATATTTTTTTAAGTCCATGGAACCCAACCTTCCAGATATACAAATCTCTTTTAACCTGAAATTCTCAGAAATTACTGAACGGATTTACACCAAATCACAAAAATATATTTATGGACCAAGATCTAGCTTCCTGTAAAATTTGGTGTTATTCCGTTGAGCCGTTTTCTCTCTAACATAATCCAAATATCCCTATGGAAACTGCTTTAGGATTTTGAGTTTTCGAACTCCCCTTTTTTCTCTGCCCCCGCTTGATGG
This sequence comes from Triturus cristatus, assembly GCF_964204655.1. Lineage (NCBI taxonomy): Eukaryota > Metazoa > Chordata > Amphibia > Caudata > Salamandridae > Triturus > Triturus cristatus. The sequence goes on from NC_140592.1 coordinate 64,205,815, forward strand.
ATCACCCCGATATTTTCCAGGAAGGAGCTGAAGAAAATAAGAACACGTTTTTGGGCAAGTTTCATGCGGATTCGTCAAATGCCGCCAAACTTATTAACAAACCAAGAAATATATATAGAGTGTCGCTGGTGTTGAGGGTGCTCTTTTGCATATATATATATATGCCCATTGTTCTGAAGCCGCCCTGTAGGGTCGGGGCCCCTTTGCTCGGAGGCTGTTTGTGGATTCAAATCAGGGGCATGACCCACTCACCGCCACAAGCCTACGAGAGGAAATGCTAATCAGCAAAAGTGTGACGGCGCAGGAAGGGATTCAGATAGGGATGATTCCCTGCTCTGATCATGCTGGAGGACTGGCATTGTTGTAAGGCCTAATGAAAAGCGAGCACTTGGCACATTAATTAAGCACAAGACATCGTGAGTAAATAAACCCACTATGAAATTTGATGCATGCACGAAAGAATTGAACTTTTTATTGAAAAGGCATATGGATGTCACAAGATTCCATGCACCACATTACAACTGCCAAGCATAATGCATCATGGGGACTGTAGTTTCTAAGAGACTGTCATGTGACTTTTAAAATAAAAGGCGCGCAAAAATGCACTTTGCACTTTAAGATCTCTACCTGTGACCAAGACAAAATGTTGTCGAAACGCGTAAGGAGAAAGAGAAACTTACTGCGCTGCTGTGTCTGCAATTAAAATGCTGTGACTCCGGTAATGGGCTTCATCGTGTTAAAAAAAAAGAGATGGGCTGCTCCGTGCCCATTGTTCTGAAGCGGCCCTGTAGGGTCGGGGCCCCTTTGCTCGGAGGCTGTTTGTGGATATATATATATATATATATATATATATATATATATATATATATATATATATATATATATTACCTACTGGCGGTCGCCAGTAGGTAGTTATAGTTAGGACCCCTTTTCCATAGGAAATCCGCAACATTCTATTTTGAATAACTTTGGCGCCGGTCGACGAATCCTCGCGAATTTCTCAAAATAGGTGGGGCGCTACGCTCCGCTCCTACCCTGAAAGTCTCGGGGAGATTCGTCAAGCGGGGGCTGAGATAAAAGGGGGGTCCCAAAACGCGTTTTTCCCATGCATTTTTCCATAGGACCTTTAGACAGGGCTACAGCCCGAACGGCTGAACAGAATTACTAGAAATTTGGCAGAGAGGTAGTCCTCAGGTCAAGGAAGTGCCTTTTGTAGGTTTGGTGTAAATCTGTTCAGTAGATTCTGAGAAAATAGCCTTTAAATCAATATATATATCTGAGCCAGCTTACGGTACGCTTACCGTAAGCTTACCGTACGCGTACGGTGGCGTGCGCGAGCGCGATTCTGATTGGCTCTTAGATCTTAGTAAACATTCGAAACAGCCGAAACCAGGAAGTGGAGGCCGCCATTTTCTCTCTCGCACTGAGAGCTAGGTTGTTAAATAAAACCAATAAACATGTAAAGGGGCTGTTTAGACAGCTCCCACACACATAGCCATGTTGAGGGAGTCCCCAAAGACCCCCCCAAGGCCAAAAATGCAATTTTTATTTTTTCGCTAATTTCGCCGATCACGCTTACCGTACGCGTACGGTAAAAACTGTAAAAAAAAAAAAAACACTAACCACACTCTCCCCCCCCCCCCCCTGTGTTTTTGGTGGCCGCAGGCCACCAAATGTGCAGGGCTTATTAGAAGTGTGAAAAACCACAATATGTTAAACAAAAATAATAAAAGAAAAAATTAACAACACTCTCTCCACCCCGTGTGCAAATGGTGCCCGAAGGGCACCATTTGTGCATGGCTTATAAAAATTACGAAAAATTAAAATATTACCGTTCAAAACGAAGTGCATCATATGTCCTCCATGTGCGCACGGTGCGCGAAGCGCATCGTGCGTACATGGCCCATCTAGCCCACCGTGCGTGCACGGCACTAACTGCGTAAAGTGGGCGCGCGGTGCGCGAAGCGCACCGCGTGCTTACTGTGCGCGCACGGAACGAACTGCGTTAAGTGGGCGCGCACGCCACGAATGGCGTAAAGTAACTTAGCATTTAAAAAAACGTACAAATTCACTGAAAAAACCATAGGTTTCACACACGTTATAGTTAGGAATTAGCATTTAAAAAACCTTTCAAATTCACTGAAAAAACCATAGGTTTCACACATGTTATAGTTAGCGGAAATTTTACTGATAAAAAACCAGTGAAATTCCCCCGTTATAGTTAGTGTAGGCAACTATAACTCACGCGACCGCAATCTTCTGCTGATGACATATGTGTCTTTATTAAAAAAAAATATTTGAAATATATGTATAGCTAAAAATGTATGGAAGAAGACATGGGCAAATAAGTGTCTAAATACAGTATTAGCATCAGCAGAGGATTGCGGTCGCGTGAGTTATAGTTGCCTACACTAACTATAACGGGGGAATTTCACTGGTTTTTTATCAGTAAAATTTCCGCTAACTATAACATGTGTGAAACCTATGGTTTTTTCAGTGAATGTAGATATAGTTAGGACCTATTTTCCATAGCAAATCCGCAACATTCTATTTGGAATAACGTTGGCGTCGATTGACGAATCTTCACGAAATTTTCCAAACTTTTGGCCAGCTCCGGTCCGCTCCGGTCCGGAAAATTTCACGGTGATTCATCAAGGGGGGGCTGATAAAAAAGGGGGGTCCCAAAACGCGGTTTCCCCATGTATTTTCCCATAGGACCTGTTGACGCAGCTACAGCCCGAACAGCTGAACGGAATTACACCAAATTTGGCAAAGAGGTAGTCCTCAGTTCAGACTCGTGCCTTTTGCTTAAATGCTGTAAATCCGTTCAGTAGTTCCTGAGAAAATTCACATCTACGATAAGCAAAAAATCTGTGTATTTTTTAGATGTGGAGCTATATGTTGACAACATTGCACTGGTTACAAGATTATACAGAAAATCCACTGCAGGCAACACGATTCTCCACGCCTCTAGCCACCATCCGCATCACTTATTACGCAGCATCCCGTATGGCGAGATGCTGCGTATTAGACGTATATGTAGCTCAGATGCGGACTGTAACAATGCACAAGAGGCTAGTAAACTTCGTTTTTTAGCAAGGGGCTATTCACTCAATGTGATAGATGGCGCGATCAGGAAAACTAGAAGTTTACCCAGGTGTGAATTATTGGTTCCCAAAGTTAAGCAAAATTTAACAAGTGAGATCACTTCTAATATGCAATCTAGGATTATCCTAACCTATAGTAGGCAACATCAGGAGCTCAGGAAAATTTTCTATCGCAATTGGAACTTAGTGCAGGGAGATCCTATTATTGGCGACTTAGTCGCGAACAAACCAACATTAACTTTTAGAAAATCTCCTTCCATGAGCAACAGGTTAGTTAGCAATAGCCCGGAGTTGGCCATTCCAATAACTTGGATGGCACAAATCAAGGGTTTCAAATAGTGTTTTACTTGTAAGGCTTGTAAATTTGGGATCAATAAAACTCATTACACTAGTCCCTTTAAATCTGAACCCGTCCTGATTAAGAAAAGATTGACATGCAAGACAGAATTTGCTGTATATGTGCTGGAGTGTCCATGTGGGCTGAGATATGTGGGTAGCACCAGGTTACCGGCCCACAAGAGGATACTCCAGCACATTAGGGCAATTACAGGTAAGGATCAGGCATATCCTGTCGCTAGGCATTTTGAGCTATCACATGATAGTAACCCCAATTTTCTCCACTATTATGTGATAGACACGGTCCCACCAATGAAACGTGGTGGTAATCGTGAAGGTAAATTACGCCTCTTGGAGACGTGTTACATTTTGGAGCTCAACACAAAAAATCCGGCTGGATTGAATTCTAGCAAAGACTTTTTTACCTGTTTATAGCCCTTTTAACTCTCATTAGTGTGGGCTCACACTATGACTGATACGAGATACGGGACAGCTTTTTTTATATACAATAACAATGGATGGGACAAGTTAAATCTGAGGAAATATAGCAACAACTAATAAACAATCAGGAATGCTTATTAAGAATATAAATCCCACATACCATTGTAAGTCTTTTTTATAGAGAGGCTATCTGGCATACCCTCGAATTATATTGTGATATATTTCTTTATATATATATTTTAAAATGATTTTGCACTGTTTTGCACATAACTTTTTTGGAAGTGGTTATGTTTTAAGGTATCATGTTGAGGAGAGCGGCTAAAAACAATGGCCCACTTGGGCATTATTGGATATTTTGAAATGAGAACTAGCGAATACTATATTGTTTATGAAATTGTTGGCAATGATTTGACTCAAAACTTACTGAAAACAATGTGATGAATTCAGGAAATTCTATTTAGAAATCCAATATTTATAATATTCACCAATGTCGGTACATGCCTATATTTTTTATCATGGATAGGAGTTATAAGATCCCCAACACAAAAAAATCTTTTTTTATGGATATTTAAGCTTTTATATATTTATATATTTTTGTATGTATATATTTATATATATTATATATTTATGCATTTATAGGTTTTTGTGATGTTTTGACACAAGAGGCAATGTACTTACGACGGCTATTTTCGGTATTACTTTTTTGTCTATGCTGATGTCGCAACATTTTGATGCCATTTCCTGTAAACCACCTTAAAAACCGCTTCTTCCGTTAGCAATGTGTCATGTGATCAAGACCCGAGTGGGGGTCGAAACGCGTTATGGCGGACTGGCTGGGCAACTGAATAAAGCACTTTGATTGGCACAATTTTTCTGGGTCCCTCTTCGTCACTGTGTCTGAGCAAGGCAGCGGTAGCGGCGATCTGCATCCATATATATATATATATATGAATTCCACTCCAAACACTGCTACAGCTTCTGGCGTTGAACACCAATGGAGGACGGACCACAGATAAGTGCAAAATTATTTTATTGTGCCGTTCCCTTGCACCCTCTCACTCGCCTGACGCGTTTCGATCCTCTAGGGATCTTGATCACATGACGCGCTATTCAGTGCTTGATAGGTTTAAATACTGTTTGTTTCATTTTTTTGTTTTTAAAGTGACACGTGCAATTTCAACACATAGTGTTGCAAACCATAGACATAGAAAACATGTTTGTCTCAATGTACACCAAGAAACTTTAGGTTAAAATAACATATGTTTAAATACATTGTTAAAACTTTAAAATAGTTTCCCCTTGGTTTCTAAAATACAGTACATAGGACTTAGGGTAATGGTGACAACCCTGAACCATGTTAAGTAGCTGCCGCTGTTTTGTGCAAATGTACAACTGGCAAAAGACATATACTATTTTATAAAGTCCTGGTTTAAATACCTTGGCGTGTATAGTAGTTATACAGTTTGAATGGTATCAGTTATAACTATTGGTATATGTCAATTTGGAACATGTTATCCTCTGGTTAGATAAAGTGAAAATTACCGCTTAGTGCAAAGTGCAAAGTGCTAGTGTTAAAAACAAAACCTACATAAAAAGTACTAAAAAAGACTATACTAAAACACCGTGTAAAATTTATAAATGGGATTGCTGAGACTGCAACACCCTAATCTAATGACGTGTATAAAACAGGATGATTTGTATCTTTCATAATTTTGATTCACTTTGTTATATCAATTGGACAAATGTATCTGTTGGTGTCAATGCTGAATCAAGACCACATCATATCATATCAGATGCTATAAGTATGTGTACAGATCTTCAGTTTGGTTGAGTCCCCCTGGATGCTTAGTGTCGAGATTTAAGATATATCTAGTCTCAAGTTGGCGCAAAGCCCGTACACGATCTCCACCTCTCTTATTGTTCTGCACACAGTCAATCAGAAAATATCTTAAAAGAGTGGAGTCTGAATTGTGGTGTTCGGCAAAATGTCGCGCCACCGGGTAAGACTGATCCTGATTTTTAATTGCTCTAATGTGCTGGAGTACCTGTTTGTGGGGACATTTCAAAAACCCATAGCGTTGGCTCAACCATGTGCCTTTCCCTACACTTTCCAAGTTGTTTCGCACCAAAGTGTCTTTCATAGAAGGTGCTCTGCTATAGGTAATGGTGGCATTTTTGGGTAGTCTATTTCCAATCACAGGATCTCCCAATAAAATGGGCCAATTTCTGTTTATGATTTTTTTAATGATTTTACTTTGTTTATTGTACCCAAATATAAACCTAAACGACTCTTCTGTTTCTTTCTTTTTAGTCGCTGATTTATTTTGATCTTTTAATGGTGTGTCCCGACTTGTCTGATTACTTTTCTGTATAGCAACTGTTATACATTTAAGTGAATATCCTCGAGCCAAAAATCTAGCTTTGCTGGATGCCTGCTATCTCCAAATCACTTTTGTTACTGCATATTCTTTTTAGTCGTATCATCTCTCCATATGGAATACTCTGAATGAGATGATCCGGGTGGGCACTGCTTGCATGTAGCACTGAGTTTCCCGCAGTAGGTTTTCTATGCAATTTGGTGTGTATTTGATCATTGCGAATGTACACCTCTACGTCCAAGAAATTAACAGATGTAGTGCTAATAGATGCAGTAAAATGGAGATTCAAATTGTTAGTATTCACATTCTGCACAAATTTCTCTGCTTCGCTAATCGAACCTTGCCAAATCACAAAAAGATCATCTATATATCTCAGCCATTTTTTAACATTCATGTTTACATTATTTGGGAATTCTTTGATGAGGACCAGCTCCTCCCACCATCCCATATGTAGGCAGGCATAGCTCGGTGAGAAACTGGCCCCCATCGCTACTTCACGTTGTTGTTGGTACAGAATATTCTCAAACATGAACAAATTATTGTACAGGCAAAATTCCACCATATTGACCAACATGGTGTTATGCTGGTCAAATTCTGGGCCTCTGTGTGAAAGATAGTAATCTAATGCCTTGAGCCTGATGGATCACCCCGATATTTTCCAGGAAGGAGCTGAAGAAAATAAGAACACGTTTTTGGGCAAGTTTCATGCGGATTCGTCAAATGCCGCCAAACTTATTAACAAACCAAGAAATATATATAGAGTGTCGCTGGTATTGAGGGTGCTCTATACAGAAGCTGCCTTCCACCTAAACTTGGGAACTACCCAGAGTTCTCTTCTTCTTTTTTGCATATATGGTAGATATAGTTAGGACCTATTTTCCATAGGAAATCCGCAACATTGTATTTGGAATAACGTTGGCGCCGATTGACGAATCTTCACAAATGTTTCCAAACTTTTGGCCAGCTCCGGTCTGCTCCGGTCCTGAAAATTTCACGGTGATTCATCAAGCGGGGGCCGAGAAAAAAGGGGGGTCCCAAAACGCGGTTTCCCCATGTATTTTCCCATAGGACCTGTTGACGCGGCTACAGCCCGAACAGCTGAACGGAATTACACCACATTTGGCAAAGAGGTAGTCCTTAGTTCAGACTCGTGTCTTTTGCTTAAATGGTGTAAATCCGTTCAGTAGTTCCTGAGAAAATTAGAGTTAAAAAGATCGATATATCTATGGCCTCGGAGGATCCGCGCACCCTCCCCGCACCCTGCCATGCACGAGCTGTATTCTAATTGGCTGTCAACACTCCAGATCAGAAAGTGTTGGCAGCCATCTTATGCCTCGGTAGAACCGAGGCACAAGAAACCAATAAAGCAAACGCGTAAAGCGCAACAAGGGGGCAGGGTAGAAACACCCTGACCCCCTAGGCCTGCTCAGGGGGTCCCACAAGGACCCCCAGGGCCAAAAAAAGCATATGTTTTTTAAAAAAAATTCTGCGAGATTCACGCACCCAGCGTGAATTTCGGCCGAAAAAAAAAAAAAAGAAGCACGGGGCTCCCGCGCTTCTTTGGTAATTGGCCCCCGGGGGGGCCAAATCCCGGGGGCAGAAATAAAAAAAGTGTGGGGGGGTCCCAATATCCCCCACACTGTCCTGGGGACCGCCACCCCCCGGGTTTAGGGATGCTATATGCAGGGGGCTCACGGCCCCCCCGCAGGCCCGGGGACCACCACCCCCGGGGCTTACAGAAAATGGGTGGGGGGCTCGAAGCCCCCCCAGCCCCGGGGACCGCCACCCCCAGGGCTTAAAATTATTTGGGATGGGGGGCTCCCAGGCCCCCCCGGCCCCGGGGACCGCCACCCCCCGGGGCAACTTGTCCGTTTGGGATGGGGGCCACGCGGCCTCCCCTCCTGGAGCCTTGAATAGGCCCTGGGGACCGCAGGGTCACAAGAGTCACTAGCCGCTAATTATCTTAGAAAAGATATACCCTGCGACCAGAGGCCAGAGACTCAGGATGTGGGACCTAATATTCCAGCTTTAATACAGGCACCTTCGCCTGTTGTGGTAAAAGACCCCCATGCTCTAGGTTACAGGGATGGAGGCATTTCACACGAGGACCTGGGCCGTGGTACCATGTCTGACAAGCCATCGGTAATGGATACTATTTCTGAGGCTACCTCAGACGGCCCGGATACATTTTATTCTCTGACGGAGGATTCACGATCAGGGACCTCTGAATCAGAGGTAGCATTCAGTGATTCAGATCATATCGACACTACTTCAGGGTCTAGTACAGTTGAAGCGCCCGAAACAACCCGGAAACGCCATAAAAACTTACGGAGGTCTACAAAAGGGGCTAAGGGCCCTAAGGAGACTCAAAGAAAGAAAAAGAATGGTGCTTCTGGCCTAAAATGGGATTACTCAGACACTGGTATAATCTGCCCTCTTGAACAAGCTTCAAGCTTGGGTGTCATCCCTCCGTCTTCTGAACAGCTAGGGGAACCCATAACAACAATGGATAAATCGATAGCAAGCCTCATTTTGGAGACTATCAAAGATCATCAGGCAGAGACTAGAGCAGAAGGGAAAAAGACAAGACTGGGCACAAAAAAACTGGAAGGGGCTATCCGAAAAGTAGGACGTACATGTGGCGAAATTTGTGAAAGGCTGGACTCTATGGAATTAAGAACTGTCGCTGTTGAGAAAGATCTAGCGGCTGTGAGAGAGCAAACAAAGACCCATGAAACCCAACTGTCTGATGTAATGTGGAAATTGGAGGACTTAGAAAATCGCCAGCATAGAAATAATCTTCAAATCCTGGGGATTAAGGAAGGCATGGAGGGGAAAGATATTCGGGGGTTTATGTTAGGTCTCTTTAAGGAGTCCTTCCCAGAGCTCATCGGCTGGGATTGGGATCACGAGATCCAGAGAGTTCATAGGTTCCCTTTTGTTCGCCATAACATGCCTAATAGAGTTACTGGTCAACCGAGGGCAATCTTGGTATTTTTTGGTAATTTCTCTTTGAGACAGGCCATCTTTGAGAAAGCCCGTCCGGAGACTAGACGACAGTTTAAAGGGGCCTCCTTTTTCGTACGTCCTGATTTCTGCCACATAACTGTGGAGCACAGATGGCGCTTAAGGCAGTTAATCAAGCCATTTCAAGATTCTGGGTTTGAAGCTTTCTTGTTGGCCCCAGCAAGGTTAAAAACAATTGTTAAAGGGGCTGTTAGATTTTTTACGTCTGAAATTCAGGCTAAAGAGTACTTGGTACAAGCTCAGGAGAAGAAGAGAAAGACTTCGGAGGAATATTTTTAGTTAATCTCTCTCTATAAATAATAGATGACTCTGAGTAGCATAGGGAGTAGTATGTTTGGCTAAAGGAAAGGAAAAAAAAGGGAGGTAAAAAGAGAAAAAACAAAGTGGGGGGGTGTTGGAGGCTCCATGGCGTTCAACGTTCGCCCTATCATACAGACCAGTGTGGTCTGGCTGCTCTGATATGGAGGGGGTGGGGGGAGGGTTGTAAGGCTCAAGGGAGGGGGAGTAGGGGTGGGTGGGAGGCACTGGGTTTTTCCTCTGGGGCTGAAAGCAAACCACAGATAAAAAAATTGTTGTATTTTTTTGTATGCTTGTGTTATTTGAAAGTAATTTGGAAAAATAATTGAAAGGCACTAAGTGGGCAAGGGGGAAAAAGATATATAATAATTTTCATGATGATTTTATACAGACACTTTTGATTGAGATGAATAATCTGTATATGAACTGTAGGATCATTTTGGGGGGGCTGTGCGTTAATGTTTATGGCTAAACTGCGTATTGCAACTGTAAATATCTGCGGCCTAAATGACGGGGCCAAGAGAAGAAGAATTCAAGAAGACCTTAAAGTTTTACATGCAGACTTGATCTGTCTCCAAGAGACTCATATAGCTTGTAATGATTATAAAATATTAGATTCGTTGGGCTTCAAGCTGATGGCTCATACAACACAAGATGTTAGGACTAAAGGGGTGGCAATTTTGTTAAAAAATAAAAATTTTACAGGATTGAGAAAAAATGTGGATAAACACGGCAAATGGATAATCATGGAAGTTAGAAGTGGAACTGGTTTGTTTACTCTGTGCTCAATCTATACCCCTGTTTTAGATGACCCTTCGATGTTAAATTTTCTAGCTTTGGAGCTTCCGTCCTGGCGTGAACCTTATATAATCTGTGGTGATCTTAACATTAATGGAACAAAATATATGATCAATCAAGCAGCGGGAGTAAATAGGAATCGTAAACCTCAAAAATTTGATTAAAGACATTGGCTTATTGGATGTGTGGCCTAGTTTGAGAAATTCAGAGTTTGGATATACTTACTTCTCTGCGCCTCATCTTAAATTTGCAAGACTAGACTATTTTTTGGTGTCTCCCTCTCTCATGAAGGATGCTAGGATTGATATATTTCCAAGGATAATGTCGGATCATAATCCTTTGGTTTTTTAATTTCCCGTGTCAGGAGTGAGAGTAGGACAGAATAAGTGGACTTTTGAGAGAGCATTATTCCCTGACCATGATTATGTGAGTCATATGAAACAATGGATTGGTGAGTTTTTTTTATTTTAATAAAGATAGTGCAGCCCCGGGAATAATCTGGGATACCTTTAAAGCCTCTGTGAGAGGGGAGACATTGTGATACAGTCTGATTAAGCAGAGAAAGAGCTCAGAACAAGTTAAAGGTTATTATCAGAAAATTGCTTTTTTAGAGAAGGAACTGATTGAGACCGATGGGGATCACACAAAGGTCACTGATTTGATAATGGTGACCAAAGCTTCACTGAATGATTTTTATTTGGATAAAACAGCTGGGAAGTATCTGGCGAAAAAGCAACAATGTTATGAGTATAGTGAGACAGTTGGTCGAATACTAGCAGTTAAGGTGAGGCAACAAATAGCTATGGGTCATATTAAACGGATCAGGAAGCTTCAGGGAGACATAGTTACGGACCCTATAGAAATTAGGGAAGCCTTTAAAAAGTATTACGAGGAGTTATACACTGCTGCTGATATATTAGAGGAAACAGAGAGGTCATGTGAAAATGAATTCTTACCGAAAATTAAAATATCTCAGGAGGAAGCTCTTTCCTTGGGTATAGAAATTTCGCAAGAGGAGCTTTATTTAGCTGTACAAGACCTTCCATCAGGCAAGGCCACTGGTACGGATGGTTTACCACTAGAATTTTACAAGATTTTTTTTAGCGAGGTGACGCCAGAGGTATTGGGGAAAGAAGTTAGGAATGAGGCAGCACAACCAGCATCTTGGGGGGCCGCCAATATAATTATTTTATTTAAAAAGGGGAAGGATCCTCTGAACCTGGGTTCTTATAGACCCATCACATTATTAAATAGTGACACAAAGTTATATGCTAAAATATTTGCATCCCGCCTTAATAAGATCATGCCACAATTAGTGACAGCCTGGCAACATGGCTTTATTCAAGGGAGAGGGACGGACGCCTCATTGCTTTATTCGATGCAACAGATGTTTTAAGGAAACCTATGGCTATTGCTTTTTTAGATGCCGAGAAGGCTTTCGACCGCGTCTCATGGAAATTTCTTTGGAAATGTTTGGAAGCTAACGGGCTGGGGCCGGAGTTTATTACAGCCATTCAGGTATTATATGCTAAACCTACTGCTCGTTTACAAATGATGGGAGGGGAGTCTGAATCATTCTTAATAGAAAGAGGATCGAGGCAGGTTTGTCCTTCCTCCCCTTTGTTGTTCGCGTTATATATAGATCCTTTTTTGCGCTGTCTGGGGTCTTCCCCTAATATCTCCCCAATTACGTTGCATGGTTGGGAGGTCAAAATAATGGCATATGCCGACGATGTAGCAATAATTACATCAGAGCCCGATAGAACTATGGCAGAAGTCGAGCTATTGGCTGATCGATTTGGTTCACTCTCAGGCTATCGACTGAATAGAGCAAAGACTCAGATCTTGGCCAATAGATATACTACTATTGTCGATAGTAGGCTGGTTGATGAGGCTACATATCTAGGGATACGTATAAAAGCAAAGCTTGATGATATTATTGATATAAACCTTACCCATATAATTGGAAAAATAAAAAATGATATGTGCCGATGGGATAACTTAAAACTATCTATAATTGGCCGATGTAACCTAGTTAAAATGACCACTTTGCCAAAATTATTATATATTTTTCTTACGATCCCGCTTGAAATATCTAATGATTGGTTTAAATTAATTGAACGAGAGATCTCTAGGTTCATATGGTTATATAAACGTACACAGAGATCGAATATTTACTTATCCCTGCCTAGAGACAGGGGAGGTCTTGGTTTACCTAATTTTAAACTCTAATATTTAGCAGCTTCTTTGCAGTATTACTGGCCACTTTTTGGCAAAAAAAAAAAAAGGAAATAGTAATAGATTCTAATTCTGTACCATCAATTTTTGAATATTTAATCGGCCCATGCGCTAATGGTTGTCTATTAAAAATCTATGAACCTAGCTATTACAAGAAGGCCCGCTACGGACGATCTTGATAAACATGTATTGAAATGGCAGGCTAGGATTGATGCCATAGATTCATGCTTTATAAAGTCTATAGAAACGGGCAATCTGGTTTTGAGGTCTGCCAATTTGCGGGCACAACATTATAAGACTTTGTTTGATTTGCATATTACGCCCGCGAAAATTGCTAAATGGGGGGCACAGAAGGGACCCACTGCTTTAGATGTAAAATCTATGAAGCAGATATAACTCATATTTTTGCAACATGCCCCCTTTTGGATCTACTAAGAAGAGAAACTACAACATTTTTGTTGATCGTGTTGAAAAAAGAAATTATGCTTTCTCCTCAGTTAATGATGCTTGGGGTAACGACACAAGATAGTCATAACAATGATTTTTTATTTATATCTATGGCAGTGTTTAGACTATGTATTGCTTCAGCTTGGCTTGATCCCTCTCCCCCTACTTTCTTGCAATGGAAAACACGGCTGGTTCATATTTTTAATCTTGAAAGAGCACTTTACGCACAAAAGGGTAAAAAGAACAGAGAATTAGGAATGAAGATTTGGAATCCATTAAAAGACTGGGTGGATGATTTAATTCAGGAATCAGACTAGAGCGCATTGCTTTTTTTTTCTAAGCGCTGTATGACTTATATCTTGTTTCCTTTCATCCTTTATTCCCACCGATGTTGATGCTTTCTTTCTTTCGATGATGATTACTGCTAGAACAAAAATGTGGTTAGAAAACATGTGTTTATGTGTTTTTGCTTTCTGTATTTTCGGAATAATTTTAAATAAAAAAATGTTTTTTAAAAAAGAATACTGGGTGTCCCTGGGGGCCAACTAGCCCACCAGGGACCTCCAGTATGCGCCAGGGGGCTGCGTTGCAGAGAGGTGTAATGAGGCCACACCCCTTTTTACACCTTTCTGCAACGCAGCTCCGTGGCGCTTACTGGAGGTACCTGGTGGACCAGTTGGCCGCTAGGGGACCTCGGGATTCAATGGGACTTAATCCCCCAACTTAAAATACGCCACGGGGCGCGTTTGCACAGTGGTGAAGGTAGGGGGCGGGGCCTGAGGTGATATGTGTGCAAACACGCCCTGTGGCGCGTTTTAAATTGGGGAATTAATTCCTCTTCAATCCAGAGGTCCCCTGGGGGCCAACTAGCCCACCAGGTACCTCCAGGAAGCGCCACGGAGCTGCGTTGCAGAGTGTTGTAAAAAGGGGCGTGGCCTCTGAACACCGCTCTGCAACGCAGCTCCTTGACGCATACTGGAGGTACCTGGTGGGCTAGTTGGCCCCCAGGGGACAGCAGGATTGAAGAGGAATTAATTCCCCAACTTAAAACGCGCCACAGGGCACACGTCACCTCAGGCCCCCTTCCTTTACCATTGTACAAATATTCCTCTAAAATCAGCCGAACTACGAATTCCGATTTACTCAACTGTTCTCAGGAGAAGAACACAGTACCCTGACCTCATGTTTGACAAATGGAGGCTCATTTAGAGACTCATGCACCCACTCATAGATGAACACACTCACTTCCAAACCCAATGAGACACTGATGCACCCACTGACAGACTTATTCAGACACTGATGCACCCACTTAGAGACCCATTCAGAGACTGATGCACCCACTCAGAGACCCACTCAGAGAGTCAGACACCGACTCAGAGACACACTCAGACACTGATGCAGCCACTCACAGACTCTCTCAGACACTGACACACCCACTTAAAGACCCACTGAGACATTGACAGATTCACTCAGAGATCCACTCACACTCTGATCCATCCACTCAAAGGTCCACTTCTCAGACGCTTATGCAATCACTCAGGGACCCAGTCAGACAGAGATGCACCTACTAAGAGACTCTCTCAGATACTAAGACACAAACTTACAAGCCCACTCAGACTCTAATGCACCATCTGATAGACCCACTCAGACACTAATGCACCAACTGAGAGACCCACTGATTCACCAATGTAGAGACTCACTCAGATACTGAGACACCTACTCACAGACCCACTTAGATACTGATGTACCTATTAAGAGACCCAGTCAGGTACTGAGTTAGTCAGTTGTAGACCCACTCAAACACTGATGCATCTGCTCACATACCTACTGAGAGACTAAGAGACTCACTCTGAGACTGCGACACCCAGTAACAGACCCACTCAGAGACTTTTCCACAAAACTTAAATCAAAACCGCAAGTATAATTATTATTCTTAACAAAAAAACAATGTTTCCTACTTTAGAATATGTCTATGTATGTGTTTTATACTCTCTAAAAAATGAACATGCTCGTCGCAGTTACCAAACTCCTTGTGGCATCCGCAATCCCCACAAACACTACAAATCGTATTTGAAAGTGTTTTGTTTTTTTAAATAAAAACAAAATCATCAGTTTCAATGTTAGGCAACTAAGCCCCTAATATCCAGCATACACTACAACATCTCTTTATATGTCTTTGACGCTTTATAAAAAAGATGCAATACTCATGAGTACCGACGTCCCGGTGATGACTGGCGACACCGCAAACAACAAAAATACGCTTTTAACAAAGTTTATAGCAAAATTTCATTAAGAAACACAACTTGAAAGGTTAATCTAATAAACCACTAGTGTCCAACATACTGTAAAAAATTTGCATATGTATTTTTTATACAAAAAACAGTGCAACATTACTGCAAAGAAAAAAACACAAACAAAAAAGTGGAATATATTATTAACCTAAAAGAAATCAGAGGAACTCACTCATACAAATAAATTAAATAGTGGGTCGTAACACAGCTATAATCAACAACATCCAATTTTTTAATGAAAAAATGAAAGATGAAAGAAATACAATCAGGAAAGATACATTACAGGATGTTATAGTTAGAAAACATACAATTTTAAAACTTTACAAATTAACTATAAAAGACTGAAGTTTACAGTAGCGTAAAACTTATGAAAATAGAAGTTAAAAAACCTTACACATCCACTGAAAAAACTAGAGGTTACAGTAATTTACAGGGACATTACAGTTGGGAAATAGATTTAAAAAAACTTAAAATTCACTTAAAAAACAAAAATTACAGGAACGTTATAGTTATAAAATAGAATTAAAAAAACCTTAGAGATTCACTGAAAAAAATGAGGTTACAGGACGTTATAGTTAGGAATTAGAATTTAAAAAACTTAGAAATTGACTGATAAAACCAGAGGTTACAGGGATGTTGTAGTTACGAAATAGAATTTAAAAAACTTTAGAAATTTACAAAAAAAACTAAAGGTTACAAGAATGTTAGAACTATGCTCTCATTTCACTTGTACAAACCAGAGAAGTTTAGCAGTTATAGTTACCTCGGCTAACTATAACTCACGCCCCCGCAATGCACTGCTTATGAGCTCACATATTACATCACTCATGACGTGGTCAGTGACATCACTGATGACTTCAATGATGACATCTCAAATGACATTACTGATGACAACTCAAATGTGGCCAGGGAAGCCCACTCCCAAGGCCGAAATTGAAGAAAAATAGAAGGGGGAAATATGAACCCCCTTCCCGTGCCTCAAATTAATGTTTATGCGAAGGGTTAAGCAACTCCCCCCATCCCAAACCTCAAAAGGCCCCAGGGAGCCCATCCCTCTGAGTGAAATATAACTAAAAAGAGAGGGGGTCTGAGCGGCCGCCCTCTCCGAGCCTCAGAAGGCCCCGACGAGCCTACCCCATGGCCAATTCTTTTAAGAGAGGGGGCCATGTGACCCCCTTCCTGAGCCATTAATGGCCTCAGAGATTGCATCCCCCTGGACCAGCTAAGCAGCTATGTCCCAGAGAGCCCACCCCTGGGATGTAGTCGTTTCCCTGCCAGCAGCAGAGTATGGGGTACCCGGAGTCACAAATGGCCTGGGGAGAGGGGCTGCGTGCCTCCCTCCTCCTTTAAAATGGTGCAGGGCCTTGGAGGTGGGGACCACTGAGCTAAAATCGGCACAGGGAGGGGGGCCAAGCACACCTCCTTCCCCCTAAAAATGCTGCCCGGCCCCAGGGGTCAGTGTTCCTGGGGCCGAAATTGGCCTGGGGATGGGGGGCTGCATTCCTCCATCCCCCTGATAATTGCACTCGGCCCTGGGGGTTGGGGTCCTTAGGGTCAAAATTGGCCTGAGGAGGGGGGCTGTGTGCCCCCTCCTCAAACAAGCATGCTGGGCCCTGAGAAATGGGGTCCACAGGGCTGTAATTGGCCTGGGGAGGGGGCTGTGCACCCCATCCTCCAAACAAGCACGCTGGGCCCCCGGATGATGGGGTCCGCAGGGTGACAATCAAACAGGGGAGGGGGCCTGTGACCCTCCCCTCCCCCTGATAGTAAAGCAGGGTCCTGGGGATGGGGTCCCAGGGACCAAAATCGGCCCTAGGAGGGGGCTACATGCCCCCACCCCCTGTAAAATGCTCTGGAAACCATGGTATGGGGTTCCTAGGACCCCCATCTTCTTGGGTGGGAGACAGCATTCCCTTCTACCCCTGAAAGGTATGCCCGGCACAGGGGGGTGGGGTCCCCCATCCCCCGGGTGTGCCCCCCTTCCCTTTATTTAAAAGAGTGGCCTTGGGGCATGGGGTTCACAGGATCACAAAAGACTTAGGAAGGGGGGCAATACAGCCCCAGTACCCTTAACTTAAATAAGTGGCCCTTTGGGATGTGGTCCCCTTTGGCCGATATTGGCTCGAAGAGGCTTCCCTTTACTAAAAAAATAACAGCCCTGAGGAATGGGGCACCCAGGGCCAGGGTTGGCTGTGTGGCAGGGTGCTGGCTGCAGGCCCTGCATCAAACCTCGCGCCATGCATGGCCGAATGCCGAGCACAGTGGGGGGGTTGCATTTATGTGTGGTAATTAAGTATTACTTTACGTTAAATAAAAACTAGAAATCCACTGCACAAAGTTAAAGTAACTTTATAGTTAGGTGTGATTAAAGGATCTGTATGTTTTTTTAATGATAGAAATTCACAGAAAAATTCAAAAGTTAAAGGAACTTTATAGTTAGGTGAATATGTCAGTGAGATCATTAACATTTTGAACTACATAAACACAGAAATTCACCACTTATAGTTAGGAGCGCTAACTAAAACATGAGCCCCTGCCATGCACTGCTTATAACCTCACATATGACATCATTCGGGACATGTTCTATGACTTAATTTATGTTAAATCATTATGAGACAGCTTCCTAGAGATATCAAACTAAGGCACATAATGTGAAACCTCTTATTTTGGCCATTTAATGTATTGTTTCTCAATGTATTGAATTGACTGAAACTGGAAAAATACACTAGGTCTGAATCGGAATGCTAATTGCTTGTATACCACTGATTTACCCAGGCCTTTAAGCTTTTTCACTAGTGCCAAATCAAATTTTGTTTTTGTCAAACTTTGGTTTTGCGTTCACACAAGTATTTTCATCAGAATAAATTTATAAGTAGGAGAGGGGCAGGTAGGACGTGGGCAATACAGGGTCAGAAAGTCCTGCAGGTTTGTGACTAGCAACAAATTTACGTGTTTATGGGTTTCCTCAAACTCATCCCTGACCACATCCCATCATGAGAAAGGTAGTTATGTACTCCTGTCAGTGGCAGTAGTAAAGTTCCTTTCAATGTGGGGAGGGTACACCCCTCATAACTATGTGAGCTTTAGGGGAAGGGGTTTCTCCATGGAGAATAAGTTTCTCTGTGGAGAAAATACACCGCAAACATTATCAGGTGCATTTGCAGTGTGCTGATAATTTACGGGTGTATATATTTCCATGAGAAAATTGAATTTACAAAAATCTTCCAGGTGTATTCTTGAACATCAGTGGCTGTTGCAAGTTGTGATCCTCGCATCCACAATGGAGTAAATCTGTAGGTGCATATTTATGATGATTATTTAGGGGTGGGTGGAACTCGCTGAGTTTTGCTGAGGAATTCCGTGGAGTTACATAAATACTCTGCAAGATTCCGTGGAGTTCCACAAGTGGCCGAATTTTGTCACATCGCTCTGCTCGCACTGATTTTTAGTGCTGGGAGCTCGTTCCGCTCTGTAAATCAGTGCGAACAGCACCATGCACCGCACCTGAGGGTGCTGCTTCTTTCTGCCGCTTGAGCCGATTTTCCACTCGAGTGGCAGGATTCTCAAAGTGAATGGTAGTGACCTGCCGCAACTGCCCGCGCTGAGAAACCTCGCCAGGACACATCCTAGAGCTCAAGTTTTCTCTCTCACCAACTTAACATTGGAAAGCTGCGCAAAAGATACTCCACCACGCTGCGGTTCGCAGAGTTTTTATGCAACTCCAGAGTGGGCAAAACTCTGCATCGTTGACTGGCGGAGAGGAGTTTACCGCCCACTCCTACTATTATTTGTGAATCTTGCTCCCTGAGCTTCTGTTAGTCTCTGTTAAACATGGAGAAGCAGCATATTACAGCGTATCCAAAGTTTACATACTACAACAGATTCTTTTGCCATCCACAGCCATTTTACTCACTGTTTCGTTCAAGGGCAACACTGGCTACTACAATATTATGTATATTGGCCTGCTTGAGAAGTTAATAAATACCAAAAGAGGAAGAAATATAGCAGCATTCTTTGCCTTAGGACAAAAACTCCCCAGAGTTCTGGTGACATTCACATTGCACTAAACCTCTGGCCACATGGTGCATTTTGCCTCAAAGGTCTTTCATTGTTATTGCTGGTACTGAAGACACTGTTACGCTCTTTGTATTTCTTTGTTTTCAAAATTTACTAATAATAATGCTACATCAGAAGGTTGGTTTGGCACTGCTCTGGCAGCCTGGTTCAGGTTTATCATTATTCACAGACATAGAAAGGAAATAAGGACTGAGGGGCATATTCTCAAGACGCAGCGATAATTATCGCTGACCGCGCTTAGCGCGTTTTGTTCTATCGCCGGCTATCGCTGGATTATATCGACATGATAGCGCTGTGTTAACAACGCTTAGCGCATTGGCAAAATAAAATCCAGCGATAGCGGGGAAATGGGCCAACATCGCTGAAAAAACAGCGAAAATCAATGCAAAACGGAGAAAAGCTTGCTGATACGACCATGTGGCCTTAACCCTATAATCCACTTCCCATGTTAAGTATGCCTTAGTCAGGAATTTAGCCGATGTTAGATTCCTGCGTTAATGGCGAGTTAGCGCAATTATTTTTATCGCTACGACGGTCGGGCCTCATTGTAAATATCGCGAAGCTGCGTTAGTGATATTTTCCTGTGAAAATTTGTGCGGCACGCCCACTTTGCATCTCATTATCGATGTGATGTGAGGCGTGAGTAAAACGGGTGCTAAAACAAGGAAACACACGCTAGCATGTCCTTGATAATAATGCAATAAAATTATCGCCGCTTTTCGGCCGAAAACGTACGCTATAGCGGCGATAATTTTTTCGCCCCCTCTTGATAATATGCCCCTTAGTGTTAGACAAGACTGCTAAAGAAACTTGAAAATTATTCTGCCAGCACTATGCACAACACGCATGTTTGGCTTTATGCTCTGCATTTAGATTGTGTGCTGTGTTCTATAAAGGTAGTGTCCATATGTAGTGTTGTAGACACCTAAACATCAACTTGCAGTCAAACTACCCTGGTCGGAATTTTAGATGATCACTTACCTACCAGTCATTTTACTTCAACCAGTTCTGGTGACTGTGTTATGGGAATTAGACTAAATACACCCAGTGGAACAAAAGCAATTAAAATATAATTGGTCAAATAAAAATTCCAACTGGACCAATACATACTGTGATGCAACTGGATTCAGCTGGAGATTTCTTTAGAGAAGTTCATTCGTTGTCAGAAAATTGCCAAGATCTTTGCCCTGCAGAGGCCATTTGTAGATGGTGGACAGAAATGTCCACCAAAGTTGAAATTCATCCTTTCACAATCCAAAAAATACTCTATTGCAGCCTGGAACAATTCCAGGAACCGTGATTAGAATATCACAATCTGCAGTATTTTTATTACGAAATCTGTTTATTGGTTTAACCCCTTCAGTGCCCATGACGAGCTGGACTCGTCATGGGCTGCGGTGGCGCTGTGCCCATGACGAGTCCAGCTCGTCATGAACTCCGCCCGCTAATGGAAGGCGCGGCACTGGGCGGGGAAAGGGGCGGGCATGCAAGGGGTTAAAGCAATTAATAACATTACAACACACCACTGAGTACAATACCACAGAATACATTTCACCATCATACTCCATTTCAGTAAAGGACAATTTCACCATTATCCCACTAGGGGCCCCCTGTGTTCTTCATCCTCATATACCAAGGATTGTACCGTCCTAACAAGGGGGGCAGCACCCAGGCTCCCCTATATACATTCCATTTGTTCCACACCTTTTCGCATTTTCGGGGACAGTCTCTGCTCTCATAGACAGTTTTTTGTTCTGTTACCACACACCAATCCATGTCTCTCTTCCACTCCAGGAGAGTTGGTGTAGTTTTGGCCCCCAAATACGAGCTGTATTACACTTTGCAATCATCAAACCTAGAGTTACCCAGGTCTGATCGACCCATTCCAAGTCTGTAGCCTCCCACACATTAAGCAGACACCACTTGACCGAGAGTGTTAGATTCTCACCACAGATCCTAGTAGGATTGAATTTTGGGGCAAGCCCAAAATTATGTGGTAGAATGTCCCTTTCTGCCCACAATGTCTGCAACAGAGCGGATCTACTCTTATGCCCATTATTACCATTGTGTTACAGGAGATGTAGGCCCTATGTAGTATTTGAAGTGGACCAGTCAGAAACAAGTCCTGATGGCCACTTCCCTAGGGTATGCCAAGGCTTCTGGCCAATTGTCTTTGTGCAACTCTACTATATCCCTGCCCCAGCATTCCCGTAAGTGTTTAAGAGTATCAGGGGAATTGTTTATACGTTTTTGATATGTGAGCGATATCACCCTGTAAATAATATGTTCTTCTAGGAGTCTATTTTCTAGTGACGATGATTCTGGGAGGACCTCCCCATGGGGAAGTGCCATCGGGAGGACATGGCGAATCTGCAAATATTAGAAGGCCTCGGTGAGAGCTAGGTCGTGGGACTTTTGTAAGTCTGCAAAGGGAATCATCTCCGCCCCAGAATATAAGTCTCCCACCCGTGAGAGCCCTATCAGGTCCCATTTGTCGAAGCCCTGCCTCGTGCCCATTGTACCCAGAAGCTCGGAGTCCTACAATGGTGACACCTGAGTAATTCTATTTCTCCAACCCAGCACAATCTGCAGTATTGGTTTAAATTCAAATTTGGGTCAAAAGTAAACTAATGGACCCATTTGATGTTTTAGTGCACTATGGAATCAATCTTAACACTGTCGACTGTAATGTAACAGTATTCTGTTGCCTTCATCCTTTCAGGGACGGGGGCTGCTTTTAAAATAATGTTGACTTCATACACTGGTGTTTTGGGCCTCTAAGCCGATGTACAAAGGTCAGGATGTAAACCAGACAGTAGTTTTTATTGCACACTAGTTTGAGACATGGCACTCATGTTGCAATGTACCCAATGTCCCAGTCAGCCACAATGTAAAATGGGCAGTCACAGGAGTTTGCAGAGCCTCCCGCCTCTTCAAGGTGTATGAGGCGGGAGGCATATTCTGATCTCCTGGGAATGTCTGCAATTGGGGGGGGGAGGTTTAAGGCCTGTGGATGACAGCACACCTACCTCCCTGTATCTGCATTCCTTCCAGGTTGACATATTTGTACTTAAAAAGCAATCAATTGTGAATGGTGCCTCCCCCAACCAGCTGGCGTCTACCATGCAAAGAGTGGAGGCTGTCCTCGAGGACTGCTTCCACTTTGCAAATGAGTTCCTGCCCGATGTCAGATGTAGCCTGTTAAAGTGTAAATGTATGGTGGCAAAGCACGTATACATAGCATTGCTTCTCACAAGGATCAAAGAACTCCCCCTTCATGCCCCTCGGTCTTATCAATTCAGAATGAGTCGTGAAAGACACTTTGAGAGTCACCACTTGTGCTTTTGCTGTGGCAAAACCTGTGATTTTGCAGATCAGAGGCATTGCGCCCTGACGGCCACAATGTACATCGACCCCTTAGGGTCCAATTACAAGTCTGGCGGTCCGAGGACCGCCAGACTCGTGGATGCGCAGTGGTGGCAGTCCAGCCACGGCCACACTGGTGGTCCGACTGGCCCAATATGACTTGCATGGTCGGACCACTATGAGACTGACATTGCAAGAGAACCGCCGTTCCCTGGAGTTGGCGCGGCGATCCTGAGGCCACAATATGCTTGGCAGGACCGCCAGGTCTGCCAAGTATATTTCAAGTTTCCTCTCTGCCAGCAGTGTCATGGAGGCTCTTACTCCATGTGCACTGTGGCAGAGAGGAAACAAATGGGCCTTCTCTGCATGTAGATGCACACAAGTATCTGCACGGCATGGACCTTCGAGTCTATGCCGTGCAGGAACCTTGTGTGGTGTTACCATTTTGGTGCATTTTTCTATGGCACTACCACCTTTGAAAGAGGCACCGCAGTGGGAACTGCCATGCCGCTCATCCGCCAGACCACTTTTAAGTTGTAATCTGGCTGGCGGGTGGTGGTGAATCTTGGCAGTGTGGGGTGGGGTGGGGTGTGCTGCCTGCCCTGCATCGCCAAAAGTCATAATCGGGCCCTTAGTGCCTTTTGTGAATTTTCTGTGCTGACTAAAAACAGTTGGAATTAAAGAGTTAAACTTGTCCAAAAACAATTGGGAAGTTGTTAAGGTGGGCTGTCGAATAAGAGTATCATTTAATCACGGAATATAGCCCTGTGCAGTGTACAGTAGCAGACATTTAGCCAAAGGTTCACACCATATCAGAGAAACTTTTTCCAGGCCCAACACTAGCTGGTAGGAGTGTACAAAGCATGTGAATGTACAGCACTACAGGCTGCAAACGGATTGTTACAGGTAAGTAACAAAATGTACAGTACTACAAACTTCAAACCAATTGTTACAGGTAAGTAAAGAATGTATAGCACTATAAGCTAATGAATGTACAGCACTACAAGTTAACAGATGTACTGCACTACAAGCAGCAAGCAGGTTGTTACAGGTAAGTAGCGAATGTACAGCTCTACATGCCTTAAATGGATTGTAACTGGTAAGTAACAAATGTACAACACTATAAGCTCCAAATGGATTGTTACAGGTAAGTAACAAATGTATAGCACTATAAACTAATGAATGCCTTGCCCTTGCCCTCTTTTAAGAGTAATCTTATAAAACCCCCAAAATTAGGTCAGAATAAAGCATATGACCTAAAAATACTTAGCTGGAATGTCGCAGGCCTTGAACCCAGATTAAAAAATAACGACTGGGTGGAGTTAATTACAAGGTACGACATAATTATGTTCCAAGAAACTTGGGCACCACATAATCTGCATATTGATGGGTTTCATTGTTATAACACCCCAGCGCATAAATCGCTACATGGTCGGGCTGTTGGTGGGTTGTTCGTTGGCCTCAGTATAATGGCCGGGGGAAACCACAGGGCCATTAAGACTGATAATGTCAACATACAGGCTATTGAGTATAAGCAAAAAAAAAATCCTTTTGTTCTGATAAATTTTTACAATAATGATTTTTTATCAGTTCCAAACAAGAATTTTACAGCACTGTCTGATTTCATTTCCAAGTTAGTAGATAGTCAGGGAGAAATCGGTGGGCCTGAAATTGTCGTGGCTGGGGATTTTAACGCGCAGCTCCCAATAATTTCATCGGCGCAACAGCAAAATGGATATCTTGCTAATCAAAGGGGTCGGGAATTGAGAGCTCTCCTAGATGATCATATTCTTAGTAACACAAAGGATCATGGACCAAAATTAACGCAGGATCAGGTACCTACACATAGAGGACCAGCTAGTACCTCCACTATTGATTTTATTTTTGTTTCCCCTGGTATGGCTGATTGCATAGTAGAAACTGATACGGTGGATACTGACTTTGGGGATCATAACCCCGTAACTGTAACACTTAAATTAGCCCCCAAACCGGTTTATAGATCGATGCAGGGAGCAAAGGATCTAAGCGTATCCACTGATAAATTGCGGCTAAAATGGAGAGGCATAGATAGAGCAAAAATTATGGCATCTTTGTTAGGGGATAATCAGCAGAGCATAGATCTCTGCCTAGACCAAACAACTGGTGGCCAGCTAATCATAACACATTTTAGCAAAATATGTGCCTCAGTCAGGTCTTTGCTGACGGTCCAGGCCCCTCAGAGCCCTAAAGACCCCAGGTGGTTTGATCATAGTTGCTCAACTGCAAATAGGAACCTACGTAAGACTCTCATAGAAATTCCTAGAGTCAGGGCAAAAGTTAGTGAAGCAAGGAAGATTTATAAATTAGCCCTAGAGAAAAGGAAATCTATGCTCCTGGGCGAACGCTGGGAAGCCCTGGCTCTGACCGCAGGAAGTAAATTGAGCAATCTATTTTGGCCAGCAGTAAAAGAACTTCGGAATATGGGCCAACAACTTACACCAATCAGCTGTACTATCTCTGCTAGTTCCTGGGAACTACATTTTGCAAAAATGTATGCTGCCCCGGGAAAAGACCCACTTATCAATATTCCTGAAATACCTGTTAATTTAAAAATAACCGAAGGAGAAGTAGAGGAGGCAATTGCACAGAGCCTTGGTAACAAGGCCCCCGGCCCAGATGGTCTCCCAATAGATCTTATTAAATGGCAACCTGATCTCTGGGCACCCATACTAGTGAATGTTTTTAACAGTCTTCCTGAATCCCCAATGCCTGAAACATGGAGTACTAGTATAATAGTCCCAATTTATAAGAAAGGGGATAGGTCGGATCCTGTAAACTACAGACCAATCTCATTGTTAGATAACACACTGAAGATATTAGGTCGTGTCATCTACAATAGATTGATTACATGGTCAGAGGAAACTGGGATATTATCCCCCTGCCAACTAGGATTCAGATCAAGGGTCGGCACAGTGGAACAATGCCTCAACCTCAAACTAATTATTGATAAATATAATATTGCCCGCTCTGTCCCTATTTATTTAGCTTTTATGGATTTGTCATCCGCCTTTGATTTGGTTAATCGGTCTAAACTCTGGACTATTTTATTAGAGTATGGGATGGACACGACCCTGGTCCACTTTTTAGCTTTTTTACATACGGACCTAAAATCTAGAGTGAGAATAGGCGTAGGCGGGGAATTGTCTGGACCCATTGAAATTGGAAGAGGAGTTAGACAGGGGTGCGTTTTAGCACCCCTGCTTTTTATTATTTATATAAACAGGCTTAGTAACTACCTTGCAAAGTCCAAACCAGACGTACCCCTAATAAATGGCAAAGCAATACCTACTCTTCTGTACGCAGACGATGCGGTGCTAATGGGCCGCACACCGAACTCGCTCCGTTCTCTGGTTCTTAATTTTACTGTATTTATGGATAATTTGGACTTAAGAGTCAATTTTAAAAAATCTTTCATAATGGCATGTGGGCCAGGGAAACGGCGACTGAGCCCCATACAAGTCGGGGGAGAAAAACTTATCGCAACCAATACTTTCCCGTATTTGGGTGTGACCTTTGCTGCGAATGGCTCGTGGTCTGGGCATTTGGCCCAGGCCACGAGCAAATTCTCAAAGGCCGCAAACTCAATTTTAAGCATCCCGAAACCTAAGAGGTCGGGAGTAACAAAGGCAATTGCTAAGATCTTCAAACTCCAATGTGTGCCAGTGGCAACTTATGGAGCTGAAGTCTGGGGCATCGGGAACAGCATCTCCATCCAGCGGGTAGAGAACCGGTTTTGCAGGAGATTATTAAATGTGCCAATTTTCACATCCAATCTCATCACACATAATGAATTAGATTTAAATTTTATCTCAGATTTTGTTAGTTCACGACCAGTACTATTTTGGCACTCGGTCTGGACAAACAAATCCGCGCTACTCACACAAGAGATAATAACTGATTGTTTAAATTGTGATAGGGGGCTGAAGATCCCGTGGATATCTTACATAAACACAAACCTGCGAGAAATAGGCATGGATAATATTTTTATTAACCCTACACATGCCAGTAAAATTAAAAAATCTGAATTAAAAGAGGCACTAAGCGCACTGTTCTGCCAAAAAAGACTTAGGAGGGAAAAAGAGAAACCAACAGTTATAAGGTATATGGAAATAGCAGCCACCAGAAATCCCTTCCCATTATATCTTACTATACAATCGACAAACTGGGAAAGAAGTCTTCTATGTCGCCTGAGGGCTGGGACTATTAGGTATCTTTTAAATTTCCCTTTGGGGTACCAAGAAACTGCACTTATGACGAGCTGTCCCTGTAATGGGCAAAGTAAACAAAGCGATTTGCACTTCTTTTTTCTCTGTAATTTTTACTTAATGTATACAAAGCGGTTCTTAATCCCTTATTTTAAAAAATTTAGACCAATTAGTTTAACCAAATCTTATGAGGTATTGTTAGCACTTGGAAACGAGGAAATAATCTTCCGTGTTTGTAGTTTTTTAAAAACAGCTGTCTATGCGCGCAGAACTATGGAAATGTAAATAATGATGTATTTTAACTCATATGTATTATTGGGGAATTTGTTTTTTCTTTGATGTGAATATATGATGTGCTTTTATGAATTGTTATAATTCGAATAAAGATTCTTTGAATTGAATTGAATTGAATTGAAAACTAATGAATGTACAGCACTATAAGCAGAAAAAAGGTTGTTACGGGTAAGTAACGAATGTGCAGCACTACAAGTTAATGAATGTACAGTATTACAAGCAGCAAACGGGTTGTTACAGGTAAGTAATGAATGTACAGCACTACAAGCTGCAAACAGATTGTTACAGGTAAATAACGAATGTACAGCACTACAAGCTGCAAACAGATTGTTACAGGTAAATAACGAATGTACATCACTATAAGCTTCAAACTGATTGTTACAGGCAAGTAACGAATGTACAGCACTACAAGCTGCAAACAGATTGTTACAGGTAAATAACGAATGTACATCACTATACCCTATACCCGGGATCAGCTATAGTCAGCCGGAAAACCTGCGGCCAATCTCACTTTTACCTCTCATCGCCAAAATTGCGGAAAAGGTGGTCAACGACCAGCTAATGAGGCACGTGAACCAGAATAACTTGCTGCACTCCACGCAATCGGGCTTTCGGGCGGCATACTCCACAGAGTCGGCTCTGCTCTTTTCTACTGAAACCATCCGCAGACTAGTCGATGCAGGACAGTTGGTTGCACTGATCCTGCTTGACCTTAGTGCTGCGTTCGACACAGTGGCCCACCCTATTCTGCTGCAGCGCCTCGAGGAAGGTGGAGTGGCCAATCTGGCTCTGGAATATCTTAGCTCCTTCCTTCAGGATAGGAGTTTCCAAGTAGCCCAAGGACCGTTCTATTCCAAGAACATCAGGTTGGAGCAGGGGGTCCCCCAGGGATCTATATGAAGCCCTACGCTTTTCAATCTTCATATGGCTCCCATGTCCGATAACATCGAAAAATACGGTGTCAGTGTCGTGCCATATGCAGATGACACGCAGCTTGTGGTATCTCTGTCCCAGTCTCGTGATGAGGATGCCTCCAACTTTTCAATCTGCCTCCAAGAACTTGCCGGCTGGATGGCGAACAACTGCCTTAAATTGAACGGGGATAAAACCGAGGTACTGATTGTGGGTAAGGATACCAAACTATGGTCTCCTAAATGGTGGCCACAGACCTTGGGCCCTATCCCTGCCCCTAGGGAGCAGGTGAAGAACTTGGGAATGTGGTTAGACTCTAAGCTCTCCTTTGACCACCATTCCAGGACGGTTGCCAGAAAGTGCTTCGGTATAATGAAAGGCCTCCGGAAAGTTCTTGACGCGCTCCCAGTATCTGCTAGGAAAGCCTTAGTCCACGCACTTGTCACCTCTCGTTTGGACTATGGGAATGCCCTTTATTTGGGCGCCAGCAGTAAAAGCATGCAGAGACTACAATATATTCAGAATGCGGCTGCCCGCCTTGTCCTGATGCTTCCAAGGAGAGCCTTGTCTAAAAATGCGCGATCTACTCTACACTGGCCCCCAGTTAAAGAAAGAGTCTCTTTTAAGGCCCTCTGCATTAGTCACCGAATCCTTCAAAGGAAGGGCCCGATCTATCTCCACAACCTTCTATCCCCGTACTCGCCCTCCAGGGCCTTGCGGTCCTTGGGCGCGGGCCGTGTTCAAGTTCCTGTTATAAAAAGAACAAGAATGGGGGGACGATCCTTCCGCTATCTTGCAGCGAAACAATGGAACACTCTCCCCTTGGAACTACGGCTGGAACAATCCGAAACCAAGTTCCGGAAAAAATTGAAGACCTGGCTTTTCCAGCCAGATTAGTCTTTATCAGCCTTCTTTTTCTCACGGACTCCTTACCTCGTATTTGGCTGTTCCAATTGGTCGCAGCGCGGGGACACACTAGTTAGTGTAACCAGGCGCTTTATAAACCTCTTTATTATTATTATTTATTATTATAAGCTTCAAACTGATTGTTACAGGTAAGTAACGAATGTACAGTACTACATGATAATTATTGTACAGCACAATAAGCAGCAAATGGGTTGATACTGGTAAGTAACAATTGTACAGCACTACAAACTGCAAACGGATTGTTACAGGTAAGTATCGAATGTACAGCACTACAAGCTGCAAACGGATTGTTACAGGTAAGTATCGAATGTACAGCACTACAAGCAGCAAATAGGTTCTTACAGGTAAGTAATGATTGTATAGCACTGCAAGTTAACAAATGTACAGCATTACAAGCAGCAAACGGGTTGCTACAGGTAAGTAATGAATGTACAGCACTACAAGCAGCAAACGGGTTGTTACAGATAAGTAAGAAATGTACTGCACTACAAGCTTCAAACGGATTGTTAGAGGTAAGTAACGTCTCCCATCATGGAGATCAGTGGAGTATAGACAAGTGCATTAAATCAAGGAACTAGCAGTTGCAGCCGGTGCAGGTAAGAGTGGTGGGGCGGGGTGGGTGGTTGCATGTCGCCAGATGATGACGCTGGGAAAAAAACAGAAACGTTTCCACTTACCTTGCGCTCGCCGCACTTACTTTGTGCTCAGCGATGCGGCGAGCGCAAGGTAGGTGTTTTTAAAAAAAAAAAATATTTCCTAGTCGTGTCTGCTGACTTATCCCCCACCACGCTCCTCTGGTCTTACCTGCACCGGCCGCAAATGGGAACTAGGGGCGCAATATTTGTGGTAAAGTTAGTGTATTTGAGAGAAAGGCGGCTCTGTGGCCAGTGGCCTGACTCTGTCCTAGTTTTACAGGGCAGGACAGAGAAAATAGACCCCAAAAAAGATTATCAAATTAGTGCAGGGGCAAGAGGGGCTGATTTATTCTCACTGTTGAGTCATGAGTTAAGACTTCAGCTCACACATAAACACGCATCAGTGGAGTGCAGACACCATCTGCTCTTTGCTCCTCCTATTTTGATAATCAAAATGGTGTTCAGTGGGTTAAAGACCTTTGATTTGACGATTTACAATGTTTGCAATTAAAACGATATAAATTGTTCAACTAAATTATATTAGCACCAATTAACAGCGTATCAATGCAGCACTTTATTCTTAAGTATAATTAAACAAATGTTTTATTCTGCTATGAACCATATTACAGCCACATGATAATACCCGTAAGATGCAACGTGTTTGCAATAGAACAAATTTTAGCCCACTTCCCCACCACCACGTCTATCAAACAGATGTTTTTTTTTTTTAAATAGGTGTCCCAGCCGCCTCAACGATGAAAGGACGGGGCTGTATCTCTGCGCTGCCGCGGGTGCGTAACCAATTTCATAATTTTCTACGCTGTCAGTGGCAAAAAGTGAGGTGTGTAATTTACGCAATAAGGCATGTTCATTTGTAATGCAAATGGTGAATTACACAAACATGCCGAAGATCTGCTATCTGGAATGCAAATAGAAATTACAAAGCTGCATCACATATCTAAGCAGGTTTTTTCCCTTCTACATAATTCATGGCATATTTCATAGAGCTTTATAGCACATTCGCTTTCATATAAATAAACTCACCACGAAACTTTAGGGAAATAGCTTAACTAATTCCAAAAGGGTTTCCAGCTTAGGTCAAGGAGGGCCTGATCTATTTGGCATTTGAAGGATACTCACTATGTAAAGCACATCCGCTCAGTAACATTCTCAGTTCGGAAATACAACAATAAGCACAATTTGTCAGTTTCCACAGTGCACCGTACCTTTTTCTAAACATCTCTCTTTCCTTCCCTCCCTTGCCCACACTCCTACTTATCCTACTTCTTTTCTTTCTGCAACCTTCTTTCATCTCGTATCTTGCCTTTGCCCTCTCTCTGGGGCATCTCAACAACGAGGAGATAGAAAATTATCGCCGAAAAGCGGCGATAATTTTATCGCCTAATTAGCAAGGTCACGCTAACGCGTGAAACCTTGCTTTAGCGTACGAGATCTTAATGCCCAGCTTTGCATCTCTAATGAGATGCAAAGTGGGCATTCCTGACCTGACATGACAGGAGAAATGTCGCTAAGCGACATTTCTCCTATCATCAAGCCCCACGCTATGAAGCATAGCGGCAGGAAAAGTAGTGATAACCCCTGTTATCGCTACTTTCCTTACGCCTGCTTCAGGACTGACTTAGCCATGATATCCTATGGAAGGTGGATATCATGGCTAAGTTTGAGAGTCCCTATCAACAAGCTAACGCCACATTTCGTGAGATTATCGCTGGGTTTCCAGCGATAATCTCATGTTAGGCAGTTAGCGCTACGATTTTTATCGCTTTTGAGATAAGCGTTGCTAATAGCACGCTATCTAAGCGATAAAAATCCACGCAAGCCGGCGATAATTTTCCTAGCGCTAAGTGCGCTTAGCGATAATTATCGCCGGTTGTTGTTGATATGCCCCTCTGTTCTTCCATCCTCCTCTAATCTTCCCTTTATCTCTTCCCCTTTTTAGGTCTCGCCAGACCCAGCGCATGCGCTGGTCTGGCGAGACTTTTTGTGAGGGCTCAAAAAAGTGCTACCACTGTAGCCAAGAGCTACAGTGCAAGTGCGCGGGCGTGCGCGCCTCACTTTCGCGGCCGCACGGCCGCTTTGATGTTTGATCGCAATTGCGATCACTTTCACTTTCGCGCTTTGATGTTCTCCGTGAGCCAGGTTTTTTTTCCTGTTTATTACTTCTATGTAGTAATGGTGGTATCCCTGCGCCGCCATTACTACAGAGCAGTAATAAACAGAAACAAGCATTGGCATAGCCAATAGGTCTCGCTTTTGGGACCTTATAAGTATTTAGATATGCAACTGCTGCATGGCTAAACACTTATAAGGTCCCAAAAGCGAGACCTATTGGCTATGCCAATGCTTGTTCTTCCTGATGTCTGACCAATGTCTTTCATTCTCCTCACTGATTCTTCTCCTCTCTTCCTTCTTCATCTTTCTCTAATTGTCTATGGGGCATATGTAGCAAATACCTTATTTGCGATTCTCAAATAGCGATTTTTAGGGAATCGCTATTTGAGAATCGCAAACGGGATGTAACAAATAATTTGCAAATGTTTTGCGATTCCTTGGCATTTCTTAATTGCGATGAGCAAATTACTAATCTCAATTAAGGAATACCTTCCCGTTCATTCCTATGGGCTAGGAGGCCCATAGGATGAATGGGAAGGCATTCTCAATTTGCGATTCGCAATTTGAGAATCGCAAAATGAGAATGCAATTTCAAGGCTGCCAGGGTGTCAAAAGGACACCCTGTTGCACCCCTGAAATATGTATTTGGGCACATGTGGCGCACATACATGCCCTAAGGGCATGTCTGTGCGTCTCAAAGATATCGCAAATTACCACCAACTTGAAGTTGGTGGTAATTTGCGATTCCTTACGGCCAAATTGCACTTTTTCTGTGCTTCATACATTGCATTTAAGGAATCACAATTTGCGATTCCTTAAATGCAATCGCAAAATAGAGAATCGCAAATTTTGCGATTCTCTAATTTGCGATGCCCTTTTGGGATGATACATCCCAAAAGGCCTTTTCCCGTTCGCAAACGGGCCGATTCTGAGAATGGGCCCGTTTGCAAACGGGAAAAGGGCTTGATACATATGCCCCCTAATTTTTGCTCTTTTGCCTTGTTTTTCTCTCATTCATTCACTCTTTTTCCAGTGACGGCCAAATACAGATAAGAAGTGGTGGGCGGGTGGAGGGGGCCAGGGGGAGTGCGCGGAAGGAGGGGGCATGCAGCGGGGTGGGGGGGTGTTAATAATAATTAAAAAAAAATGTAATCTTGCCTGGTGCTCCTCTAGTCCCAGCAGTCCCTGGGACAGCATCCCAGACTCCCCATCCAATTCCCACGCTGCTCTCAAGCATGAGAGTAGCGTAGGGATTGGCCTGAGCAGGTTGGATTAACGCTCTCTCAGGCATAGGGACTCCGTGCTGTTTCTCCAATCTGGCTGCGGAATACACTGGGTTGGGGAAAAATAAGTGTGAATATCACTTTGGCCAGCTTGAGACGGCCGGTCAAACTGATATGCGCACTGAAAAGTGCACCTAGCACTCCTCCTCTCCCCTCCCATGCCCCGGCCCCACCCCTCTCTGCACACGCTGGCTCAGCCAGCAGCTGAAATATAAAACGATAGTAAAACATCATTTTATTTTTAAAATGCTGGCTCTGAATTAGTGGTGCGAAGCTACTCCGCCATTGGGGAGGAGCCGATGCTGTCTCTTTCTTTCCCTTTGTTCTTCATTCTCTTGTTTATTTCCCCTTCTCCTTTCCCGCTTTGCTTTCTTTCACCTCTGGTATCCTTCTTTCTGCTCCCTATCCTCATTTTTTTATCTGTTGTCCTCTTTGTCCCTCTGTCTCATTGTTCCCACTCTGCTTGAGCCTTCAAACTCATCTTTTAGCCCCCTTGCATGCTTTTCACCTCTTTCCAATTTACCTTTTTTCACCTTCCATCATTCTCAGTCTCTCTCTTAGTCAAGGAAAACTTTTTGCAACTTTTTTTTTGAGTCTGAAATTGTTCATTGGTCAAAAACCTTTCTTGGGTCATCCCACAAGGAGAGTTGTCAATGAGGTAAGCTCTCTGGGGGGGAGGAAGCAAGACCCTCTCTTACCACCAAGACCACTGTAATTATGCGATTCTGCAGCCACAGCTTTTTTTTTGCTTAATTAAGGATTTCCTACATATACCTCATAATTCATCAACTGCTGCATAATCTTCAGATTTAAACAAAAAAAATATTTCCAGCTCAAATGGGTCAAAATTTACTAAAACATGGCAATATGTGTTTGCAGGCATTGGAAGACCCTTCTCAAAGGTTAACTGGTCCTCTTTCAGTTGCTTATTAATGTATTTGATAGTTCAACTGGTACTAAAGTTTTGCCCAGACAGTATTACCATGTGTAAAAATAACAAACAAATTAAGTAATACCATCAAAAGTGCCAGTCAGTAAAACACCCTTCTTGCCTCACTCCCCCAGCCATAGAGCCTCCAGGTTTCTCGAAGGGCGCCGTTGTGTCAATGGAGCCCAGGACCAGTCGACAGAGGTCTCCAGGGAACCCAACAGAGTCCCCCAGCAGGTCTATTCCCCCAACTGTTCCTAAGGCACTGTAAGGGGGACCGACACCACTGACCCCGAAGAGACCCATCCTAGTCCCAAGGGTTAGCTGGCGCCAAACTTCTGAGCCTTTTCATGCAGGGCATTGGGTAGCTGCTCTTTTCAATAGGGTGTCCTTTCTCTGTTGCTGCTTTCTGTCTCTCCCTTGTGCAGGGTTTTATAGGAAAGGTAGAAAATTCTAGATTGTAAAAGACAAGTACACAATGGGGTCTGAGGGAGCACACAACCAACCTGGACACATCCCCCTACTAATAATGTATATACGCAGAAGTCCAGGGGTAAAAATAAAAAAACCACAAAATAACCACAAAACTGCAATGAGGCATACAGAACCTGAATGATAATTAAACAAAAGCCTAGCTCAAAAAGTCCTAAAAAAGAGGACGTAATCCCATCACCCACCGTGGTGGCATGCTTCATCATATGGGACCTCCTCTTAACCAAACCTGGTTTGGCTAAGGAGCTACTACTCCCAAGTTAGATCTAAGGGAGGAGCTCGCGGATGTTTTAATCTACGCTGATGGAAAAAAAAGATCTCCTAAAGATCGATGAAGGTAGCCTAGGTTGGGTGAGACCCTATAGTGCAGTGTGAACCTAAGTGAAGTAAAATTGGCTACAGGAAAAGAGATTACTTTAATAGAGAATTTCCCTGTGTCAATGTTAAAAGCAGAGTAGTGGCGCGGTCTGACCAAATTAACGAACGCACTCACAATAAACCAAGAAAAGGTCTACATGTTTCAGCCAAAGGAGATCAATAAATTAAGATCAAGGCTTTCTTCAGGACCAAACATCAAAACTACTGCAACTGCAAACTAGCGCATAAAGCGCTAATGTGAACTCGTGTCCAAATAAAGTCAAATGGAACGATACAACCAACCTTGTACCACAGGATCAATTCCAAATTTTAAGATCCTACCGGTCAAGAAGGTAAGTACCTGTAGCAATATGACAAAAAACAAAAAAACAAACAAAATGATTAATAATTAGGCAATGTGATTCAAACGAGTCTATAGCCCACACATAACCGGCCAATAGGTCCGCTAGATGTAAATCTTACCCGTAATTAAATCGGGACTAAGCCTGCCGCTCCTGGTAGCAACTCAGGGTGTGAGGCAGCGCTCTGTAAGAAAAAATTAAAAACAAGGTATAGTATAGTGGAACATATACGTAAAAAAGATGTAGCAAAGATGTAGCAAACAACGATGCTCATCACCCTCTCTACAATGAAAGATTAAACCCTTCCGCAGAAGAGAGAGCAAATATTCAAAAACATGATTAGCCACACTTAATAGCTACGCGATGGAGCCAGCGCAAAAGGTTTCAAATGATCCAGAACTGATCACATTCATAGAGGCAGCTCTAGGAATTGGCAATGCGTTAGTGTATGAAAGTACAATACTGTAATTCAGGCAGAGCCTCCTCGACTGTTAGCACAACTAGAGCATGACATCTCTAGCGTTGTTTTATGGACTGTTGGCTTACATGTACCGACCGTTTTGGTTCTGGCCTAAGTAACCTGACTTGGTTCTGTGGCGTTTTTCTTCTCATTTAACATGGAGGGGCATTACTTTGCAGGCTCTAGTTGTACATGTTGTATGTCAGTGTCTAGAGCACCTGTTCCTTCTTCAACACCTGCACCAGCAACTATCTTGCTTGATTTAGGGGCTTGATTCCTCCTTTTACTAGTGTTAATACTGCCCAATCTGCTTTTCCCCGCTTGGGCTGTTGCTGCCACTGCTGTCTTACCTGGCCCAGGTTGCTCGAAGGTCCCATCCGGTCTGACAGCAGGAGCTCGAGTTGTAGATCTGTTCAGAGCTATGCTGGGCGCTTCACCTTTATCTTTCTGGGTCTTTACAAGTTTTGGTGGCATTCTCGAGCAGGCAGACACCCAGGCAGTACTGTAAACTAATCCAAGGGCCAGTCGTGGAAGCTTCCTGGCAAGTCCCGCCCACCAGTTCAGAGCACTGAGACACCGGCGAGCAGCAGGCTCACAAAGCGAGCGCCAGTCCCCGCTCTTTGTCCCTCTCCACACCGGCGATCCCGTGAGCATCACAGTGAGGCGGGTTGATCGACCGATTAATCGAGAGGATACGCGAGTCGCGAAGGACTCCAAGCGGCCAGGCCGATTCCCACAGCAGGAGCAAGGTAAGATTTTTGGAGACTCCGGGGAAGAGCACCGGCGCGAGTGTCTAAGCGGCCGCCATCTTGCTTTCTATCGTAGCTTTACTTTAATTACGACTTCAAGTTTTCTCTGGTAAGAGCTCTGAGAGCCTCAGCTCCTCCCCAGCTGACATAGCTGCCTGATCTCGTCCCCAAAAAACTTCAAAGGTGAGTCCCTAATGTGTCGGTTCCAGAGGTCTGGAATCATTCTTTTGTTCCAGTGGGCTTGGGCTGTTCCACCCCGGGTGCCGTATGACAAGCTAATTTTCAGATGCAGATTTCCTTACCTTCCTTTACCAGGAACTGAGTCAATCATTGTTAATTGCCCTTTTGTGTATTGGGGGGCTTTTATCTTTTTGCTGGGAAGCAGAGTAAGTAACTTGGCCCAGTGGGGGGTAGGCCTAGAATCTGGTTATGAGCTGAGAGAAATATGGCAAATCTTGAAATTCCATTGAATGTGTGCAGTGTGTTGGGCACTGCAAATTCAAACCGAGGTATATGTTTCTTCCTAGATTGATATTGTGCTGGACCCTGCAGGTCTAACTGGAGCAAAACTGTACTTTAGGTAGATTTTGCTTACAATGTGTAATACACTGAAGCACTCAAAACCTGCACTAGTAATGGCTACTCATATTATAAGGCCTACCTCAGGTCAGTACCAATCCTTGCAGAGTCCCTTCTGCGACAGGCTACCTGTGCGCAGATGCCGAGCGGCGCATGACGGTAGTTTTACATGTGCAGCTCGAACACGTGAGCATACACATGTGCTCAAGAGTTCACGTTTAACCATACCAGTGACACTTACTTCAGCTGCACAGCAGAGGCCTTATCTAGAAAGGGGGACACTGGTAGTTAAAATGCTCAGTCCAATTACTGTGTATTTACTATGCGTGAGACTCAGGTAATGATGCCGGGCGGCGCATGACGGTAGTTTTACATGTGCAGCTCGAACACGTGAGCATACACATGTGCTCAAGAGTTCACGTTTAACCATACCAGTGACACTTACTTCAGCTGCACAGCAGAGGCCTTATCTAGAAAGGGGGACACTGGTAGTTAAAATGCTCAGTCCAATTACTGTGTATTTACTATGCGTGAGACTCAGGTAATGATGCCGGGCGGCGCATGACGGTAGTTTTACATGTGCAGCTCGAACACGTGAGCATACACATGTGCTCAAGAGTTCACGTTTAACCATACCAGTGACACTTACTTCAGCTGCACAGCAGAGGCCTTATCTAGAAAGGGGGACACTGGTAGTTAAAATGCTCAGTCCAATTACTGTGTATTTACTATGCTTGAGACTCAGGTAATGAGACTTACCCACAGTAAAAATCCAAAAACCGGGCATTCAAAAGCAAAAAATCATGGTGGACTAAATGGGCAGAATTAATTTGCTACATAAGATCTTCAAAGATTCATGGGGGTGTATGTATGGAGAGTGAAGGCTGCTAATCCCAGTGGAAACCCACCACAGACATTGCCTCACCCGACTGGAGGGCACTGAACCCAACAGCACACACCAGAATCCATTCATTAGAGGGGGTTCACACTTAACCCCCCCCCCCCTCTTCCCCCCTCCCCAGAACTCGCCCCTGTTCAATGTGCTAAATCAAGCAGGTGCTTTTTCGTTTGACATCTTTCTGCTTCGACCCTCTGCATTCTCTGATTTTCCTCTTCTCTCCTTCTCCATCTCTGCTCTGAGCACTTCTTCATCGTTATTTATGAGAGCAAAATGTACAAAGGTCAGCTTGTGCAAGTCAAATATCTGTGTTGCACTTTTCCTCCTATGCTTGGACTAGATTGCAAATATTTGTTCCTACAAGTCTCATAGAATACGAGTAGTACTGGAAATCTGTGGCTGTCATGCATTTCCAGAAATGCCACTTCCTAAAAATCCTAATGAGATTTGTTATTAGGTGGAATATCTGCATGATTTATTCATGATTTGTTCATTTGCATATTTAACTTTTTTCTCCAAAGGATTAATATTTTTCCCTGTGGCAAAACCACTTTCTGTACACACACATTAACTACGCAATTTGTTCTCTTCACTTTCTCAACTCAAAAAGATGCACAAAACTGCGTTTCATATATGAGTCGTTTTAAACTCGCTTCTAGGGTGAGAAAATGTTGGGATTACCCCAAAAAAGTATTAATTTATAGATGTTCCCTTTATTTTGCTGCACAAACTTCCTCCAACATACCCTTTACTCCACACCTCACATTTTAAGCATAGAATGGTAAAATAAATTCACCATGCTTGTTGGTTTTCCCACCAATCTGTGAACTTTGCAATTCTGAAATTCCAGCAATCCTTTTTCTGTGAATGGAGTTATGAAATTGTGAGGCAAAAATGGCTTCTTAGTACACTCATGTGTAACCTAGGTGCACAAAAAAAGTTTGATTTGTTGGCACACTGGCTCAGTGAGCGACTTATGTGCTGGTCATTCTATTATGTTCTAAAGTTTTGTACAGCGTGAGCAATCAACCAGAAGGGTATCTTGGTTTTATGATTCAATAGAATTCAATCGATGGACATGAGACAGGCTAACCAGAGAGGAGTATCAAATGCCAGTTTAGAAGGGGTCAATAAGACGTATTTTGACCAGCAAACAATTACAGTATTTGGAAGGTGAGGACGAGAAAAGATAAGTCACCAGTTTGAGAACACCACAGTTTGGGAAAGAGAAAAAGATGATACGATAAGAAGCAGATCTAGGAGAACATGAGGGAAGACAGTGGCGAAAATTGTACTGCAAATAGAAAAGTTCTTGTTGGTGGAAGACACAGTGAACCGTGCAGAGGGGTTTGAAGATGATCCACTTAGAAATGGAGAACCAGTGAAGGGAAGACATGAAAGAAGGCGTGAGCATGATGCGAAAGGAAAAACTTTAGTCAAGTTGAGGTATGTTGAATTCTTTTCAATTGTTCAAGAAGATAGGCGGGTATACTCAGATATGGGGAACTGCAGTTTTCAAACTTACAAAGAACAACATCCTGCTTCAGAACTTGAGATGATGCAAGTCAAGGAGAGTTGAAGTCGGT
This sequence comes from Triturus cristatus, assembly GCF_964204655.1. NCBI lineage: Eukaryota > Metazoa > Chordata > Amphibia > Caudata > Salamandridae > Triturus > Triturus cristatus. Next base: position 64,245,457 of record NC_140592.1, read on the forward strand.
AGAAGCAGGAAGGTGAGATCTTGCTGATCTGATTGTACAAGGAAAGATTTTAGTTGAACACCATCAATATTCTGAACCTCAGAGGTCGGAATAGTGGTTGTGTCAAGTTCTGTAGACCACAAATCTGCAGGCCAGAATGAGGGTTGTTTTCCCACAACTCGTTCCTCCATTGTGTTTGTATTGGCCCTGAGAGGGGTGTTCAAGACACAACTGCAATAAGATAGCTCTGAAAATTATTTATGCTGGAATAGGGGGTCATCTAATTGAATCAGAAGTTGAGGTCACCCACATCGGTAAAATTCCCAAAAAGTGGATGCGCCGCTAAACTGAGCTAAGGGATGAACATTAACACTGGGCGTTGTACCCCGCTCTGCCAGCAGAGTTTATGGACATTTACCAACTCCATCCTCCGCTGGAAACGCGAAGTTGAGCAAATCTCGCCCTTCGTGGCGGAGCGGAGCATGAGGCTAGCCCCCATATACAAAAATAAAAAACCACACCACTTACCTTGTATTCTACCCTTCCCTCCTCCTCACCGCGGTGTCTCCCTTCTTCCGGTGTCCTCCTCCTCGCCGCCCTGTAGGTATTACGTCATGCGTGAACTGCGCATTAACGGAAGATATAATACCTACAGGGATGCGAGGAGGAGGACGCGGGAAGAAGGGAGACACCGCAGCGAGGAGCAGGGAAGGCAGAAGACAAGGTAAGTGGTTTTTTTTTAAATTGTATTCTATTGCTGATGGCCCCGGGGTGGAGCAGAACCCCGCGTAGTTCCACAGAGGTTTTTGTTTTTACTACGTGCAGCTACGCAGAGCTCCACTACGCATACTCCACCCAGGGTTGATGAACATACATATGGAAGAGAGTAGAGCAGTGAGACGAATCCTGAGGAACCTCGTGAGAAAGATTCCTGACTCTAGATTGGACAGGAGGACCCACTTGCAAATCGAGCTACGGTAACACCTGTTAATTTGAGAACTGCCAACAAAGTTCTATATTAGTCTTCGCAAATCGTGCCATGAGCCGATTTTTCATGGGTTGCGAATTTTGAGATATAAATAAAGATGCCTTTAAATTCTGTATTTATCTTGTCACATTTGCCGCATTTTAAAGGCAGACGTCCAATGGCAGGCTATGTCTTCTTACATATTGCTGCTTATTTTTTAACATGTGAACTGGTGTTTATAAACTCATCTCACTTTGCGGTCAGAGAAAGAAAAGTAAAGTGAGCTATATGACAATCATGCTGGGGTACAGGGAGTGTAAAACAATAAACTGTAGGATTTTTTTTGTAACACACAACAAATTGTAAATGTCTGTAAATGAACTGTACACATTTAGCAGTTAGGAAAGCCAAAAAGAAGCATGTGTTTGTAATTCTAAACTGCGATGGAAACAAAGATTTTAATAGACCAAAAAAAGTCACTTGGTAAAGCACAAATGATAAATAGTCATTGAAACCTGATTTCTGATTATTATTTCTGTGCAATACAATTTTATAAGAAAAACTGTATGTCTGTGCAAATTTAGTGGCTATTTCAATGGAAAATGTGTCTTCTGTAAATGACAGTGTGCTACTACATGATGCTTTACTTACCTTAAAAAATCACCCACTTAATGTCTATTAAAGCTGGGTGGGTCGACAAAGTTTGCTGTTCTAAAAGGTGGGCTGTGGGTCCAAAACGTTTGGGAAGCCCTGCTCCATATCAACAAGAATGTATGATTTCCTCCTTAGTTTTTCCTCCTGTCCTTCAACCATCTTTCTTTCGCCCTCTGATATCATTTTTTCCTTTCTGTATTTTAATCACTTCACTCCTCTAACAGCAAACTGAAGCCAGAGTTGCTATTTGTGGGAAGCGGGGGAGTACCTGTTTCACACTCCTACTGTCCCCACTTTGGAGAAAGACTAATATGTTTTTTTGGCTCAGGATCCTGGTATTTGTCATCATTTGCTTACTTTGTCATCACTAAAGTAGTTCTTACCTCAAGCACAAAATTGCTCTTCCTACCTACCTTTGCAGTAGCATACAAGGTGACTTGAAGCTGAGAGCCTCCGAGAAATGTTATGGTCAGGCTCAGCAAACCAGAGATCAGCAGGGCCAAAGCTTTTCGTATGCAAGTAGTCCCTGCTGATTGGCCTACCTACAATTTTCAGTTTCCTTCATTTGTTTTGCTTACACATTCTCTTGGCTATTTAGCTTTAGTAACTGTAGAGCATTTCGTATGCTTTACATGCATTGTTTAGCTTTTTCTCATGAGTAAATAGAATCCCTGATGTACACAGTACTTGGGAAAGCCATAATTTTCAAGTTAAAGCCAAACTTCCAGGACATTTAAATAATAATTCAATCTGAAGTGATGAGTAGGGGAGTGGGAAATACGCATAATTTACTATTAAGTAATTACATATACATTTCTGGAATAATATGCAAAATTGTACGCAATAATGCAAACTGCAAATCTTTCATTTAGTACTACATTTTAGCATGAAATGCATCCCTGCTTAAATTTCAGATTCAAGAATTAAAGAATGCATTTCGCGCCGAAAATATAGTACGAAAAACACAGTTGCCACAAACAACAAACACTTGTGTTTTGGTTGTTTGTCTTGTTCCCAGGCTCCTGAATTATGATTTTGCCGCGAACTGCAGGATAATTGTACGATATGACATTGTAATGTAATTTCAGGAATTTCAATTCAAGCTTGGCCTAAAATTCCTGAAAGGACACCAGAGTAATTTACATTTTGGCCGACCTGATGATGAGTCATAATGCTAATATTTTTTCATTGGTGCCAGCGTCATTTGCTTCTATTGGCGGCACTGTTGTCATTTCACAGCTAATGTGGAGGAATATGATGTTAACTTTTTATGACATTATTATTATTATGGTAACCCTGTTTGGAGCACCATGATGGTCACTGCTGGCAGTTCTGCATGGGTGGTCACAACTGTCGACTAGCTTCATGTGGTCAATACTGTACCAGTGATGATATTTCATATTAGTTTAGAATTCATTTTATGGATCTAAAGTAACTTTTAAGGATAGAAATTGTTTGAGCTCTTGTTCTGAACTTGTTCAGAACATTACAATTGTCTGCACCATCCACCTAATGATGCATCCAAAAAACTGTTTCTGTCTTGGATTCTGATGCTAGGCTTGAGATGCAGGGTAAACTCCAATCTGGGAAAGCACTTAGAAGACTTGCAGGTTCCAAGGACCTTTATGAACATTAAAAACACACCTCATGATGACGCATTATGAGGTTAACTATCGGTCTCTCAAACATGGCACCCAATCCAGAAACAAAAAATGCCAGGGGCTAACCGCCTAACTACAGAAGATGTCATGAAGCGTCCTTTTTCACTTATCATTGCATATTATGTATGGGTCTATATCACGTTTGGCTCACTCCTGCTCCTGGAAGCACAGCGGCGGCTCTTACTCAATGGCGGAGGAGTGTCGCCCCACTGCCTGGCTCAGAGCCAGCAAATGAAAAATAAAACAACATCATCATTTTATTTTTCCATTATCCGGCTCTGAGCCAGCTTGCACAGGAAGGGGCGGGGCATGGGGCGAAGGAGTGCTATGTGCACTCCCTAAGTGCTCATATGTGTTTGGCCAGCTGTCTCAGGCTGACCAAAACACACATGCGCACTTAGGTTTCTCCAGCCCAGGTGCATTTAACAGCCGGGCTCGACAACCCCCCACAGACACCCTGGTCTGAGCGGAGCATTTTTCTAGCTCGCTCAGATCAATCCATGCGCTGCCCTCACATAAGAGCAGCGCGGGGATTGCAGGGAGTCTGGGACGCTACCCCAGTGCTTGCTGGTACTAGAAAGGATGAGGCACGACACAGGAGGTGGGCGGCAGCACCATGTAAGTGTTTCTTTTTAAAATAAATGTATTATTACCACCCCCTGCATGCTACCCTGCGCTGTCCCACGCCCTCTCCACCCGCCCCACACCTCTTTTTTGTGGTGGCCGAAACTGAGTTCTGCCCACCCTCTTGGATTGGTAAATCACATAGACTTTCCTTAGTTGACCTTCTTACTAGAAATGCTCAGGAAGCAGACCCCGCTGTCAAGGCCCTATTCACACTGCCAACACACATTTCTCGAGATAATGTCAAAATTGTTCGAAGAAACTCTTGGGAACAAAGATATTTTGCCTTGTGGGCGGCAGGCTAGTGGCATCACCTTAAAGGTCTAAAGGTAATATGGGAGGTACCCTTCTTTTGGAAAAGGGATGGGTATAAGAGAACCCAACGAACAAACTTCCCTTTTCCTTCTGTTATACGTGGGAAAGATCGGTATCTTCCAAACCACTGGTCTATACAACATGCATTATCTCATGAAAGAACTGGTACAGGATATCGTCTTGCCAGGTTACCAAATTTACATAGCCATTTCTATACAGTGCCTCTAAGTTAAAAATAAAACAAGTTCAAAGGAATTTGCTATTTGCCTATTTTATTTGTCAGTAGATCATCATGATTAACACAATACATTAAAAACAATTCATCATCAATTTTATTTAAAAAGATACACTCTCCATAGTATGATTACAAATTTTGAAAAAGACTGTCGACGCGGCGTTTTGGTGCTCAAAAATGATCGTCACCTTCTTCAGGACAACAATTTCAAGAGTTTAAAAACATCTGAATCAGTACTATCGTGAGCCTTAGTCAATGGGCTTCAAATGTCGATGAAATCCTTCAGTACATTCAGGATAAAAATAAAGTTCAGTACTTTTAAATGGGTTCGTCGATTGTACCGCTATCTTATTTCGTTACAGATTTCTTGCTTGTGCCATCAATCAAATCAGATGTACTTGATATTTTATAGTATAGATATCTTAGTGCAAGACTGGCTCTGATGGTTTCATCTTTTTAAATAAAATTGATGATGAATTGTTTTTAATGTATTGTGTTAATCATGATGATCTACTGACAAATAAAATAGGCAAATTGCACATTCCTTTGAACTTGTTTTGTTTTTAACTTAGGGGCACTGTAAAGAAACGGCTATGTAAATTTGGTAACCTGGCAAGACGATATCCTGTACCAGTTCTTTCATGAGATAATGCATGTTGTATAGACCAGTGGTTTGGAAGATACCGATCTTTCCCACGTATAACAGAAGGAAAAGGGACGTTTGTTCGTTGTGATCACCTTAAAGGTTCCTAACACATATGGGCTTGAATTTTGTATTTGAAGTGTAGTTGCGCCTAATTTTAGATTCAAAGTCAGGGACAAATTAACGATCAGGCCTGGGTGTTATGTGTATTTGTGCAACACACGGCTCACCTGGATGGGTATCCTGGCGTTGGAGCAGGAGCTGTATGGACTGAGCTAGGGTCGGGGCTAGGTGAAGAGCCAGGTCCGCAGCTTCCTGTGGAATTCAAGAACTGATGTGGAGACTCTGATGTGCAGGAGAGTGTTCTGGTGCTGAGGCAGGAGCAGTATGGGCCGAGCCCAGGCTGGGGGTAGGTGAAGAGCCAGGTCCGCAGCTTCCTGTGGAATTCAAGAACTGATGTGGAGACTCTGATGTGCAGGAGAGTGTCCTGGTGCTGAGGCAGGAGCAGTATGGGCCGAGCCCAGGCTGGGGGTAGGTGAAGAGCCAGGTCTTCAGCTTCCTGTGGAATTCAAGAACTGATGTGGAGGCTCTGATGTGCAGGAGAGTGTCCTGGTGCTGAGGCAGGAGCAGTATGGGCCGAGCCCAGGCTGGGGGTAGGTGAAGAGCCAGGTCTTCAGCTTCCTGTGGAATTCAAGAACTGATGTGGAGGCTCTGATGTGCAGGAGAGTGTCCTGGTGCTGAGGCAGGAGCAGTATGGGCCGAGCCCAGGCTGGGGGTAGGTGAAGAATTCTAGAACTGAAGAGGCTCTGATGTGCAGGGGCCGGTCGTTCCAGGCTTTAGGAGTGAGGTAGGAGAAAGCAAGACCATCCAGATCTGGTTCACTGTAGGCAAGGTGTGAGTGTGTGTGTGTGTGTGTGTGTGCGCGTGTGTGCGTGCGTGCGTGTGTGTGTGTGTGTGTGTGTGTGTGTGTGTAGGAGTCCGGCTAAGCGGAGGAGTCTGGTAAGTTTGTAGAAGTTTATGCGTTTGTTGAGGTACCTGGGGCCAATGTTGTGTAAGAATTTTTCCATGTGTAAATCTCTCCCGGTTTTACCAAAGGAGTTTGTTTAGGGAAAACAAGTCAGAAAGGTGGCGGATGAATAGGAAAATGCTAGTTGCCGCCGTTTCTGACCCAGAAGAATCAGTGTATAACGGCAGTTGTGCGGTAACAGTTTTCCTCAGGCGTTGTTTCACGCCGGCTGCAAAAAGTAGGAGAATCTGATGGAGGGGCTTGTTACAGCTTTCAAAAGTAGCCAACATCTACACCACCACAGCCCTGGTAGTATTTACTCTCAGTTTTTAACACAGTCCGGCCCAAACTAATAGACCACATCCCCTCAGCACAGAAGAAAGCAACCTAGGTGCAAGGTGAGTTCAAGACAGACTTGTATATGGTTGGTACCTTTCTGCAGATGCACAGAAGAGCTTAAAAACAATGGAAGTGAATGCAGTAAGTCCTAGTGTTTGAGAAGAGTTTAAGAATTTCTAGCACTTCATTTTGGCTCAGCTCGCTGGAGATGTGTTTACCTGAGACCTGGCCGTTGCCTTTCCCTATACATTTTACCTTTCATCCAGTTTACAGTGTTAATCGGCAAGTGCCCCGAAGCAGCCTTCATCTGTATAAGGCACTGTAGAAAAAAAAACGATAAAACTTATATGTTCTTCTATTAACTTTCCCTTACGTTTCTACTGCAGACGTGTAGCACAACAATGTACACAAAGTGCCTCACAGGGTACATTTCTGGATACTGAAGTGTCACACGTCATAAGAAATAAATAGCGGTGCTTACACTAACTAATGACTGTAAACAACACATCTGGAACCGAAGCTGTGCGGCTTTTGGAATGCCTCTCTGGTGCAGTTTAATACAACAGCTTTGTTTACACGGTGCCACTTCTAAACTTTAGATATACACAGCACGAGCTCGTCCTGCTAGCGCCCACCTCCCTCTCTGCTAATTGCTGGCGCTGGCTGCAGAAAGAGAGTCATTAATTAGGAAAGATTATCTGCGGGGGGTGATGATGAAGAGCACGTGGCCCCACATTCACCGGGTTCGTACGAGGATGTACTCGGGCCACCAGCGGGGCACTTCTCCGAGCTATAAATGAATGATTGGATGGATAATGGCTTTTTCATTTTTTGATTAAACAGACAGAAGAGCTTAGGTGTCCACCGCGCGGGGCATCGGGTTGTTTTGAAATAAAACGACTACAAGCAAATCTAGACAGAAAAAGCACGTCACTTAGAATACTGTGCACGACAATGTCGGCAATATAAACAAGCATTGGCGCTTCAATCACTCACACCAAGGGCCCAATTAAGAGTCTGGCAGACCGAGGACCGCCAGACCCGTGGACACACGGCAGTGCCGGTCCAGCCACCGTAGCACCAGTGGTACGACCGCCCCATTACAAATTGGGTGGTTGGACCGCCATGGGATCGCCGAGGCCGCCAGGGATCCGCCGTCCCCTGGAGGTAGCGCAGCGGTCAGAATGCCGCAATATGCTTGGAAGGACCGCCACGGTCCCACCAAGCATATTACGTGTTTCTCTCTGCCGGCAGTGTCATGGAGGTTTCTCCTCCATAAACACCATGGTGGAGAGGAAATGAAGGCCTCCTCTGCATGTGGATGCACACAGGGGGCATAACATGCCCCCCTCTGTGCATAAACACCAGTTCCTGCACGGCATGGGCTTTCGACTCCATGCCCTGCAGGAACCTTACAAGGCGTTGCCATTGTGGCGCCTTTTTCAAAGGCACCGCAGCCTTTGAAAGAGGCACCGCCCTGGGGCTGCCACTCTGCCTGCCTGCCAGACCACATTTAAGTTGTATTCTGGCAGGCGGCTGCAACTCTTGGCGGTGTGGGAGTGCAGCGGTGGCATGACACCCGCAATGCAAAAAGTCATAATCTGGCCCATTGTGTCTCACACTTTTTCATTCACTCAGTCACTGACTCACCGACTGACTCTCAGTCACCATTTCACTGACTTACTTATTCAATTATTTACTGACTCACTCATTAACTCGTTCCGTATCCGACTCATGTACACCATCCCCCTCAATCACTTGTCACTTGAGTCTTACACATTCACTCACTCAGTTTCACTCACTTACTCCCAACTCACTGGTTCACTCACTTACTCATTCACTGATTCACTAACTGACACTCATTCACTCAGTAACTGACTCACTAAGACTCACACTCAAACACTTACAAATTCTCACTCATTTGCTCACTCCCTCTCATTCGCTCACCCTTGTCAAGTCACCCGTCCATTTTCTCGCTTAGTCATGTAATAACTATTCAGTGACTTACACACTCTATCTGGATTTGTCTAAATAAGGAGACAGGGGCATTAATTTTGTGAGTGGTACATAGGTAAATAAACCTAGGAGCGAGCATCCAGTTGAAGACCTGGTATAGCAGGTAGTCAGTTTCCTATATACATTGTGATGTATTTGTTCTGCTATCTGGAGTGCTGCGAGTGAATGATTCTCATGGAATGTTGGTGTGTGGTGTGAAGTGGATGGATGGTAGGAACAGGGGCAGCTTGAGGGAGCATTGAGCCGTGACAAGACCCACCTGTTGTTGATGCAACCTAAGGCCCTAACATGAGATAAAGAACCTTCCTCCTAAGTGACTGGCTCCAGACTCTTCTATCAAGATCCTGCCCTTTGACCTCAACACCTCTCTTTTGGGAACGTGGCCTGAATACAGGCAGACTCACAGCCTGAGTGACAGTGCTAGAGTGCTACGTGTGAATATGCAATGGTGTAGTTGCAGTAATCCCAAACTATGTATACAGGCATTCTCACATATACATTAATATGTTATGTTATGTTATGCAGATTTGTACAGCGCACTATCACCAGGAGGGTATCCTGGAATTGAGCAGGTGTGAGACTTGATATTCCCAGGGTCTAGTGGGGTCACTCAAAATGCCAAGTCTTCAGCTTCTTGTGGAATTCAATAAGTGAGGAGGAGGCTCTGATATTTAGCGGGCGGTCTTTCCATGCTTTAGGAGTGATGTGGGAGAAGGCTCAACTGCTGGATCTGGTTTTCTATATGTTTGGGATTGGCGCATGTAGGAGTTCAGACAAGTGGAGGTATCTGGAAGGTTTGTGAAAGCAGATGCGATTGTTGAAGCATTCTGGACTAGTGTTATGTAGTGCCGTGAAAGTGTGGATCAGAAGTTGGATTGTGCTAGTTTGTTAACGGAAAGCCACTGGGGCACCTTCAGGTGTGGTGTGATGTGAGGTCTGAACGCTAACCTTCTTGCTGCATCCTGTATAGTTCCAGGGAATGAGTAGGCAAGCCTAGTACCTAGTGACAAACTGTGGCTTGGAATCTGGTTGTGTACATGGTCTCGGGCAAGGTTTACTGTATGGCCATGAAGCGCAATTCCAACTGCTTCATATCTGTCTGTGGAGTGCCATTGCAGTGAGTTGACATATGTCATCCACTGGGTTCAGATGACTCCTCGTCTCATTCAGCCACATTATGGTCTGAAAATATGGTCAGAGGCCTTGTAAACCTCATAGAAGATGCTAATCTTCTGTCCCTAACCAGCCATGAGTTAGCATAACTAACTCCTGGGTCTCAGGGGTGTTGTCTTTCATTCCTGGGAGGCTGGACACAGATTGCGGCTCTCAAAGAGGAATTCTCTGCCCCCAAATGGTGCAGGCAAAGCACAACTGTACACCTCTGCCACTCTTCACGGATACTGTACAACAACTCGGGACTCTCCCGGAATATTCTTACACTATCTATACACAGCCACCACCCAGCAGGCACACAAGCAACCTGCCTCTGACTGGTGCAGTCTTGAACACATAGACCAACACTGTATCGCTGTCAACCCATGAGGTACTGATGTCTCTCTTCCTCTGGGCATGCTCAAGGACTTGCAGGAACATTGCAGGGCTTGGCAGAACAGGAGCCCCAACAAACAAATGGTTCCCCCTCTTCGTTTAGAGGTTTGAAGCCAGCAGGTGCCCACCTCTCTATGAAGCAGTATGTAAAACAAGTTGTTATAATTGCCCATATAGCTTTTCATTCAAATTAGTTTATTAATCATCCATTAAAAATCATCCCTATTTTGTCAAAAGTTCTGCAGGGTGTGAACTCCCTTCCCCATAACTTCTGTGAGGGAATATACCCTTGCCTGTTTCCCTCTCCCGATCAACAAAATTCCCCATGTCTGTTTAAGTAAAAATACTATCAATGTTCACCCGCCAAAACTGCCTTAGAAACCTGGAAGAAGACTCACCCTTTCTGCGACTGGTGTAGAGCTTTGCAACACTCATGAGCATGGGTTGCAGGAGAGACATTCATCACAGCCAGGTTATGCTTCGTAAGAGTGGACTGGTCCATCGGGGAGCCAGAGTCTGGAGTTTCTGACATTAGGCCATATCCAAGTCCCAGAAGGCCCTCTTCACAAGGTGAGAAGATGCAGGAGGTGAAGGGAGGAACCAAGATCTAAAGACTTCTGGTTTGGCAGTAGGAGGGCATGGTACTGCTGATCATCACTGCTAGGGCATCCAATCCCAGTGGAAGAATCATAGCAATGGGAGAGAATACCCCCTAATCTCCAGGTGCGAATCCTGCACGCAATACTGCCTCACAGTCAAGAAGAAAAAGCTCCACACTTCTCAGCCAGAGACTCTCGGCACAGCTAATTATCATGGATCCTTGCTGGTCTCAAGATGGTCTGTCTACTGACCAACAGCACAAGTTCTGGATTGCTACCACCGGGTAGGGTAGAGGCTCCCACCAATGGTGATGGTGAAAAAGAGCTGTAACAATACTGTAGTGTTACATCAAGAGGGTTATGAAGTGACGCTAGGCATTTCCGAGAAAGAATGAGGGACTTGTAGGAGTTCACTCACCAACTCCATGCAGCTGTATGTAGTTCTGTAGCAAATACCCTATTATGTGTAAAGAAAACTTCAGAGTTTAGAACAAAGCATGTTAAATAGTATGAGATCTTATTGAACTTGTGAGTGAGATGTGTGAATTGGGTTGTTGATCCCCAGCTTGAGGCACCAAGGGCCTGTTGTATGAAAGGGTTTTACCCATTCCGTGTCTACGGGAAAATGTGTTAGTACATATGGGCGTACATGCAGTTATGATGATGTTTATGTTTCCGGTGTGCTTGCACATGTTGCCCGCTCCTGTGGCTTCAACCCCGGTGTACCTCCCGTTGAGATGAGTGTGTCGGAATAGGAACACTAGGGCTACACAAATATATTATTATTATTATTCAAAACCCTTGGAAATCATCATTTTGATAAAAACGGACCTACATATTCTGGACCCGATCTACAAAGCCAACTATCACAAATGGTTGCAGATTTACAACATTCCAGTATTCACAAAACATTTCCAAGTTACAGATGGAAGGCTTCAGCAGTCTCTGCTTTAGAGGGGGCCATAATTCAGGAAATGTTTTGTGATTCCTGCCTAGCCTGCATGTTGTCATTCCTGCCAGTGCAATTTTATATAGTGTTGAATGCCTAAGCGCCTAAACGCCAGGGCCTTTGTGTCAAGGCACATTTTTCCTTTTCACTTATCTGTAGGGAAAAATGTTTTCCTCGTGAAGAAACCTGCTCCCCTACACCACCACGACGTTTACAGGCATTCCTCTATCCTTTCCAATATTTTCAACCATTCTCAAAGTGGAGAGGGAACATTTGGGGATTTGTGAGTAGCCACAAATGAGGCCTCGAACTGCCCACTATGTCCTTTGACAACGCCAGCGGTGTAGAGTAAAATTATTTCTGAATGGGGAGAGGATGTAGCCTGAGGGATAGGGCGGTCGATCTCAAATCGAAAGGAACCGGGTTCAAGTCTCGGCAATTACATTCAACATCCTGTGATTGTGGACGAATCACTTAGGGGCATATTCTCAAGAACGTGTGATAACCATCGCAAAAGTAACGTAACGCAACTCCCAAAATCGCAGTCTATCACTGGAAAATTACGCAGTGTTAACGAAGCATTTTCGACACAGCGGTACCATGCAATAGTCACCAGATAACGCGTCAACTGACAGCGTGAAATTCAATGCCACATGCAAAAATATGAATGCAATAAATCTTACGATGAGGCCAATCGCGGCACAAAAAGCATCGAAAACCAGCAGCCGGCCTGCAAATCCCACGCGTCAGGCGAGAAAATGCACCATAAAGCAGACCAAAGAAACTATGAGATGACAACGTGCGAGCAAAAACCCACAACAGTGACAAAAGAACAAATGACCATTGTCCAAATCAGATAGGCAGTTCCCCACAAACAGCCACAAGGCATATTGACATGCATCCAGTATGTAACCTGCGCCAATGCGGAAACAAACATGTCACACACTGTGAAACCGCATTTCCCCCTCACATTGCAGAGGAACAAACAACTAGGGGTGGGCGGAATTTGTTTAGTCGCGCTACGCAAAGCTACGCGAAAGGGTAAAAAATCTCCGCGAGCCCCAAAGTTCCACGAGCATGCAGAGTTCCACGAACACGCGGAATTGCTTGTTCCGCCCGTTCGCGATGCTTTTTTCCTGTTCGCGAACGCTGTTTGCGTGCTCAGGAGGAAAATATCTCGCGAACACGCATTTTGAAAGCGCGAACAGGCAAAATATTCAGTGAAGCCGCAGAACGCAGATTGCCCAAATTCAGCGAGTGGAACATAATTTACCGCCCAGGCCTACAAACAAGACCCCCTGCACGCTGACGTGCTATGTCCATGATCAAACACGAATGGAAGTACGGACCAATGCAGGGGCAGTGACTCCCCCTTACGTACATGTTGTCCATGTCGTGGGACTTGAGTCACAGGGTGCATCCCTGCATCATGGCGGCACATATCAGAGCACAAAAGAATCCCTGTTATCACTTGTAGGCCACAAATGACAGTCAAAATGGAATGATCTGGGACACATGTGAAATGCCGATGAGTGGGACACCGTAACAACTGTGACACACAGAACTGGCAGTTCGAATATGTGACACCATAAACAGCCCCACTGCACAGAGGTGACACACCCACCATCCATCAACAAATCCCCCAATTGACAGCACAACATGTCGCACCCACATTTGTCTGAGTGAAGTGCCTGTACAGATGAGTGAAATGAATGCAGGGAATGTGTAACAGAATGCTTTTATTAGCACATGCAGTGCCTGTGGCAGTTAACGTACTGTGCCATGACTGCGAGGGACACACACAATGTGACGTCAACCAGAGAAGAAATTGCAGATGATGTAGTCCCTACCGGCTATTCCTGGTGCACCAGCAGTGGGGTGTGGTCCACCTGCCTCAGCTTCATCATCATCGTCCGGTGCATCTGGCACTCGTGTCCATGGGGCTTTGCTGCATTGTGAAACACACAACATGCAACGATCATCTTGCACACGAGGTCTGGGCAGTACAGGAGCTTACCACCTGTGACGTCCAGGCACCTGTAACGTGACTTCAACATGCCAAATGTGTGCTCCGCGATGCCCCTGGTGCGGTTGTGGGCCACATTGTACTGCCTCTTGGCCTGTGTGTTCGGGGTTCGGAGGGGTGTCATCATCCAAGGGCAGAGTGCATATCCTTGGTCACCTGTGACAGTGCAGAGAGACATGAGTCAATAGTTGGTTCTGCATGATGTGTTGGCAGGCACACTGGTTCATTGGTGTGTGATATGTGTGACTTAGTGATTCCTGTATGACATGTACTGCGTGTTGCAAATGAGCTGCATCACTGTTTACTACGTAGCCTCACTGCTGCACCTCCCCCCGAGCACAATCACTAGTGTGAGCAGCTCGATTACATCACATGCACCCCTACGGCACACCATTGCCATGCCTATCTGCGCATGCCTACAAGCCTGAGTACAACACAGTGATGATGATGCGCAGAATGTGGCCGGCCATGTGTGTGTAGGCCCAATGTAAGGACAGGGCTGACACAGATGTAGAGCACCTGCCTGGCTGAACTCGACATGCAGTTGAGGGTACATCTTTGGCTCATGCTGCGCTAATAGCGACACACACAACAGTTGGCATTGTGATCCCTGAGACCGAGCGGGCATGCACTCCCCCATGTACCCCTTCAGCCGACCACGCACACCGGGGAGATGCCACATAGCAACATTGTCTATTGCGTGACGGGTGGCGCATACACTACAACAGAGACACATGCATCAGCCACATCCTTGGCAAGGTCCACACTGAACCACACCCAGATCCACGTGTGGAGGAGCCACACCCCTACGATGGCCTGGCGTACGCCGGGTCAGCCCACTTCGCACATGCTTACAGGGAGGACGTAACAAGCTACATTTCCGCCATCTTCCCCACTGGTTTGGGTGACATAGTTGCGTCCACTGTCCACTACACTCCATACACCAGCCGTGTGTGTCGACATGGGTATGTGTGTGGTCTGCATACTGCTGTCTGTCCTGCACATCTCCGCCACACTTGGCATTGTGTACCTTCTCATTCATGGGTCACTTGCCTCCTTCGCACATGCCTGGTTCCCACCTCTCCCCACAATCTGCTATTGTGTGGCTGAGGTGCCATGCCGTTGATGGCTTGTGTACATGGCTAGCCCACAGTAAGTTGTGCTGTCGTGTCTGGTAGGTGAGCATGTTGTTTGGCATGTTGTAGGGGAGTTTGTAACGTGTACATTCCCAGAGATGTGTGTTGCATGATTGTGGAGTTGAGGTATGTGGTGTGTTCATTTGGTACTTACCAACGAGCAGTGCATTTCCGTAGGTGCCATCCTGGAAGTGCCAGTTGATGATGGACTGTTGGAAGATGTATGAATCATGCACATTGCCTGGGTAGTTGGCGACGACATTGGTGAAGAGTCTCCGGTGGTCCACATTTGCCTGCACATTGATGGAATGTATGTGCTTTCTGTTGCGGTAATTGTGTGCAGTGCCAGCAGGGGGCACAAGTAGGACATGTGTGCAGTCAATTGCTCCCAACACGTGCGGGAATGCAGCTATGGCGTAGAAGCCTTGCTTGGTCTCCAGCTATTCCTGCGCAGTGTGTGAGAAGTATAGGTACTGGGGTACCAAGCTGATGATGGCATCCAGGACAGGTTTGGGAAACTTTGATAGGGCTGGCTGTGAGACCCCTCCGACTCTGGTGGTTGTTGGTTGGAAGGTCCCAGAGGCCAACAGGTGCAGCACAGCCAGCAGCTTTGTCTGCGGAGGGATGTTGGTTGTCCGCTATGTTGGTACTCTCAGCCTGTGGGCAATGATGTTCAGGATGCGGAGGATGGTTGTCCTTTTGAGCCTGTGGTGGGCAATGACATTCTCTGGTGTTAAGTCTGTGAGGTTTGTGGTTTTCTGAAGGTCCGCTGTCTGTATCTGCGCTGCCTCGGTGGTGCTCCCGGGGGGTGGTGCGGAGGTGGTCTGGGGGTGGTGGCGGTCCTGTGTGTGGTGGCGGTGGGTGTTGTGGTCCTGTTGGGGCTCCAAGCTGCATGATGAGTAGCTCCATGGCATCTGTTGTTCTTCAGGTGTGGCTGTGGGCTGGGCTCCCTTTTGTGGTGCCGGCTGCCGTCCGACTTTACACCAGGTCAGAGCAGGTGTTAGTTTCCTGCTGCTACCGCGCCTTATCGCCTTCTTTGTGATCTTATCGCTGATGTGGCTGGTCGTTGAGAATGTTGAGGTGTGGTGTTGTCGCGGCTTTTTGATCGGGAACGCCTACTTTGCATCTCATTAGCGATAGTTGCCGGGGTCAATCTGTGGCGATGTTTTAGGAGGATGCTATAGACGGAAAACTGGTGATATGGGCTGTTTGCACCTGCTTGTGAATGGGGCAATAAATTTATCGCGACTTTGGAAGCGATAAAGTGCAGATAACTTGGCGATGGGTCCTTGAGAATATGGCCCTTTATCTCCCTGTGCCTAATACAAATGAATGTGTCCTTATGTAACGCAACTGGTGCTCATAAAAGCGCTCCGATACCTTCAGGTCGAGTTCATCAAAGTGTTACAATTACACACGCACAAATTACTTTGGGAAGGGACCTGCTGTGTTTCCTGCCCCCCTCAAGAGGGAAAAACTGCACAGGTTTCTTCACAACAGATCACTGTCGCTAACAAGTCTGTTGCTATTAGAAAACGAAAGAAAAGATACAGTCACACTGTGTGTTAGGTCAGTTACTTATTACTTTTGAGAAAAACAGGCACAAAATACGCTATGGAAGCAGTCCAGAGCTGGTGTTGAACGCAGCACACCTCCAAAGAAGAGCCTGCGTTGACTGGCAAAGTAAATAATTAAAGGGCAAATTTAATAACGCTCTGTTCGACAGAAAAATCAGCTAATCAAACCCGCCGCGCTTCCCCCTCGGTAGAATAATCCTGTAATTACTTTTCAAGTTTTGTTTTCTTTCTTAAATGTTATTTGAGCTCATTATGCGTTTTTTTTTCTCTAAACATCAGCGAGTGATGCTGCTGAGAGAAAATACGGGTTGCACAGAGCGCTTTTTCTGATTTAAGCCTTCAGGGCTCGGAGATGTTTCAGGAGCATCTCCCAGCAGTAAACAGCCTCCGGCACCCGCTTCTGTGAGGCAATGTAACCCCCAGCAGCACCCGCAGCATTCACAAGCTGCTGTCTAGGGTGTAAGCCCTGCACTAGCAGAGATCTGGGATCAACTCTGGGGCACGAGCGGTGCACACCCCCAGGGAGAGGCTTCCTCGCTAAGAGATCCATGCGGCTATATTAGTAGAATACTGATTTACAATAAACGTCTGTGATATAGCGCCAAGAACCCCTGGCTTAGGGTCCAATTTATGTTATGTTAAAACTGATCTGGAGCTGGGATTCAACGAAGAACACATACACTCAACGACGGCCCGTGTAGGGCGTTTTTACCAAATGCGATGCAGCGCGCGTAACAAAATTAGTTTTATTTATTTTTTTCGTAACTTACCTGCAATCGGCCGTATGCCGCATTTTGCAACCCCCCACCCTGCCCCACCTCTGCCCCACGTCACCGCCCCGGTAAAACACCCTACACAGGCCGTCGCTGCATACACTACACAGTGACATCATTGATGGAATGCGAGGGTCACAGACCATTTACTTACACCGTACTCACTCCACTATCCTTAATAGCACAAGTTTCTAGCGCCTCTCCTGGACCCAGCTCCTTACCCTCGTGCTTTTATACCTTCAAAAATATGTATCCTCATCTGACATTCTAATCTATTTTTTGTTTCTCACTCTCTTGTCTTTCTCTTTCATCCTCAATTGGGGGCATTTTATCAAGAAACGGCGTTAAAATTATCGCCGCTTTAGCAGCAGAAAACGGCCGCTAAAGCGGTGATAATGGGCTTGATAATATGCCGTGGAGAATTCCCATAGAAGCCCATGTTCTGGTGTCAACATGGGCTTCTATTGGAATTCTCTGCGGCATATTATCAAGCCCATTATCGACGCTTTAGCGGCAGTTTTCTGCCGCTAAAGCGGCGATAATTTTAACTCCATGCTTGATAATATGCCCCTTCATCTTTTAAGTCACCCAATCTTCTTACCACTTCCTTTCCTCTGAATTTCTCTTCCCTCACCTTGTCTCTCTCTCTTTTTGTCCCACATTCCCTCGTCTTTTTTAATCTGTTTCTTCCCACTTCTTTATGTCATGCTCTCTCATTACCCTGATAGCCAGAAACCGGTCCTAGGATGCTTGATTCCGGTCCAGGGAAGACATGGCTTGGCAGTTCGGGCTGGACTGTTCCCATGAGGCACAGGGTCAAGACTGATTTGCATATGGCAATGTCTAAACTGGGGTGGTGTAGTGGGCAAAAGAACGATGGATTTAACCCAGATCTCTTTACTGGGGGAGAATGTCTGCATTGTCAGCATTCCGTCCATCATTTGTTTGTTGTAACACTTATTTGAAGGACACAAAAGATGTTCTCATACTGGTGGATAATCTCAGTTTTGATGTTGACAAGGACTACCTCGTCTCTTTCGAAGTCGAGTCACTATATACGTGCATTCCACAGGATGAGACTCTCACTGCTATCGAGACTCTCCTGTTGAATGACCCTCCAGATTCCATCACGCCGGTATCCTTTATCATCAATTGTGCAAGGTTGGCTATGAAGGAGAACTTTTTTCAATTTGAGGAACAATTGTTCCTCCAAGTGTCTGGCACTTCAATGGGGAGCATTTTTGCTCCCAGCCTGGCATATCTGTATGTCCACATTTTCGAACAAGAACACATTTTTAGTACCAACAATCCATACAGAGACCACATACGTGTGTGGAAAAGATACATTGATGATGTGTTTGTAGTTAGGCCTGGGCGGTAAATTCTGTTCCGTTCGCGGAATTTGCGGAATTTGGGTAATTTCGCGTTCCGCGGAGAACGCGAAATTGCCCAAAAATCTGCGTTCCGCGACTTCGCGAAATTTTTTGCTTGTTCGCGTTCTCAATATGCATGTTCGCGAGATATTTCACCCCGAGCACGCAAACAGCGATCGCGAACGGGAAAAAGTATCGCGAACAAGCAATTCCGCGTGTTCGCGGAATTTCTGCGTGTTCGCGGAGATTTTTTACCGTTTCGCGGAGATTTGCGTAATGCGATTACGCAAATTCCGCCCACCCCTATTTGTAGTATGGCGCGGCACATAAACATCTTTAATGGAGTTCAAAACTTGGCTCAACAATTGCAATACCTTTTTGAAATTTACCCGTGAATACAGCAGGACACATTTACCTTTTTTGGATATTTTGATATCACCATCTGAAGGGGGCCTCAGCACTGAACTGTATAAAAAACCTATGGCAAAAAATTCTCTTTTACCGTATGGGAGTTTTCATCCCCAAGCATTACGTGATAATTTGCCATTTGGACAGTTTTTACGTATTAAAAGGAATTGTTCGTCCTCTGCCAAATATCAGGAACATGCTCACAACCTATCTGACCAACTACAAGAGAGACAATACCCGAAAGGACTAGTTAAAAAATTCTCTAAACGGGCTTTTAACAATAATCGGGCAGCCTTATTGGAACCCAGTATTCCTAAGGAAGCTACCAATAGGTTGACATGTGTCCATACTTTTTGTAAATTTTCCAACAAAATCAAGAAGAGTATCCTTTCTAACTGGAAATTCTTAAATATAGGCGGTGGAACACTACAACGCCCTCTATTTGCCTTCAAACGGAGTAGTAACATTAGGGATCGTTTGGTACATACCCGTCCTCGCAGTTATGGCAAAGTGACATAGAATTCTTTGTGGGGTTTGTCTCCGGTACAGGGACATTTCCCTTGCGGCTCATGCGCGGCTTGCCCCCACACCTCTATAACAAAAGAAATTGACATTGGATCTGAAAGACAATGGGTCCTTAAATGCCATACTAATTGCAATAGCGACAAATTGATATATATAATCACTTGTCCTTGCGCTTTGCGATATGTTGGCATGACCACACGACGGGTGAAAACACGTATTCTCGAACACAAGAGCACTATCCGATGTGGCAAGTCCTCAACGAAGCTGACCAACCCTTTCCCTTAATGTGAAACACAGTCCAAGTGATTTGAAGGGGACTGTGTTGGAAAGACCTTTCATTTCACCTCATTTAACTGATCTTGCTACATTCCTATTTAAGCAAGAACAGTGGTGGGTACATAAATTAAAGACTGATACTACAGGTTTAAACGATGATATTCCTTGGTTGCTATTATAAAATTATACAGTCTATTTCTGCCTCCTTTGAATATGCTGACGCCTTATTCATGTGTTAAGACACTATTATTTAGTATAAGTGTTTTGATGGACATTTATGTCGGGCCTAGCAGCATTATTGACCTACATCCACAGTTCCTTTACTGATGTGACATATAGCCTTGATTATGCACCACTGTTGACAACTCGATAGGTTTGCCTTTTTACACTTAATTGTTTGGATATTATTACTTCATGAACGGCAAACTTGAAAGTGCTCATGTTGAAAACTTTGTTATTCTTTGACTTTTCGGGCACAATGGTTTTTTTTTAAATTCTTTTTATTGACATTTTCAATAACAAACTTAAAACATTGCTTCACACTGCTATGTACGCATCGCAGGCAATGGCGACAGGCCCCCCCCCCAACAAGGCACAGGGTGCGGAATGTACAGGATATCAAGGCAGTCTTACACGACAATCTACGCTTCAAACCAACCGGCTATCAGCCTCATCTGCCCATCTGGGTATCCCACCTCGACAGCCACCAACCCGCCCCACGAGTAGCAGCAAACATTAACGTTTCCCCCCCATCCGAGGGGAGAGCAGCGTGTTACAGCATTTGTAGCGGGGTTTGCTCCAGCCAGTGTATGAAGGGCTCCCAGATGTCCCCGCGTCTGGACCGCGCCGGCATAAGCTCCCAGTACAGGGCTAACTGGGTTTGGCAGTAAGCAACGCTTTGAATCCAAACCTTAATGTGAGGTGATGTGCCCGCCCCCCAGTGTATAGCAACCTGTCTCTTGGCCAATAATAATAGCATTGCTGGCAGTTTACGGTGTTTGGGCTCAATCATGTGTAAAATCCCCAGTAGTGCAACCTGGGGAGTGCAGGGGATCAGTAGGCCCGTGATAGTGCATATTATCTCCAGCACCCTTGTCCAGAACAACGCTATTGCATTACAGCCCCACGCCATATGCATAAAGGTGGCCCCCGGTGCATGACAGCGCCAGCATTCATCGGTATCCCTTAGACCCATGCGGTGCAACCGTCTTGGTGTGCGGTAAAGCATGTGTATGTACTTGAAGTGGATCAGGCGCAGCCTGTAGTTGGGGGATAGAAGCTCAAGCTGCCGACAGCTCAGATCCCAGTGCACATCAGAGATTTCAGCTCCCAATTCCGCCTCCCACACGCCCCGCGCCGCCGGAAGCATCACGGGGTGGTTAGCCTGCATTCGCACATACAGTCTGGAGACCAGCTTGCGGCCAGAATCCACAGACAACACATTCTCCAAAGCAAGCAGATCCGGCGGTGGCGCCGGGAAAGTGAGGAACAACCTACGACTTGAGTTGCGGAGCTGGTAATACAGAAGCGTGTCTAGTAGCGTCAGTGCCTCCGATCCACACATCTGCTCCATCGTTAGGAAGGCATCGCTCGGAAATAGATCGCCTCCAGTGTGGAGGCCCAGCTCCGCGGCTCGCCCCCCGGTTCGCATAGCCCGCAGCGACGGCCACATCGGGTTCCCACGCAGGGGCACCGAGCGGGTGTAAAGCACATCTAAGCCGGCCCTGCTTCGCAAACCATTCCAGGCCCACCTGAGCGCGTGAACCGGGTCGATTTCTGTGCACCGTCGGATGTGCGGCGCGTATAGGGCAACCGCCAGCGGCAGCGGTGCCGCCCTGTCGGTCTCGATCGCCACGTGCGGTTGAAACGGTGTGGGGTGCGCCCAGTAATGCAAGAACTGTGCCTGTGCACAGTATGCATATAAGGAGAAGTCTGGCGCAGCCAGGCCACCCTGTCTTTGTGGGAGAGTGAGGGTCTCCCAGGACACCCTCGGCTGCTTTCCCCCCCACGCCAACTCCACCATCAATGATCGCAGTTGTCGCAGAAAGTGTGCGGTAAGGGGCAGCGGGATATTCGCAAATAAGTAAAGGAGTTTAGGCAGGATCACCATTTTTGCCACCGCAATCTGGCCAGCCAGCGAGAGGGGCAAATGCTTCCAGCGGCCAACTCTCTCCTCCACCCAGCCGGTCACCCGCCCATAGTTTTCTGTCCAGATCTGCTGCATATCTGTGCTCACCCAGATCCCTAGGTATCGCACCGGCCCAGTCGCCCATTTCAGCGGGCAATCTGGGGTAAAGCGGGGAGTCCCGGTGGTCAAGGGCAGAATGACTGATTTCTCCCAATTGATAGTGACACCTGACAGCCGTCCATAGTCCAGTAGTTCTTGTGTCAGAGGGGAGAGGTTGACCTGAGGGTCAGAAACATACAGTGTAACATCATCAGCATATAGCGATATGGTCAGCGCCCTTGACGAGAAGCCAATGCCCCTGGCCGCATGATGTTGTCTAATACGGGCAGCCAGAGGTTCCGTGGCAATGGCAAACAGCAGAGGTGACAGGGGGCAGCCCTGTCTCGTGCCTCTCCGAATGGCAAAAGGCTCAGAGATCAACCCATTGACCCTTACCCTTGCAGTAATGTCTGTATAAAGTAGTCATATGTAACCGATAAAGGCCTCGCTTACCCCCATGCGCTGCAGCAGAGGGAACAAGAATCCCCATTCCAGGGAGTCAAACGCTTTGGTGGCGTCCAGTAGCACAGCCGCTGCCTTAACATGCGGGGCCAAATAGTGCAGTACTCCGAAGAGGGTGCGGAGGTTATGGGACGTTGAGCGGCCCGGTATAAAGCCCGACTGGTCCGGGCGGATCATCAGGGGTAACACCGGCTGCAGGCGAGTTGCAAGCATTTTCGCAAAGATCTTGGCGTCTGTGTTGATTAATGAGAGCGGCCTATAAGAGTCGCACTGCTGGGCATCTTTATCTGGTTTCAGGAGGGTGATGATGACAGCCTCCCTCATGGAGTCCGGAAGCACACCCTTCTCAACCGCTTCCGCATATACCGCCAGCAGGCGGGGGGCCAGGAGATCCGCATATTCCTTGTAGAACTGCGCCGGGAGGCCGTCCGGCCCCGGCGCCTTACCAGCAGCCAATGACCCTATGGCCTCCCGCACATCCTCTGCCTCAAATGGGCGATCGAAATAACCTTTCTGGTGTGCATTAAACCATATAAGCTGTATGGAATCGAAGTATTCAGACAGCTCTGCCTGAGTGTGGGCCGCCCTAGATCTGTACAGATCTTTGTAGAAAGTCCGGAAGGCATCTAGTATTCCCGGAGGGCTATATACGGTTTCACCTCCCCCAGTCATCATAGCGGGGACAAATGTCGAGGGCCGCTGCGAGCGCAGCAGGAGGGCCAGCGTCTTACCAGGGCGATCTCCCTCCCCATATCGGCGGGCCGTCGCATATTTCGTCAGGAATTTGAGCTCTCTGTCAGCCTCCGCTTGATATTCAGTGAGCGTGGTGCGAGTTGCTGCCAACGTAGCAGCCGAGGGGTCCGAGCAGTACTGCACCTCCAATGAGTGCAGACGTTCTTCTAATTTACCGAGCGTAACCCTTAAGGTCTTTAGGACTGCTGCCTGTCCCGCAATGCAGTGGCCCCTTATCACCACCTTAAATGCGTCCCACAGGGTGCCTAACGATGTCACGGAGCCCTCATTGTGTTCAAAGTAGTCTAGTATGTGTTGGTGAATTTCCTCCCGAAACACCGGGTCCGACAGGGCCTGTGGCGGTAAGCGCCACGTGAAGGGCGTGATGTATGGCTTGGGGACTTTCAAAGTCAGCTCGACAGGGGAATGGTCTGAGAGGGTGCGCGCCTTGTGAGCAACTGAAGACACCCATGCATGTGCCTGTGGGGTCAAGAGCCAGAAGTCTAGGCGGGACCAGGCTCCTTTGTGCGGGGTGAAGCAGGTGCCCTCCCTAACCGCGGGATGCAATACCCTCCACGAATCCAGCAAATTATAATCAGCCATTAGGCCTCGTATAAGGCCAGCAGCTTGTGGGTGATGTGTGCGGGCTGCCCCTTCCCTATCCAGGTCTAGCGACAGAACGGCGTTGAAATCCCCTCCCCACAAGCAATCTCCGCCACCCAGTGATTGTGTCAAGTGCCAGACGTGGCGGAAGAACCCAGGGTCATCCGAGTTGGGCCCATACGTGTTAACTAGCGTCAGCGGCGTGTGAAAGAGTTTCCCACTCAGTATTATGTAGCGCCCATCTGTGTCAGCATTTACCTTAAACGTTTGCCAGGGAAGGCCTCTACGGATAAGAATTGCCACTCCCCGGGAATAGCTGGAGCAGCCTGAAGTGTGCACCTCGCCCCATCTAGCGCCTCGCAGCCTGTCTCCAGCGCTCCGAGGCAAATGAGTTTCCTGCAGGAAACATATGTCAACGAGGTGGCGTGTCAGATACGCCTGCGCCAGGCGTATCTTGCGGTGGTCGTTAAGACCGCGGATATTCCATGTAAGGCATCTTAACTCGGTCAGGGAGGTTTATATGTGTGTGTCCCATACGGTGGCAAGGATATCAGCGTCCCACAGACCAGGGGCCCTCGGGGATCCCCCCGCCACCCAGTCCCCGGGAGGAGCGATATCATACAATCAGCCTGCTGTGCGGGTGCGACGCCATGTCGTGGTGCACTAAGAAATCGCAGTGAGAAAGCAACAACCAACAAAAACCAAAACCCTCCCCCACCCACTCCAACCCCCCAAACAGGTTGAGAAATAACCCCCCCCCACCTCCCCACCCAACAAGAACTTTCACATAGCAATGTCTCGGGAATCATCCCACAGGGCGTGGGGTCGCCGGCTCACACCCCCGTCGAAAAGACGACAGGGTGGCCGAACAGTGCTGCCTTAGATAAATACAGTACAATGAGCCACAGCGTATGGCGGCCCGACAGACCTCCCCCAGCAGCGGTCCATAGTGCCTGAGCGGTGCGGGCCTCGACAAGTCAAGCCAGTGCGCATAGGTTCGGGACACATCCCGCGGCCCTCAAGGGCCCCCTGGATTACCATACTCGGCTACAGGCCACGTATCTTACAGTTACGTTATCCAGCATCTCTTCACTTCTCAGAGGGATAACACGCTATTTCACTCTGTGTCACTCAACTGGCCACGCGGAGAAGCGCCCTGGTCATCCTCTCGCCCACGGTGCGAGCGCTCCGCCTGCCTGGCAAACTTGAGGGCATCCGCCGCGGTCGTAAAGAACATAGGCTTCCCTTTGTGGTGTATCCGCAGCTTGGCTGGGTATAGCATGGCATATTTAGTCCCCACCTTCTGGAATATTTTTTTAGCCGGTATAAATTCTCGCCTTGCGGCCTGCACCGCCTATGTAAAATCCGGAAATAAGGAGATGACCATATTTTGGAATCGGAGCTCACCTTTTTCACGCGCCAACCGCAGGATGGTGTCCCTGTCCCGGTAGTTCAGAACACGTGCCAGGATCGGCCTCGGTGGCGCCCCAGGCACGGGCCGCGGCCCCAGTGTGCGGTGCGCCCGCTCGACCAGGAACATGGCCGACAGGTCCACACCAAACAGTTCGCGGAACATTCCTTCAATAAATTGTTCCATGTTACCAGTATTGGTGGATTCTGCAATTCCAATAATGCGAACATTGTTCCTTCGGGAGCGGGCCTCCAAATCCTCATTGCGCCCTCTAATCACCTCCAGGACCTTATCCATGCGAAGGAGCCGCTCCTGGGTGTCTCCAATGCTCTCCTCGCAGTCGGCAATTCGCGCCTCCGCCGCAGCGATCTTCTCCTCGTGCTGGTTGACTTTATGAGATATGCCATCAAGCCGCTGGGCCATGGAGTCTAGCTTTCCATCGATTTCCTTGAGGCACCCTTTAAGGTCTCGAAACATACTTCTGACATCGTCCTCCGGTGGTGGGTCTAGCTGCGTTTCAGGGACCACCGGTGGCGATGGCGGAGCCGCCACAGCGCCGCGGGAAGCCTGTTTCTCAAAGTAGAGCTTCCGCTGCTTGGCGTCGGATTTCCCCATGCCGCCCTTTGGGCCCTACACACCCCGGCACCGGGGAAAAATGGGGCAGTCGGCACCTCGTGGGCCCCGGGCCCCAGCCAGCACTAGACCGCAAGGGCCAACACGTGTCCCCGGGCAGGCTAGGCCCGGCCAGCCTTCGTCTCGCCCAGGCAGCGGGTCAGCAGCAGCTACTCATCTATCGGGGGGGCACCGCGGTCAGGTAGCAATCCCAGCGGGCACCCAGGTGCTCCATCGCCACGTTCCACTTGCCACCAACTCGCAGTGCCATATGTCAGTCAGAGGCCTGGGCACGGATCAGCATAGGCCCGCACGCTGGGGTCGTCACATCGCAGGCATGGAGCAGGCTTCACGCCTCTCGTCTCTCAGGAGGTTTACCGGCCCCGCCAGCAGCGCCAGGCCACGTCTCCGCTGGCCAGTCAGCCAGATCGTCAGGCCCGCACACCGTGTGCCTTGGAGCCGCCGCGAGGGCCGCATTCAGGCCAGCAGGGGTCCGCAGCTGCGTCTATGGTGGCAGTCGTCTACGTCGGTCCCAACCTCGCCACACGAGCCGCGGCCTCCGACCAGGGCCTCGCGCAGCAGACGGCGCCGCCCAGCGCGGAACACCCCAGCAGCCGGAGTCACGAGGGCCCGTAACTCCGGATTTCCACAGCCGATTTCTGTCACAGAAGCACCGCCGGGATCCTCGGCGACAGGGCGCCTCCCGCCGCAGCTCCACTGCTCGAAAAGTCAGGCAGAGAACGGATGGGCTAACGGATTGTTTGTTCGGCCGGCAGAGCCCCGTTACACGGCGGCCATCTTGCAGCTCGGCTCGGCCACGCCCCTCGGGCACAATGTTTTTAATATGTTTGTAGCCTTTATATTGTAAGACTACAAAAGTGTACGCGCCCCGGTACAACACTAATAGACATCACTCACCTTTACAGATTACTGTTTGGGCATTACTTGACATGCGCGGGTGTGAAGAGACATTGTCTCTTTTTTACACAGATGCACAATATACACCGTTCTCGGCTGCATTCAGACGTAAGAGCTAACGTCTGTACTTTGATTGGAAGTTCAGTACGTAAGGATCGGCATTTATGGAGGCGGCTTTCCTTTCCCGGTACCTCCGGTCACAGGCTCAATTCAACGCCGGCATACCGACGGATAGGTAAGCCCTCCGATACCCTCCTTTGTATTACTAGCTTCAATGACTACATTGGCCCGTTATACTCTCTGGGAATTTTTCTAACTTAAGACTAGGCTGTCTAAACATTAGCGAGACATTTGCACAATACGTTTGAAGTCAGATCTATTTATTTGCCTAAAATGTATACAGACTTCTATTCTCACCAGGGTGAATGAGTTAATGTCGTAATTCATTGGTATTATGGCTAATCACGAGGCAAGATACCATTGGACATTATATCCTCATTTTTTGTACATTGCTATACTAGTATTTCTTGAGATCTTGACTCTACATTATAATTTTAGAGTCTAGTCTGCACTATTTAGCACTGTGGCTCATGCAAGCCCACTGCCTTATTGTTTTAAGTCTCCCTCGCTAAGTTTGGCGTTCCAAACATACATGCTTATCTGGGGTATTACTACAAATGGTACACTCCTTTTTATTCTTAATAAGACGTGTTATTGTTGATGGCTATTTTTGGTACCATTTCTTTCAGAGCGGTGTCCCTTTCCTGAGGGGTTGCCAGGTTGAGGTGTGGTGACTTACCCAGTAGTTACGGGTGAGTTATTCCTTTTTTTTTTTGTGAAACATTATTAGTTTTTGATGCACCTACGATCATTATATTGACGTTGGCTCTTTAACTTTGATTGTAGGTAATGCACTTTATGAAACAGGCGCATAAAGAAAATTCTTGTCCCTGTATCCTTTTCTGTTATATCATTAGTTCACTTTTTGGCAGCAGCATCATAATGTCCTGATGAAAGCCTAGCCCACTATTAGGCACTATGGCTGAAACATGTTGACAGATTAACTTTTTTTCATCACCGCGGTTTATAATTCTGACCGCTGGTGCACTGTATTTTTTAAACCTGGCAAAGAACGTCTCATAATAAAGTTTTTCCTTGCCGTCCTTTAGTCAGTTTTAAACTTCACTCCTCTCACAGTTTTTTTATTTAATTTGCGCTGCGTCCTCATTCACACTATCAGCTCTTCATGTGTGGATTTTGAATATCCGATTTAACATACAAAAACATCCTTGAGCTCCTCCCTCTTAGTTAAGGGGGTTGTAGCCCCCAGAGGAACGAGGTTTTTCCTCTGGGAGGAGAATCCCAAATGATGAAGCATGTCACCTTTGGTGAGTGAGGGATTTCGTCCTAAAAAGGGATATGCCCAGAGCTATCTCAGTTGAGCTTAATTACTAGTTCTGTTTCACTTTATTCTTTTGTAACTGCTCAGTAGTGGTTTTTCCACACTTGTTTAAAATATTCTTGTAGACCTCGGGATTTCTTACTGTTTATTGTTCCGTTGTTGGGGATTAAATCCTGTGTGGTCTTAAAACTTCCCTGGGACCCTCCGGCTTTGAACCGTTTGTTGTTTTAATTTCTAACTTAGCCATATTGCCCTAAGGGGGGTGGATTGTCATGCTAAATCCACCATGGCATATTAGCAAGGGATTCCCTATCGCTGACATTTTATTGCTGGATTACCAGCGATATTGCAGCATTTTGCCGCTATCGCTGGATATTTTATCGCTTTGGAGATAGCCCTTGATGATAACGCGCTATCTCAGCAATAAAATCCAGCGATAGCAGGCGATAACTTTAATCGCGCTAAGCGCGCCTAGCGATATTTATCGTTGTCAGTTGCTAATATGCCCCGAAGTGTTTAGGAATGTTGAGGATACTTTTTCAAGACTTGGACGACCAGGGAGATGAAAAGTGCCACACTGGCTATGAAGATGTGGGCTCCCAGAGAGCATTTATTAGTGAAGCGTTTGAATGGAAGATCATCTGAGGTTGTACTTCTGAGGTTGGGATTGGGCAGAGAAGGTTAAAGCTACCCATTAAGAGAAAGGTTTCTGTGATAATATTGAGATTGTCAATGACTACAAGGTTGGAAATAAGGGTGAATGCGCTGTACATCGCTTTGGTCTTTGGGAGGGCTAATTTTAGAGAGAGTGGCAGAATTCCTACAAGTGGGCATTATAAATGATTACCTACAAGGCATTTCTGCTTTTGGAAGAAAGTAAAGCTTTAGAGGGGTGTTTTAACAGGTTTTTGATTTTATTAACAGTGTACTGTGGTGTTCATTTAGCATTTTGAGGTCTTGGGGGATTGGAAACTCAATGCTTTCGACCATTCCCAATTTCTGTGTTTGTAACACACACAAAAAACATTGGCAAAGCCAATAGGCATTGCCTTTTGTTAGGGGAATTGTGCTGTAAGCATTGGGTGACTTTATGTGTTGCCTTCAGCTGTTCTAAAAGAATTCCACAGACCCAGCCGGGGATGGACTGGCCATTTATCTCATGGGATATTTCCACTAGAGGTGGATTATGAAGGACAGTTTTTGACGACATTGGTTTGCCTCCGCGCATTTGTTGGACTCTCTGCAGTTGGCTGGTGTTTATGATGCAGAGAGGAAAAAACAGAGTAAGAGAGGAGAGATAGAGAGAAAGAGAGAGAGAGAGAGAGAGAGAAGGGAGAGGTTGGAAATAGAGAACAGCAGGAATGATAGAGGATGGAGGGATGTCAGAAAGAGAAGGCAAAGAAAGAGAAAAAAGAGAAGAAGAGAGACCGAAAATGTACGGATTGAAACAGAGTGAGAGAATGTATGGATGGGAAGAGAATGAGACGGAGGATGGAAGTGACAGATGGATTGAACATTTTGGTCAGGGCTGCACATTGACACATCTGGTCTTTTTCTGCACCCATGCCACCTAGGGGTCCTTGATGATCCATGGGACACTTAGCATCCCATAGCAATCGGTCACTTTGCATCTGAGCTACCACCCTGGTGGTGGAAAGTCAACGTGCCACCGTGGGACCTCTCTCACAAGGAGCATGGCTTGTTTAGAAGAGAGTACTCATGCAGCATTTTCAGTGGGAATGAGTTTTAGGTTTTAATGTCTATCCTCTGGTAGAATGGTACACTGTTGGTATGACAGAAGAAGCTTTTGATTCCCTTGAATGATACCAGATTGTACTCCGTTAAGTAAAAGGGAATAATACACCACTGGACCAGAGGACGACACGTTGTCTTTGTTGTGACCCCTGTGAACTTGTGCTGAAAACCATACAGAGAGAATGTTGTCTCTTTAAATGTTTGCCTGTTAAGTGGCCCACTCTTTCCAAGCTGAGAAAGACAGCCACTATGAATACTAGTTGAACTGTGTGTTTGTGTGCTGCACTAGGTCCTCGATGGGTGGGCCAGCTTTAGTGGCCCCCTTTCCAAGGGCAGCAAGTTCTAACCACAGAGGGTGGTACTGTAAATCAACCCAACAAGAGATAACCTTACAGATGCAGAACAGTGCTGAGAAAAGATGCTGTCAGTGAGTTATCCTATGCAGACGGTACTGCATGTTTCAGAGAGGCCCTTGCAGCAGTGAGCTGTGGGTCAGACGAGAGAAACACCCACGTCTCGCACAATCCATCTGACAAGGACCTTGGGTTTTCACTCATCTGGTCAAGTCTTCGCCAAAATCTGAAGGTGGTAAAAAGTGTAAGGACATTGTGAGGGGCTTAGGTAGTGGAATGGCACAGATGGGAAAGAAAATGTATTCTTTGCATCTGTGGCCCCGAATGGTGCATTGTCTACCCTATTGGGGCTCTTCGAAGAATATGCCTCTATGGAGTCAGTCATGGCATATGAGTATTCACAGGCGGCTTTGGAGCCTTACCATGAATTTATCAACAGTGCCCTCTTACCATAAGACACTGCCTGGCATGGAGATCTGGTTAGACCTGTGCAGAATGCCTCCTCACCTCAACAAGAGATGCCTGTCTCCAGATGGAGGTGTTTACCTTTGAAACACATGCAGTATTACAGCTATGGGCTGTTTTAGCTAGTGTACCTTCATGCTCCCGGCGGCTTGCCAATGGGTTGGGTGGAAAACCAGGCATGGCATGACCCCTTATTCCTGGAATCTCTGGGGTAAGCCAGAAAGGCCCCATCTAGCAGAGTGTAGTCACACGAGGGTCTGTGAATAATGGAACCCAAGTCATACACTGTCGTGGACGGCCCGCGGGGACTTCATGCATTTGCCTGACAGGGAGGTGTCTCTCAAAGGCTATGCTGTGGGGCACAAACTGACACATCTCAAGGATGGCCTACATCGCTTCCTGACTGCCCTGACCCCTCACTTTCATTCCATCTCATTTGGAACTCACAGTTAAAGCCAGGTCAGCCTTTTGGGAAATCAGGAAGTGTTTCCTGCGGCCCCTGACATGGCGGCCAGCAGAGCCGCAGCCGAGACATCCACGGGTCAGACCTCTTGAGCGCATAAACCGTGTTTTGGTAGCAATCTCCGCACTGTATCATCAACATATTGTTTTCCTGCTCTGCGTGGCACGCATTGAGGCCTCCTTAATTAGCTGGAATAAAACCAGCCGCCATCTTCTCTGGCTCCGCGGTCACCGCCAGGCCTGCCAGGCCTGCGGAGCGAGAGCGCTCCCGACAGGCCCCCGGCCATTTCCAAGGCCTCGGATGATAATAACTAAGCCAGCGCGTTTGGAAGGAGTCTGGGGACACCGCTGAGCCTGGTAAATAACGAGACGAGTTGTTTAAGAGCGGGATGGAAATGTAATTGTCTCCCAAACTCTCCGGGGTCTCCTTCCCTTAAAGACGGCGGGGGCTCGTGCGTGCGTGCGGGCGCGCGCGTCCTCCGGCTCGGGCCTTCCTTTGTAATTAGGGTCGATGCTCAGATCCACGCGCAGTTCTGTCATTAGAAGCTTCATTAGCGAATTACTGCGCGGCAGCCCGATTCCAACTGGATGACACGGCAGCTTCTGAGCCGGCGAGCGACAAGCGCTTATCTGGGTCACCCCGCGCCTATCGCAGCATCAGTCCTAACAGGCACAAATTACCGTCTTTTCTAACCATTAACGACGAACCTGTGTAGTCTTTGTATGCACGGAATTAAAGCATTTCAGCCCGAGAGGACCATTTGATTAACATCTCACGGGGACCCTGTCAATCAAAGCCCTCTCCTTCCCCCTGCAGGCCCAAACGTCTCCTCTCGTTCTTATCACCCTTTGGAGTTCTTGGATATTATTATTATTGCTTTTTAATAAAAGGAAGTTCATATTTTTTTCTGGTTCTCTCTTCCTACTTAGACTTTATCCTGTTAGCAAATCAGTTCTTTTTAAATTACATATATAACAAAGAGCCAGGGTAGATTTTGCGTATGCTAAACCTACCCTACTTGATTCAATGAACCATACAAGACCCATGAATTCGGCGCACAGGTGTGTCTTCAGCGAGGCCATTGGCTTTAAAGCGGGTGTGTGCCAAGCTGCTATTTTTTTTAGAAACCTTTACAAAGTCTATTGTAACCCTTTTTAGTTTCTTCAGGGCTGCAACATTGTTTGCTTTGCCACTTCCACTCAAAACACATTTTGCAACAATTAATGACAGATATCCTTGTCCAACACACAAAGTGCCAAATTTATTTAGATCTTGGTGGACAGGTTACTGCATCACAACAGTGATGGAATAAGCCGTGTGCCAAGATCTAAGGGGCATATTATCAAGGGCCTTATCTCGCTTTTTGGCTTTAAAACCAAAAAAGCGGAGATAATGTTTTCGCCCTATTAACAAGGCAGTGCTAACATGCATTAGCGCATGTT
The DNA here is from genome assembly GCF_964204655.1 of Triturus cristatus. Classification (NCBI taxonomy): domain Eukaryota; kingdom Metazoa; phylum Chordata; class Amphibia; order Caudata; family Salamandridae; genus Triturus; species Triturus cristatus. Next base: position 64,277,931 of record NC_140592.1, read on the forward strand.
AGCAGCCTTGTTACCGATGCCTCGCTTTGTATCTCTAATGAGATGCAAAGTGGGCGTCACTGGGCAGTACAACCTTGCAAATATCGCTGATGTGCACATCGTGATATTTACAAGGCTGCCCCAGCAGTTAAGCAGACGTTCGTTTTTAGAGAGAACCGCTGTTTTCGTCAAAATCTAATGTCTTCTAAAATGCCGATTTACCTATCCCTAACATTGGGGTGGATTATGCTGATATGACCACAGGGTCGTATCAGCAAGGTTATCGCCGTTTTGCAGGGAACATCGCTGGAAAACCAGCGATGTTCCCTGCAAAACGGCGATTTCCCCGCTATCGTGGGAATTTTTATCGCCCTGGAGAAACACGTTGTTAATAATGCGCTACCAGGGCGATAAATTCCAGCGATGGACGGCGATAAATAAAAAAGCGCTAAGCACGCTTTGCATTATTTATTGCCGTCCCTAGATAATATGCCCCTAAATCAGGCCAAATGACTCTGCATAAGGTGTTCATATTATTTTTTTCCCTGTACAATCCATTGTGCATCAGAAAGCTATGTAAAAGGAAACCCTGAAAAGTAAAAATCCAATAACATTTTACTGCTTGGTTGGGCGTGATCAGAATGAAAGTTATATGTCTGTGTGGCAAAAATTATATGGCAATGCGAATGTAAACAGGAAATGGTTGCAATGTGGGCGATTACAAAAAATCCAGCATTTTGCAGCACTTTACTGATCCTAAAAAAGCATTGCACTTCCGAGTTTTGGGAACAAGCTGCTTCCAAAATAGACTTATATTAACCGTACAAATTGAAAGTGATGTTGGCTGAATAAAAGGAGATGATCCAGGCCAGGTAGTGGACATATGTAATTTTGTAAAGATCCAAATGTCCAGATTATGTGAAACGGACCTAGAGCTGCATGAGCTTAGATTTAGAGCCCCTTCCTCAATGCGCGTCGTGCACGATAAGAACAATGGTGGCATTTTCATTATCCTCATAATTAAGGCTAATTTAGTAGCAGTTGTTTTGGCTTGGCTGTTGGTACCCTGGTGTAAGATCAGGCAAGCAAACAGTAAACACCAACCCAATCACTTTACAAGTTGCATTTGTCATGATAATTCAGTCCATGTATGTTGAGCCCAACATTCAATTAGGCGTGGGCGGAGTTCGCGGAGTTCCATGTCGTGACCAAAAAACTCCACCGCGCTACGTGGAGTACTGCAAGCAGCGGAGTGCATTAGTTCTTGCCGTTCACGCTGAGTTTTAGCGCTGGGTGTTCGTCCCATGCTTTAAAATCAGTGCGAATGGCACCAAGCGCAGCGCAACAGTGCGCTGCTACTTTCTGCCGCTCAAGTAGATGTTCTACTCAAGCTGCAGCTTCCTCAACACAAACTGAAGTTTCTCAACACGAGCGGTAGCGACTATCCGCGACCGTCCGTGTTGAGAAATCTCACTAGGAGGTAGTCTGGATAAGATTTTCCTCACTCACGCTCGCCAACTTAACGTTGGCGAGCGCGAGCGAGGGAAAAACTCTGCAGAGTTTTTCAGAATTCTGTGCGCTACGAGAAGCACAGAGTAGGAAAAACTCCACAAAGTCCGCCAGCGTAACAGAATTTCACGCTCAGGCCTACATTCAAGGTACATACATACAATCCTTTTTATTTACTTTTTTTTTTAACAACAGATTTTATTCGTCATTTGCACATAAGAGGCAGGGCTCTGTGACCCCAGACGCCACTACCGCACAGAATTACAGAGAGAGACATTGCAAAGGACAATTTTCGTTTTGTGTTTTTGAAAAAGAAGAAACAGAACACCAGAAACAAAACAAGCCATTACATTCTTTGATCTATAATATAACCTCGGATCTCTGCCCCCCCCACCCACCACCCCCCCCAAGTTGCGCTTCGCTCACTGAAAACCGCTCTCCCACTCGCGCCCGGTAACCACAGCAAAGGAGTAAGGACCCCGACCCATCCACCCTGGTAGAGACCCGGCACACCCAGGCCGCCCCCGCCCCCCATGGCGCCCGACACCCCAAAGAACAGCCCCCATCACTCTAGTCCTACCCCACTCCTACTGGGATATCGTCAGGCACAGCAGGAGGCTCCAGCCACAGACCCCGATAATCCGCCCACCGCTTCCAAATCTTGAAATGCTTGCGTGGGCAGCCCCGAGCCACAAAGATAGGTTGTTCCAGGCCCATACAAAAGTCCAGACCATTTTTCCATGCGGCCGCCGAAGGGGCCCGCTCATCCTTCCACTGCCTGGCTATGTCTCGCTTCGCCAAGGTAAGACCAAGCAACAGGAGGTGCTGTTTATAGACATTACCCCCAATATCGTCCATGACGTGAAGCAAGGCCAGCTGCGGCGTACGCTGGAGCTGCCACCCCAGGACCTCAGACATACACGAAAAAACCCCCCTCCAGAATCGATCCAACGACGAGCAGTGCCAAACCGTATGCAGGAAGGAACCCTCCGCCCCACCACACCTGAGGCACACCGGCGAGGCGATCAAGCCTGCTCTATACAGGCGCACCCAAGTGAAATATACCCGGTGTAGATATTTGAACTGGACCAGACGGAGGCGCATCGCAAAGGCCACGCCCCGCGGGGCGGCTAGGCCTCCCTCCAATCCTCTTCCTCCAACGAGCCTACATCGTCTTCCCACGCCGTCCGTAACCTATCCAGGGAGGGCGCACTATGGGTGACCAGAGACTGGTATATCCGGGAGATCTTTTTGGTTACAAGATCGCCCATGAAGACTTTCGCCTCCACCGGGCTAAATTCGGGAATGTCTGTCAGGCCCTCCAGGCTCGGAGCAAGTGCATGGCGAAGCTGGAGGAATCGAAAGAACTGCGTCCGGGGCATATCAAATTCCTCCTGCAGGTCCTGAAAGGATTTAAGGGATCCATTCCTTGTCACGTCGCCCAAGGTAGAGATACCGATGTCGTCCCAGCCTCCGAACCCCTGTAGCGCCACTAACTCCGATAGCCGCCCATTATGCCATAGCGGCGTTTCCCCCGTTAATGTGTTCCACCACCCTATTCTCTTTAAGGACTGCCGCCAGATCTGGAAGACTTCTCTTGAAACCGGCGGCAGCGAGCCCCGCAGCGCCGGCGAATAAAGGATCGTATGGAGAGAATGCCTCCCCATCAAGTGTCGCTCGAGAGTGTAAGCCGGGTCCCCTCGGTCGCCATACCACCACTCGTTGAGGACCAATAGGTGTGATGCCTGATAATACGAGAGCATGTCGGAGGTCGCCATCCCACCACAATAGGTGGATAGAAAGCACTTACGCAACGCCACACGTACCGCCCCTGTCCCCACAGAAACTGTCCGAGCACCGAATTCACCGTACGGAACCAGCTGGGCGCGATCGTATATGGGTGGTTCTGAAGTTGGTACAATAGCCGAGGAAGTGCCACCATCTTATAAATCGCCGATCTACTGTAGATTGTCAGCGGCATGCGGGACCAAGTCGTAATATCCTCTCGAACGCGCGCCCTTTTTATTTACTTTTTAATTATTTTTCATGTCAGTTTGCCCTGGTCTAAGATGTCCTGAAAGCTACTATTGTTTAATACCTATGTTACCTACTAATAACAGTCACTACACCAAACCTCCTCCTCCTTTTGAGTATGCCCATAGTTCACAGAAAACTTCATTTTCTTGCTACAGATAAAATTCTATCCCAGACTAAGCCTAAAAAGGTCAGTAGCTCCCTAAACTCTTTCAATTTCATAAAGACTCACAGGCTTTCATGTTTTAAGTGCTCTGTGGGAGCGACGGAGGGAGGGAGGCAGCTGTGCAATGTCAGAAAAGAACATGATTCAATGTAATGTGCTGATTACTAGTGGTAATCTTCATTACTCCTAGTCAAACTCGTCTCGTCTTTATGAAGTGAATCCCACCTTTACAAGACAGGAAACTTCTATGGTGGATACCCAGCCTCATTCGCCCAGTACTGTGTACCCTAAAGAGCCTGGCATTCCAGGTATCCACTTGACATACCAAGCCCAAAAGAAGGTCATACTGTCCGTTTTGTGTGGACAGGTCGTAATGACTGGTAGCCATGAAATTAACAAATAAATGTTCATTTTTATGGAAAAGATAGAGTCCGGTCAACGTAAGCCAAAAGAGTTGTCTTAACGTCAAGAGTATGCCGAAGAGTCTCAACAGTAAAAGTTGGAGGTAGGAAATGAACAGGAGCATCCAGTGGCCATTAATGTTAGTTGTAACTTTAGGAAGCAATGAAAGCATGAGGATAAAGTCCTGCCTTCAAACTAGATAGGGGCAGATGAACCATTAATGCACCCAATTCACCAATGCTTGTAGCTGATGTGATTGCTATCAGGAAAGCTGTCTTCATTGTGAGGAATATCAATTGAGTCCAGGGGTTCCTGTGGATGAACTTGAATGGTTTTATGCATCAATGCTAAATTCCAAGGAGAAAAAAGATGTCTTGAAGAAGGAGAAGATGAATAAAAATAGTACAAAAGCCTGGTGGCTAAAACTTCTCCGCCTCCCTTGGAACTCAGGGTTCACTGAAGGTTGAAATGGTTGCCACCCCAACCATCTCATGGATATGGGCACATTCAAATGAAACCCTTTCCATATAAAATCGCAATATAATGAAAAAAAAGATAATCTGCAGGAGAAGCACTTTGGTCCTCACACACTTTTGAAAGGATTTTCAATGCCCAGTATAGAATTACAAGGTTGACGTTCTTTTGGAATTCTCAATAGCTATGACTAGGTGACGTGAGAGACCTTTGTTCTGTAGACGCTTCATCTCAACTTCTATATCGAAAGGAACAACTTCACTGACAACCCCTTTGGAAGTAGAAGAGAACCAAGACCTCCAAGTCCAGCAATCTACAAATATTATCCATCTTTATCCCCTTTAAAGTCTGATTGACCACTTGGGAATTAGTGGGAAGGCATACAATAGCCTCTGAGCCCATGTTACCAGAAGTGCATCTACCCCTAGGCTCTGGCTTCCAGATGCCTGCAACAGAAAAGCGGAACCTGTGCATTCCTTTGGGATTCAAAGAGGTGTCTGACTGGAGTCTTGAACCTTCCACATATCTCGTGAAAGTCGAGAAGTGTCAGAAATAGATCTTCCAATGAAAATAGAAGAGTCTCTGCCCAGGAACGTCCCTGCTCTGTCAGAATGCTCCGGTAATTATATCTAATCCCCTCTAGCAATTGAAACAAGGCAGTCATCGGGTAATCCGACTTCACTAAAACATGTTCATTTTTAATGTAGGAATAAAAGAATGTCACTGCTTTATTGGCCGGCAGAAGTTGTCTCCAATTGGATGAATGGAAAGATTCAATTTTTGACCAATGGTCCTTGGTGGCTCCCGGTCCCCGGTCCTTCACCTCTGTAGCCGAAATCTTCAGCGGACTTACATGTAATGCCCAGTGGGTTCACAGGATTTAGACATCACTGAAGGGAGTCTTGGATTTTTGATGAAACTAAAATATGTGCCCCGAAATTCTGGGAGAATGGAATCTAGAATATAATTACTTGATTCAAGACATAGATGGAGATGTGCCCAGGGAGGGGTGAACATACACAATGACATGTGACCTTTGAACCTTGGCCATATCCTTGCCAAGGCTTGAGGAAGCTTCAGGAGTTTACTCAAGAGGGGCTGAATTTTCCTGTGCTCTAATGTCTGGCAAGAGAACTATGTCACTGTCTGGCATGACGTGTGCACCTAAGAAAACTAAATCTTGTGATGGGATCATCTGGACCTTTGGGACAATGAAATGGAACCCATGATTATTCCGGCATAAACAGACTGCATGAAACCCTTGAAGGGCCTAATTATTTTTGGGGCATGAATCAACCAGTCATCAAGATAGAGGAAGACTGACCAACTATAAAGATATGACTCCATGTGAACTACAATTCTTGTGAACACACGAGGAGTACAGCGGAGACCAAATGGAGGAACTTGAAATTGGAAATACTCTGTGTTAGACCTGTCATCCTTAGGGTGGTCTTACCCCAAATTTTTGCTTGCTAACGCCACTTTTTGCTTTATCTTTTTGTTGGCCATAGGACTCTGAGCACTTTACCACTGCTAACCAGTGCTAAAGTGCATATGCTTCTCCCCTAAACATGGTGACATTGGTGTATACCTGATTGGCATATTTAGTTTACCTGTAAGTCCCTTGTAAAGTGGTATACCATTTACCTAGGGCCTGTAATATAAATGCTACTAGTGGGCCAGCAGCACTGATTGTGCCTCTCACACAAGGATCCTTTCACACCTGTCTCAGGCCTGCCATTGCAGTGCCTGTGTGTACAGTTTACTGCCACTTTGACATGGCATTTCAAACCACTTGGCAAGCTTTAAACTCCCCTTTTACTACACATGGGTCACGCATAAGGTAGGGCCTAGCGCTAGCTAGCCCTATGAGCAGGGTGCTGTGTGACTAAAAGGCAGAACTTGTATTTTTAAGTTTTACATGTCATGGTAGTGTCAAACAGCTACATTCGTTTTTCACTACTGTGAGGCCTACTCCTCTCATAAGCTAGTCTTGGGAATTCCTTAAAAGAAAATTAAGCTGTAATTCCTAAATTGAAAGGAGTAGTGAAATCATGTTTCATATCTTTGGAATGGTAATGATAAATCCTCTTAAGTGGTAAAGCTGGATTTGACTTTACTATTTTCGAAATGTCACTTTTTGGAAGTGGACATTTCTCTGCTCTTATCTTAGCTCTGTGTGCCCACAGACTGTCTTCAATACACATCTGGGCATCGTGATAGGTACACTTTGTGCATTAATAATAAGAATCAAAAGGGGAGGGAGGAAAGGTACTGGAGCCAGTTCACTTCCCCTGGTATATATATTTTATCAAAGAGAACTTGCTCTTGAGTACATGCTCCTTGCGTATGTTTGTTTTGGAAAGGAAACACATTATGTTTATAGTAAGGCCCTCACTCACCAACCTAGTTGTTGACATGCTTCGTCAGTGGGCCCCACCCAAGGCACCGAGTGCACCTCGGGTGTTCTACGACACCTGGATACAGTGAAGCTGGTATTGTGATGTGAGAGTGCAGTGAAAGGAAGTGAGTGAATGTTAAAAAGGCTGTCCTAAGGGTCCCTGGGATAAAACAATGACTATTTTAATGAGGGGGCCTTTGGCAGTTAATAAAAACAAGAGTCGGATATTTAAGGGGATCTTAAGGTAACTCCAATATCCTAGTCGGTCAACATGTTTCAGCCATGCTCTCTAAGTGGTATGGCTTTCTTCAGGACCTATGTGTAGTGCAAAGTGAGTGGTCTAAAAACGTGTTATTAAAAGGCCATATATGTGACACACGTGCTAAGGTGTGATATGTGGTAGAGGAGAATTTCCTCTAGTGGCGCTTTCCGGTGTGGAAGGAAAAAGACAAAGAAACATACAGAGAAACATTTAACATACTGGTATGGTTGTTTCAGGAGCGGAGTGTCCGTGCTCTTATGCGGTCAAAGGCACAGTGAGGACGGGGTGTGGCGTAATTAGTTATAATAGACGCCTGGTAATTTATGCGGAACCGAGTGGTAATCAAGATGCGTATAACGTGGTGCATCGTATAACTTAAAAACGTAAAGCAAAAAAAGCAAAGTATCTTACTCAGACAATATCTGGAAAATGTCCCATGAGTTCCATGTGGTGGCCCGACCTGTAGTCACACTCTATGTGACAAAAATTTGTGACAAAAGCAATTTAAAATGTACCCACATGCTTGGCTGTGAGAGAATACCAGCAGTGGGGTGGAGAGGCAGTGTTAAAGCACACCCCCCTTAGGATGTTCCACTTACTTTATCAAAGTCTAGGACCCTTCTCGGTACCTGCTTCAGCCGCCATGGAGCTCCGTGGGAGAATGAGTGGAGCTGGCCGGTGGTTTAAATACTCTGCTGGTTCCAACAGGTGTCAGCAAGATCGGTTAATTGGGAACCGCTGTGACTGGTTCAATGGGTTTCAGGTGCTGATTTAGGCTGTCTGCTGATGAGTCTGCAGGAGAGAATAGGCATAGAGAAAAGACACATCCTAAGGTGGGTATGCTTTAACACTGCCTCTCCACCCCGCTGCTGGCATTCTCTCACAGCCAAGCATGAGGGTACATTTTAAATCGCTTTTGTCTGAGTAAGATACTTATCTTTTTTCGCTTTTCGTTTTTAAGTTACACGATGCACCACGCTATGCGCATCTTGACTACCACTCGGTACCGCATAAATTACCAGGCGTCTATTATAACTAATTACGTCACACCCCGTCCTCACTGTGCCTTTGACCGCATAAGAGCACGGACACTCCGCTCCTGAAACAACTATACCAGTATGTTAAATGTTTCTCTGTATGTTTCTTTGTCTTTTTCCTTCCACACAGGAAAGCGCCACTAGAGGAAATTCTCCTCTACCACATATCACACCTTAGCACGTGTGTCACACATATGGTCTTTTAATAACACATTTTTAGACCACTCACTTTGCACTACACATAGGTCCTGAAGAAAGCCATACCACTAAGAGAGCATGGCTGAAACATGTTGACCGACTAGGATATTGGAGTTACCATAAGATCTCCTTAAATATCCGTCTCTTGTTTTTATTAACTGCCAAGGGCCCACTCATTAAAACAGTCATTGTTTTATCCCAGGGACCCTTAGGACAGCCTTTTTAACATTTACTCAGTTCCTTTCACTGCACTCTCACGGCACAATACCAGCTCCGCTGTATCCAGGCATCGTAGCACACCCGAGGTGCACTCGATGTCTTGGGTGGGGCCTGATGATGAAGCATGTCACCAACTAGGTTGGTGAGTGAGGGCCTTACTATAAACATAATGTGTTTCCTTTCCAAAACAAACATACGCTAGGAGCACCCACTCCAGAGCTAGTTCTCTTTGATAAAACACACTTAGTGCATTCCCTCTAGACAGCCACAAACACAGGAAGGGTGGGTGTGACAAAGGACTCATCTGCATTCTTCTGCATTCCGGTAGCCTTCTTAGGTAGGAAGGGGAAGAGGGAGCTGACATATCTGAATAGACTGTGCCCTGTCCTCACAAAACCCCCCACAGATTAACCTGGCAGACAGGGCTGGGATGAAAGGGGACCTGTGCGCTTCAAGGAGCTACTTTGAAGTCACTCCCACTTCAAAGGCACATTTGAGTATACGTACTAGGGCTCTTGTCCCTACCAAGATAGTACACTACTGGACCTGAGAAGAACTCTGCCACGAGTAAGGGCTGCTGTGCTACAAGAATTGCCAATTTTCTTGACTGACTGGCATAAGGAACTGCTTCATTGCAGTGCTGAGCTGCCCCTGTTACCTGCTGATCTCTGCCTTGCTGAGGACAAGACCTGGACCCATCTCACTTGAACTCAGAGTGACTTCAAGGGCTTGCTGGCTTGCCTTCTGTTTTCTCAAGTCTCAATGTCATGGAAGACTTCTTGCAACTCCACTGGTGCTGCTGGACTCTGCCATCTGTGAGTCCTACCCTTGCTTGTGGCGCCCTCTTCAGTCCTGGGCCTCGGAAGTGGGTTTTTGTTGAATTTCCTACATCAAAAAAGCAGTAGCTTTGCGCCAATCGGAACCGGCACATCGCTGTATGATGCCGACGCAGCAGCTGCTCGACGAGCTGGACTCTCCAGCCGGCACAGCTCGTCGATGACAGACAGCATGGCTCGGCACCAACACAGTGCATGCATCATACATGGGTTCATCGATGAAGCTTCCATGGATGGCTCGGTTTGGTGCCGACGCTCGCCTCCATCCACGGGATGATCAAATTTGTGGTGCCTACTGGACTCCTCGCCTCGAGTCCTCGACATCGACACTTTGCTCCATTCAAGGTAACTGTCTGAGTCCTGTTGCTGGCCTGTCCTCCATCCTGGTCGGCCTGAACTTAGGATTCACCCTGGTCTGATGAGACCTTAAGTAACCTTTTAGCGCTATTGACTTCTAAGAACTATTTTTGGTTTTATCTTTAAATATTAATAACTCCGGTTCTACTTATTGAATTTTGCCATTTTGGTCTTGATTTTCTCTTCTCATAAAAATATGATTTATTTTTCTAAACCTGTGTGGAGTCTTTATGTGGTGTTTTCATTGTGTTACTATGTATATGTGTTGCACAAACACTTTGCACATTACCTCTTTAGATAAGCCTGAGTGCTCTGTGCCCAGCTACCAGAGAGTGAGCAGAGGTTATTTTTTAGTGTGTATCTAGCTTAACCTGACTAGAGGGGGGGTTCTTGCATGGACAGGGTGCATAGCTCTTCCAACCAGAAACTCAATTTTTAACACTCCACTTGAACACAAAACCTCAGAAACTGATGATGTTTCTTCACTACTAGAATGTACAAATACGCATCTATCAAGTCAATAAAGCCTCGTTTCACACTCATAGGAATTACATTTGGAAGGGTCTCCGTTTTTAAGTGTATCACCTTTACCAGCTGATTGACCTTCTTCAAGTATACATCCATCAATTACGCTCTTGAAACTTTTGGGACACTTGAGTAGACAGCCATATTTCTCTCTTTCCACTGGAGTCACTGAATTTATCTCCTTCTTTCGCAAGAAATCTTTGATTGCAGGCAGTATGTGTAGGAAGGTGGAATCTGACTGCTTAGTTACCCCCAATTTTTTGCCTGGTGTTTTGCTGGTTTTTGACTTAGTTTGACTGGGATCCTGCTAATCGGGACCCCAGTCTATCTGCTCTCTCCCTAAAATGGATTGCATGTACTTTAGGTACACCACAGATTGGATTCTGGGGTACCCTTATAAGTCCCTAGTATATGGTATCCTATATACCTAGGGCATAGGTACCCCAGAGGCCTCTCAGGGGCCGCAGCATGTATTATGCCACCCCTGGGAGACCATACAAAATGGCACCACAGGATGCTACAGCAGCCTGTGTAAGGTGGTGTATGCATCCCTTACTTAGATATAGGTTCCCTATATCTATCTGTTAGAACGTGGTTTTGACACTATGGGCCGCCCGGATTTTTCGCTTTTTGAGCACCTAATTGTTGAGCTCTTACTGTGGGGGAGCCTCATAAGTTGGGACTCACCCACAGTGAACTCAGGATGTAAGAGACTGCATGGGGATTTTACTGGTGTTCCCCTGGCCTGACCAGGCCACTGCGCAGCAGCTGGAGTAAGGGACACTGGGCTGGTTACATGCAGACACATGTGTACATGGAATAGGCTTTATAGGCTGGAAAGAAACATGCCAGGGAAAGTCAGTGTGTTTTACTGTGTTTTCACTTCATTATTCCCCTAAGGGAATGTGGGGCCCATGGCTAGATTAACTTCCGTTAGGCCTACAGATTCCAGACACGCACTTAAGTCCAATGTAGCGAATGTGAAAATAAGTATTCTGCAGAGTCCAAAGTCATATTTGTACTGCTTTTGGGTCATCCAGAACTGTCATATGTCTCTGAGCCAGCCATGACCAGACCCAGGCTGAGGGCTGACCTCAGCTGGATGGATTTATAACCTTTCTTTCACAAGCGAGGGCCTCCTCTCCACGAAGAGAAGATGGGTGGGGCTACAGGCCAATCCATCAACCGCTGTCGCTGGGTGCCAGGCACCAGGCTGCACCAAGGAGGGAAGGCAGCTTGGGGGGGAAGGTGCTTCCGAGACATGTGGCAGAAACCCTGGACGACGCCATTTTGAACAAGCTCAGAGGCTGGACAAAAAGGAGGGAGCCGGGGCAGGGACGTGATGTGTCGCTGTTTGATAGGACCAACAGAGACTTCCTGCCAGCCCCCTACTCAACTTTTAAAAAGTGGTTGCACAGGAAGAGAAGGTCTCTCTGGGGTGTGGTCTGCTGAGGGTGAAGGTGCTGGAGCCTGGCACAATGGGCATTTGGAAGGAGAGACCCCCTGACTGCCCCAGGACCCTATCAGCACCAGAAGAAGAGCCCAGGACTGGTGCACAGAAGAAGGGGCCTCTGCGCAGGGAGAGAGGCCCAGAAGGCGAGCCTGGCGAAAGGCTGGTGCAGGGAGCCAGTGAAGACAGCACACTGCTGAATCTACCCTCTCAAAGACCCAGAGGGCAGAGGAGAGTGTTCCCAGTGGCTGGGGCTGGTAAAGAGGAGCATGAAGTGCCCCATAATGGCTCGCCAGGCATTTGGAAATCTGCCATTTTGGTGCTTCGTGGCCCCCAGAGGAGGGGGGTCACCCTCACGGAAGACAGCACACTGCTGGATCTACCCTCTCAGAGACCCAGAGGGCAGAGGAGGGTGTTCCCAGTGGCTGGGGCTGGTAAAGAGGAGCATGAAGCGCCCATAATGCCTCACCAGGCATTTGGAAATCTGCCGTTTTGGTGCTTTGTGGCCCCCAGAGGAGGGTGGTCACCCTCACGGAAGACAGCACACTGCTGAATCTACCCTCTCAGAGACCCAGAGGGCAGAGGAGAGTGTTCCCAGTCGCTGGGGCTGGTAAGGAGGAGCATGAAACGCCCCATAATGCCTCGCCAGGCATTTGGAAATCTGCCGTTTTGGTGCTTTGTGGCCCCCAGAGGAGGGGGGTCACTCTCACGGAAGACAGCACACTGCTGAATCTACCCTCTCAGAGACCCAGAGGGCAGAGGAGAGTGTTCCCAGTGGCTGGGGCTGGTAAAGAGGAGCATGAAGCGCCCCATAATGCCTCGCCAGGCATTTGGAAATCTGCCGTTTTGGTGCTTTGTGGCCCCCGGAGGAGGGGGGTCACCCTCACGTGTGAAAAGGGGTGCAGGGGGGCTGCAGGAGCACCGCAGTCTCCCCCAGCCTAAAGAAAAACAGTCCACCCCTAAGTTTCACGGGGCATCTGAAAGAATAACCCCTCAAGGGCTCAGCCAGCCTTTAACACCTTCTAGGCTGAAGCTTATGTTCTAAAGCTGAGGGTGTACTATGAAGTGCATCATGGAGTGAAGGGCTGAGTTGGGGATGTCTGTAGAAGGGCATCCCCTGGAGGTGAAGTGGTGTAATTGCACCAAAATGCATTTACTATTGATTATTTCTTTTTAGGTGGACTGAAAGTCACATGTGTAAAGTGAAGTACCTGTGTAAGGTGATGTTAAGCTAAATGGAGTTATGTTGCTGGACCTTCCTGCTAGGGGGTCTGGCTGTATTTACGTAATCCCATGCTTTTACCTGTGATTCCTTTTAAAGTGAAGAGGCGCACTGCAGGAGAAGTGTAGTTGCCAGGAGTACTTCTTTTGAAGGGACTGTAAGTCACATGTGTAAGGAGATGTCATAAGCCAAGTGGGGCTATGTTGCCAGACAGTCCTGCTAGGGTGTCTGGCTGTATATGCACAATCCTGTGATTTCATCTGTGATGCCCTTAGGGGCTGTAATTGCAATGCATTCAAATGATCAACCAAGGTGATGAGTACTGTCATTCTAAAGTGTGCGTAAACATGGATTCTTGCTGCTGCACTTAGGTGAAGACCCCAGACTGCTAGCCCTTAAGATATAGAGGTGCATACTTTATGGTCAGTAGGAGATGCTCAGTCAGGGTCATGTGTCACCAAGGCAGGTTTACCCCTTTTTAATGCTTGTTGAGGTAATGGGGTGGGTCGCCACTGGGATGGTGCCAGTGCGCAGGGCCCTCGCTCCAGGTTATGTTCAACTAACTGCATTGGGGGCAAGTTGATGTGCATACATGGGAGTGGTGGTACTAGACCCCCCCCCCCCCGCCGGAGGGGTGGAGATGTTATGCAATTTCACAAAGTAATTCCAACAGCTTATGTATATTTGTAAATTGGTGCATAGTATTGAGTGGTGTGTGTGTTTAATAAATGTACTCTTACTTTTATAAAGCAAAGTACAGACTGGACAATCAATTATTGAGTGTTATTTTTTTGCACCTGCAAATGGCGATTACTAGCCCACATCACCTCCCTTGAGTAAGCCTCAGACTGCTCTGCAACGCTACCCTCTGAGAGTCAGGCGCCACAATTGGGTGTTTGGTTCCCAGTGAATGACAAATGTAGTCATGTTATTTGTGCAGGCCTTACAGATGCTTCCTCGTTTTCCAACACTATCCTTAATACTGCACATATAAACCTATCAGTCACCCCTATGGCAGGCCTTATCAATCCTTAAGGCAGGGTGCTGGGTTTTATGTGAGTGGGTGCCTATGCATGCGCAGAGCCCCTCTGCAGCCTTCGGAACCTTTATTCCGGGGTAGTTTGTGATGCAGCCAAACCATGCACTCTTAAGTGCATTATAACCTTGCTGTAAATGCTAACTTTAGAATGGCTGCATGGAAACATGTTGTGTTTGGTGTCAAACACCTTGGAATCATACCTCCCCACCAGTAACTGGCGGGGGAGGTATGATTCCACCCTACTAGAGGGAGAAATATGACTTCACCGGTACACCCGGTACCAGCTTCACAGACCCTGGCATCACAAAATGGATGCTGCCAGTCACAGACACAAGTCTGCCTTCCTGCTGCTGGACGAAACTCTGGCAGGGGAGGCTGGACAATAGGTTTCCTGTCACAGGGAGGCGTAACCACCTCCCAGACAGGCTTTAGTGTATTGGGGCTGGGTGGGTGCACTCCAAGAGTGCTTTGATGTCTGCACTGAGGGCACATTTGGTGTCCCTGTGTATAGGCCAGCTCAAACCGGTTGCAGGGGCTACAAGCACCTGCTCTAGCGCGAAACTGGACAAAGGATATGGGTGTAGCCACCCCTCTGTCCTGACCCTCCCATTGGTGGGTCCCCAGAGTTTGTCCCACCCCTTCCTTGGGTATAAAGTAGGAACCCCTGACTACAGGACTTTAGATTTACCTGGATGAAACTCTGCTACAGAATCCCAGAACTTTTACTATCTACACGATGTTGGATGACCGAAGAATCTCCCATGGAGTAAAGGAGTTACTCCACTGCAAGGCAGGCACCAAAGACGCATCTGTCTGATTTGCAACTACATAGCTCCTGAAGGACTCCGAAGACTTTGCAACACAGTAGGTGGGTTTCCAAGCTTCCCCGAGGCTGATCCGTGCTCTCAGCAATCCGAGATCCAAAGCCCTCGTGGGGACCGTGCAACCCGAACCCCTGGACACCGTGCACATTTGCTGCAGCATATGCTTCTTGGCAATCCCTGAGGCTGTGCTTTGGGCTACTTGTAGTCCAGACCCCGAGCAGTGATTCCACCGAAGATTACTGGCCTACACTCCTCGAGTGACCCGTGGGCTGGTATTTAGTGACTCCTCTCGAGGTCCCTTCGCGATCCCTTGTTCGTCGACTTGTGGGTCCCTGAGAAGGGTACTTTGACTTTCAACGGGCTTACCTGGTTGCTCCAGACGTGCCCTGACTCTCCATTGCTTGGGGAGTCCACAGGACCTTGCTGGTCCACACCGAAGCCGTTTTACTCTCATGCGTGGGTTGCCGTTGCCAAGGCTTGTTGGTCTCCAATCCGGACACCGACCCCCCAGCACTCGACATCCTTCGTGGAACAGCTCACCTGCAGACTGTGTTCATCGTTGACGCCTCCTGGTCCCCGTGGCAGTGGAGTCAATCTTCACCTCTTCGCACCTGAAACATCCAACATCGGTGGGCATTTGTCTATCGTGCCCCTGGTCACTGGCAAGTGGCCCAGTCTCTGTCCCCTCTGCTTTCAGGTTCTTCACATCTTCGATCCAGGCTTGGATCACACCGGACACTTTTTCTTTCCACAGCAGCAGCACTTTGCGGCAACCCTCCATTGAAGACAGCAAAGATTCCCGACACCATTTGACACCTATGCACCCGGCTTCCCTGGTTTAGGTAACATGAGTACTCCGGTGCTCACGTGGGTGCTGGCCTTAGAACCTTCTAAGTCTAAAAGGGTTTACTCCAAGTCCTCTCCTAAGTGTCCTTAATCTCTAAAATGACAACCGCGACTTTCCCATAGGATTGTACGGAGCTCGCGGCTGTGTTCTCACACTGCACGCTGCCCCCGTGGGTCCCCTGTGTCACTACCTTGGGTGGTTTCTTAGGGTCCCAATGATTCTACGTGCTCTATGCACTGTGTCTAGTCAAGTCGTGGTTCTTATACCACTTTCTTAATATATGGGGCCCATTGTATATTGTGCTATTTACTGTTGTTTTAGAACTGTAATATTGTGTGCCTTTCTCTTTAATCTCATAAATATGTTAGCAGAGAGTGTTTAGTAATAAATACATATATTTCATATATATAGCTTGTGTGGTTCTCCTTTCATTTACGCAGTTATCAAGGAGAGAGAGAGGACTCGGTAGCTAGTCCGTATCCCCAGGTATTATATGTTAATTAGAAAGGACTAGCCTATTTGTGAATAATACAGGACTCAGGACTGTATGACAAGGGGGAAGCCATTAGGTTTCTTCATGAAGCCCTCACCCACCAACCTAGTTGGTGGCATGCTCCATCATCGGGCCCACCCAGTGACACAGAGTGTGTCCCGGGTGTGCTACTACGCCTGAATACAGCGGAGCTGGTATGTTGCTGATTGTGCAGTATGTGTGACGTGAAAGGGAAACTTTAAAAAGCCATACAGTGGTCCAGCACCCAAGGGGATAATTAATATTTAATATCTGGGCCGCTGCAGCATGTATTATGTCACCCCTAGGAGACCATACAAAATGACACCACAGGTCTGCTACAGCAGCCTGTGTAAGGTGGTGTATGCACCCCTTACTTAGCTATAGGTTCCCTTTATCTATCCATATCACAGCACATATAAACCTATCAGTCACCCCTATGGCAGGCCTTATCAATCCTGAAGGCAGGGTGCTGGGTTTTATGTGAGAGGGGGATCATGCATGAGCAGAGCCCCTCTGCAGCCTTTGGAACCTTTATTCCGGGTAGTTTGTGAGGCAGCCAAACCATACACTCTTAAGTGCATTATAACCTCGCTGTAAATGCTAACTTTGGAATGGCTGCATGGACGTATGCTGTGTTTGGTATCAAACACCTTGGAATCATACCTCCCCGCCAGTAACTGGCGGGGGAGGTATGATTCCACCCTACTAGAGGGAGAAATATGACTTCACCGGTACACCCGGTACCAGCTTCACAGACCCTGGCATCACAAAATGGATGCTGCCAGCCACAGACACGAGTCTGCCCTCCTGCTGCTGGACGAAACTCCGGCAGGGGAGGCTGGACAATAGGTTTACTGTCGTTTTAGAACTGTTATATTGTGTGAATTGCTCTCTAATCTCATAAAGATGTTAGTAGAGAGTGATTAGTAATAAATACATATATTTTATATATAACCTTGTGTGGTTCTCCTTTCATTTAGTCATTCAAGAGGTTATAATCTGGTAAACCAAGCTGCTTTACATTCCTGCGAGATTTAGCTAGAAGTCTGCTCTCCATATCTACCACTTGGATAGCTTTCAATAAAGGTTGTCTTAAACCTAATCATCAATAAGGGTCGTTTGGACTGGTGCAAGGTGCCCATTATAACTAGCGGACAGCATATACCAGGCCAACTTCTCACAGTATGCATTCTTCTTTCTGCAACCCCAAGGTTTGATCCCTGAACCTCAATGGAGGGTGCAGATTTCGATATATCAACCCTTCTTGATGACTGGTAGCACCCATTGGCTGGAGGTACACTTTTCCCGAGCCTCTTTGAAGTAAAGTATTCAACCTGCCTCCGACAACTTGAGACCAACTTTGACATTGTCAGGACATCTGCTGTTTTTCAGAAAGACTCTGTTTCTGCTACTGAGAAAACTTTCCTGAGGTGCCTTTTCTATGAGAACTCTTAGAAGAGGATGATTGCTACTGTCTACTGGATGGTTTCCTGAAGAAAAGATAATAACGTGGATTGGATCTGAAGTGATCTATATGATGAGAAATGTTTTCTTTTCTTTAAATAATTGATGCAGTTTTCCTCTAACTCATTACCAAAAGGCGGTGCCTTCATATGGCATACAAAGTATAGATGATTTCTGTACTGCGTGTCTATGCTGGCCCGTCCAGAAAAGATTTCTTCTAGATGCAATAGTGGCTCCTTCTGCAAAGGCAGATGCCATGACTACATTAAATGAAAGTCGCAAAACATACTCAGTTTGTTTCTCCATAGCTCCAAGAAGTTCTGATCTCTCTGTTCCTTCTAACACCCTTTTAAATAACCCTTTGAAGTCAGTGTCAAAGGCTGGGATGTATAGCCACCATATATCTCTACCCTTATTCCAGATGAGACTCAGCATTACCTTTTTTTGCAGCAGTTTTCATTCTTATCTGTAGATCTTTAATGATCATTTCCTTCAACATTGTAGTCTTGTCAAAAAGCCTTCCCTCCTGAAAGTTCACCCAGTAGTTTTGATGTCATTCCAGAAAGAGGATATAAACAGTGCACAAAGCTTGCCATGTGTATCTTATTTGGATCTGTCCATTCTCTTAGCACCATATTCGATAAATCAGAATGAAAGGGTAAACCTTTCTGAGGGGAGCACTGAAAATGATGTAAAATATTATCTGTAATTTCATTCTAGGGAAGACAATCCCATATTTTCCCTCACATTATGACTTCCAGTGACACATCCTTTTTAATCTATTTTTTTCTCATTTTTCTTCTGGAGATACCTTGGTATACATACACCCTTGCATGAAGTAGGTAAGCATACAACAGTTCATGATTGGAAACAAAGCCCATAATGACCTGGAAAGTGTTGGTCACCCTAACTAGAGTCTGCACTTGTAGATCTAAATCTTGCCTCCCTTCTGCTCGCCTGCTCTGAGGGCCAGGTCTTATGCAACGTTGAACTATTTTATGGAGTTACTTCCTTCAGCTTGAAAACCTTCTGTTAAATGTAAGCTGTTACACCCTTGTCAACCAAACACACATTTGTAGGTGTTTTTGGAGAGTAGGTAGTTTTGTTGAGCTCTCTATTGGAGAGTCAAAAACTTTGCCGAACCTACAGTCCTGCACCTTGAGAGATCTGCTGTCATGTTTGTTGTGTCTGTAGAAGCATTGTAGGATCTTTGGATGTGGGTAGACTTGAGGAATTGTACACTCTGTATTGAAAGTCAAGTGCTGATTTTAAACAGATGTTCTGCCTCACAAAGCCATTATGCACTACATTTCGGTCTTCCACAGGGTTCTAGAAATTTTCACTGCTGGGCTGGGAACTCACTGACACAGATAGGCAACCAGTGAGTTCCCCATGGTGGATATCAATGCCCCCCGTCCTTCCACCTTCTCTTAGGGGAAGAGTAGCCGTTATCTGCTACAGAGTTTTTGGGTTGAGCTGCTATAAAGAAATCAATTCCCCTTGTTCTTTTCATTACAACTCCCATGTACCCTGTGTTTTATATATGTGCTGGTCCCCAAATACACGTTTCAAGTTTCCTCCTTGCGCCCTCTTCCCATGTACTCTACACATCACTCCACCCAGAGGAGGCGATAGATGGAGAAGAGGTGAAAGGCCTGATAGGTGGCAATGAGTTCTATTGAGGGGCTGATTTGAACACAGGTTCTATCTATGTGATGCTGTTCAGATATATTTGGTTGTTTAGTTTGTGTACTCAATGCATTTGTATGTTTAGAAATGATGCAGGGTTGTATAATATTTCTGACCCAGAATGACTGAATGCATGTGACCTGATTCACACAAGCCTAGCACCACTGTACATTTGTGGATCAACATCATCTTTGCTTGGATTTTACCACCCTCAGCTTTCGAGCACACTGTTACCTGTTAACTTGTTAGAGAACTTTGCACTTCTGCTGATAAGCCAGTCCATTCTGCAGCTGTATGTGGAAGAGTGTTTCCAAATAACAGCTCCCAACATTTGTCTGGATTAGCCAGATCTAGGCCTCAATTTCAGGATAGTCACTATGGGGCCGATTCACAGAACTAACTTAAGACAAAATCCTAAACTTACTACTTTTGATATTCACAGAAGTTAGGATTTTGTCTTAAGTATGTCTTAAGACAAACTTAAGACAGACTTAAGACAGACTTAAGACAAACTTAAGACACACTTAAGACAGACTTAAGACAGATTTAAGACAAAATCCTAACTTAAGTCTGTCTTAAGTCTGTCTTAAGTTTGTCTTAAGTCTGTCTTAAGTCTGTCTTAAATCTGTCTTAAATTTGTCTTAAGACAAACGTAAGACAAAATCCTAACTTCTGTGAATACCAAAAGTAGTAAGTTTAGGATTTTGTCTTAAGTTAGTTCTGTGAATTGGGCCCCATATAAGTAATTCCCATTTTGATCCATGGTAAGTAAATTTATCTCATGTGGATATCCTAATAATCTAGCATGGAGTTGGTGTTTGTAGACTAAAACTGGACCACTCTGTCAACACTGGGCTTTTCCTATGTATGATTCTCTAGAATGCTAAATTCAGGTAGTGATTCCATCTTAGTTGCCTAGGAAGAAGATGCTATACATGGATGGAGGCCCGAAACCGTGATAATTGAGTCAATAGTAAAGGAACACTACATGGGACTTTACAGAACTTGCAACTGATGCTGCCCTGCAGTTTAAAGCTGCGTCAATGAACTTCTAATCACAACGTAATTAGAAACAGTTTGATACTGGGATATAACCTATACCTCTGTGTTTGATCACAGCACACCTGGAGAGCCCAACCAGCATTATTAAGCCTTCATCTTTTTTATATTTTCTCCTATCAGTTTGGATCGACAGAGAACAGAAGAAACTGAGGGAACATGCCATTGACATTATTTCAAAGAAGTCCAGAAAGCTGTGGCTTTCATGTACAGGAGTCAGTATGAAAGCGATTTTGCAGAAGTCTCATTACACCCTAGGATACACTGCACAATAAGAAAAGACTCTCTGTCGCAGGGACAATGGCTAAAAAACAGCTGGCAAGCACAGCTTTTCTGCAGATGTGCAGGTAGGTAGTCTGTGTCTTTCTCCCTATAATTGGAACATTCACAGAGAGCAGAGGGAACACAAGGGGGGGGGGGCACAGGAGAAGGCAGCAGCAATTGTAGAGGATGCATTACTATTTAGAAAATTTGTCTTGCTTAAATTTATATTCCTGTCTCATAATCCACTAAAAAATTGAGAAAAGATCATCCATTGTCCATCAAAGAATTCTTGGAATGCGTTTCTATGTTTATTTAAAGGGTGGGATGAGTGACATACCTTTTCTCAGGTAGTATATGTAAGTCTAACACAAATATGAGTTTATTACGTGATATGGAAGGAGCGCCACCGCCTTAAAAATTGGAATTTTTATGACAATTTATTTGTGCTATCCATATTTTCTCTTCTGTTTGTAAAATTAAATTATATTGCAGACCCTTCCCTTGTGAATATCCAGCGTCATGATACAAATCTACCTGAACCATTTCACTTGCTAGAGAAAGATGCATGATCTATGTAAGAGAAAGACAACATTACACAAGTTACAAGTAGCCCAAGGAGTGGGATCTGTGGAAGAGTATTCTTGTGCAATAAAATATACACATGTACCTACCCACATCATATTGGCTCTATAGGTCACCATATAGGATATCTGAGTTTGAAGCCCCATTACATTGCTGCCTAGTGTGCATATTACTCCTTCAGAGAAAATGATCTGTTAGAAAAGTGTAGTGGAGACCCTCCAAACCACTGGTAATATATCTGGTGGAAGCACAGCCATCATTTTAGTACATCTTTGTTAGTGCTGCAGAGGACCAACCCTCAGCATCTCTGTCTCGCCACTGCCAAACTGCTCAGGGCCGGACTGGCCGTAGGGGGCACCGGGCAATCCCCCGGTGCGCCGCACGGGTGGGGGCCGGTTTTGGGCTCCTGGGGGCCGCTTTTGTTACAGGGCCGTTTTTGCAGCATAGCTGCAAAATCGGCCCTGTAACAAAATCGGCCGAAAACCGGGCCTGGCAAAGAGCTCGGCCGCACCCCCAACGGGAGGGTGGGGGGCGGTCGAGCACTTTGCCAGGGCCGGTTTTGGTTCCCAGTCCGGCCCTGAAACTGCTTGAATTTTCTAGGAAGTTTAAAACCAGCCTAGATGTTTCATCATTACATATTTTAGTTAATCAACTCTGCTTTCATTATCACACTCATTATCATCAGCCCCAATGCCAGTGGTGGCTCCTCTAACAAGGCGAAGGAGCGTCGCCCCACTGCTGCTGTGCAGCAGTAAAAGAAAGGAAAAATAAAATGATAATAACACAATGTTATTATCATTTTATACTTCCCTGCTGCTTCAACATGAGGGCGACTTGGGGCTGCTCTGCTGACAGAACAGGGGAGGAGTGGTGGGCACACTAAAGTGCGCACAAGTCTTTGACCGGCCCGAACATGTGCACTTTATCATGTTCTCAATGCAGGCTGAATTACAGCCTCAATGCAGAACATACCCGGGCCCCCAGTCTGAGCGCCGAACAATGGCCCTTCGGTGGTCATATCACTGAAAATACAAGATTAGAAAAAAATATTATTGTCTACGGTTGCTTGTGGAAGACAATTTCTATGGACTGGAATCTAGAGAATGCTAAAGTGATTCTGGTATTTTACTGACCTCTGCTGGTCGTTTGCTATCAATAAAGATAAATACAGGCAGTTGAACAGAAAAAAATCCCTAAGCAGAAGCAGACTGATCTCCAGAGCCCACAAGGTACGTACACATATAAGTATATGCTTAAGAATATACAAGAGGTCTTGAATGCTCGACCTAAAAATACTCGAATTCCATTGGCCAAAAAAGCCTTTTCTCCCATTAGCCAATAACATAACATACTCAATACAAAACTGCGGGACCTGAGACCGTACCGATGTACCCCGTTATCTGATTGGCAAGCTGCAACAGGTCAAGAAATGTTGCAGTGGCCATTACAGGGCTCGGGACTTTATACCAGTGTCCTGAAAAAATGTTTTTAAAAGGGCTTAAGGGGTAGGTTAGTGACACCTTGACCCCCGGATACTTATGAGGGGATAAAAAGGGAATGTCCAGTGATTAAAATGTAAAAATAAATTGGGTTGCAGGTGCTGCAGTACTCTTGTTGAACTCTGCGCAGGACTCCTGTGAGGTATGGTGGTACTTTTGCAGTACCTGTCTCGCACTCTTTTACCCCATGGTGTCACTGAACTGTGTAAGCTGGATGTATGACGTTACAACGCATGCTGTTACAACGCATGCTGTTACAACGAAAGTTTTACAACGCGAGTGCATTGACAACGCAGGACATTACAAGATTCTACAGTACCGTGCAAGCTTTCTGTGTGAAGCTTACACGGGGAACAACCTTTACAACGCAACTTTTACAACGCACTACCATTACAACGAAACTGTTACAATGCGAGTGCATTGACAACGCAGGACATTACAACGCAAGTCTTTACATCGACTTGCACTAGATGGCGTGCTAACATTAAAAAAGTGTAATTTACTATTCCAACTCCAGTCCACGTAACAGTAGGGAAGGTGTTGGGATAGTAAACTACACTATTTTTAATGTTAGCACGCCATCTAGTGCAAGTCGATGTAAAGACTTGCGTTGTAATGTCCTGCGTTGTCAATGCACTCGCATTGTAACAGTTTCGTTGTAATGGTAGTGCGTTGTAAAAGTTGCGTTGTAAAGGTTGTTCCCCGTGTAAGCTTCACACAGAAAGCTTGCACGGTACTGTAGAATCTTGGATGGGAGACACAGCAAAAGTACTCCGGTACCTGAAAAACACAAAAAGAAAAAAAATGTGAAAGGGGTAAGACAACGTGGGTTGGACATGCACGGCCAAAGTCAATGTGCTTCTTGGGTTGAACGAACACAGGTGTTGGACGCATGGCCTGGAAACAGGCCAGGCCCTATGACCACCCCCTCTGCACACATAAAATGTCCATCCTCAGCTTAGGTTTGGTGCAAGAGGGAATTGTGTGCTGGGCCTGGCTGAAGGCCGGGCTAGGTGACCAACCCCCTTAGACAATCCCAGCTGCGCTTGGCCATGCGCATCTGGGGCTGGATATATGAGGGGGGTTGGGCACAGGGCAGGGCACAGCGTGCCAGGGGTTTGTTGCATAGGAATGGCTGGCTGTTGGTCCAATTTAGAGTTTGATTAAAAAAATCTCAGAAATACACTGAAAAAAACAAAGGTTAAAGTGACGTTATAGTTAGGTTAGGTTTTAAGACTTTAACTTATGTTAAAGCAAACTGAAATTTATTGATAAAAACAAAAGTGCTATTATAGTTATGTGTTGGAAGGGCACATGAGCAAACATGCATGGTAGGAGAGGGATTTGAAGATTTTCAACTAAACTATATTAAGCATATTTTAGTAGTCTTTGTTATTTTTTTACATTAGCATATATCTCATTTAGATATATATTTATATATTAACTGAAAAAAACAAAAAGTTAAAGTGACGTTATATTTAGGTGAAAAGTTATATATCTCTAATAACTTTAACTCGTGCCCTACGGTAACTATAACTGGCGCACAGCGTTCTCATCAATGATGTTGTTTCAAATGTTGTAGTGATGTTATCAACGATGTTATAGACCTTGTTATGAGTGACTTAATATTTGGGGTATATAGCTGTGCATGGCGAGGGCGCGGCAAACCCCCCACATGCACGGCCTTTGGCTGTGTGCAGCAGGGTTTTGGCCACAGGGCCTGGCCTGCAGCCAGGCTCTATGTCCAACCACTCAGTGGGCAGCCAACCCCCCATCACGTACCACCCCTCTCCTAGAGCCACCCGCGGCCCCAGGAAACCCTTTCCTGGAGCCTTTTTTTTTTTTTTTTTAAATAAAGGGAGGGAGGCAAGCGGCCCCCTCTTCGAGCCAGCAAGGACCACCAGAGCCCCAGCCCCCATGGCCAGTTGTGCCAATAGTGGGTGCCCTGTTGGCAATGCGGGACACCCGCAAAACATTAAGTTGGGGGCAGCCAGGGAGCCCCATGGACCTCCTGCCCCATCCGGCTCCCCAGCCAGAACCATATCAAAGGCTGACAGGAGCCAGCACCTTTTCTTTGCTCCAGCCCGGTGGGAGAAGCTGTTTTTACTGGACTTCTCTGCTTAGGCGAGTGCAGGCAGGGTATTCCCAAACTCTACTGGGCAAGGCACACAATTGGTTATCAATTGAAATAAATTACATAAACAATAGTTATAAATTAAAAGCAATAATTTACATTTTAGGTTTAAATCTGTTTATTGGTTTACAAAATCCTACCACCTATATCCAAAGGCCAGTGGTTGTGTTAAACAAGGTAAGACTTAAAACAAAAAAACCCAAGGCCCTGCGTCCCAACTGGGGCTTCAACCCTCCCACCTCCCTCCAAATAACCCCCCCACACCATCCTCCGTCGGTTGTGTTTAGTGGTGAATTCCATGCCCCATATCTGGGTAACCCACCAGTTGGTGCTTTGTCGCATGTAGGGCTCTCCTTACTTTATTAGGCAGAGATATCTGATGCTGTGAGGTGGAGTAGCCGTTGGTTTTTGGGAGATGTACGTTCCCTGTTTTCCTATTAGTGGAAGGTAATGCATGGCCCCCAAGTTTTCTCAAAGGTTGCCTCTTTTTCCTCAAGCGTTGCTGAGATCCTTTCCATACAGTGGAATATCTCCCCATTCCTTATCTGGGAGTATGTGTTCTAATTCTTTCCCCATTTTTTTTGTTACAGGGATTGCCTTTTGAAGTAGCTTATATAAACCCGAGACCAGGTGTTTGTTATCAGATTTGGCAATTAGTAATTTTACAAATGGAGTCAATGGGCGGGATGCAAGTCTCTATTGCAGGTTGTGTCACCCAGGGGCGCAAACTTGCATGTATTGCATGCGCTCTTTCTCTGGTAGGTCATAGTCCCTTCTCAATTGCTCAAAGCGTTGCACCCCATCTAGGTTAAAGAGGTCCCCTATTGGCTTGCAATTTGCCTACTGCCATGCCAGAAGGTTGTTCCTGTCTTTTGCTGGCAGAAACTCAGGGTTGCCTATTTTAGGGGTCATTGGAGAGGGCGTGGATGTCAGTCCCAGTGGGAGCACAATGCCACTCCAAGCAGCCATTCCAGCCCACAAAATCGTGGAGCTATGTACTCCCCGAGGTCTATGCCTCCTGGGAAACCAGGGGATCTTCCACCCATGAATGCCGGTGACCGAATGATCCATAAAACACCAGTGTTACTCAGAGGCTTTACTGTGCCACGCCACAGGATACCGCAATTGAGTAACCATATGATAATGCTTGAGCCAGGGGACCCCCTGCTCTCCCTCCTCCGTCTGGGCACATTGCTGCCTCGTAAACATTCATACTTTTTTCTCTTCTCAGCTATAACCCTTTATCAGGTTCTGAAAGGTGGGAAGTATATCCCGTGGCAATTGTTGGGGGAGAACCTGCATTATATATATGTTCAGTTGCAGGGCCATCTTAACGGCCGCTATGCGGCCCATGTATGAGATTCCTCCCATCTGCCAGTTCTGCAAGTCCTTGCATGCCATGCGTAGTAGATCAATGTAGTTCTGTTCAGCTATGGTACCGTAGAGCAGATTTTAATGCCTAAATATGTGAGTTATCGGTATGCCCCAGGAAAGTGGGATTGTCCTTGGGCAGTGGTTTCTAGCTCCCTGAAGACATTATGTCCCAGGACTCGTGATTTTTGTGTGTTCGCCTTGAACCCGACACTAGGCTGAAGCTGTCTAGTTTGTGGAGTAGGGTACAGAATGTGGTCAACAGGTTTGTTAACGTCAAAAGGACATCGCCCGCATAAAGTGCTATCTTATGTTCCATTTTGCCGAATGCAACTCCTGTAATCTGAAGGTTCCTGCAGACTGCCTCAGGTAGGGGCTCCATCGAAAGAGCAAAAAAAGCAGGGACAATGGGAAGCATTGACACAAATTCCTCTGTGTATCCTGGTGTGGCCTGAGGTTGTGTTGTTTACCAGTATCCTTGCTTCTGAGAGTTTGTAGCCGCTAAAATTCCTGGAATTTTGGTTGAATTCCACTCCTATTGAGGACCTCCTGGGTGAAAGACCAGTGGACCCTGTCAAACGCCTTCTCAGCATTGATAGATTATTGGAAGCTTGCTATTTTGGCGAGCAAGATTTTGTTTACATTGTGTAGTATGGATTTTGTGTTGAATCCTGTTTGATCTGGGCCCACTATGTACTGCATATAGGGAGCTAGTCATCGGGCCTGGATGCGTGTGAAAATCTTCACATCAACATTTAGAAGGGAAACGGGGAGGTATGAGGCACATGCATTGGAGTTTTTGTCTGGTTTGGGTTTAACCATGATTACTGCTGACTACATCATGGAGGGAGTGTTGTGGTGTCTGCAAAGGAATTGTGTAGCTCGGCCAGTAAAGAAGCTAATTGTGGACAAAATGTCTTGTAAAAGACTGCCGTAAACCCACTTGGGCCGGGAGCATTCCCGTTATATGAGATGGAGATGCTAGGTATGACTTCCACTACTGTTACATCTTCCTCTAATGTTTCTGATTGGTGTGATGCAAGGGTCGGCAGAGGGGTTGTGGCCAAGTATAATTTACATTCTAAAACACTTTCCACCCTTATTCCTTACAAACCCAACAACCCGCTACTAAATTAACAATTTTTAATTAAATGAAAAAATATATATATTTAAAACGTACTATACCAAACAAACTAAACTCAAATAGTATTACAATACTAATACATGATAATAGTAAAATATCTAATATTTATCAAGCTAAGTAAAACAAATATATTAAATAAAACAATGTACACAATTATATTTTGAAAAAACCGTATAAAATTACTACAAAGATGATATTCTTTTTTTTAAAACTTTATTTGTGATTTTAAGCAATTACACAGTAATGTAACATTACATCATCAGCAGGCTCATAAAAAACAATTATAGCAAACGATTCACAATCCAGAGTACAAAGCATACGAGTGGCAGCACATGTTCGATTATACTGTCTAGTCAATTTCAAAGGCATAAGTGAGGAAACGCCACAATCGGAACCCCATTCACACATTGCAGGCAGACCACAGTTGCACCTGTATCCCTTCATAATCCCTAAAGCCTGCGGTTACGCATGCGGCCTTCACAGGGCCAGGGAAGAGCTTCTATGGAGTGAGAGACTGCCGTACTGACGAACCCACTTCATCTTCATCTCCAGTCGCACGCGGCGCAGCAGTGTCCCCTTCGGGACTGTGCGTTAGGAGATACCCCACCAGCGGCCCCCACACATCCTTAGGCCGTGAGGCCCGCGGCAATAGTTCAGCATATGTGTTACTCTGTTCTTGGCAATATATCATATCCGCAATCCATTCCTTAAATTTCGGGGCACGGCCTCTACCCCACCTGCAGGCCACCTTCCGCTTTGCCAGCAACAGCGAGATGGCAACATACTTTTTGTATTTTGTAGGTACATGCGCTGTATGCCCCAGTAGTGCGAGCAACGGGTTCCCATCCAGGTGAACGTCAATCATGTCCCTTAGTGCTGTGAATACTTGCTCCCAGTACTCCCGAACCGTGGCACAGTCCCAGGCCAGATGCAAGAACCCCGCACCCAACTGTCCGCATCTCCCACATCGATCATTGTCAGTTAGCTTAAAGCGCAGTGTCTTAACCAGCGTGCAGTAGAGTTGGTGCAGGAACTTAAAATGAATTACCCGGAACCTACTACTGGCTGATATCTGTGCCGTCTGATGACAGCAATAGCGCCACTGATCTTCTGTGACTTCGCTCCCCAAGTCTTCCCCCCATCGGATCCTGGACGAATTGTCGACCCCAACCTTGCACTCCCGTATTGAGGCGTACAATCTGGACACCAAGTGTCCACCATCCGTCGAGCGCAACATCCGGTGTAACGGTTCAAGACATTCCGGCTCTCGAGGGAAGTCAGGAAGTAACGATCTCATCCCCTGTCGCAATCGCACATATAGAAATACATCGAGTGGCGTGTGCGTCTCGCCCTGCAAGAATTGTGCTGATGTGCGAAAGACTCCCTTGTGAAAGAGATCCCCGCAGGTTCTGACCCGCACTTGCCTACAAAGGTCTTGAAATCCCTTCTCCTGTAACAGCGTTAATCTCAGGTGATATGTGAGCGGTAGCCGAGGGGAATAAAGAAAGGAGACCCCTAGGAGGGTCGCTATGTGATGCCATGCCTCCATCGTGCCTGTAATTGTGGTAGGTGCCGTAACAGGCATGTCCTTTGGACCGTATATGAGTCCATTAAGGGGTATTGGATCGGCGAGCCAGTCCTCCGCCGCCACCTGTGGCATGTATCGCGGCGGGTACACCCAATAATAGGCGTAGTGTGCTTGAGCACATAAGAAATACGTCTCGAGGTCCGGAACAAGATGATATTCTTACCTTCTATAATCTGCACCATATTAAAATAACTGCAGCCCTCAGAATGAGCCCTTGGGCAGGTTGCAAGGTTGACACCTTATTTCCTGCCACAAGCAACAAGACACTGTGGGATACCCTCGCTTGTGAACAGATGATTTTGCTGTTAAGCAAGTGACTTGTGATCCTGTTAGGGTTAGGTCCAGCTGTTAAACATCTATTAACCTCATAGGCATTTTACTTATGTCATACATTCACCTAACTCATTAAACACATACCTCTCAAATGTATATATCTTGTACATGTAGAGGTCTCAACCAGAGTCAAGAACGTTCCCTGCTGTAATAAATAAATACATGTGTATCACAATGTGTAGATTTAGTGAATTGCTCCTACAAGAGAAGTAAACAAATGACCTAAAACACTCCAATAATGTGACCCCCCCATCGTCTCCTCTGTGTAGCGCATGAACCAATCTCTCTTGCGACGTTCTACCTGGATGACTCATAGGAGTGTGTGCGAGATGGTTCTGTTACCATGTCTAATTGGTTTTATGCCTACGGCAAGGCTGTTTCTTCCCCCCATGAGATGAGTATTTTTCTCAAAAGAGTCATTGGGCCCTTATGCGGCATTGGGGCACGTGCAGGGAATAATAGTGCATATGTGATTTTTCACTATCCAGATTAGCGGAATATAGGTGAATAAACGAGTGAGTTATGATCTAACAGATAGATGTAATAAGCAGGCGGTGAGACATTACTGTTACTGGTCCTGCTACTCCCAAGAACACCAAGGGACGCGCTGCATTGCTTATAGGGGCAGTATAGTTACCATTACATAGTGGTGGTCTCAGGTGTAGGCGTAATCATATGTAGACAAAGCGGCAATAATCTTAACGACCTATCAGCATGGACACTTTAGCGCGTGTTTCCATGCATTTTCACCCTTTCCCTGAACGCCCAGTTGAGCATCTCTAATGAGATGCAAAGTGGGCGTTCCTCCCCCAAATAACGGGAGAAATGTCGCTAACCGACATTTCTCCTATTATCAAACCTCCCGCTAACTGGCATGGCGATAAGAAAAGTAGCGCTAACCGCGCTTATCGCTACTTTTCTTACGCCTGCTTTTAATCTGACTTAGCCATTATATCCAATGGAAGGTGGATATAATGGTTAAGTCTGCCCTCCTCTCTCACCAACGTTTTGCAGATCGTTGTACGATTATCGCTGGATTTCCAGCGATAATTGCACAATATGTAGCTATTGCTGGTATTTCTATCGCTTTTGAGATAAGCGTCGCTGATAGCGCACTATCTCAGCGATAGAAACCAGCGATAGCCGGCGATAATTATCCTAGCGCTAAGTGCGCTTAGTGATAATTATCGCCGGTTGTTGGTGATATGCTCCTACGTCTCTTAACCAAAATCTAATAAGAAAGCAAATGGGACAATGTAACCATCCTCAAAATGGAATGGCCGTGATGGACAGCCCAGATAAACAACGACAAACCATGACAAACCATAATAAAAAATATTAGCAAGACCGGCGATAAAATTATCGCCGTTTTAGTGGCAGGAAACTGCCGCTAAAACGTCGATAATGGGCTTGCTAAAATGCATTATAGAATTCCAATAGAAGCCCAGGTTAGATGTCCTGCACATCTAACCTGGGCTTCTATTGGAATTCTATAACGCATATTATCAAGCCCATTATCGCCGTTTTAGCGGCATATTCCTGCCGCTAAAACAACGATAATTTTATCGCCGGTCTTGCTAATATGCCCCTAATGAAGTACAATGGCAATGAACCTAAGACCACTTTCTCTGAGTACTTCTTATTTTTCTTATTTCAAAGATTGATAACATGAGGTCGCAAGCTGTCAGTAGCCAGACCTACAGACCATGCTCTTTACTTTGATGCATGTATTTACATAGTGCATCTCTTTAAAGATAGATAATTCAATAATAAATCACCAATTCAAATGGAAATTAATATGTAGAAGGTTCTGAACAGTCTAAAAAAAGGCATGCAGGCAGCGGAGTAAGGTTAGCGAGGTGACGATGAAATTCACAGAGGTGGGAAAATGCTGCTTTTAGAAAACAGCCTGATTAGTAAATAGAGAGACGGTAAGTGTTATAGTGGTTTGTGGGAGAGAAGATATCTGACTATAAGCTAATTAATGGAAACTGGCATGTAAGAGGACACAGAGTTCGCGAAACCCATATTAACAACCTTCTTAGGGGCATATCAGCAACAACCGGCGATAATTATCGCTAAGCGCACTTAGCGCTAGGATAATTATCGCCGGCTAAAGTGGATTTTTATCACTGAGATAGCGTGCTATTAGCAACGCTTATCTCAAAAGCAAAAAAATCCTAGCGCTAACTGGCAAACGTGAGATTATTGCTGGAAACCCAGCGATAATCTCACGAAGATTGGCGCTAGCTTGATGATAGGGCCTCACATACTTAGCCATGATATCCACCTTCCATAGGATATCATGGCTAAGTCAGTCCTGAAGCAGGCATAAGGAAAGTAGCGATAACAGAGGTTATCGCTACTTTTCTTGCCGCTATGCTTCATAGCGTGGGGCTTGATGATAGGAGAAATGTCGCTTAGCGACATTTCTCCTGTCATGTCAGGTCAGGAACACTCACTTTGCATCTCATTAGAGATGCAAAGCTGGGCGTTAGGAATTCCTACGCTAACGCAAGTTTTCACGCGTTAGCGTGAGCATGCTAATTAGGCAATAAAATTATCGCCGCTTTTCGGCCGAAAACGGCCGCAAAAGCAGCGATAATTCTATCGCCTCACCTTGCTGATATGTCCCTTAGTGAGCACAAACAGCGTTTTCAAAACCCGTATGCTGTTTATTTACATGTTGAAACTGTATTGGAAATAACAAAACCAGAACAATTTGACACCAATAGACAGAGATTTTAATGTGTAATGTGACAAACTCGAAATGCTTTGTGAGAAGATGCAAAAGGCACATATTTGAGTGATTCACTAAATGTTCCTTCTGCACCATGTGAAAATTGTCCCAGTTTAGTAAGGTTTTGCGTAGGTGTGCACAACACAAAGCGTTAGTGTCAATTAACTTTCACACACAAATTATTCTTTACACCTAAAAGGCCTGATTTAGAGTTTAGCGAAGGAGGCTACTCCATCAGGATGGCGGAGGACATTACATTGACCATCCCAAGTGATCTCTGCCTGCCAAATTTAGAGTTGTTCCTCTGGCTTGTAGACAACTCAGTACTAAGCCTGGGCGGAGTTTGAGGAATTTGACTCCACGGAACTCCGCGAAGTGCCAGAAAAACTCCGCCACGCTCCGCGGAGTTCCAGCGGAGTTTGTCAAGTCGTGCTGCTTGCACTGATTTTCAATGCCAGGAGTTTGTCCCGCGCAGGAAAATCAGCACGAACAGCACTACGCGTCACGCCAGAGGGTGCTGCTGCTTTCTGCCACTCGAGTAGACATTTTAGTCAAGCGGCAGCTTCCTCAGTGTGAACGGCAGGTTTCTCAACGGGGGTGGTCGTGACCTGCCACAATCACCCGCATGAGAAATCTCACCAGGAGGAGGTTTAGCAAGTTATTTTTTCTCGCCAGCGCTTGGCAACTTACCGCTGGCGAGCCGCTCGAGAAAAAAAACTCTGTTCCGCTTCACTTTGCTGAATTTTTCAGAACTCCGCACTCCACACGGTGTCGAAAAAACTCTGCGAACCCTGCCGGCGGAGTGGAATTCTTTACCCATCCCTACTTAGTACCTTGACAGCAACCATAGTCACAGTGCTTTCTTTCCAAGTATGAAAAACTGATGTACGGTACCGTCAGACTTGACAACAACACTTAAAGTGGGAATTTGTTTTAGAACAACATGAAACTAATGGACCCAAGGCACCGGGAGTTTCTCCCAGGGTGTAGAAGTCATTATTTTATTTTTCTATTCCTCACTGCCAGATTTTTCTTGACGGTAACAGACAGGAAAACAAATGGCCTTTACATCTGTCACATCAAATAGGGCAAACAGTGTAAAAACCTTCCTCCTATGGACCCCTACTCATTGGAAGACGGAGGAAGTATTCAATCAACAGAGCCAATGGGGGCTCCATCAATAGAATACTGGTGCTCTGCCTGACTCAAAATAGGACAGGTAGATGGAGGGGTTGGTGGGCAGGGTACCCGGTTGCATTTGTGATGGAGTACCCTATCTGCCAATCTATATATCAGACCCAAAGTCTCCAGGAGCACAGTGCTAAATGGCATTGTGTTGCGTGGTGTGAAACCATTAATTATGTTTGCAAAGTGGGTCTTAAGGGCGTAGCAACTGATCAAAGTGCCATAGTGAGTCGATACGAACCCAGACCTACTGTACTCAGGCAAAGTAGCACAACCTAGCATTGCATTGTATACTAACCCCAGATTAAACCAGGCTCAAACATTAGGCAGATGTTGGGGGTCGGCATGGGATTCTTCAACTTTACGTGTGAAAATAACGAAACGTACACATATTATGCAATGTGTGCTTTGATGGCCACCTGCATGAAGTCAATTGTACAGGCGGTTAAGTGTTGAGTATAAAAAGGTTATGCAAGATGCTGCCTGATCATTTTGCTCCAAAGTGCAAAGCTAGATCGCGTTTTGCATCATGTGAGTGCGGGAATATTTGCATTTGCTTCAGCAAGTCGCCATTTTACAATGCGTGATAAATATGAGGCTGTAACTAAATTTGGGATTTTACATAGCACAACACGGCCTGGTTTTCATGCAACATCACAATGCACAAATCTTAATAAATCTGCCTCTGCAATTCTGTACTAGTGGTGTATAAATTAGCAAAGATTTTCCTCTCATGTGTCACTTTTTTCAAAAACTTGTGAGCTTCATAATTTTCAGTAAAGGTTAAAGGAACATGGGCTTTGGGGCAGTTTCCCAAATACCCAGAAAAATTTAAAGCTGAAGAATTTTCTTGCAGGACGTTTTTGTAGCATAATCGTTTCTGCAAAAATAACTTTGGGGCCGATGACTATTTCGGACAGAC
Organism: Triturus cristatus; assembly: GCF_964204655.1. Classification (NCBI taxonomy): domain Eukaryota; kingdom Metazoa; phylum Chordata; class Amphibia; order Caudata; family Salamandridae; genus Triturus; species Triturus cristatus. Next base: position 64,312,200 of record NC_140592.1, read on the forward strand.
CGCCACTGGCAGGCTGTCTGTGGCGGTCCATCCGATATCTGGGGCCGCTGTCTCACTGGCGAATTATGATGGGGCGGTCGGAGGCAGCGGGCGGAGGGACCAACAGACACCTCTGACAGGCTCAAGGAGCCCGTCAGAGTGTCGGTTGGAGCGTCATACCCTACAATGGGGGCGTGCCTGCGGAGGCACCGCCATAGGGATTACAATGTCCCTTTTCCTTCTGCCTTTATATGTCGGTCCGACTGCCATGTAAAGGCAGGCGGAATGGGACTTTGGAGGTCCCTAGCAGGGCCCCCGTCACTCGAGGGCCTCTGCTATTGGCCCAGGGGGTCACATGTGGTGCCCTGCAAACATCTATGTGAATGGATGTTTTAAAACATATCCTGTACTACTGCAGCTTATTCTGCGGCCCTTTTCTAGCCACAGCACAAGCCGCTATAGGAAAGGGTATGTTGCCGACCACCGTGCTGGCGGTCACATTATAATTCAGTGGGTGTGACCTGCGACTCCTTGTCAGGTGGTCCCATTCCTGCTATGATGTCGATCGGACGCTCATCCGACCAGCATTGCAATGAGCCCCTTTGTTTGAATTTGCTACATTTTGTGAACTTCATTTGTTAAACTTTTGATAACATTTTTTATTTAGCACACCCATATTTTAAACTTTTTCAAGGTTCGAACCAGGCAGGGTAAAGAAGAAAAAATTATTTGTTTGTAAAAAAGAATATTTATTTGGAGGATCTGTTTTTTCGTGTGCCTAAAACTAATTTTTATGGTCTGTCTTTCAACACTCCTTAAACACTCCTAATTTGCATATGTTGGTGTGATGTTTCTGCACCTTTCGCCATTAACATTTTGAAATTTCAAAATTGCATGTTTTTGGAAATGATTGCTGAACAGAAGCAGTGTAAATTACCCCGCCTACATTGCATACCTTTTTCGCTGTTGTCAATGAATGCATGAGTCTGTTGGACATATGGTGCACATGAACAGCCTTTTGTTGGAAGGGCTAAGGTGGATGTTAGAGGTGTAAATGGATTACAGCATTCCATTGTCAACTTAAAATATGGTGTCCAGTTCAGGACCAGGAGTGCTCCATGAATGCTAGATTTTCCAGATGATCACTCTACAGGAGCTCTCTATATGCAACTCTATCTACACCATCCCCTTCGATGAATACTGAGAGAAATCCTACCATTACTGCAGTCATGGTACTGGGAACACAAACCAGCCCTGGCAATTCTGCCGGCCCAGCCCGGGTCTTGCTAGCGAGAAGCAGCACTGCTTCCGCTTTAGCACGGCTGCCGGGGGTTGTTACAGGGGCCCGATATTGCAGGACTACTGAAAAACTGGCCCCCAAGAACAAAACCGGCCCCCACCGCTTGAAAACCGGACCCCAACAGTCCGGCCCACTGGTAAAAATACCCGGTGCCTACTTCGGCCAGGCCGGCCCGGACTGCAGTTACTCCAAGCTATAAGCTTGCTGGAAATTGCTGGAGTTGACCACTCAAATGATATATGCTGTATATACCTATGCACCTTTCTCTAAAGACAAAGGGCCTGATCTATATCTCAGCGGAAGGGTTACTCCGTCCCAACATTGATAGATGTCCCGTCCCGCAAAATCTTAATCCCATAGGATATAATGGGATTTAGGTTTTGGCGGACGGGCTATCCTTCACTGTTGTGACGGAGTAATCCATCTGCCGAGATCGAATTCAGGCCCAAAGGCTAAGCCACAAAGAGTGCACAACATTGCAGCCCACCTTATTCTTGGCTTGAAATGAAGCAACCACCTCTTCTCTACACTAATGTAACTTTATTGACTACAAACTTACAAAGGGTCGATTTCATGATATAATGCATTGGAAACTAATCCTTTTATATTCAGCGTCCTCCAATATCGCCAGTCTGGTGGTGCCATGGAGGCCGATGACACCTAACATAGACCCCAAAAAGAGGTTCTTCTCTCAGTTGGAAAGAAGCAGATGTTTAGGTGGTAGAACACTACATTGTACAGCCCCTATGCAACTCCTTTTCTTTATCCCCTCCAAGCACAGGGATAAAGGACATCCTCTCGGTCATGGAGACACACCTGTTCAGATAGGGCTACAGGCAGCAATGCAGTGACAATCCTCACTCCTGTTGACTCATTGTCATTACTGTTATCCTACATCTGAATCCCTTATTGCTGTTGCCCTGGAAATGTGCATAGCAGCAGCACCCAGGCTAATATTAGTTTCTTATTAAAGAAATATTCATTGTATTTTTAGTTTATCTGACAGTGATATTCTGAAAATCTATCATGGAACCAGCCCTCCTGAAGCTACACCGAACACCCCTACTTTATGGATTTCTGGGAGGCTGCCTAAATGCCTACTTGTGTTTGTCAGCCCATTCTTCAGGCTTCACGGTGTTGGGAGGCCATTCTCAGGGGCACACAGGCAATCATTGTGACAAGAAATGTTCCCTCTATTTTTTCTTCAGTGTGTGGCAATTACTGGTATCCGTGCACTTTAGCCAAGACTGCACTGGGCGTGTAACAGTGAGTGTAGCATTAAAGATACCACATGCAATGGGATTTACCATGTCACATATTTTGTTGAATACTGGGAAGACCATAAAGTGTCTTTGGGGGACACACTCACAGAAGCACACATCAGACTAAGGGGCTCAGCTGAACAGGAACATAGCCTATTTGAGGGACTATAGCTCTTGAGGATGAAGGGTATATGAGAGTTTCAGAGTGGAGTGGTCAACAGGAAGGAGAGAACGAGTGGGTTCAGAGAACAAAAGTGGGATAGTAGGGAAGATTTCTTGAGGGGATAGAAGGACCTAATGGGAGTGGAAAGGATCTGCCGGATGTCAAAGTATCAGCAGAGGTATGGCCGAGCACTTGTCAAAAGTCAAGGGTGTCCTTGACTAGAGGATTCATTGGCAGTGGCATGTGTTAAGAATGACTGACTCAGAACTGATAGGGCTGTACGTAGAAAATGTGAGAATGAATGTCTACGCAATGCCGGATGTATGTCTGCATATCATGTGAACCAAACTGTCATTGTAACACGAAATGTTCAATAAAAATTGTTTAAAAAAAAAAGAATGACTGACTCTTCCGCATCTCAACTGACACATTGTCTCATATGACTCTACTCCGGTGCTGTGGAGGAACTACAATCGACTCAATAGGGCAAAAGCTAGAATTTATTAATATTTATTTATGTATTAATATATGTTTAATGTGCTGCAAATGCCAGCAGTACAGCTTCTAGGTGCAGTGCATATATTTGACAAAAAAATCAGTTTCCTAGGGTAGCAAGATAAACACTGACAATAGTAAACAATGCAAGAAGCCATGTAGCAATCCGTTGAAAGGCGGGAAGAGCATGGATAGAGAGGGTGTAAATTGGGGCGTAGATGGAGCATGACAGAGGAGTTGGGACGGTGGAAAGGTGTTTGTGAGATATTATTGATAGGTAGGTGGATATTATTCTATTTGAAGAAAGTGTAGTAGCTCAAGTTGTATTATTGAATAATTGTTGTCTAGAGAGTAGCAGTTGTTCAAGGAGATTTTGATGGATATGTAGTTACTCAATGACCTGATTTCAATGAGAAGAGTTTAACTTCACCCACTTTTAGGGTTTGTCTCTGAATCTTGTTAGTTCCCATTTTAGGAGGATCAGTTTATGCTCAGAGGTGCACTATTGACGTTTGATGGGACTTGCGGAGTTCTAATAGGCATTCAGGAGTTGTTGTGTTGATAACTTTCCATATAAGACAGACGTCTCTATGTTGTATTTGGTGTTCGATGGTAAACCAAGATAGCTGTGCAGGGAACAAGGAAGCATGGTCGTTTTAATTCTGTCCAAAAACGATCCTTATAGCCATTATTTTGTACATGTAGATGTTTTTGCAATGTCTTTGGGAGAATTAGGTATATTGCAAAGCAATAGTATAGTCTTGATAGGACAACTGCTTGGATCAGTAGTTGTCTGTGTGACATGGCTAGTAGAAGGCTGAGTTTAGAGATGGCATATAAGTGGTAATTCGTTGAGTTGATGGTCACTAGAATTTGAGAGTTGAAAGATAGTTGTAGATCGAATAGGGCTCCTAAGTCGTGCACCATATCTACTGGGTATGGGGTTGGTTAAGTGAAGAAGGCCGAGAGATATTTGGAGACAACAGTTTGCCATTATTTAAAATTAAATTAAATTAAATTAAATTGTGGGTTTATATTGCGCTAGAATCGACTCACGGAGGAGTATCTCTGCGCTTCGACCGCTGGGGAACCCGTCCTGGCTCACCCTGAGAGATGGTCCCTAATGGGTATCTCCAAGGTGCGACCAAGCATCCCTGGCGGTCTAGGGGGGCCGTTGTGAAGATGAGGCAAGCTAATGCCCAGAGTTGCCGAGTGTGGTCCCTGACTAAGGAAGGCACCGAAGCGAGAATTATCGAGTCCGCTGACCCTGGTCCAAGACCCTGCCGCGTCGGGAATTGAACCCTGGTCCCAGGCTGTCCTCTGCTTACGGGTCTGCCGCCTCTAACCAGTGAGCCACACTTGAGACTTCAGTCTTATTAATGTTTAGTGAAGGGCATTGAAGTTCCTCCAGTGTTTGACTGGCAGAAGGCAGTCGGTGAGCGTTTCAGTGTTGGAGTCGTTGCTTAGGGCTACTAGAAGTTGTGTATCATTGGTGTATAACTGGCCCCTAAAAGCTGTTGCTTTTTCTCTGATGTTCAAGACTGTGGTTTCAGTACCATCTAGTGGGAAGAATCCAGATTGTGTGTTGACATAACATGACGTGTATTTGTAACGCGCTCTTTCACCCATGGGCATCTTGGTGCTAAATAACATGCTTATTGTTACCCAACTCAATAGTGCTCATTTTATCGACCTCAGAAGGATGAAAGGGTGAGTGGACCCGCCGGGATTTGAACCTGTGCCCCCACAGTGGATGCATTAGTCAACTAAGCCACCGGACCCGGCGAGCTGATTGTGGAATTCTATGTATTCCGCAGGTGTGTGGCTGCCTCTGTTTCAATGATCTTTGCCAGGAAAAGGAGCACTGAGATGGGTCAGTATTTGCTCGGGGTGGAGCCCTATGGGCTTGTTTTATTGAATAGGAGTAAAAGAATGGCACGTTTTAGAGTGTCTGGAAGTTGCCTGTTTGTAGGGATGCATTGGTGATGCAGGTGATATGCTCTGTTAAGGCTGCAATGTTTGCTGAAATCCAGGTGGGCCTGGATAGGATACATGAAAGGCTTTGGGGCTGACCCCTTGCTGACTGAGAGTCACTGTTATGCAGTTTTTCACATGCCTCCGTTCTAATTTGCATCTCTAAAGATGGACATGCATTTCTAAAGCTGCATGTAGCAGCATTCCTTTCGCCTTGCAATGTCTCTCTTCCAGGGACTTATAAAGAAATTGTGGCTCTTCCTGAGCACCTCTTCACACATCATTTTCACAGTTCATGATGATAGGGGTGCTCCAGGAACAACCAGTTAAAAGGACATTGTATTCTATTGTATTGCATTTACTGGCACTTAGTACCCCTTACGAGAGTCCCTGGCACTTTAGGAGAACCGTGAGCACTCTACTCCAAAGTGAAGCGCTTGGTTAGAAGAGTCCTAAACTGCAGAGTGGTCTATATGGGAAGCGTTTTGGTATCTGGCATATGTGACTAGGCTGGTGCTCTTGTTTTGTCTTGTTAAGCGGCGGCTCCTCCAGTAAGGCGGCGGAGCATCGCCCCACTACACTATGAGCAGTGCAAAGGAAAAATAAAATGATAATAACAGAACGTGGTTCTCATTTTATTTTTAATATGACGGAGCCAGGTTAGGGTGGGGCGGGGCTGGGCTCGTGTCAGAGGGAGGAGTGGTTGGTGCACCATAAGTGCGCATGACGGTTTGGCCGGCCGTCTTGTGCGGGCCAAACTGTCATGTGCACTTAGCATGTTCTCCACCTGGCGGTATTGCACAGCCAGGTGGAGAATATGTACAGGGTCCCAATGCCTGTGTGAGCGCTGAACCAGGCCGTTCACACAAATCATGATGCTGCTGTCTTGCTGGTGACAGCAGCAATTGGCTAGAGGAGTCTAGGAGCCTGGGAGCTGCTGGGATCCCGGAAAACAGCAAGGACGGAGCTGACTGGCGACTAAAGTCTTCTTTTCTTTTTTTTCTAACCCCTGCCAAACCTCCCCCAACCGCCACCGTTCCCTACCAGCCGCCACTGGTCTTGTTTAGGTCTCTGGTCCTAGGTGGTGACAGCAAGAAAAGGAGTGAGGGAGTTCATGCACTTTAATGTATTGTTGTTCTCCCCGAATGTTCGACTTACTACAAGAAAATGTGGTCAATGCCGTTGGCATTTTGAAAACCCGTGCATGCTCACCCGTCCTGTCGCCCTACTGTTGCTTATTGATATTATATAATCATTGACATGATGGAAGTGCATACTGTATCCTAAAGAAACCATCAGAAGATCAGGCCTAAATATGGAAGGGACTAAGGGTCTGCAGAAGTGTCTTTCTGTAGGAAGAACCCATTAATGGAAGGAAGATGAATGAAGACGCATACATAAGAGGTGTCGTCTAGTGCCCAGTGCTAAAAACTGAGGTTCTGCAGCACAGCCAAGTCCTCTGAACCTACAATGGACACGCCCCAAGATCATGTGTGCTGTGCTTTAGTGATGTTCATAAAACATTGCTCCCCACCTCTGCAGCACACTGCTACCTCGCAGGAGTATGTAAATATCTTACTAAAGTACCACACACCATTAACACTCTAAACCCTGCCCCTTCCCTCCTCCTTCTGTGGGTAAGAAAGCCTGTGAGGGAGTTTCTGATACAGGCTTACACCGGTTGGACTCCTCCATTCCTGGGGCGCTAGCCTCCCTGGACCCACCTCTCTCTGTCTCTCCCAGCTCCTCTATGCAACAAAGGACCCCTTTGTGATTCTGGATGCTTTGTGCACTCCGATGTAAGAGCTCCCTCTGCCCCCCTCCCCGCGGCAAGCAGACTCCACAGGCATTGAAGCAGGGCGCATAGGGTATATGCAACAGCTCCCACCATGGCATGCCCACACAGACTCTGGAACTTCACACCCCTCTCTTTCCCTCTTAGAAATGAAGCAAACCCTAATGCACTGGTGGAGAAAACATGCTTGTTTCATTATTATTATGCTAAGCGACAACCGTCGTAGGGCCCCAGCAGTGCCTAGGAAAAACACTTTCCTTCTTCCCCATCTTAGCAAGCTGCCCTGCTCCTCTTATACTGTCACACTCAAGAGCAAGACTATTATTGCATCACCTGTTGGGTTGAAGAAGGTTTTCTTGTGGGGGAAAGGTGTGCGAGGTCCAGTGCTTAGTTTGTAAAATTATAAGTGCCAGGGCCCTGACCAGAAGGCCACTGCAGCTTGCACCATCCATTGCCCCTGTCATCGCTGCCAATGGCGGTACCAGAACAACTCTCTCGCCTGCAAGTGCAACAGTTAGATTATTACAGGAACGCATAACTAAAGGAATGGTTGGGAAGGCAGGTATTAGCAAGTTTTAGTATATATTGTATTCATAAACAACTGTTGTTCTGCTCATCTCTAAATTCGATGAGCAGTTCCACCATGTGGTAGACTGTCATACGTGTGCTGTTGGCAATTGAGTACAGGTGCCAAGCACCAGAAACCCATTAAATGCCGGTGCCGAGCACCGGAAACCACCAGCTCAAATTAAGCACTGGCGAGGTCCCACATAGACCCTGGGTGGTGACTAAAAGTAGGCCGCATGCGCACACTTATGCAACCAACAGGGAACATTGGCAGAGATGTTTTAAGGCATGGGCAAAGTGGGCACTTGCCCAGGACCCCAGCCTTTCATGGGAAACCCTGATAGAGCCAGCTCTGTTCTCAGAGAGTCTTGCCCTGATGACCTTGAATAATTCTTAAACAAACTGTTTTAAATACATTTTCCTTTAAAGTATTTGTAATATGGGTGATGTGTGAGTCTATTACAGACATTTTGCAGAGAAATGTTGTGTTTATGTTTCATGCTATATCAATAAACAACTTTATTTTAAATCAAAACAAGATCTCACGTGAGAGATGTGAGTTTGTCACAGAGATTATTTGCAGTAATGTTAGTGAGCTGCTGCTGCCTTACAATATTAAAAACACAAATCACCATCCCTGAATATAAGATCCAAACACATTCAGAACGTAGGAGCCGGTGCACTGCCCAAAGAGGACATGAAAGAGCTGAAACGAGATCATAAATTCAAAGCCGTTCCGTGCAGGTGCCCCCAAAATAAGTTTGGCCCAGGAACCCCAAAATCCTTAAGATGTTCCTGAACATAGGTAACAGGTATTGCAGTTGTCGCTGGAACCACAGGAGACAGATAAACCTGAGAGTTCACATGTTGGCCAAGTACATTTCTTTTAATGTCAGTGGGCCTGATTCACAGAACTAACTTAAGACAAAATCCTAAACTTACTACCATTTTGGTATTCACAGAAGGCACTTACTCATTTTGGTATTCACAGAAGGCATTTACTCATTTCGGTATTCACAGAAGTTAGGAGTCCTAACTTTAGGACTCCTAAATGTTTTCTGTGAATACCGAAAGTCTTAAAGTTAGGATTTTTCTAAGTTTAGGAGTAGTAAAGTTAGGACTCCTTACTTTAGGACTCCTAAATGCCTTCTGTGAATACCGAAAGTCTTAAAGTTATGATTTTTCTCAGTTTAGGAGTAGTAAAGTTAGGACTCCTTACTTTAGGACTCCTAAATGCCTTCTGTGAATACCGAAAGTCTTAAAGTTATGATTTTTCTCAGTTTAGGAGTAGTAAAGTTAGGAGTACTAACTTTAGGACCTAGCCAATCAAGTAGTCCTCTTCTTTTCCTTTTACTTCATTTAATCTGCAGCCATAAAACCCCACAGATGCTGTAAATGCATGTTCATGGCCAACTATTCAGCTGGCCATGCTCTTGATCATATTTCCTCAACTTCCAACATGATAAATACCACAATAACAGATTGCTACCTGATCCAATTCACTGTTAGATCCTCCTTAGCACTGACTAGGTCACTGGCCCATCTTTGAAGACCCACCTCTCATTGTAACTTGACACAGCGGTTATCTCTGCAGACTGCATCGAATCCTTGAGGAATGTTCCCAAAAATCATAACCCTGCCCTACTCACAGATTTCCTCTCCGTCTCGCCACTCAGAAAACTGCTTACTCATCATTTTTAACTTTGACGGGGGCTGTTCTCTTTTTTTGCAACATTTTTTTACTGGGTTTATTCAAAACACAAACAGGTGATACAGCAATCAAATATTATACATAAGAAGCAAGAAGGTTACCTGCAAGGCCAGCGCGAATGCGGTAAAGGCAGCATCGCAGGAGTCGTGCTTCGGGGCTCCCCGCCCATTGACCAGTCCCCCAAAGCAGGTATGGGCTTCAGCGCATCAGGCTGCAAGCTCAGCAGTACAGGCGGCCCACAAGGCGAGCAGGTATGGGGGCGCTAAGACAGCACCGCACGGAGCTACAGCAGGGAACACCCATCTTGGTCGGCTCCAAACCCCCCACGATAGGGCTCTTCTCCTTGGACAAATCCTGAGAAAACTAGGATCTCTAACTGTGTAGATGGAATAAATACTAGCCTCAGTGGAAGCTGTTTTATCTTCAAGATTATATCTTTTAATAACTCTCCTAGAAAGCACCTCAATCATGAACAAACTGATAATTTTGAACATCAACTTTTTGCAATTGATGTGAGAAAAGATTCCTTGTTCTTTGACAGGAAAAATGACAATAATTTATGAGAACATATTTGTTTCTTTAATGGGCCTGCTCTTATTGCTCTACCAAACATGGCATTATTTCATATCATCACCGATTCGTGCTACCCTACGAGGCAAGAATACAACTGAAGATCGCCTGCGTGACCCATAAAGCCCTGCATAGCAATACCCCCGGTTACTTAGCACAAAAGCTAGAGCGGTCGGGAGGATGCAGACAATCGCGAAGTGCAAGTTCACTGCTACTGAAACCACAATCCTTCCAAAAAATTAGAACCGGTTGCATAGCATTCTCAGGTATCGCACCGAAGATTTGGAACCCCTTACCTCCAGATGTACGCAGAATCTCTTCCTCTTCCTCCTTCAAAAAAGAAGTAAAAATGCTTCTAATGAACAGATTCACATCATAAAACTTTAATTCATATGTGACTATTAGCCGCAAATGTTATCCTATATATCACTGTCTACCTCTTTTGTATTGACTCTCGAATATTGAATGTATATATATTGCCCCAATCATCTAATGTTTCAAAACAGTGTAATGTAAAGCGCTCTGACACCCTCTAGGGTCATGTTTGCGCTATATAAAACTTTGTAATAAAATATATAAATAAATAAATAGGTGGCTTGTCCAATATCTCTTGAAATCTGGTATTCTGCTTTTCAGAGGCTTGCTCCGAATGCAGTCTCTTTGTTCACGAATACTCTACAGCAATGGGTCATCAGCCGTAGAACAGAGTGCTAGTCTTTCTTCTTGTGCAAAACCATCCTTTTGAACCCTTGTGTTGTTCTCAACATCAGGCATAGATCTCTGTCCCACCATAAACAAACTGAGCAAAACAGTCATGTCCGGCTATCTGTCCAACCTTTTGGAATCCACAGACCTTATGGATCCGCATCAGGTTGGCTTCTAGGTTATGAGGGTACGTTGCCAGAACTGGCTGCTGTCGTGTCCAGCCTGTGTTTAATCATAGACTCCAGTAGCAGTGGTTCTCGAATGTCAGGTACCATCTTCTGCATTTGATATGGTCAAGTTGTTCAAAGTCATCTTGACTTAGCCTGTAGAATGGTTTAGCTGGTTCCTGACTTATCGATTTTCTCCCTATCTACTATTATGGCTTAGCAGAGGGTTCCCTGGGCCTCTGCCCTGTCACATATACTGTTCAAGGTGCATGCCCAACCTGAGATTTCAGAATATTTTGCTGGCTACACAGGTCACTTGTACCTTAAATATGCCAGAGAATAGTAAAGAGTGAGAAATGTAGCAACTGGCAAGTGGTAACTTTCAGCTGTTAAAGTTGGAAATAAATGATAGATAGATAGATAGATAGATAGATAGATAGATAGATAGATAGATAGATAGATAGATAGATAGGTAGGTAGGTAGGTAGGTAGGTAGATAGATAGATAGATAGATAGATAGATAGATAGATAGATAGATAGATAGATAGATAGATAGATAGATAGATAGATAGCTAGATAGATAGCTAGATAGATAGATAGATAGATAGATAGATAGATAGATAGATAGATAGATAGATAGATAGATAGATAGATAGATAGATAGATAGATAGATAGATAGACGTGCATTGAACAGAACCTCATCATTAATAAATCACACTAGAACAATGAAATAGAGGACCTAGTTTTTCTGCTGTCGCATAAACATGTCTTTTGAGAACATAATGTTTCTATGAGGTACACCGTGTTCTAAAAGGTAGATATGGGATTTGTTCCTGCAGAAACATACAGCTGCTTGGTGCTTTAGCAGACCCAGAAGTACAGGAATATTTTTTGCTTTTCCTTCTGAGATGGCTGTAAAAGCTATGAATTTCTAGGACACCTCATTGGGAAAATTTACAGTAAAATTGTAAAATCACGGTTTGGCTGCATTTTTCTTGAAACTTTCTTAGCAAGAATCTCCTTTCCAAGTCCATCTAGAACAAGTGAAGCTCATTTACTTCTCTGATTATGATAAGTTCACCATTCACCAGTGGGTAACTGAGTGAATTGCCTCTAATTTGGTCTTATAAAGATAAGTAATCAAGGTAAAGCTATACTCAAATTCTTGCCTATGATCAGCAACATGTCTTGTGAAATATGTAAATCAGTTCCCAGACTATATTTCATTGCAGTGAGGCCATGCTTGTTCGGCAGTGACGTGTCTATAGCTCATATTACATACTTAATTAAATCCAGATCCCGGCAACTGTGCAAGAAAATGAAACAAAGTCAGTTTTTGATCACAAGAGTGAAGCAAGTGATAAAAAACATGTAGGGCATTGCTTAGGCTTTGGCAAGCCCACCAACGTTTACCGGTGGCTCTGCCTCCCTTTCCTCAGTTGAACTTGGACTGTGCTGCCCGGCTGGCAGACTTTTCCCTCTGATGCAGCAGCCACCTTCATGGTGAAAAAGAACACAGTAACAGCAGGCCCACCATGCCTTGGTGAGCCAGCCATCACATACATTTTCTCCTTTGGCAGACATGGTGTGCACCCTGAATATTGAGCCCACAATACCAGTGAGATTGAATATCGAGGATAAAATATTGAAAATAAATAACGACAGCTAAGTCCAGATTTTCTATAACTAACTCCACGTGCATGTACCTATGCGGTACATATATCTTGAAGCTATGCAGATGTAGTGTTAAGGATAGTAAATCCATACTTCCTTGTATGTACTTACCATTTGATAATTTGTCCAACAATATTTTGTCGTTGATATTCTGCTCTCTCGATATTGTTGGTTTCGATATTCGGTAGTGCAACAGACCCAAGTGAGGGACTCACATTGAACAAAACATACCACATATCCATGAAGAACTGGGAGATATCTCTGTAAATGTGGGACATTTCTGGGTTATTTCTGTCCATAACCGCCATGGTTCTAATGTCAACATAAACAGAGCAAAGTCTTTTGGAATGATATCGGACATGGCCTCCCTAAGTATGGTGGCCCGTCTGAGGCCATTCTCCACCTTGAAATCCTCCAGAAATATTTTCCCTTTGGGAACCCGGAGACAGCTCTGCCATCAGGAAAACAGTGCTTTTCTTTACCTCTAGATGAGTCAAGGAAACTGATCGATGGTGAGATCTGTTAGGAGAAGGTCACATAACGTCAGCCCATCAGCTCCCATTTTGTAAATCATCGCAACCTAGTCATGATCGCAGACCATATTGATACAACATGGTGAACTGTGTTCTCTTTGGCACTAACTGTATCACTGAAATGTATGTCTATCTTGTGGATGCTGACCTCAGAATTGAAGTATGTCTTCAAGGTGGGCAGGTACTGCCAGAGCTTGAATACGGCGAGGAACAATGCTTAATTTGATCCGGCGGCTTCCGGTGCTCAGCACCGACACTTAATTGCCAACACCAAGTATTATGACAGTCTGCCACATGGTGGCGCTGTTTTAGTTTTTTTTTTAGATTGGCACAACAACCGTTTATCAATTCAATATGTATTAAAATGACTAATACTGGCCACATCAGCCATTCTTATAGCCTTGGGGGCCTGGAATAGTCTGAAGGGCCACACTTGAAGGAGTGTGATATTCCTAGGTGTGTTTGTACTGTCACCGGAAGCGCTGGCCGGGGCAAGGGGGGGTGCAAGCTGAGAGGCCACCTGACAACAGCCATGATATTTTTTTTTTTTACAAATTAAGCACTGGCGGGCAGCTCCCTTCCCATTCCTTGTAGGAGGCTCCCTATACAGGGACCCCCCCCCCTCTCCATTCCCTGTAGGAGGGCTCCCTACACATCTGGCCTTAATTTGACCACTTCCCGTTGAAACTGGGGCTTTTTTCATTCGCACACGACTAGAAATCGTCTGAGAGGAAGTGGCTCTTGAGTAAATCAAGGAGGAAATCAGTAGCAAAGGCTACAAGATGCAAATCCCTTCCATGCTCCGCATAAACACTTAATCTGCCTCCCTGCTGTGCGGACGCCTCTGTACCATCCTCAGTACAGCTCTGTAAATTACATTCCACCGGGCCCGCCACTGTGAAATCACCACAGTCCGCAGGGACCTGGACTGCAGTTACTCTCACCTGCCGCGGGCCTTTCTATACAAAATACATAATTTAACACAGAAAACCCAGGAAATGATGTTTGTTTATTGGATGGAAATATATAAGAGCTACTATGGAAATCTCCCCGCGTTACGCCAGCTGCCTGGTTTAATTTAAATTCTGTCGAGTGCTCGATAACTATGTAAGGTAGGGCATGTCTCTGTTGCTTTGGTAGCGAAGCATTTGCTTGCTTCAGTATGTTGCCTGTAAACAAGCTTGGGATTTGGAATTGATGAGATTAATAATAATAATAATAATAATAATAATAAGAAGAAGAAGAAGAAGAAGAAGAAGAAGAAGAAGAATTTAGAATAAGAATATCAGCTTTAATAATACTGTTTTATTAATACAGATGTTTTTGCAATTTATTTAAAAATCTTACACACACAAATCCATACAACCAAATCAGCTCTTCGTGCTTTTTCTTGCTCAGGACTTTAAAGAAGATCTTCCCGTTCATTCCTCTGGAACTACGAAAGGCAGTGATGGGGGCACTTGCCATCCCAAAGATAGACTACTGCAATGCCTTGTACCTGGGCACTCATAAGCATCTGCTGAAAAAACGTCAATCTCTACAAAATGAAGCGACTAGACTGCTTCTGAAAATTACCAAGCTTGCTCCCATCTCTCAATCGTTGCAGGGTCTGCGCTGGCTTCCAGTTAGGAACAGGACCAATTTTTAGGCACTGCGTCTGGTCCATAAGGCTCGTCACTGGACCGGACCAGAATATTTTCAGAAAGTGTTCTCCTGGTCCTCTCCTAGCCAAAACCTTAGATCTCGTTCAGCCAGAATGGTAACTGTCCCCTGAATAAACAAAGCTAGATGGGGAGGCAGGACTTTCTCCTGTGCTAGTAAACTTTGGAACTCTTTGCCTCTAACTTTGTGCTCCCAATCCAACCTGCTGCAGTTTAAGAAGCTTAATAATATCAAAATGGGGTAACCCAGTATCCCTCAGAACCTGGGCAGATTATCAAAATAATACAAACGGTTCTGTCGGGTAAACAATATTACTTCTAGAAAAAACCTTCATTTGTTTGCATATACGAACACACATAGAGACCATAAGTAGTTTTCAAAACGGCTTTATGAATTGCATCATTCATAGATAACTAATTGCAATGGCTGTCAAAAATTAAATGTGAAACACATTTGTGACAAAGTGACATATAGTGCTCAGTGCTGTGGTGAAAAGTGCGTAATATATACAGTGTGACTTATGGAGGTATTGATAATTTACAGAGGCCAGTTAAGCGAATATTCGAAACAATCTGCAGATGGGTTGAATGAGTCTTTTATGCAGAGTATTTCCAACTGATCCTTGAACAAATGTCGACGTTTCAACCCAAGGTAGCGTTATTCGCTAGTCAATACGGGTCTTCATCAGGACAGGGAGTGACAGCCTATGAAATAGTAAGGAATATGGTCAGGTGCGTTCGAGAGACTGAATGCCGTTTAAATTGGAGCATGCAGGGTGAAGACTCACCAAAAGGAAGCCCAATGTAACTTGTGGGGCGGTATGTAAAGGTAGGCAGACAGGAGCAGTTGTATCCTGTACGACCTGGCTAGGAATCAAATCAAGAAAATGAGACTTTGTTAGTCTTGGCCCTGTAATGGCTGTCAAAATGATCGCATTAATGAGGATAAACTCACTTGATGGGTGGATGAATTCTTTCTCATAAACCGTTCAAGTCAAATTGTTTGATAGATGAATTGAACAAACCCGCGTAGGGGATTAGTCCAGGGCGGTAAGTGCGTGAGGATAGACAAAGTTTTGTCCTCAGGGGGACGAATCACTGTGAAAATAAATAAATAATTAAAGGAACTCAGTCAAGATTAAAGTTAAAACGGGCGAGGCGTCTAACTCAGGTGGGACAGGGTTAACGCGCATGAAGATCTCAACTCACCATCAAAGTCAGCCTGGCTTTGAGCAATTACTTCATACTCAGTAGCGCGCAGGCAAGCGTCCTGTCTTTCGCGAAGTCTGTCAGCGAGTGTGTGACAGACGCTGTCAGTTAAATAGAGCAAAGGGGCGCGTTGTGAGAGGCGCGTGCGGCCGCGTCATGCATTGGTTGCTAGGGGACGCTCGTGACGCAGACAACTAACATCAGAAGCCTGAATACTGATTCGCTGTGGTGAGGGATCCGGATTGGATAGAATGCACGTTGCTAGAGCAACAACGTCAAGCGTTCGTTGCTAGGGGCCCCAGTGTATGCAATCCGACTAAGGCGTGAGCGATTGGCTAGGACAACGACGTCAAGCTTTCGTTAATGGAAGATATCAAAACAGCGCGGACCATCTAAGCGGGAAGTATAATTAACACGAACAGCTGATTATTAAGGGCGGTCTCGTGATGACTCGCACGGTTTTTAATTAGTCAAGGATTGATGTAAAATCATTTGTGAGAGACACTATGCACATTATTCAACTTTTGGAGGGGCAGGAATTCGATCTACAAACACAACTGCTCGTTACATTGGATGTCTCTTCACTATATACCTCAATCCCTCAAGACAAAGCATTGGAAGTTATTAGAACCACCTTGGATGAACGAGAGAGACCCCACTGGATCCCGACCGATTTCTTGATTACACTCTTAGAGATCGCAATGAAAAAGAATTATTTTATTTTTCAGAAACATTTCTACTACCAGTGTAAAGGAGTGGCGATGGGAGCCACATATGCGCCGAGCTTGGCGAATATCTTTATGGACAACTACGAAGAGGAACATCTATACAGTCACCAAAATCCATTTCTCAACCAGATTGCAGTATGGAAACGTTATATTGACGATGTCATCATGGTGTGGTCCGGCGACAGCATGGAGCTGAATAACTTCCATGAGTGGCTCAATGCCAGGTCGAACGACATTCAGTTTACTATGACTAGTAACAACGAGTCAATAGATTTCCTGGATCTTACTTTTCGAGTGGAGGAAGGGCTCTTATACTGTGATCTTTATCGCAAGCCCCTGGAGAGAAATACACTACTAAGATACAACTCACACCATCCCCGTAATCTGAGAGACAATTTGCCCTACGGACAATACCTAAGACTAAGAAGAAACTGTACTCGTAGAGTGGACTACTTTAAAGAATCTGATGTCCTCACGAACCGTCTGAGGGAAAGAGGCTACCCCATGGGTCTGCTCAAAAGAGCAAAAAAACGTGCTTGGTACTGTCCACGAGAACAGCTGTTGGAAGTCAAAACTAAAGACACCAAAAACAACAACATCGTCTGCGTCACAACATTTAATACCAAGAGTAATGACATCAAAAAAATCGTGAAGAAGTACTGGAACCTGGTAGCGAGTGAACTGATGACCCAGCAAGACCCCATCTTTGCATTCAAGCGGGGCAAAAATATCAAAGACTCGTTAGTACGAGCGTTTCTTGAACCACCAAAACAACTTGATCTGAGGAACTATTTTGGACTACCACCTGTGTCGGGACACCATAAATGTGGGCAATGCAAAGCATGCGACCTCTGCCAAGAGGGGAACAGCTTTACATATGAAAACAAAACATACAAATTGCCCCACTTTACTAATTGCAACAGCTCGCAGGTTGTCTATGCCATTCTCTGTCCCTGTGGCCTTATCTATGTAGGACAAACCATCCAAAAAGCAAAGGCCAGAATTCTCCAGCATACAAGCAGGATTAGGTGCAAAGTGCAAGGTGCGCCCATGGTCGAGCATTTTGTGACACACAATCACCCTCCAGACAGCATCAAATGGTGGATCCTTGAGAAGGTTAGCCCTAATGTTAGAGGAGGTGCAATTTCTGGGACCTTAAACTACAAAGAATGTAGATGGATCCATTTGCTCAACTCGGTACAGACCGGGTTGAACGAAATCGAGGAGACTGCAAGACAGATGGGGCAACTTTAGCTTACAAAATGTCATTTGCTATTCCACCATAGGATCTGCAATACAACTGCTACATGATTTCCTCGTGCATGCTCTTGCATGCCTATTTTGACACAGACCACGCTGTGCCATACTGTGGCAGAGACTAGTCTGTGCAACATCATAAAACTGAGGTAATCAGATATGTCTCAGACTAAGTTGCACAGACTCCTGTGTTAGAAATCACCTGCAATTTGTTGACTTTCCACTTCTGAAATAATGTACATCATTACAATACTTTAATTTTAATATATGAATTGTATGCATAAAATGCTTGCAGAAAGGTCTTTGGCACACTAATAGATAAGGTTTCAAATTCTTTTATATATCTATTTTACAAATGCTTCTAATACGTGATCAGCACAAGTTAGATATGTCTCAGACTAAGTTGCAAAGACTCCTATGTTAGAAATCACCTGCTATTTGTTGACTTTTTACTTCTGAATCATTGTACGTAAACAAAATATTTTTAATAGAAATTGTATGCATGATACGAAAATGCTTGCAGAAAGGTCCTTGGCATATTAATAGATAAGGTTTCAAATCCTTTATTATATCTGTTTTACTAATGTTTCTAATACGTGATTTGTGTACATGATTTGAATGCTGTGCTATCTCGCAATTTGCATTTCTAACACTAATCCGAATTACTTAGATTCCTTTCCTGCAGCACTGGTTGACACAAGACACATGCGACGGAACCACTATGCGTATAATCCAATCGATGAACTCCATATCGACACCTAATACATCAATCCTTGACTAATTAAAAACCGTGCGAGTCATCACGAGACCGCCCTTAATAATCAGCTGTTCGTGTTAATTATACTTCCCGCTTAGATGGTCCGCGCTGTTTTGATATCTTCCATTAACGAAAGCTTGACGTCGTTGTCCTAGCCAATCGCTCACGCCTTAGTCGGATTGCATACACTGGGGCCCCTAGCAACGAACGCTTGACGTTGTTGCTCCAGCAACGTGCATTCTATCCAATCCGGATCCCTCACCACAGCGAATCAGTATTCAGGCTTCTGATGTTAGTTGTCTGCGTCACGAGCGTCCCCTAGCAATCAATGCATGACGCGGCCGCACTAGCCCCTTTGCTCTATTTAACTGACAGCGTCTGTCACACACTCGCTGACAGACTTCGCGAAAGACAGGACGCTTGCCTGCGCGCTACTGAGTATGAAGTAATTGCTCAAAGCCAGGCTGACTTTGATGGTGAGTTGAGATCTTCATGCGCGTTAACCCTGTCCCACCTGAGTTAGACGCCTCGCCCGTTTTAACTTTAATCTTGACTGAGTTCCTTTTATTTATTTATTTTCACAGTGATTCGTCCCCCTGAGGACAAAACTTTGTCTATCCTCACGCACTTACCGCCCTGGACTAATCCCCTACGCGGGTTTGTTCAATTCATCTATCAAACAATTTGACTTGAACGGTTTATGAGAAAGAATTCATCCACCCATCAAGTGAGTTTATCCTCATTAATGCGATCATTTTGACAGCCATTACAGGGCCAAGACTAACAAAGTCTCATTTTCTTGATTTGATTCCTAGCCAGGTCGTACAGGATACAACTGCTCCTGTCTGCCTACCTTTACATACCGCCCCACAAGTTACATTGGGCTTCCTTTTGGTGAGTCTTCACCCTGCATGCTCCAATTTAAACGGCATTCAGTCTCTCGAACGCACCTGACCATATTCCTTACTATTTCATAGGCTGTCACTCCCTGTCCTGATGAAGACCCGTATTGACTAGCGAATAACGCTACCTTGGGTTGAAACGTCGACATTTGTTCAAGGATCAGTTGGAAATACTCTGCATAAAAGACTCATTCAACCCATCTGCAGATTGTTTCGAATATTCGCTTAACTGGCCTCTGTAAATTATCAATACCTCCATAAGTCACACTGTATATATTACGCACTTTTCACCACAGCACTGAGCACTATATGTCACTTTGTCACAAATGTGTTTCACATTTAATTTTTGACAGCCATTGCAATTAGTTATCTATGAATGATGCAATTCATAAAGCCGTTTTGAAAACTACTTATGGTCTCTATGTGTGTTCGTATATGCAAACAAATGAAGGTTTTTTCTAGAAGTAATATTGTTTACCCGACAGAACCGTTTGTATTATTTTGGCAGTTTAAGAAGCAGCTAAAAGCCTGGCTTTTTGCTGAATCACTCAGTCAATCTTAGGGACCCGCCCTCTTTGCTGACTTTCCGGTAAAAACCGCTAGCGCTAAGACATCTTTGGGTAATTGCATGCTATACAAAAAAAATGTACATTACATTTACATTACATAGCTTGCAATAATAACTCAAAGAGAGAACACATTGTAAAACCCAGATCATCTATCAACAAAAGCAAAGAAGACAGTTGACTCATTAGCAAAGAGAAGGGTAGATTTTGTTTAAAAAGTAAAGCAATGTAGTGCAGCAACCAGACTTGCTGCATTGCGCTGCACTGAGGGGAGAGAGCAGCGCTGAGCCATTCCTGCTCTCCTCCCATGCACGGTGTACCAACAGGTTGGCTAGCATCATGGACACACTTTTGCACTGCAGTGCAAAGGTCTGTGCGTGCTGTCTGGCATAGGTTTTGTGAGGGAAGGATGCTCTCAGAGTACAAATCCTATACTACACTTATTAACATTGCACATTGGGGAGCAGATTTACTAACAGTTGCGCAGCACAACGCAGCAAGACAGCTTGCTCGACTGTATCGAATGGAGAGGGCAGGAATGTGCCGTAATTACTAACATGTGGTGCATTTCTGCTCTCCCTTAACTCTGGTTCACTTGTGGCTGCCAAGCAGCACTGCAGCATCCTTGCGTCATGGTGCATGGGAGCCTGCATTACAGGCAGGATTGTTTTTGTGCAGGAAGGGACACCATTCTGCGCAAACACAATCCTCAGAGGCATTTTCCTCTTTCTAAGTGTGCTGCAGAATGCAGCACAGTTAGAACGAGGAAATAATATGGATAAAAAAACATTTCTGGTCGTTACGCCTCACACTGGAATATGTACTATTTTAAGGCATTCCCAGGTTTACTATTCTTAATGAATCTGGGAAAGCACCAGAAACCATGGGTGGATGCGTGGGGGCACCCACAACTCGTGCATGGAATACCATCTCAGCGCAGAGTAAGGCAAGGCAGAACCTTGCACTGCCTTGTGTTAGTCCAGTTTTACTAAACCACGCAGAGCCATGGAAGTTGGCCTTGCGTGGCTTAGTAAATCTCACTGAAGCCCTTGCCTTGCGCTGCCTTGCGTGATGCAATGGCAAAGCAAGGGCTTTTGCAAATCTGGGCTTGGATATGTGCTGTACAGTTTTTGTAGTTCTAGCTACACATCTAACACTATGGGTGTTCGTGTGGGAATGCAACTTTGGATGCCCCCTTTACTTAAAGTAGCAAAAAGCAGCGCAGAGCGTTATTTGTGCTACTTTAAGGGTAGCTTTCCACCACAAACATAGTTTTGCACTGCAAAGTAATTACTTTACCAGCACTTTGAGCCACTTTGCATCACTGTTTGTGACTTTGTAGCAGAAAGTGTTCATAAATCTGACCACAGTCTTTTACAACTGTTGTAGTATGGAGGGCATCGAGAGATGGCAAAATGCGCCTTTCATATTTCCACGGCCGATACACTGAATAGCATTAAATTGGGTAATAATGATGATGTCACTTTTTTGAAGCTCCATGAAGATGCAACCTACACTGTTAAGCATTCTATGTAAATATTTTATTGTTAGGTTGGGTTTGATACAGTTAGTCAGTGTGTAAAGCATACGGTGACTCAGTAGTTCCAACTTGATTGCATTTCAAGTCAGACTGAATCCCTAAAGCATGGTACTCCATCTTCTTTTGTCTACTTGTCTAACCAACATATGCGGTGCTTAGTTATCCTACTTACCCCAGAAAGGTTTCTTTCCATTGCTTCAGTGAATAATTCCAATTAACACCAGTTTGTTCACATGGGCACTTTCAGGTTACAAAAGAGCCCTGTCATCAGTGGAGTCCTCCAGGATTCCATACTGTCTACTGTCATTTTCAACCTTTACATGGAGCCGCTTGTTATCTAAGATAACAGCATCTTGCCAATGTGCCAATGACACCCAACTCTGCTTCAAGGTCTCCTCCCGTTCAGATACCCAACGCCTCAAGCACTGCTTGTCCATTGTCCCGTCCTGGATGTCCAGCACCTACCTGAAGCTCAACCAGGGGCATTGTGAATCCCCCACTTTAGCAACTTCCGCAGGGTGTGGTTCTTTTTGAACCGATTCTGTCTGCAACTCAGAAGACCAAAGCTAATAAATACCACTACAAAGTAATAGCGCGTCAATAGAAGAGTAAGCAGGAGCATGGAAGAACAAAACATGGGTAAATAGAAGAGGGAAAGATGAAAGGAATATTGAGTGGAAGGAAGCGTGAAAGGATGTATGGAGGAGAGCGTGAATGAGAGGGTGGATGAATAAGCGGGTGAAAGGATCAGTGAAAGGATAGGTGGGTGAACAGGTAAAAGCAGAGTAAAGAGATGGATGGATGAGTGAATGAATAGATAGGTGGATAGGTAGGTGAAAGGATAGCATAACAAAGCAATAGATACATAGATGGATGGACAGGTCAAAGGATGGAAGATTGATTGAAAGATGAGTGGGTAAAAAGACAAATGTATGGCAGAGTGTATGAATGGATGGGTGAATGGATGGATAGCTGGATGGCAAGATGGATGGATGGCAAATTGGATGGATGGCAGAGTGGATGGATGGTTGGCAGACCGGCTGGACAGATGGATGGATGGCAGTGTGGATGGATGGATGAATGGCAAAGTTGATGGATGAATGGATGGGTGATGGATGAATAGGTGGATGGATTGCAGAGTGGATGGATGAGTGGATGGATGGCAGGGTGGCTAGATGAAAGGATGGATGGCAGAGTGGGTGGATGGGCAGACGGATGGATGGATGGATGGATGGATGGATGGATGGATGGATGGATGGATGGATGGATGGATGGATGGATGGATGGATGGATGGATGGCAGAGCGAATGGATGGATTGAACTGGGAAAGATTGGATGATGGATTAAATGATTGTGGATATCAGCAGGTGGATGGAAGGATGAAATGATTAATGGATAGATGCTGGATGGAGAAACAAGAGGGCTCTTCTAGGGAGGGTTGGGCTCACTTGCTTTGCTTGCTTGGTACATCAGAGGTCTAGTTCAAAGTAGGGATATTTTATTTTGTTGGCTACTCCTTTATGCTCAACCCAACCAAGACCGAATTCATGTTATTCACCAAGAACAACAAACAAGATGTAGTACAAATCTGACTGAATGTCATGAACCTTGAAGACTTCGAACCTCACCTTTCACAGAATGCAAAGTCACTGGGATTCACTTTGAACACAGACATCACACTCAAGGAGCACATTGCCAAAAAAAGATGAACTGGTACCAGCTCTCTCTTCTATAGAAGTCAAACCATTTCTTCCAGAAAGCAAGTTCAGAACTGCTGTTCAATCCACTATACTGTTGCATCTGGATGGTGGTAATGCCCTACTCTATGTTCTCTAAGACTCCACACTGGCACCACTTAGGGTATACTATGTGCTGTAGCATGTCTCATCCAGGGCCTGAAGAAATATGATCACATCACCCCCATCCTGATGGAACTCAACAGGCTCTGGTTGATAGCCCACACCACTTTCAAAACCATTTACAAAGCCATCACAAACAGCATGCCTACTCATCTTGTAGACAATATCACCATCTCTGTTGGTTCATGACACACCCACATCCAGTACACCACCAGACTGCAGAATACGAGATAGAAAAAAGAAAAAAGAAACAAGACAATAGGTCTTTTCCATCTGTGCACCATAGATCTGCAACAGCATCCCTGTATCTATCAACACTTACTCCAACTCTGCTCCAAATTAGGCAACAGTTGAAGACTCACCTCTGCTAAAACTACTTCACAGTGCATTGATCATCCTCAAACTAGCTTGCTCTCCAATTACTCATTGACTTTTATGTTTGTGTTTGGCTATGTACACATTTTTTGCCTAGTATTGCGCTGTACAAATACCATATACATACCTACATAGGCATAAGAGAAACTAATAATAAGGCAGATTTTTCATTTATCCTGATTTCGGTTTAAACCTATAATAACTGATTTATCCTGATTTTGGTTTAAACCTATAATAACTGATAAAACCTCACCGAAAGGGAAAAAAGCCTTCACCAGTGTAAACATATAAACACTGAAAAAACACCTGCACAACCACAAACTAAATGCCATTCAAAGAAAGGGAAAGGAGAGTGAAAGAGTCAACCAATCAATACTGTATTTTGCATCAATTCTCAATGTATAAAAGTTCATACAACACAGAATATCAGACAAATAAATTACAATAAAATCATGAAAAATTAATTTTAAATCTATTAAAAATATTTAATTAGTCAAATTACATCATATTCATCAAATTGCATGGATGCTAATATGATTATACAAAGGTAGCAATATTTCCCTTTCACCCCCTATACATCTCTGATCATTATAAAACATAGCCTTCTCATTTCTTCATCTTAGTTCCTGGGCTCACATATCTTGGTACAACCGTCTACATCTCGATACTGCCCGCAAAAAGGATGCAAATGCGTAACATACATGGGTCTTCTAGTTTTTTAATAAAAGCTAGAGCCAAGTGATAATGCCTAAATGTATACTTCCATAAAAGTGGTACAATAAAATAATTTCTTTGTGGGCCATAAAAGGAGCAAAAAAAATAAAAGATATGAGTTGGTTTGTGCCGCCCTCCCGTCACATGGACATGGGGAAAACCCCTTCATGGAATATACATTTGTAGGAAAACCAGACATAAGTGGAATATAATTTAAGCACAATTTTGGCCGTATATATCTATGCTGGGAATTCTGTACAAAAATTAAATAAGCCTTAGTTCCCATATTCAAGAGGTGCAGTGTATGTACATAGCTACCGTACTTTTATCTTTATTTTTCTCCCATCTATCCTCTGCAGCTTATTTTTAGAAAAATCTTTTTTAAGTTGGCTTTCAAACACCATGCACACAACGACGGGGAGTCAAACAATATTTGAAGACCTAATGCTGAAAAGGTGGCTTCCACATAGCTCTACCACAGTATCTTATGGGCATGGTCCATTGTTAGACAATCTCTAAGCACCGCTTGATTCAAAGGTATGGTATCTCTTTCCCATACCAAGAGTCATAATAGTAATGGGGCCAGTTTAATGTTATCCTCAAGGTATGATAGACCTAGTTCACTGTGGGAGATGTAATTAGTGTAGGTGCAAGGAAGTGATAACAATCTTTGTACAGAATGCATCCTCTACCTACTGCAATGGTCCCACGTCCATCATACTCCAGAGCGTTGCCCCATACGTAGTGATAGCTTATGCTTTGGTCGAGTAGATATTCAGGATGTCAGGAAATGGTTTAGCACGCAGTTTTTTTTAAAATTAAAAATGGCCGCAATACTATTTTCCAGAAGGGCCACTCTGTTTAAAACTGTATTTTTCCATGATAATCTCTTATTGAAGAAAAACCCCAAATACGGAATGTGTCTACCACTTCCACCCTCCTTTTATTTATATAAAGTCTTGGGGCTTTTTTTGATGCAGTCCATGCAGTAATCACATAAGATTTAGATTTGTTTACGCGCAGATCCAAGGTGGCCATAAATCTGGTGGACTCCCCTATCAGCTTTTGCAGTGCCAATGTTGTTCTGGCCAGGAGCACTGCATTTTCTACATAGAGGAGATCGGGAGAGGGAATTTCTCGACACATGGGGCGTCCTTGACCCTCTTTCTCATTAACCCGTCCAACTTATTAGTATAGAGAGAGAACAAAAAGGGGCGCACCCCTGCCTCACACCTCTTTTCATATTGAAGGGTTTTGTGCACTCGCCTTCTTTGCCATAACGGACACATGCAGTTGCACCAAGATATAGGTGCTTTCTAAAGGTAATAATGGCAGGGTCAACTCCCATGCTCTCCATGATGGCCCATAGTTTGCTGTGAACCACACAGTCAAACATGGCCAACCGGTCCATAAAGACCATGGAGAGCTGACCCTTTTTTGCAATTGTATATTTGGAGATTACCATGGAGAGGTTTAAACACTGGTCAATTGTTCCCTAGGCCTTCCTAAAGACATGTTGGACCTCCGAAATAACCTTTTTTTATCTTGCCCATTAATCTACCCTATTTAGTAATACTCTTCCCATAAGTTTTACTGTACCATCAATTAGGGATATGGGCCTATAATTTTTTGCGTCTGATCTATCATCCTTTTTGTATATAGGGACAATGAGAGAGTTTTTCCACGATCTAAGCGGGCCTAATTTAGCTACCACATTGAATACATTTATCAGTATTGGTCCCCACAGATCTTTAGTCTCAAGGAAGATATCCACTGGGACCCCATCGGGTCCAGGGGCCTTCAACAGACATGTCTGATCCAAGGCTTGCGCTACTTTCCATGCTTCAAAATTTACCAACAAATGATTTGTCTCCCACATGTTAGAATTCTTAGACTTAGACACATTCACACTTAAAAAGATTTTTCCAAAATGCTTGATTCATCCCTCCTCCTCTATATGTACATATGCGAGGGATCCCTGTCGTCTTTTGAAAATGGGGTGCACACCACTTTCTAGAACTCACGGTTATTCCCTGTTGCCAATCTTAAATCGTCCCAAGTTTTTTCTTTCAAGGTTCTTAGGTGCACATGCCTCTTTGTAACTGGCGCGCAAGATCTGAATTAGTTGGGCATTCCTTAGGACTTCACGCAATGCTCTTCCGAGGTTAGAAGAGGTTTCAGTACACATTGCATCAAACCAGTGCACTATCGGAGCCTCTCTACTTCTGCGTGGTCTTAGCTGTTTTTAAACCTCTTTAAAACTTCTTCAAAGGCTTCCACCACTCCCTCCATGCTGGCATTATAATCAAGGCATATCATGACCTCTCAATACTTATCTGCCATTACTGTTGGCAAGATGACTTGTTTGTTCACTCTATCCCATTTTAAGGTATATCTATTTTTCTTTGCTGGTACTGGTTTTGGGGCTCTCATTTCATTCTTAACAGAGTTAAGCACCCATTTCCGATTACAAGCGATATGAGCATGGTCACTAAATTCTGTGAAATTTATCTGCGGGTTACTAAGGGCCCGATACACAGAAGTAACTTAAGACAAAATCCTAAACTTACTACTTTTGGTATTCACAGAAGGCATTTATTAGTAGTAAAGTTAGGATTTTGTCTTAAGTTTGACTTAAGACAAACTTAAGACAGACTTAAGACAGACTTAAGACAGACTTAAGACAGACTTAAGACAAACTTAAGATAAACTTAAGAAAAACTTCAGACAGACTTAAGACAGACTTAAGTTAGGATTTCATCTTAAGTTTGTCTTAAATCCGTCTTAAGTCTGTCTTAAGTCTGTCTTAAGTCTCTCTTAAGTTTGTCTTAAGTCAAACTTAAGACAAAATCCTAAGTTTACTACTACTAAATGCCTTCTGTGAATACCAAAAGTAGTAAGTTTAGGGATTTTGTTTTAAGTTACTTCTGTGAATCGGCCCCAAATTGTCTGTCAAATTTCAGAGGTAATTATAAAATCAATTGTAAACATCCTCCCAGCACTCTCAAATGTGTTGTCCATAAAACCTGCCACCATGTTTATATTATTACTTATCCTCAGATTCCAGATAGTTAAAATCCTATTTAATGCATTTCCATATGTAGAATGAATAAAGTGAGCAATCGGTTCACCTTCAAAATCCATAACCCCACAAACTGATTTCCCCAAAATGGGGCAATTTCTAACATTAATTTCCCAGAAGGATAAAGTTCACCGGTTTGTTGTGTTGGGAACTAGCCTCATCAATCCCCCGCTCCATATCATCTACCACCGAATGCATTTTCCCCTCAAAATTATTATTATAATAATTTATAATGATCAAATCCCAATCCCCTCTCCCTTTGCGTATCAAAAAATGAATATAGGGTGACTCATTATAAAATTTTAAAACATTGATGCTAGGAGTATTTGCCATTAATGTTAAAATGCCTCCTCTTGCCCTTCCAGCTCTGGAGGGCACTGTTGGAGTATGGTAAGCTCTGAACCCATCCAGGGAAGTTGGAGCCACCTTCCTTGTTTACTGGAGGCATGTAATATCATATTTGGCTATCATCTCCATCCAATTTATATAATCTCTCTTGCGGTTGAGGCCAGCTATATTCCAGCTTATTAACTTGATATTTCCTTATCCCACTATCTCCTTATGGTGCACCTCTTCCGAAAGCAAGCTCTGAGTCGCAGCATTCACCATCCCAATATCCCCCTCAGGAAGTGAATCACAGCCATCCAAACTTTCTAGTGGAGCATATCTGTTCCGAGTGGGCGGATCTATGATTCCTTCAAGAGGATTATGATTAAAATTAATATTGGGACGTTAAACCCTGCTGCAATTCGACACATATCATGAGGTTTGTAAAAACAACTAACAGTAGGGCATATATCTGAGAGCCCTCTGATTGAACGTTGGGTATTTGGCCCAACAAGTTCCTCACTAGCACTGGGCTATCAAAATTTAGGACAAAACAGTCTCCATCAATGTTTTGTGAGGCTGGTCCTACCCAAGAAACCCTCCTTGCCATCAAGATGTGTGCCCATTCCCGCAGTTTTTGATAGTCACTGACATGATTTGTCCATGAGCTGCTCAGTAGATTCGAACTGTGCCTTCCTTAGCACTGGTACATTAACCAAGATTGGTACATGTGGGCATGCTGCAGGCAGGAGGGATAGCATCTGACCCCTTACACACTCCCCCTTAGGATTTTCTTCACTCCTCCCGCCTCCCTTGTATTCATTCTACTTCTGCCCTCATGCATAGTGGTGGATTTAGTGATGTTTGTGAAACCCTGGCTTTTGTTATCGAGTGTAAGGCGTAAGCTGCCATTGGACCTGATAAACCTAGATGCTGCGTGGTGGGCTGGTTCCCTCCCATATCAGGATGGTGTGTTTCTCTTCTTTGGAGGGTTGGAAATTGCGTGGATTTTTGCTCCGGTAGCTGCTGCTGTTCACCCAATTCACCTTTGTTGCCCCCTCTCTTGTTGCCCTGGATAGGTTCAGATGCCCCAGGGTAAGGATTCACATGATTCACACAGCTAGTAGGGGCATTTAACGAGATTTTCTGTGTTACCCCTCCCTGCTCAGCTAGTTGATCTAGTTGCTGCTCTATACGCTTTAGCTGCACATTTAGGGGATGGTTCTGGGTTACCAAAACACTTTCCAACCTTACATATACGTTTATCAAATGTAAAATGTTCAGCCCCTGTAGCTGAGGCTGTGGTTTTAACTGTGGTGATAGTTCAGTTGTGGGGCCCTTTCTTGATTTCCTCACTTTGGGGGCCTGCTGATGGTTGAGGCCACTTTTTTCTTTTAGACTGGGGTTCCTCTGGTGAAATAATAACATTTTCATTTTGCCCACCTTCAAGCAGTGAGTCCTCCGGGGAAGTGCTGGTGACATTAGGTAATGTTCTCAAAGGGCTTTCACCTATAGGTTCCCCCACTCTAATATCCCCCAATGATAACCTGCGCTCTGTAAGTTAATTTCTTTAGATAGAATGTTAGCTGCCCTTACCAAAAACAAGTCCAAGGTTGTGATCATTTCTCCTCCTGCCTCTGGCTGCTTCAGTTTTCTTTTTCTCATTATTACGTGACTATTATCCTCGTTCCCAGATGTTAGAGGGGTCGCCCAGCCACTGACGTGCTCTGACGGGTGGCTTTGCCCGAGCCATGGAAGGGCGCGACCCTCATGCATCCCGTGCTGCGGGACACCTCTGGAGGATTTAAGGTGCTGCGGTAACTGGATGTAGCGTCACGGCCTCCGCGCTGCAAGAGGAATGCTGTGGAGTATAGTCTCCTCCCCTCCAGAGTCCCGGGCAGCACAACAGCAATGAGGGTCCGGCACTGCAGGACACCTCTAGAGGATTTAAGGCGCTCTGGCATCTGGATGTAGCGTCGCGGCCTACCCGCCATGAAAGGAATGCTGGGGAGTGTAGTCTCCTCCCCTCCAGATTCCCAGACAACACAACAGCAGTGAGGGTCATTTTTATTTCTTCCTGAAGGGGCCAATACAATGTAACCTTGTTATACACGGTAGCAGCAAGCTAACATTATTCTGCTTGAGTTTTGTTAGGGATGTCACTAAAAACATTGTTTCTTCTTCCTTTTGCTTTTTTCAGTTTTGTGGTCTTTGGTCTAACGATGTGAGGATTTAGAAGCATGTTTTAGGTCTTGTTTTATTATTTTTATAAACTGTAGAGATTCAGGAAATATCAAAATCATACTTGATATTTTGGCTGCATTTGATTCTTTCACTGATCGGTAAAATGTCTGGTTTCATAAGAACCTTTCCCAATATGTACCATCACATTTACCCACAGAGAATGGGTAAAATCCCTTGATACATCAGCCCCATTTCTAACAAGTCAGTATTGATAATAGGTGAATTGTCAAACACCCGAGGCTTTAGACATTCAATGCAAAGTGTAGTGACAGGTATTTGTGAAAATAGTGCTGTTACCAAGCATCTGGGACAGTGGTGAAAACACACACCAGACTTTTGGAAAACATGCAACACAGTGTCACTTGAACTCTGGAAAGTGTGGCGAGACGGTGGCCATCTTGGATCTTTAGGTATAATTTTACTCATGGTTCACAGCATTGATTGCTGGGAAATCATGTTACAATATTGCATTAGCCTTGATCCCTCCATCTGAAATCAGATTACAGTTACAAGACTTATTGCCTCCTAAACATAGTTCTATGGACATTAGGATTACAGAGTAGTGTCCTGAAATTACGTGTTGTTGAAAAAGCTAACTCTAAACTATTCGCTGGTTATTTTTTGAACTTTGAAGACTAGGGTTGTGTGTGTTGTTAAAAATACCTGTGAAGATACAGAACTGATTTTAAGAACAAATACATTTGTATATATATTACATTGTATGTTGTGCACATGAAATTAAGATTTTGAGTCTGTGTATACATTGCTGGATATGAATAGTATTCTTTTTTCAGTTGTACGTAGTTAAGTAGAAACAATGCTAATATTCCAAGAGTCCAAGAGAGTGTATGACACTGGATATTTTTGCTAGATTGTTAGTTATGTGGTGAAACGATTAAGGAGTTTTGCATATCATGAAACTGCAGTAATAAGTGAGATACCATGCAATGAGCCTTGTACGAGTATCATTAACAAGAACATTCTGTATGCAGAATACTTGCCTGCAAAGCGCTCCTGTTTGCAAGAGTCTGATTCGCCTGCTATAGCAAACAATAGTGCATTTGTGGGTAGAACAGGTCTGCTTCATAGATCTTCAGGCGCTTCTCATTTCAATGCCTTAATTATCAAACTGCCGAAATTCACGCTCCACGTGCACTCTGCATGTGGGGATTGCTTGTACTCATCATTACAACATCTCACAGTGACTGCGCGCTCCTCTGAAGCACCTAGGATCTATGAAGTAGACCTGTTGAACAGAGGAAGAAGGCAATTGGAGGGTTTGGATGATTAAACCATATACCAGACATGCCCATATACCACACTGTGGTGTGTCAATCGGGTGACTACGTCCTGGGGAGACCCTATGAATAGTTTTGGGCCGAAATGTCAACAATACGCCCATTGGTTGTCATTGACAATTAGTGATTAAAGGGACCGTTGATACAGTTGAACTACCCTGTTCCCTTGATTTTGTTTGTATTAATATATAACATCCATTGGGATTTGTACAGTGTTTTGTATATTATGTGTTGTGAATATGATTACTATGTGAACACTGCATTGTCTGCACTTTATTTACTTATATCACTGTATTTTATTGTACTGCACATGTATTGATTTAATACAGTTGTGTCAGAAACTTAGATTATGCTTCCTGATATAATTAAGTTGGAGCAGAACTTTATTATTAATCAGTTTGGGATTCATCTAATGTTCAGGTGAAGTCTCCCTGTCCAAACGAGTCCCACTTGACCTTTTGTTTGGAGAATACACAGCAGTATACAAGGCAAGCCTCTTGGTTTTCTCAAGGGGTCACCACATCATGATATGAAGACAAGCCTATCGGCTTTGTCAAGTAGTGTCCACATCAATATACAAGTGAGACAAGCCTATTGGCTTTGTTAGGGGGTGACCACATCATTATGAAAGGCAAGTCTATTGGCTTTGTCAAGGTTTCATCACATCATTACACAAGGCAAGCTTATTGGTTTCAATAACAACATTAAAAACATGGTAGAGGTTTTCTTCTACACTCTTGAGACCACTAATGCAGCCATAACACCAACCACAAGGGGTCTCTGGAATTCTAACCTGCCGAGCAAAAGCTCCAGCTACAGAAATGGTTACAAACATTCCAAACTTTCCTAGGGCCACACTGTATTTACCCCAGGAAAAACAGGGTTACTATTAATGATTGATGTATGTGGGGGGTGCTGCACTACCTGCAGCCCCCCCACAACA
Source organism: Triturus cristatus (assembly GCF_964204655.1). NCBI lineage: Eukaryota > Metazoa > Chordata > Amphibia > Caudata > Salamandridae > Triturus > Triturus cristatus. The sequence goes on from NC_140592.1 coordinate 64,344,558, forward strand.
CTTTTCTAACATGTTGGTGGCGCCCATGCCCAGATTGGGGCACTACAAAGCAGGAAATAATATGCAAATCCTCCCACAAAGGGCATAATGGGGTGCTCATTGTTGGGGCCGTGAATAATGAAAAAAGAAGCTCCAGCCATTCATTTGTTATTTCATTTTTCTTTTTATTATTGTTTGTTTTAATTAAATAAAAACACTGGTAGTGCAGGAAGCCAATCCCGCACTGCAGAGCTTGCTCAACGCCATCCAGCACACTTTGTGCTGGCGCAGTAGCCAGCAGCTTACTTCTCCCTGCCTGCTCCATGCGGGCAGGGTGCGTTGGTGAGCGTCCCACTCTCCTGGTCACAGGGAGAAAGAGCACACGGCAATGTGGGATGTGCATGATGGTGCGCTCCCTTTTCTGTCCTTTGTGGTCCTGGAGATGAGGTTGTAGGAACCCTTGCAACACACTTCACTCCTAGAGAAAAGGGAGGACCAAAGGGGCTTTTTGATGCTCAAGGAGTGGGCCCTACACACGCCCCCTCCCCAAATGGAAGGGAATTATAAGCCACTGACCCCAGGACATTGGTCCATCAAGGGGGGAGGGATTAGAATTAAAAAAGAGCTGGGACCACTTTTTGAAATTATTTTAACTGTGGTAGTACTGCAGTACTGTGGTATCGCTTTAAAAAAATAGATTTTGGCTCCACAAGGACTAGAGGGCAGGGTATCCTACCTTGCCCTTCTATATGCCATTATTTTTTCAGGACATCGTGTCTCACTCCCCAAGTCCTGAAATGGCTGCCAAACATCTTTCTTGTTGTACAGCAGCCAATCAGATTTTATCTTTAGATCTGCTGGTCCCTCTGTTCTCCCTCTGTCTCTAGCTATCTATAAATTTTTAACCCTAATTTCTCAAAAACTATTAAACGGTTTGACACTGAATCACTGAAAGCACAATTTCCGGGTAAAGATCTAGCTTTTTGCCAAATTTGGTGTAATTCCATTCGACCATTTTGGCTGTTGCACTGTTAAAATGTCCTATGAGAAACTGTATGGTAGAAGCACTTTTTGTGCCACCCCTTTTCCTCGGCCCCCACTTGAGAAATCCCCCTACACCTTCCAGGAAGGAACGGAAGTAGATTAAACTTTTTGGGGAAAGTTTTGTGAAGATACATCAAACTGAGCTAAAGTCATTAGAAAAAACATAAAATCCATTTCCTATAGAAACTCAGTCCAATCTTTAACAATACAGTGGCAACTACCCTGTGAATATATAGCTATATATTCACTGAAAGACACAAAGATTACAGGGACCTTATAGTTTGGAAATAGAATTTAATAACCTTAGAAATTCACTATAAAATCAAAAATACTGCTCGCTTCATGCGAGAGCAATTCTTTCATCTGTTTACCTGCCCGCTTTACAGCAGGCAGGAAAACAAATTAAATGTCCGCTCCCAGCAGGCAGGAGCAGTTTTCCTGTTCCTGCCTGCTGGGAGCAGACTTATTGTTTGCTCTCGGTTGGTGGGAGCTGTCAAAGCTCCTGCCAAGTGAAAGCAGACAACTAAGTCCCGAGGGTGGGCACCTCAAGACATAGGGAACCGGCACTGGGGTGTGGCGGTCGGAGGACAATTAATGGCTCCAAGAGGGGGGCAACACGGCCTCCCTCCGTGGATTTTTGCAGGGCCTGCCCCCTGGAGGTGGTGGTTCTCGGGGCCGAAAACAGTAGGAGGGGGGCCGTGAAACCCCTCTCCCCATTAAAAATGTATGCTAGCCCAAGGGAGGTAGTGTTCCCCGTGACAGAAAATGGCCTAGGAGGGGGCCGCGTGCTCCCTTCCCCTTTTCCTAAATTGTCCTTGCTCCTGGGCGGTGGTGGTCCCTGGGATCTAAATGTTACCAGGAGGGGGTCTGCACGCTTCCCTCCGCTGTGATAGTTTGGCCTTGGCCCGGGATGTGACATTCCTGGGGCCATAAACGGCCTGGGGAGGGGGCTGTGCGGCCCCCTCCTCTTCATTAAACATTGGTCTGGCCCTGGGGAGGTGGCGGTCCCCGGGGCTGATATCGGCCATGGAAAAAGGGGGCGCGTGTGCCCCCTCCTCAAAATTAATAATCAAATGTGCCCCCAAGAGCTCACTTATAAACAAATGTGCAAAACTGTGCTTGTTTATTTTTTTTTATTTTGCTGAGATCCATGGATACTTCAAAATTTTTGCAGGAACAATAAAAATGCTTTTTGGCCCTGGGCGACCCTACACACAAGCTTTTGGGGTCAGGGTATTCCTACACTGTCCCCTTCTTTTTTTGTTTTTTTTACTTTTGTTTGGGACTTTGGTGAGTCCAAGTACCAAAATGGTTACCAACACTTCTTGGTTGATGTGTTGACAGCCAATGCGATCTCTTGGAGGATAGAACTTTTCAAGTCATGGAAGATAATCTCTTTTCAAACACTAGGCCACTGACTTGTGGGGTGCCTCAGGGCTCCTCTCTTAGCCCCACATTGTTTAATGTCTATCTAGGGCCATTGGCACTGCTAGTCCAGGAGTTTGGTGTCTCTATGATATCGTATGCAGATGACACACAACTAGTGGTCTCCCTCGGCCCCAGAACCAAGGGAGAAGCAGATCGCTTAGCACCATGCCTAGAAAGAGTTCTGGAATGGATGACAAGCAGCTGCCTGAAGCTGGACGGGGTCAAAACCGAGCTGATGGTACTTGGAAACAGTGCGGTTCCCAGGCCTATGATCAGCTGGCCCGAATGTCTAGACAGCTCACCAGTCCCTAAGTTGACTATCAAAAATCTCGGCTTCTAGCTCGACAGGGATCTGACGATGGAAACCCAAGCAAAAAAAAGTCACAGGTACTTGTTTTGGGCTTCTTAGAATGCTCCATAAAATTCTCGACCGCATCCTGGTGAAGCTCAGAAAGACAGTAGTGCATACCGTGGTTACATCATGCCTTGACTATGGAGATTCCTTCTATCTAGGGGCACCAAAATATGTCATCAAAAGACGTTAGGTTGTGCAGAACGCCACAGCCAGGCTATTGTTTAAGGCCCCTATACAGGAAGGCACGGGAAAACATTTAAAAGCCCTACATTGGCTCCCAATTGAGGCTAGATTTCAATTCAAGGCACTCTGCCTGACTCACAAAGCCATCCATAGCAAAGGCCCCAGTAAAATCAAAGATCTGGTAAGCCTATATGTCTCCAACAGAAGCCTCCATTCTGACACTGAATGGCTACTATAAACATCCAGAATTAAAAGAGCCAGATGGGGTGGCAGATCCTTCACACATTAGGCACCCAAGTTATGGAATGCTCTGCCACGTGAGCTCAGATTCCTGGAAGCAGAAGCAGGGTTCAGGAAAATCTGAAGACCTGGCTCTTTGATCAATACCATTAAACCTCCTTTAGCTTATGCTTTGGTTCCTTCCGCCAGCGCTGGGAAGCCCCCGGGCAGCTATGCACTCTATAAATCCCCTAAACATAAACATAGACATCTCAGCATGAGATCTGAGGGATCTGCGGAGGATCGACTTCCTTAGATATCTACATTTCTTTTTCCTTTAATATTTAAAAAACTACTGAACGGATTTGCACCAAAACCTTTCTCGACCAAGATCTAGCTTTCTGCCAAATTTGGTGTAATTCCTTTCAGCGGTTCGTGCTGTAGTTGCGTCTAAAATCGCTATGGGAATTAACATTGGAAACACACTTTTTTTCACCACCCCCTTTTCTCTGCCCCCACTTGACGAATCATTGTGAAACTTTCCATGTACAACAAGACACAGGAGGTCACTTTTTGGAATATTTCATGAAGATTCATCAAGCGGCACCAAAGTTATAAGCAAACCAAAAAACGTTTTTCCTATGGAAACAAGGTCCTAACTGTAACTACCTACTGGCAGTAGGTGGTATATATATTTGGAACATGGAATCATGTTGTTGACGTAAAAATATGAATTTGCTACATCAGTGTATTGTACATAATGCTGGAAGTGTAGTAATCAACCTAAAGATTTTTATTTTACAGCATTTGTTCTTCATTATGGTATGTATTCATATGGATACAATTCATTTTTACAATTGGTCTTCTAATTGACAGCTGTGAAATTTGCTGACTTCAGTGTTTACGCTGTATGAATTTTCACTTGTTGACAAACAATGTACATTTTTCTTTGCATCGTTCATAATGAACAGAAACTCTTCTGTATTGAATTTAGGCCCGGAAGGGACACCTTCCTGCACATGAACAATCACTAATGGTGAATGGTAATTTGCTGTTTCCATGTGTGCTACATAACGCAACACACAAAGAAACAGCAAAAACGAGGAGAAATTAATCATTTCTCCTCGTTTCGCCAGATTAAGACCAGGTTTTCCCTGGTCTTGATTTTGGCACTGCCCCATAATTAAGACTCCCTTGTAAATAGGGGGCAATGTCAAAGGGTGTTGTGGTGGAACGCCCACCGCAACACCCATTGCCCACCCCTTTTACGCTAAATGGCTTAACACTGCCTTGTAAATAAGGCAAAGGCTTATCACCACCAGAACGCCATAAAAAGTGATGTTCCTGTGGCGATAGGGGCTTGTAAATACGCCCCTTTGTTTTTACACTGTTTTTTCAGCACAGCCATCGTCGACACTTTGTGAAGTAAATTCCTTGCTGTATCCAAGACTCTGCCCATTCTACTCCAGCAAAGCCCTGACTACGAGGTGGTGGGTGAAGGGCAAGGTACGTACCAAGGTACACACCATGAATGACCTCATTATGAAGGTCTTTGGAAGAACATATGATGTATGCGACAAACATCCATGGCTGTGTTGTTAATGTGCCTCATTATGAAGAACTTGTTATGTTCTTTGTGTAGTAACTTCCGATACTGTACATTTCACAATTAAGAGTGTGGCGGTGAATACTGCACTACCGCAGTATTCCCCTGATACATTTCTGCAACTCAAACCAACTGAAATTTACCAGGTGAAAAGTGCCAAATAATTATGTGAACATGTTGCATCAATCCACGTTATACCTTTTTTGGGGGGCTGAATTTGTTTTTGTGAGTCATTTATCATCCCTAACAAATTCCGACCCGCAAATAATTATTTTATTGGGTCTAATCAATATATCCCAAACACCAGGCTAACTGTACTGACGGCCTGAGACCGTCTGGAGCATTTAGCTATTCCAGATGTTTGTAAATAAGACATAACAGTTGTTTAAAACACCGAATTCCATTGTTTTGCCTATTTTTTTTTTCTCCTGATGGATTGTGAAGGGTGTTATAATTATCACACAACTGGTAATCACCATGAATTCTAGCCCTGAACTTCTATTCCGACTTTCCTTTGCCGCTGGGGTATTTCGAATTCAGCACTTTCACATAAATGCATCAATTTTTCATGCCAAAGAGAGTTCATGGTGACACCATGGAGGCAGATTTCTCTCTCTCTCAAAATAATCATTCTAGGCTGCCTTTCAAGCGTGCTAGCAGCAGAAAGCATGCATTTGAAAATACCTCCCTATCTGTAAAGTCACGTCTGAATATTAACCTATTTCAGTATATGCCTTGAAAGTATTAACAGCATGAAGGCTGACGCATGCACCCGAAATATTTCAGGCCAATTAACTGTGAGAGAATATCTCTGGTGCCACCACAGAGCAGAGGCCGCCAGTAAAAGGAACATCTGGAAACTGGGATAAAAGTTACTCTCGACGTCATATCAAACAATGAATTAAAATCACATTAGGAATGATCAGACTTTATTTGTGCTAATCAAATATATGTGTACCTATATAATGGCAGATAAATA